>NC_134469.1:76917959-76960464 GCF_964194025.1 Convolutriloba macropyga | reverse complement strand
GGTGACTGGAACTGGCCTTTTACGGAGGAGAAACATGTGAAAAATTTTTCCGTGGTGAACAAGTTTTTATGCAAAATCTTCAACTTAATGCCAACTAAAGTGAATTGTATCACTCTCGCTTATTTTTTTTAGTTTTATTTTCAACTTTTCTACTTAGTTTCAAAACTCTTGCAAAACTCATACTTATAATTTATCGTTATTGAAGCAAACTATAAGGGACAATAAATACGATTTTAGCCTTTCAACAGTTTTCTCAATAGCAGTTGTTTTTCAGTATCTTCTCGAAAATTACGGATATATTCTGTTTTGCAAAGATGAGGGTTAGGGGAATTAAAAAACTTTGGAATATTTTACATAGAACTGCTGTTTCAAAGATTGGATGAAGTTTTCACAAAGTTTAAAATTGTTGCCGCATCTTTTCATTGTTATATTAATGCGATGCTTTTTATTAAAACAATTACCCTGACAAACGTTGAAAAAATGTTCCTGGAGCAGTATACCGACATTTCCTTCTTGAAGTTGATTTCTTAAAATTCTACGGAAACAATTTAGATTTGTCGCTGTGAGAACTGTATAATTGCGAGATGGTTTTGAACATTATGCTCGAACGCACATGAACAAGCGTCCTTCAGGCGACTCAAAAGGAAATTTGCACATAATTTGAACTGAAAAGCTTCGAATAACTGTTGTTCATACCTAAATTCTCTGCGCCGGGTATCCAGGATAGGATACCGGGGGGCCACCCAACCCTAGGTTGAGTCCAAAAGGGTTTCATCTCCCTGTGCAATCTAATTATGCACTCGTTGAAGTCTATCACGATGTGGTCACCTGTCACTGAGAAGTTTCCCCCACTGTAGGACCACCAACTGGTCCCAGCTGTGGCCTGTATGGAAAAAACTTAAAATTCTATTCTCTTTCGAGAAACAGCATGTCAAAAAATACCATTTCTTCCCCTCTTTTTAAAAAAGCTGAAAGAAGTGGAAAAAAACACTTATTGGCTACACCATGATGTATTTGCTATCATTTGTTTTTTCATTTTTCTTCCATTCAAAGATATAAATATATCAGGAAATTTTGATCACCCCCACCCCCCCCCCCAGTACTTTATGCATCACCCAGTTACAGAGCACGTACCGTTGCATAACAAATCATTGTGTAAAAATATGGGGATCACTTCTGCCGCCCCGCCCCGCCCCGCCCCCCCCCCCCATTAGTTTGCATGTATCTTTTAACGCCCCACAGGCGCAGGCGCCATTTCTTACATAGTAATATGCTATATAACAACACATAAAATGCAATGGGTGGGGCAGAAAAGCACGGGGGGACAGAGTAGACCCAAATATGGCACGTGAAATAATATGCCCCTAAAAAGCTGGGGGGGGGGGAGGAGGCAAAACGGAAAATATCCGGAAACACTTTGCTTTTATGCAATAACGTAGTTATGAATGTACTCTTTTGTTAATAATTATGTTTGACTTTGATACAAAAAAAGTTATGCAAAGCTTTACCAAATATCGAATTAAGTTTCATAAAACTGGCAAAAAATTTGGGGATCTAATCCCCCCTCCCACCCCCCAGCTCAGTGAGCATAAATCTTTTATGACCCCCGGGCGAACGTGCTATTTTCTTACATAGTAACGTGCTGTATAAGAAAATATAATTTGTAACTGGGGGTCATAAAAAACACTTGCCTGCAGTTTGACAACGTGTCCCCATTGGCGACTACAGTAGTGCTCACCCACGTCAAAAGTGAAAACCCCTTGTCCGCAAGTTTGTCACAGGGATCATGTCACCATCTAAAACGGAAACTGGAAAGCTAAGTTGCCTGAACTACTTTCTTATGATAATAATCACTATTTAATCAATAACACCCCGGGCCGAGAAAATTTGGCATTATTATGTAAGATAAGCTGTAACTAGCGCTGAAAAATTAGAAAATTCACCGCATTTTCCCTATATAATTTTGCGGTGAAGTTGTTGAATTTAGGGATCTTTTCAGTTTGTGCCCCCCTCCTTACGCTATGCTCCCCCCAGTTGCAGATGCTGCCCCGATGTGCACCTACATAGTAATTCATTACGTAAAAATATGAAACCCGCGTCTGGGGGGGGGGCAAATAATATGCGCGCACTAAACTGGGGGGGGGGGGGGGCACAAACAGAAAAAATCCTAATTTAGATTATAAAAATCAACGCAAGCACTGCGAAATGATATAAAAAAAAACTACGCCATTTTAAACTTGAAAACTCTCGTTGCAGCTTGTCCTACTCAGTTTTGCGTTTATAAGCGTTGAGACCTCTGCCCAGGGCCTTAATTGTTATTACTTTTCGCGACCACGAATCGGGACTATTTGAAGTTCTCATTGGCAACTATTTTGGGTCTCCTTGCATTTTTAAAAGGGTTCAAGTTTGTAATCTATAATTTAGTTACATCTTCTCAAGTCAAAGTTTCATACTTTTTTAACTAACAGCATGGTGCAGCATAGCCATGTCCGACAAAACTTTCAATCTCTAGTTTAAGTGCTTGTTCTCAAGTCAAGAGTTCCATACTTTTTTGAGGAACAACAAAGAGGTAGCGTAGCGATGTGCTACAAAACCTTCAATCTCTAGTTTATTTGCATCCTCTCCAGTCAAGAGTTTCATACTTTTCTAACTAAAAACATGGGGTAGCACAGCGATGTCCTAAAAAGGTTTCAATCTTTAGTTTTGTTGCATCTTCTCCAGTCAAGAGTTTAATACTTCTTTAACTAACAACATGGAGTTGCACAGTGATGTCTTACAAAACTTTCAATCCCTTGTTTAATTCTTTGTTCTCAAGTCAAGAGTTTTAGACTTTTGTTAACTAACAACATGGAGTAGCATAGCGATGTGCTACGAAACTTTCAATCTCTAGTTTAGTTGCATCTTCTCCAGTCAAGAGTATCAGATTTTTTATCTGAAAACATGGAGTAGCATAGCGATGTTCTTAAATGGTTGCACAGCATTTAACTGAGAGAACTCACCATCGTCAGCAATATGCCAGAAACATCAGTGTCAAAAAAATCATCTTAATCGATTAGCTTCATTTTCAACCAAGACAACATTTGCAGTTTTCACAATCAACTCCCTGATATCTTCATCATAGTTATGTTACAGTTATACAGTCAACGACATAATTTAGTGCTACGCGCGGTTCGGTTCAGTGGTTTAAGGGTTTTCGTTAGCATAGCTTTTTTACTGCTTTTTCATCCTTCTTTATTTTGTTTTTTTTTCTAACTGTTTCACTTCTGTTTTTTCAGGTTCAGTCATTAACTGTTCTAAAACAAAAAAAAACATGCAATTTACTAAACAATTTACACAATCTCATATCTCAAGAACGAATTACCAAATTATATACACGTTTCTGTGACTGAAATAGCGACGTGTATCGCAGTGATCTCTAATCAAACCGAGCGCAGTGGTTCTGTCCACAGCAGGCGCGGAGACCGTTTTGTTCTTTCCCTCAATTCTTTTTTACCCGTCTTAAACATAACTACACCTTTTTACAACCGAAACAGTGAGTTGTAGCGCAGTGCTCTATTCCTATGATCAAACCTGATGCAGTGGTTGGATCCCCACCAGGTTCGAAGACTATTTGTTTCGCTTTTTATCTCGGCTTAACTATTACTTTCCTAAACATAATTACAAATCTCTGCCACTCTTACACAAACTCGTAGCGCAGTGGTCTCTTCGTGTGAGCAAACTGGTGACATTAGTTCAATCGCCACCATGCGCAAAGCCTTTTTTCATTCACTTCACGCTTTATTTCTATCTTTTCAGGTCTTACTTCTTGAGTTCTAAAAAACATAAACCACTTTTCCTTTTTATGAATAATGAGTGACAATTGATATCTTACCACACATGGAAAAACGATGAACAAATCAATGGCTACGAAAATTAGCCAAGAACACCAAGAATAAGAATTAAAAGAAGCAGAAGCCCCTCCTGGCGCTTGATGTGGCTCCGAGCAACAAAAGCGTTCAATTGGCTTTTTTGAAAAAACTCATCATTAAATCTGCTTTTTGATGCCTTTTAAATTGATTAAAATCGATAGTGCATACATTAATAATAATATTCACGATAGCCGCATTTTTTTATTTGACTGAAAAAAGCCTTACTTTAATCTTTTTCGTTATAATCATATCGACCAGCCAAGTGTTTGTCTCAGAGGCGCACCCATCACTCGTCACTTCATCCTGAATCACACATCTGCGCATTGTGCGTTAGGATAGTGAAATCTGGAAGAACTATTGAGTGCGCAAAAGACTGTGCAGGGGTGTCTAACTTGTCTGATCAGGGATCAGATTGGTTGAGGTGGCAGTGATCTGGGACCTCCAAATGAGCGATTTTCTTTATTTAATACTTGGTACGAAATATGTAAAGTGAAAATTGGTTAGTTTTTTATGAGTAGCAGAACTTGGCAAACCTGTTCATTGCTAATTTTTCGATTTTAGTTTTAAAACTGAACATAGAAATGCTAACAAATTTAAATGTGATGTTACAAAGCTGTAAACAAGTATTAAAATTTTGCTCTGTTAACCTTTACGAATGATATAGTTTGTTTAAGTTGTTTTTAAAAAACCACACCAACTTTATCAGACAAAATACGAGATCTGCTCTGGCAGCACAACAATGTCGGGGCTAGATGGATAGAGCAAGTCGAAAAACTCCGCGTCAGAACATTTGAACTTCCTATCAGCCCGGGTCGATGTTTGGTCGAAAATAATGAATGAATTGCGGTGAATAACGGTGGAAAAAAAACAATTTTCACCGCGAAGCGCCCGCATCTTTTTGCGATGAATGCGGTGAATGCGATGAATGCGGTGAAAGCGTTGGCACCTCGACCCAGGAGCTTCTAACCTGCTAGAGGAGAGTTGCCGTATTTTCTGAAAAATTCATTGCACCCAAAACTGCCGATGTCTCTGCCACCTGTCGTCCGGAGGAACCACCGCTGTGGGCTGTTAGGATCTGTAGGATGTGCGGCGCAGTCCATATCAGCTAAGGCATCTGAATTGTAGCCCAAACCTTCAGTGTCGTAAATGTCACATTCAAATGAATCAGGCTAAAAACAGGGGAACAATTCTTGGGGTTTTCCCATTATAGCCTCCTCCTCGACAACGAAGTGATAGCCCCAACTATTGTATGTTTCTGGTATATATAAAAAATCGTACAGTATCAAACTTACATACAGCCTTAGTTAAGAAATCTTCGGGTTTTAAACATAAGAAATCGTCGGTATCGTCGTCTTATTCTAGCCAAAAACGACGAAAGCCCATTGTATCGGTATCACCGTTTTTGTTCGGCATTTAACATAATAGAGATTCAGTATTGTCGTTTTTTAAACGTAGAGAGATTCGGTATCCTTACGAGAAATACCAGGAACTTTTATATTCTGGGTTCTAAAAACAGATTAGTCCGGCAGATGGAGCAAAATAAACAATCGGCATTATCGGTTTCAAACGTAACCAACTGTCAAAAACATTTCTTGTAACGTTGGTCTACATTATACATATAAATCAAATTTTCCTATGAAAATCAACCAAAAATTTCTTACGCCTAAAACCGAACATACCGACGAAATCTTTTGTTTAAATGCCGAACATACTGAATCTTCTGAAACCGAATATACCGAATCATACATACAAATTTTTCGTCATTTTTGTTCGGTTTGTTTAACAAGGGAGCTAAAAGTCCTGTAAAACTGTCCGAAACATAAATTAAAATACTTCCAATTCAAATCGGTTCTCTAAGAACGTGTCATTACACATTTAGTTTTTTTAATGTTTAGTAGGTTGTCTGTACAGTTCTCACACAAGGTTCTATCTGCGTCATTTTCAAAGGAATATCCGATAATATATCATGAAAAATCAGGCCATAAAATTGCAATTTTTTTTGCCTTTTTATTAAAGTTTCAAAATAATAAAAATCGTCTAGTTTTCTTCGGTAAAATTTTTTGAACTTTTAGCCAAGCAGATTCCTTTATTTGAAGATTTTTAGTTGGACAAACTGTATTTGGAATTCTCATAAAATTCAGATTCTTTTCCAGGTGCAGTTTGTATGGTTTGCTGTGCACTGGTTCAACATTTCAAGCTGAGTTAATTTTGTTACATTTTCCAAGATAATCCGAGATTTCTTTGCATGCCAACTTGAGACACATTAAAATATCAAAGCAGTTGAACCATCTTTCCTGATCAAGCAAAAACGTGAATAAAACAATTTTTAAAAAGTTTACACCTTTTTTAACGCCTTAGCTCAAAAAATTCTTACTGAGCACTAGGATTCTTAAAGAGAGATTAACATTTTGCTTTTTGGTACCATAGTGTGTATGCTATACAGGTCAAGCTCACTGTGCTGAGGTTTATATTGCAAAAAGTCCTGAAAACTGTTTTCTTCAATCTGGGTTCAGACGAAAAATTTTTGTTACACGATATTAACCTTCTCTGAGTTCAGCTGACTGAAAGAATTCAATTGAAACCTATTTATCATATAGTAATCGAATCTATATTAAATAATGGAATCACTATTCAATTTTTTGAAGTTACTGGGGCAGAATTTGAAAACTGTCAAACATTATGAAGAATCCTTTGGTTGGCAACTTACGACATTTGAATCAAGCGAACTTCCAACGATTTAAGATCCGCTTTTTATAGCTATGTCAATCTTGGGAATTTTTATGTTTGACAATTACCGAATACAAAACTTAAATTTGATTTTCATGAAAAAAAAGACAACGTTTTTGTGAGGTTTTTACTTTCAATTTTGGTCCAAAAAATTCTGTATAATCTTTTTGTAATCATGTAATGCTTCTAATGGAAACGACTGTGCTTGTCGTTTTAGCATTGTTGGACATCTGCTCCACGCAGCTTTGCTGTTATAATGCATACTTCAATAGAACTGGAGCATGAGACAAAAAGTATCTTTCATACACAGATTCAGTGTAATCAAATTTTCGGAGGTAAAGATGAAACTTTTCATTCTTAAATTTCTGACTTTGAGTTTTTATTTTGATATACAGGTTCTTTATGATTGTTTAACTCTAACGTCAAAGGATATTCATGAAAAAAACAACATTTTTGAGTATCTAAGCTCATATATATATATATATATATATATATATATATATATATATATATATGTATATATATATATATATATATATATATATATATATATACACATACATATATATAAATATATATATAGATATATATATATATATATATATATATATATAATTATATATATATAAATATTAGCGGAGCCATGATCCGAGAAATGGTGAACCCGGTCGGATTAATTTCCTGAAAATTATTCACGCTAGTTTGCTTCATTTCACAAAAAAATCTGACATCATTTTGCGGCATATGCGATAATTGTAGTGAATTTATGTATTTTCACAACTTATTGGTGAGAAAAATTTTCTTTTCCTCAGTATTTACTGCATCCACTACTTGTCTTGAAAAATTTTAACATTTTTACCATAATTCTGCATTTTCAACGCTTAAATTTACGGTGAAAACATTAAACATATTTTTAACTAACTTACACATTTCACCGCTTTCTCATCTTATCTTATATAATTCTCCCCCCCCCCCCCTCTTTACCGCCAGTCAATTTTGGGTGGCGAGAACAGGACCCAGGAACATGTTTCATGAGGAAATGACCTACGCACATTGTAGCTGAATGCGTAACACTTCTTGACAATGCAGAAAGAGTAGCAGTTGTTGAGGCTGTCAGTCCACACTCTTCTGGTGTACTTGTCATTCGAGTACAGACACGGACACTCCTGCAAAATATACAAAATCCGTCAACGTAGAATTTTGCCGAGTTTTTTTATAAATTTTCGCACGTTTTGTCCATTTTCACAAGTTTTGTAAGTCTTGTCCATTTTCGAATCTCTTTTATTCCCATAAAATCTAAAATTCAATAAAATAGTTTCCACCCACGAAAAATGATCGCTATTGTCTAGTACTTACGCTAGTAAAATGCTAAGGCGAAACTAAGCTAATTTTCACTTCTGCATAACCCTGCTTTGTAATGAAATGTCATAATTCAACCTATGTTAAAAATGCACAATGCGGTGTCATATTAGAACGGAAATTGATTCCTCACAATCCATCTCCGGACAAAACAGTGCCAGACAAAACGGTCCCAATTAGCAAAATATTCCAAAAAGAAAGACTCCCTGACAAAAGAATCCCAAGCAAAAACCTCTAAACAATTGAAAACATATTCTACAAACTAAGAACAAACATAATGTCTCAGGTAAGCTTATGAATGCATTGTTTTTAGTTGATATGAACTAAGATTAAATCAAAAACTTGGTTCAAAATTTATAATAAAATTTGCTGTAATCAGCTAAATGGTGGCCACCGTATTGGCCGACAGGGCGTTTAGCCGACAACCAAAAAATGAGAAATTTAACCGACAATTTAAGTAAAATGAGCAATAAAACTTATTCTGAGGCTGTGATTGGCCAATTTAAAACACTATTTCGTAAGCCGACAAATATACCGCAGTTTTTTCATCAAATAATGTAACGAAGGTCCATCCATGGTTGGACCGTGTTTACCGCATCTGGCCATGCCTCGCAGGCCATGGCCATGCCTCAGCGGCCCGTGGGACTTGATATGAATCTATCACAACCGAACTACTGATTTATGGACCAATTATGAACGTTTATTATCAATTATGACAAAACTGTCGGCTAAATTTCTCATTTTTTCCTTGTCGGCTAAACGCCCTGTCGGCCAATTTTCCTAGCACCCAGCTAAATATTTGTTCAATGCAATGTTGTGTAATCATATGAATAACTTAAGAAGTTTCTTTGTTAATTTTTCTGCATATGTTTAAATCGGTCTGTTTCATCTGCCTTCCGAGACTATGTTGTGCCAGACTGGTCTGTTTGGGAATATTCTGCTATTCGGCACTGTTTTGTCTGTAACAGATTTTTGTTCAGCGTTTGAGTTTTAAGACCAACAATTCAACTACAAATTAGTTGCAAGTATTCCAAAAATTATTTTGCATCAGTTCTGCTGGTCGTTTAATTTGATGTGAATATCAATTTTGACAGCTTCAAATTGCCCCACGGGCGAGTGTAAAAACAAAATCCCGCGGAAGACAAATGCACTTAACTTTAGATAAGAAATTGCCCCCGAGGAAGCAAACCCCATTTTATAAATGTAATTTGTTCCTGATATTTTGTTCAGTTGTATCTTTTCATATGAAGTCCCGCGGGTCATTAAAGCATAGCCGTGAGAAATACCCAAACGCGCTCAATGCATATCCCTTAAACAATCAAGTGGTGTTTATTTGAATATGGGTTTATTTCCGTGGGGCATTTTTCGTTGGAGGAAAACTTCCTATCGCTTTTTCATATCGCTATATACGTCTGTAGCCATTTTGTTATGGTATATCTGGCTCAAAAAACATTGTTTTATTTTAACCAAAGATTAGTAAATTGTTGGCATGTTGGCATTGACTATTTTTGACCAATGGTGAAAAATTATAGCAGTCAAAGGATTCTTGATTATTTTATAGTATATCTCTTGGGCCATTCAAGTATATTTCATTTCGAGGAAGCGTTATTGTCAATGTTTTTTAAAGTAGGTTTACAATTCAATTTGTATGATAATGATCAATAAGTAATATTTTTGTGAATCGTTTAAAACAAGGAGGCTCAATAATGCGAGTTCGCATATAATGTTCCAACCCCACTCAACCAATTTCTTGTTGTAATTGTCCACCAAATGAGCAACAGATATAAAACGTTCAACCTTCAAAAAATCACTTTTTGTTCGAAAATAATTGGTGTATCCATTTTAAAAAGTGCTCGAAGCTCTAATCACTATTCAAAGAAAACAATTACTTGTTAGAGGACGGCTGATGCCTGCCATTAAGGAGAGTAGGAGACAAATCAAACAACAATATCCAGAACGGAAAAAGCATTACTTTCGACAAAAAATCAATGTCTATCTATTTGTTCTTATGAAAAAGTCAAAATAGCTCAAAAAGTAAACTAAGACAATTGAGGCACTAAAACCAACAATTGGGCTGAAAACAGAAAAGCGAAATTAGAAAACAGGTTTACACTTTTTGCAAACAATTAAATATCATGAAAGAAATTAACGATCATTTAAAATCATTCATTGGCTTCGTTTATATCTTCAAACAAAACTGTTGAGACATTTCATCCTCCAGAATGTCATACTACTACTACAAAACGAGCAGTTGCAGGCAAAAATTAGAAATCATCTGCAAGGAAACGGTCTCGAAGATAGGAAGTAAACCCCCAAGAATGCAAAACCCAATTTTATAAATGTGTTCTCTGGCTTATATTTTGTTCCGTTGTATATTTTCATATCAAGTCCCACGGGTCACCATAGCATGGCTGTGATAAATACCCAGACGCGCTCAATGCTTAGCTCTTAAACAGTCAAGTGCGTTTTTTTTCGAGGTGGTTTTCATTCCGTGGGGTCTTTTTTCCTTGGGGCATATTTCCTAGCGCCATTTCATAACACTAGATGCAGCTGTAGCCATTATATTATAGTATATCTTGCTCAGGTAGGCGTCTGCGAAAAAACTTTTTTTTATTTTAACCAGAGTTTTGGTATAATGTTGGCATGTTGGCATTGATTATTTTGGATATATGGCAAAAACAAATTATAGCAGCAAAAGGATGCTTGATGTTTTAATAGTATTTCGTTGGGCCATTCAAATACATTTCATTCTGAGGAAGAGTTTTTGTTAAATTTTTTAAAAATTAAATTTATATTTCTCCGTCTTTCGATAAGTAACTAACCTTTTTTAATTTGTTAAAACCCCTCAATGTTCTTTAATCTAATCTTGTTCTCTTAAAATTTTATTACAAAATTGCAAACTTACCCTCCTAAAACTTAAACTATGTCATTTTTTGGTAATAGTGGATTTGAAATAGACGTACAGAAAGCTCAAGTGATTAGCTTACTCAGTCGTCTAAAATTTGAGTAATACGGTTTGGATGCTTGCGACATGTCATATCCTCCAGCATGTCATACTACTAAAAAACGAACAGTTGCAAGCAAAAATTAAAAAATCACCTGCAAGGAAACGGTGATTTTCACCTACAAAGAATTGGTGATTTTCAAGAAAAATGGCAATGTGAAAAAACAAAAAAAAACAATTTTCAAGAAATAGCGATGATGAAACTAAAAACGATTTAATTCGTCAAAAAGATGAACAACTTCTCTCAAATTTTATGGAGTTAACCAGTGAAAAAGCCAGATGGAACTTCATTCAAGATCTTCGTAATGAGAAAAAGACTCCAAAAAGATTTCAATCTTCATTAAACAGTTTTGGTAATACGATAAAAATGCCTATGGAAAATGCAAATCTTCTAAATTACAGATTTTCTAGTCTAGGAGAGTTCATTGGCATTCCAACAACTTTCCTCCAAAAACTACACCGAGAAAGTGTTTCATGTTCCGATGAATAGGAAACAAATCTGCTCATAGTTTCATTGCATACATGTAAACCACTCGGTCCTTCAAAAATATCAGTTTGGGCACTAAAAGATGCTAAAGCAGCGCTAGCGGAACCATTATGTTGTCTCATTATTCAGTTCATTACAGAAGGAAAATTTCCGGAAGATATTGAAAAACTTTCATAACTCCACTTTTCAAAAAAGGAAATACCGAAGACCAACTCAAATATAGACCTATTTCTGGGACTTCTGCTTTGTCACGAAATTTTGAAAATTCGTTCAGTTCACAAATCACAATTTTCCTAAAAAGTGAGAAATTATTGTCTATTAGTCAATTTGGTTATAGAAACGAATTATAACAGTTGTTGCTGTTCTGAAATGAGCAGAACAAAAATATTAGAACTCAACAAGAAAAAAATGTTACAGGTGCGTTATTAGATCTTTCAGAGGTTTTTGATTCTGTAAACCACATTGTTACAGAGACTTGAAAATATAGGTTTTGAAGAACATACTACCAATTTAATAGAGAGTTATTTGAGTGAAAGAACGCAAAGAGTTGTCCTAAATAGAAACGAATCAGATTTGATAATTTGAAAAGAGGAGTTCCACAAGGTACTATCTTGGGCCCTCTATTATTTAACATTTATGTCATCGATGTAGCAAAGACTGTAGAAAAAGATTGCACGGTCGTCCAGTATGCAGACGACAGTTTTGTTTTTATATCCGACAATGATGAAATATAGTCGAAAGCAAACAAAACTTGAACATAACATCTCAAATATTATCGATTTTTTTCAAAGTCCCATTTAGTGGTGAACAAAAAAAACAAAAAAGCAGAATATATTGTGTTCAGCACCACGAAGAGGTTAACAAATTCCGTTCTGAAAGTTGACAATAAAGAAATAGCAGACTGAAATAGTGTGAAGTATCTTGGCGTAATTATTGATAGCAAACTAAAATTTGATGTAGAAGTAAGAAAGAAGAAGTACAAATTATTTTTTTCGCACACTGAGCAACGATCTTCCAGTATATAAAATTAAACCTCTCTCTACCATGGGAATAAAACAACATGACAGCTCAAAGAAAATAACGTTGGATATGAGAAAGAACAATAAATTTTTAACTGATTCTTTTACTGCACAAGCCATTCCCATATATAATAGTCTGCCTTCTAATATTAGACTGAAAAAAACATTTATAGCTTCCTTAAAATAAGAACTGGTAGAATGTTTTTGGAAAGAATTTTTGAAGGACCCAAAAGTATCTGATATGAACGGTGACATTGAGAGCATTAGATTTTTAGTTTTGTTTTTATTTTTAATCTTCATGATGTACATATTAAATTGTGAGAACATTTTATGCTTGCATTTTAGGTTTTTTTTACTAATGTAAGGTCAAATTTTTAGTTAAGTAATTTAATGATTTTATATTTTTACATAAAGTTTTATTCTTAACTTTACAGTGCCTCTTTTACCATTTGCATTTTAATCTTATGTGTACTAGAGGAAATTTGGTTGGGGCAGTTGTTTAACATAGTTTCGAAATTTCTTTGTAATGGTCAATTGAGATCAACAACCATATAGTTTTTGCCCGAAGCCCAGAAACTGCCGAAAATTGCTTCGGGAGGAAGACTTAGATCTTTTCATCTTTTGCGATTGTTATGGAAAAATTGTTGGCACGCGTTTCAGTTTAAAATTGCTAGCGTGGAATATTTTTTTCCCATTAACATCACAGTTGGCAGTCTCAGCAATGAGTCGTGGAAAAAAACTTTTTTTTTTCATTTTCACAGCTCCCCTTTGTACTAATTAAATATCAATGCCGGAATTTTACGTTGAATGATTGGAGATATATTCAAGTTGCAATCAAAATTTTTTTCGTTTTATTTGATAACCAGAATTTTTTGACATTTTTGTTCACTTTTTTGCACTGAAAACAAGTCCTGTCATTACAAAAATTCTGAATTATAATGATGTTTACTTAAAAAGTTTGGTTGAGAATCATTTCCAAGAGTCTGTCGTTGTCAGAATATACCAATGTTAAAAAAAGAGTCTCTGACACACTAATTGAAACGATGAAGTGTAAAAACGAAGAACAGTTTTGCAAGGCTTTAAGATAAAAAAAATGGGAAACCAAGTATAAAGTGGTTTATTTACTCACAACTCTGGCCAACTTTTTAGATTTTTCTGTTTGAAAATCAAACTTTTGTACAACATTTATTTATTTTTCCGTTTAAGTATATCATGACGAAATATGATTGCTGACTTTTCGATAGCTAGTTAACTAAAGTGTATATTGGTACACTTTTACCTCAACTAATTTTGTGCAGGATACAAAATGCGTGATATTTAATGTTTCTTTACCAAAAAAATGGCAGAAAATGACTACTCTACCTATGGAAATATATACTATCGGCCAAATTTTTCAATTCTATTTTTTTTCAAGTCAAAAAATTGTATGATGATGCTCATAACATGGTATTTTTATAAATCGTTTGAAACAAGGAGGCTCGGTAAGGTGCGTTCGCACATAATGTTCCAACGCCGCTCAACCAAGTTCTTGACTGAATTGTCCACCAAATGAGCAACAGATAGAAAATGTTCAAAAACATCGCTAATTGTTCAAAAGCATTAACTCAAAAAAGGGCCGACGATACCTGCCGTTAGGGAAAGTAAGACAAGGCAAACAGCAAAATGAAATTCGAAAACAAGCATTACTTGCAACTAAAACTCAATGTCTATCTATTTTTTCTTAAAAATTTAATAAAAAAATTAAACTAAACCAAATCACTTGCATTTCACCAGAAAATATTTGAGACCTGTCTTAATTGAGAAAAATCAGCAATGAGACAGAAATCAAAAAGGCAAAATTTGAAATGAGATTTACACTTCGTGAAAACAATGAAATTTAAAGTCATGAAAGCAATTAACTATCATTTAAAATCATTCATTGGCTTCGTCTATACTTTCATACAAAACTTTTGAGACATGTCATTTTTCAGAATGTCATACAACTACATAAATTGCAACTACAGGCAAAAATTTAGAAAAAATCATTTCAATTTTAAGAGGAAACGCTGTCGAAGCCTATAAGGTCAAAGTCTATTAAAACAGTCTTAAAAATTATGCAAACATTGATTCTAACCAAAAGCGCCTTTTTTCAGAGCCATTAAAGTAATAAGCGATTTGTCATTAAAATGTAATTCATATGATGATTGGACAAGATAGCAAATGAAAACCTCAAAACATTAAAAATGTAAAAAAAAATCAGAATTTTTTGAAAACTTGTCGCATTAACGCCAAAAATTATGAACTGAAACTACAGCAATTACGACTATATTATAATCCCCTCAGTAACACTAGACTACGCATTAACACTTAATATAGGCAGAACTGAAAAATTCGCCAACAATTTTGTGCAAATTGTTTTGAAAGCAAAAAAAAACTTTTTTCGGTGCAATTACTAAGTATGTTATTTGGCCTCTCTCTGCACCCAAAATTGACCTGTCAGTAATTGAGGCTTGATTTGAACTCAATCTGGTCTGTAACTAACAACAAAACCAAAAGAAGAAAAAACTGTTTTTAACAAATATGCAGCTGCCATTTACTATCAGATTAATTTTTGTACAGCTAGACCAAATTTCAAAGACTTATATTTTTCCACAGCTATACCAAAATTGGCCTTGTTGTTGCCGTTTCTCCATTACAGCAAAGAAAATTCTAAAAGATTGGGTAAATTTTTTACTGGCAATCGAAACTCTTAGTATAGAAAAAACTATGAAATTTTAAAAAGTTAACGAAAAACCACAAAAATGTCATTTCACGAAAACCTTAATAAGAACATGAAGTGTCATTCACTCATATCTGAATAAAGGAGGATTGTGTCAGCAGTTTTCATGTCTGCCTCCAGTCAAATTGGTCAAGGTGGAACAAATAGGCATATTTGATGCCTTTTCGTTTAAGAAAAAAGGAAAAATGCTGAATTAGTAGTGGATAAAACACCGACCAGCCCCCCAATTTGATAGCGTGTAGGGAAATGGGACAAATCGTGTGACTGATCGGTACCCCTGTTTTATCCACTACATGAATTTTCAAAAATGCAGGTAAAATTTTTGCCAAAACGGTTCAAACTATTCATCAAATCTCTTCTATCTTTGAACATTAAACCAATTTGACTATTGTCAACAATTTTATCATATTTCAGCAAAAATTGATCAATATTTGTTCGGAAATTATGAAATGTGTGAAAAATAACGGAAGTGAGTTAACGTTCACAAAACTTCGATCCCCCGTAACTCCTCGGAAAAACCGAAACTCAAAAAATCTTTATAATTTGAAATTCTACGCTTGACAAGCTTTCCAATGCAACCACTCACAATCCTGTACGATGAATATATCGATCTTCGAAAACTGACTGAACAAAAAAAAACAGTTGAGTATAGAATTCCTCTCCGCCACTAAAGTGGGTCGGAACAACTATGGTATTAGGTAAATTGATCTGCAAATGATTTGCATAAAAATTTGCAACAATTGGCTCCAATTGTTGAATAGACTTAATATTGGGACTTGAATTGACGCATGTTTCGAACACTTAAAGGCTTTGGTATATTTGCAGAAGATTTTGATTGTCTGGTTGGTTATTTCTACTAATTTAAAACAAAATTTTCCCGAAAACTTTTATGGTTTTTAGTTGCACGGCTAATTTTTCAGTTGTAATGCAAACCTGAGCATCAAAGGGGTA
This sequence comes from Convolutriloba macropyga, assembly GCF_964194025.1. Lineage (NCBI taxonomy): Eukaryota > Metazoa > Xenacoelomorpha > Acoela > Convolutidae > Convolutriloba > Convolutriloba macropyga. The sequence continues at coordinate 76,944,251 of NC_134469.1, read as the reverse complement.
ATTTGATGTCGACTGCCAGAACATAAGACAATTGATGAAAAGAATGGTCAAAATTCTTGAACTCATACCACCACAAGCATCACATCTCATTGAGGACATCGTTGCTGTTGATGAAGAAATCAAAATGTGATAAACGATTGAGAATCTAATGAAAACAACAGTTCGGCCATGGAGTTCGCTATTGAAATTGGGCACAGTCCGCGTGGAATTTTAACCACCAGTAACAACGAATCAATTGGTTGATAAGGTACCAACTATTATATTGGCAATCGAAAGGACATTATCGACATACTCGGCTATTTCAGTCTGCATACGCTTCCTTGTTTTAACATGAAGTTTATATGTTCTTATAGTCTAATATGAAGTTTATAAGTTTACATTCTATCATGTTCATTTGAATTCTGGTACACATCAAAAATTGACCTCAACATTTTTGTTTTATTGAGAAAAATTTCAAATTATTATTATTATTAATAAGATTATTAACCTAACAAATTTAGCTTATTATTGGGAAACGAAAAATGCACAGAAACTTTTGGTGAAAACTGAGATTAATATGTACACAACAACAAAAACTATAATGATTATAAAAATTGTCGTACCTGGGTATCACATAACCACTCATAGTGCAGTGATTTAATACTTACGTAATCGCAGTATGTACTTAACCTTTGTTCACATTAAGACTCAATCGTCCTACGATTGATAACATCAGTGACAGCTAGTTGGGAACACGGCCATGACTAACACACTGGCAGCGAACTGCCTAAGTGCAGTTCTGCATTAACGCTGTAATTCAATAGTTGTCACTGAACGTATTCCTTCTCGATTCAAATCCACATAGATCTAACGGCTAGCGTATCGCTTACGAGTACAGTATCGCGCAGTCAGATTCGAAAGGACGCACGGCACTAGGACTTGAGCCATTCTGGGATAAGCCCAGCACTAACCCAAAAATCCCATGGGAGAAGTTGAGGAGCCAGCTCAAGATGGCCCCCGTCGCTAAGACAAACATCGAATTAGATGAACTCCTCCGAGAGAGACCGACTGCAGTCTTTTACCCCCCCCCCACCCAACCCGTAGAAGAACAGCCAGTCCAAAACCCAACACAAACAATGGAAAGGGAACGACTAACGAGGTATCACCAGGCAATAGCCAGATGGAAAAACGAATGCAACCAAATCGATAGATTAGGAGTCTTGTGCTGCGATAAGCCATGGGACATGAGAGATAGGAAAGCCAAATCACTTATTTACCTCAGCCTCGGAATTCAAGGACGAAAAATGCATTCAAGAAAGTTCCCCCATACAAACGTGGAGAACAAGTCTACCTTATGGATATGGGACGAACTTGAGCAAACGTTCATCCGCCCAGAAACGTTACGTTTGATAGGTACCTGTTACTAACCTGCAAACAACACCGCAGAGAAACAATGGAACAGATCAATTCACCATTGAGGTCCCTAGTTGAACACTGCCAGTTAGCCCACTAGAAAGACGAGCTTCTAAGGGACATATTCACCGCGAATATGATAGCCCAGAAGATCCAAAAGGAACTGTTGAAAACAACGCTTTCACCAGAAAAAGCCCTCGCGCTAGCTGTGAGCATTGAACTAGGCATAAGAAGCCAACTAACTATACAGGCAAGACAACCCACAGACTCGTCAACCACCCCACTCATCGGCCGGGAGGACGCTGTTATAGAAATATTGAGTTCGAGCTACCGCGGTTCAAGCAGAACACCAACAATATCTCCCTGACTAACCAGGGGAAACAATAGAATGACGAACAACAGGACTCTCACCCACAACTGTAGAAACTGCGGACAACCATGGAATATGAACCATAAGGCCAAACGCCAAGCAATATGTCAGACGTGTCGAAGATGCAACAAGCCCAACTACTATGCAAAGGTGTGCCGACCAAACCTGAATTGATCGCAACCGAATACGTCCGTGAATGACGTCAGCAAACTAGGCATCAAACAATCGTCACAAGGAATAAACATGATTTTAATAGACCCGGAAATTCGCTCGACGTGTGAGGACTCCGCTGACACTACTCAGTAAACATGATGGATACCGAGGACGACCCAACACCACCTTCCAAACTACACATTCAGTGCGGGCGCAGTAAATTTTGGGTAGTGGTAGATTAAGGCAGCTCAACAAGCCTAGTAACCGAAAAAATGGCCAGACATAGAGGCAAGAGACAGTAACACATGATAGAGCAGAACACCAAATCCCGTACAGCTAAAAACTAAACCAACAAAGAACCTTGGATCGTTGTACTGCGATTTTGAATGCAACCTATGGAGAGCTGGACGAGTGGACATCATAGTTGTACCCAACAAACACCGTGCAAGAGTGGGAAGAGACCTGTACAAACCTGGGCCTTCACCTCAAACAGCGGGACTCACCAAACGTAGAGGGTTAAAATATTAGCTCAATCGGCTCAACCCTAACATGCCCGATAAAAAAGGAAGTAGCAATCAAATACAAAAACCTTACCACATGACTAGGACGGTCAATTAACCATATGGTCAAATCACATTCAAGACAAACTATACCCCTGTCCATCACAAAGGAAGACGAATACCGCTGCACCTAGAAACACAGGTAGAAAAATAACTCAGAAACCTACAGAGCAACGGCCATATAACAAAATTAGAAAAAAACGAGCGACGAATTTTTCATTTCTCCGATAGTCATAACAGTGAAAAAAGACAAATCGATAAAAATTAGCAATGGACACCAAAACAATCAACAAAACAATTCATAAGAACAAGTCTCAATGCATAATATTGACTGCCTAATGGACAGTACTGCACAAACTATCACTCAATCCAAAGAGATCCAAAGAGCCATAGACAAAACATTGTACAAAATAACGAATACTTTCTGTTTAGAAGATGATACTATATTAGTGACAGGAGGAGATATAGAAAACCACAAGGAAACGTTATTCAACTGTCTAGACAAACTAAACAACGGCAACTTAGCAACAAACCTGAACAAATGTCACTTCGCAAAAGACAAGTTAACATGGCTCGATTATGAAATTGACAACAAAGTTATAAAATCAATGGATTCTTAGACACAGGCAATACTCAGGTATGGCCGTAAACAACTCAAGTCATTCCAAGGAAGTGTCCACCATCTGACGAAATTCATAACTAGCCCAGCAACTCTATGTCGAGGATTCAGAGATTTACTCCGAAAAGATACTAAAAACATATGCACAGAACATCACCAAACTCAATTCAAAACTATTAAGAGCTGCATCAAGAACTTAACAGAAAAAACGCACTACAACACAAAACAAAAAACAAGAATGAAAACAGATGCCGAGTGCAGGACTAGGAGCCGTCCTAGAATAAGAAACTTGTAATGGTTTGGAAACCATCTCCTACGCATCACGCTTCTTATACAAAGCAGAAGAAAACTATAGCATAAATGAGCTAGAACTCCTAGGGGTTGTATGAGCACTGGAGCACTTGAAACACTACGTATTAGGACATCAATTCACAGTACAAACCGATTACAGAGCACTACTATCAATCCTTAAAGAACGGACAAGCAAAATTCACCAAAGTCGCCTGACTAGATGGTACGACAGATTAATCCCATACCAATTCAACATTGAACACATAGCGGGCACAAAAATGGGGTTGGCCGACTACATTTCACGCAACCTTTCTGAACCAGCAAAACCATCAAACACATACGACGAAAATTTTATAATAGCTCAAATACATATTATACAGAAACAATACAATTAGTATGCAAAAGAGGTAGACCGAGAAAGTCACAAAATACGCATACAAGCAATAAAGAGATAAACTCACAAAACGATGCCACCACTAATAGACAAAAATCTTTGGAATTGTCCAAAGACCAATAACAACGAACGAAACCAAAAGACCACGAAGTAGGCCTAAAAAACAACAGTGGAAACGTCAATCGATTCCAATACAACCCAAGACAAAAGTCAAAGACACGTCATAAAGACAATCAATCTACAAAGGAAAAGTAAGTAAACCTTACGCAGCGGTCAAAACCAAAACAAGCCACAAACAAGCGCAACAAATAATCGCGTCACATATAAAAGACAAATCACCCAACGAACGAAAGCAAACACGTACCAGATTAAGGATTCATTAAACAACCGCTCGCTTCTAACAAGCAAACAAATTTTGATACAAAAATGGGTAACACAACCACTGACCAAATAAAAAACCTATATTTATTTCCCCGCCACCAAAAAGACTACTTTCACCAAATAGTTATCTTAGTCCAAACCCCAAATCTTCATTTATAAGAGATGGCGAAGAAACACCAAATTTTATGGAAGAGGTATCTAATATAACACGGAAATCCTAATGGGCACTCCTTCCGCCATGCTCTGACACAAACGAAAAAATCCAAATAGACTTCGGCGGACCAATATTTGATGGACAAGGGAGGGAAGTATACTTCCTAACAGGTATTGTCCGATTCTCTAGTTTTTTAACTCTTGAAGTTGTAACGAATGCAAACGGTTCTAACATAGAGAAATTCCTAATCAAATGTAGAGCGCAACACGGTTTACCCCGAAAAATTAGGTTAGTTCAAGCTAGATGCCTAAAAGGCAACAAAATACAAAAACTATGTACACGTTACAATATAGAACTTAAATCAAGCACTGCATTAACAAACGTAACCACTAAACCCAGCAAAAAAACTTAGTTTGGTCAAACACTTTGAAATATTATTTAGATGACCACATCATTGGCGAGAAATAGCTGATTAGCGAGGACAAGTGGTATCAGGAGGACCTGGATAGCGACACCGAAATTCAAGAGATAAAACGGACGAAGCTCCAAGAAGCAATAGAAGAGCAGGGTGAAGTACCCAGGACAATCAAACTACATTCGGCTACCTATGAACAACCAATTGCACGTAATAGTCCCCGCGTACCACTTGCACGTAAGCCCACCGCCACAGCAAAGAGCTAAAAAATTTACAGGGCATTCATGAAGCCATTCCCGAAGGAAACTCAGATTAAAACTACGAATTCAACGCTCACATCAATGTCCCCGGACAGCAGGATACTGTACTAAACAAGCCTGATGTCGTAGAATTTAGAACAAAAGCAAATCCCCCTGATCAACTTTGCGGCCGTAAAGACCGTTCGATACCATCACCCAAGTTCATTCAGAGCATGGAGACGCAAGCACAAGATCAGAGAAACAAACTCGTTGTTCAACGAACCATCCGGAAAAGAAACACTCAAGCGTCCACCACAGACAAAAAGGCAAAATCAAACCTCGCCAAAGTAAATAGAATTAGAGTTCTACCAGAAGTGTTACCAGTCGTCACCGAAGAAAGGCTCCCCAAAAAAGCGAAGCTGAACCGCTTCCTGCCAAGAATCTGCTAATCAACAGGACGAGTACCAGGACACGGAGGCCAGCCAAGCAGTTCCAATTGTTGAGACCGGGAAAGTGGTCAGACCAACAGCGGACACACTGGAACAACCCACACGACGCAGCTCATGGGACAAATAGGAGCCCAAACGGTACGTCGATACAACGGACTCTGAATTCTCGGACAGCTCATTGGACGATGTTGACATCCCCATCAACGACCAAAAGGAACAAGCATCGCTTCGTATTCTCCTGTAAGACCATCAACTAGCCAGGCCCCGACCTCGCCACCACACAGCATCACCCCGACCGCCCCAATCACACGAGTAAGCACACTCAAGATCGCCTCACCACCACCGCAGAATGCTCACCAATACTACCCCTGTGGAGAACTGAAAGCAATCTACACACCGAACAAGACGGAACGTCACCTACTGCCACTTGAACTCTAGATTGATTACAAGAGCACTCAAAAAGTTCACAGCCTTCTGCTGTAACACTTTGTTGGTGACAAACTCAAAAAACATTCAAACTTTTGTTCTTAAACAATACGTTACATTGCTTACTTTAACCATTCATCTATTATCGAAGCCTTCAAACTTCATTAACCCAAAACTTTTGTTCTCCAAATTTCCTTCTCTAACGGAGGAAATGTGGTATCTGGGTATCACATAATCACTCAAAGTGCAGCAACTTAATACTTACGTAATCGCAGTATATACTTAGCCTGTGTTCACATAATGACTCAATCGACCTACGATTGATAGCAAAAGTGACAACTAGTTGCGACCTCGGCCATGACTAATACACTGGCAGTTTTGCCTTAACGTTGTAATTAATTAGTTGTCACTGAACGTGTTCTTCCTCCATTCAAATCCACATAGATCTTACGACTAGCGTATCGCTTACGAGTAAAACAAAAATAATAATAATAATAGTAATAATAATAATAATAATAATAATAATAAAAATAATATTTATAATAAAAATAATAATAATAATTATAAAAATAATACAAAAATAATAATAATAACAATAGTCATAATAATAATAATAATAATAATAATAATAATAATAATAATAAAAATATTAATAATAATAATAATAATAATAACAAAAATAATAACATTAATATTAATAATAATATTATTAATAATAATAAAATAGTAATAATAACAATAATAATATTAAGAATAGTAATAATAATAATGATAATAATAATAATAATAATAATAATAATAATAATGATAATAATAATAATAATAATAATAATAAGAAAAATAATAATGAAAATAATAATAATAAAAAAACAACCTCATTTAAAGCACCAGTTAACATTACATAGGGTGAGTGCAGCACGTAGTATAACTTCAGACGAAATGATACGTTGTTATGTTACAGTCGCCTCGTGGCTCAATAGATATTATCGCGCACAATTCTTTTACTTCAGATTTATCAGCAAATAGTACTTTGCTTTCAGAACATTCAAACACTGACACATATACACCAACACACTACACATTACCACAACACTCACAATTGCATATCATCATCTTTTCACATGCACCAACTGTTAGATTCTATCTCTACACTTCACATGGCACTGTCAGCGACAACTCCATTAGGATTAAACCAATTCGGGGAATCAGGAGTGAACCCACCCAACGAAAGCAAACAACGGTTCGCGACACTAAAGATGGCAATAATGGCACGCGACAACATCCAAATAGACAAACTCTTAAAGCTCAAATCATCAGCTGCAGACTTATTTTACCCCACACTTCCAACATACGAAGACGGATTCGAAGACAGGACAGACGACGAGGCAAGAAACAGGGAGGGAAAGAATGAAAGAAGATGAGTCGGCTTCGAAAAAAAATGCAAAGTAATTGAGAGAAAAGGCGCATTGGTGGATAGAAATCCTTGGGATGAGGCCAACACGAAGGCGAAAAGCCTAATATACCTATCACTCGGATTTGAAGCAATGAGAACATACCATAAGAAAAATTCACACACACAGATAGAGAAATGCAGCACACACGAACTTGTACATGAATTATAGATCACCTTCATAATTTCAAGGAACACAACATTTGACAGATTCAAATTCTTCTAGTCCACTTAAATAAAGAGGACTTAAATAAAGACCTCTTCTTATCCATCATGACTTAGCTCTCCATCCACATAGAACTTCTCTCTGAAACTCACACAACGCAACAACACAACAAGTACTAAACATTGCAATAAACCAAGTGAGGGAACAAACAACTCTTTTACAATAAGAAAAATCAGGGCCCACTCCAGCAACAATAACTGGTCACAAGTATCAAGTGTCAGTAACTAACCTCGACCACCACAAACATCACGGCAACAACAACAACCACTTCTCCCTACACCTGCAATAACAAAAACTGAGCCACGTTACAAATGCAGACAACCATTCATAAAAAATCAACTATCAAATTGCACAGCACAAAACTTCATATGCAAGATCTGCAAAAATCAGGCGATTTTAAAACCATGCGCAAATCATCAATGCTGGAGACGAGAAAACAACAACACGCCAACAACGAAATGGACCAAACCAATCAACAAAAAGACTGCACCAACAAGAAGAGTCAGACATGTCAAACCAGCTAAGCAGAATGCTCGTCTTGGCCAAACTCAGCTGATATCCCCACATCCATTTCTAAACTGTCGCGCAAGCGCAAAGCTGCAGAAATTACACAGATAAAGGTAAAAAAAATTAAAACTCCTTATGTTCAAACACGACTTAATAACACTCCCAAAGTTATCAGAACCAAATGAAGAAATCCAGCTGGATTTCGCTGGACTTGTTCGATACAAATATAACACACTGGATAACTGCATATTAGTAACTGTAGATAGGTTATAAAGATTCTTCCACGCCGAAACATAAAACAACTGCGACGCAAACATAGCAAGAGATTATCTAGGAGGTTACTGTAAACTTGACGAACAACCACGTTCAATCATATCTCGTCAAGCACAAGCATTCGAAGCAAAAGATTTTTTTAAAAATTGTGCGGAAACGAAAACATTAAATAGAGCTAATAGAACACTGGGCATCGATAAACATAGTAAGGCCATCATCATTCAAAGAGATCAGAAACATCAACAACAACAAAGCACCTTGGAGAACTCTGGGTAAAAACACTCCAAAACAATATCCAACTGGACTTGTTTGCAGACACAGGATCTCCAAGGTAATTCATGCAAGAGTCCCAAGCAAAACAAATAATATCAAAAAGCCAAAGAGCGCAAACAGCAACATTTACAGAAAAAAGAAAATACAAATGTTTCAACAACCAGGACATACACATTACAGGCGTACTACACATGATCACAAATCTGTATCATGTGAAACACAAAAGTGCAAAATGCTACTAAGGAGCCATCTGCCACAAAATCGAATGGAGAAAGAAATATTAAACAAACATTTTAACACATTAAACAAATGCTTTGAGAATCAGCTTGACAGCCTCCAATCCAACTGGTAAGACATTAGGCTATATTTCAAACCTCAACACCAAAAACAACATAATAAAATGGATTTAAAAAATTATCCACTCTTATGTATCAGACTAGGGCGCTCAAAAAAACCATGTGGCCAAATCACCCTTGAAGGAAAGATATAACCCAGCTCAACTCAAAGGTAGAAGATTAGCACTCCACTTACTAGAAAGAGTAGAAACAGAATTAGAAAAACTAATCTTGGAAAAACAAATTAACAGACTGGATAATGGTTTAGATGAATACTTCAATAGTTCGGTTGTAATTACAGTTGTAAACGGAGAAAAATGTTAAAATAGCAATAGATTGCACTAGTAATAGCACTAGATTGCACTAGTTAAAACAGCACTAGATTGCGCTAGTAGCTATTTATATTAAAATAGCACTAAAAGCATTGCAACTCTATCATCCTAGAAGGAAAAACAACTGGAACATATAGATTACTAAATAGTTTTTATGGACTAACAATTATGCCAGCAACCTTTCAAAAAACAATAGACAGTACTTTAGGGAGCTGCCACAACGAATTCTTATTCTTTCACGACATATTAGTCATATCCAAAAACAGCATAGCCGACTACAAAAAAAGAAGTGAATAAAATACTCCACTTGCTAAATAAAGAGAATTTAGCAATTTAATTACAGATATGCAAATTGAATTTGCCAAATCAGAGATTATCTGGTTGGATTTCAAAATATCACCAACTACTAATATACTCACCGTGAAGAAATGCGAAACAACAAGCCAACTAGAACCACTCAAACAACTCAGATATTTCACAGTGTGCAAACTCCACCGGGTCATTTTCACACCAAAACTGGCAGAATTATGCAAACCGCTCAGACCATTACTATAAAAGTATAACACAAAATCACATATTTAATTAGATTGGAAAAAAACACAACATAGCATTCGAAAGAACCAAAAATCAAATAGCAAACATTTCGGACAAAAAATAATTTAATTGAAATAAAGAAACAGGAGTAAAATCCGACGTAGGCAAAAATACTTCGGAGCATGTCTAAAGGAATAAAGACGACTCCATCAGGAAACTAGTCTAGTCGCATACGCAAGCAGACTTCCTAACAAGTTAGAAGAAAGACACAACACCAATGAGCTGGAGTTTCTCGCAAAAGTATGGGCATTAGAGCATTTTCAAATTTTTGTATACGGAAACAAACTCCTTTTACAAACAGACTATCGGGCCGCACTATCAGCATTAGAAAACAATAGAAGATATAAAACGAATCAAAGTAGATTATCGAGAGTGCTAGATAGACTTGTACCATTCGATTTCAAAATAAAACACATTCCAGGAAAAACATGGCGTTTGCTGTTTACCTAAGCTGAAAACCTCGAACGCATCAACACTGGAAAGCAAAAATGACAAAAGTTCGTCGGAAACACAATTCAAGAGATAAAACATCTCCTTCTAAAGCGAAACATAAAACCAAATGAATACAATAAACCAGCAAGAAGTTTAAACCAATCTGAAAGCAACACACAAAATTAAAAAAGTGACATCACCAGTGCAAACCAAGACACACAGAATAAAAAAGCGCTTTTTGCCTTAATCGTCCCACAAACAAGTTTCTTCTTTCACATAATAATTTTCAAAAATATTCTAGATCACAACTCATTGCTATTACAACTAGACAAAAACCAAATAGAAAAGCCTTCGATATAAAAACAGCAAACGAAGAATGGCTACGAACAAAAAACATTACCAAATGGATATCCAAATTTCAGACAAACCAACAAAAGCTTTACAAGGTAACAGCACAAAAACGTACTTTGAATCAAATAAAAACAAAAAGGCCTCAGCACAAATTTAGAAGGCAAACTCCCCAATCTCTTCACCGCCTATGACCCCAATCCCCCATTACCGTGAATTCTCAATGCGCGATGTAATTAAGAATTTTTGATTGAAAAAATTGTTATCGATTATATGTTTGGTTAAGAAGAAAGACAAGTTATCATTAAAACAGACACCCTCATTATATTATAAAATTCACAGAGATTTATCTGTAACTCCATTCGGATGCCTATTTTATGACAACAAACTAGTCATACCTTCAAAAATCCGCACAACGGTCCTGCAAACAATACACAACACGTACACCAGCTAAGCAGAATGCTCGTCTTGGCCAAACTCAGCTGATATCCCCACATCCATTTCTAAACTGTCGCGCAAGCGCAAAGCTGCAGAAATTACACAGATAAAGTTAAAAAATTAAAACTCCTTATGTTCAAACACGACTTAATAACACTCCCAAAGTTATCAGAACCAAATGAAGAAATCCAGCTGGATTTCGCGGGACCTGTTCGATACAAATATAACACACTGGATAACTGCATATTAGTAACTGTAGATAGGTTATAAAGATTCTTCCACGCCGAAACATAAAACAACTTTGACGCAAACATAGCAAGAGATTATCTAGGAGGTTACTGTAAACTTGACGAACAACCACGTTCAATCATATGTCGTCAAGCACAAGCATTCGAAGCAAAAGATTTGCAAAAATTGTGCGGAAACGAAAACATTAAATAGAGCTAATAGAACACTGGGCATCGATAAACATAGTAAGGCCATCATCATTCAAAGAGATCAGAAACATCAACAACAACAAAGCACCTTGGAGAACTCTGGGTAAAGCACTCCAAAACAATATCCAACTGGACTTGTTTGCAGACACAGGATCTCCAAGGTAATTCATGCAAGAGTCCCAAGCAAAACAAATAATATCAAAAAGCCAAAGAGCGCAAACAACAACATTTACAGAAAAAAGAAAATACAAATGTTTCAACAACCAGGACATACACATTACAGGCGTACTACACATGATCACAAATTCTGTATCATGTGAAACACAAAATTGCAAAATGCTACTAAGGAGCCATCTGCCACAAAATCGAATGGAGAAAGACATATTAAACAAACATTTTAACACATTAAACAAATGCTTTGAGAATCAGCTTGACAGCCTCCAATCCAACTGGTAAGACATTAGGCTATATTTCAAACCTCAACACCAAAAACAACATAATAAAATGGATTTAAAAAATTATCCACTCTTATGTATCAGACTAGGGCGCTCAAAAAACCATGTGGCCAAATCACCCTTGAAGGAAATATATAACCCAGCTCAACTCAAAGGTAGAAGATTAGCACTCCACTTACTAGAAAGAGTAGAAACAGAATTTACTTGATAATGGTTTAGATGAATACTTCAATAGTTCGGTTGTAATTACAGTTGTAAACGGACAAAAATGTTAAAATAGCACTGGATTGCACTAGTAATAGCACTAGATTGCACTAGTTAAAACAGCACTAGATTGCGCTAGTAGCTATTTATGTTAAAATAGCACTAAAAGCATTGCAACTCTATCATCCTAGAAGGAAAAACAACTGGAACATATAGATTACTAAATAGTTTTTATGGACTAACAATTATGCCAGCAACCTTTCAAAAAACAATAGCTGCCACAACGAATTCTTATTCTTTCACATATTAGTCATATCCAAAAACAGCATAGCCGACTACAAAAAAAAGAAGTGAATAAAAAACTCCACTTGCTAAATAAAGAGAATTTAGCAATTTAATTACAGAAATGCAAATTGAATTTGCCAAATCAGAGATTATCTGGTTGGATTTCAAAATATCACCAACTACTAATATACTCACCGTGAAGAAATGCGAAACAACAAGGCAACTAGAACCACTCAAACAACTCAGATATTTCACAGTGTGCAAACTCCACCGGGTCATTTTCACATCAAAACTGGCAGAATTATGCAAACCGCTCAGACCATTACTATAAAAGTATAACAAAAAATCACGTATTTAATTAGATTGGAAAAAAAACACACAACATAGCATTCGAAAGAACCAAAAATCAAATAACAAACATTTCGGATAAAAAATAATTTAGTTGAAATAAAGAAACAAGAGTAAAATCCGACGTAAGCAAAAATACTTAGGAGCATGCCTAAAGGAAAAAAGACGACTCCATCAGGAAACCAGTCTAGTCGCATACGCAAGCAGACTTCCTAACAAGTTAGAAGAAAGACACAACACCAATGAGCTGGAGTTTCTCGCAAAAGTATGGGCATTAGAGCATTTTCAAATTTTTGTATACGGAAACAAATTCCTTTTACAAACAGACTATCGGGCCGCACTATCAGCATTAGAAAACAATAGAAGATATAAAACGAATCAAAGTAGATTATCGAGAGTGCTAGATAGACTTGTACCATTCGATTTCAAAATAATACACATTCCAGGAAAAACATGGCGTTTGCTGTTTACCTAAGCTGAAAACCTCGAACGCATCAACACTGGAAAGCAAAAATGACAAAAGTTCGTCGGAAACACAATTCAAGAGATAAAACATCTCCTTCTAAAGCGAAATATAAAACCAAATGAATACAATAAACCAGCAAGAAGTTTAAACCAATCTGAAAGCAACGCACAAAATGAAAAAGTGACATCACCAGTGCAAACCAAGACACACTGAATAAAAAAAGCGTTTTTTGCCTTAATCGTCCCACAAACAAGTTTCTTCTTTCATATAATAATTTTCAAAAATATTCTAGATCACAACTCATTGCTATTACAACTAGACAAAAACCAAATAGAAAAGCCTTCGATATAAAAAACAGCAAACGAAGAATGGCTACGAACAAAAAACATTACCAAATGGATATCCAAATTTCAGACAAACCAACTAAAGCTTTACAAGGTAACAGCACAAAAACGTACTTTGAATCAAATAAAAACAAAAAGGCCTCAGCACAAATTTAGAAGGCAAACTCCCCAATCTCTTCACCGCCTATGACCCCAATCCCCCATTACCGTGAATTCTCAATGCGCGATGTAATTAAGAATTTTTGATTGAAAAAATTGTTATCGATTATATGTTTGGTTAAGAAGAAAGACAAGTTATCATTAAAACAGACACCCTCATTATATTATAAAATTCACAGAGATTTATCTGTAACTCCATTCGGATGCCTATTTTATGACAACAAACTAGTCATACCTTCAAAAATCCGCACAACGGTCCTGCAAACAATACACAAAACGTACACCAGCTAAGCAGAATGCTCGTCTTGGTCAAACTCAGCTGATATCCCCACATCCATTTCTAAACTGTCGCGCAAGCGCAAAGCTGCAGAAATTACACAGATAAAGGTAAAAATTTAAAACTCCTTATGTTCAAACACGACTTAATAACACTCCCACAGTTATCAGAACCAAATGAAGAAATCCAGCTGGATTTCGCGGGACCTGTTCGATACAAATATAACACACTGGATAACGGCATATTAGTAACTGTAGATAGGTTATAAAGATTCTTCCACGCCGAAACATAAAACAACTGCGACGCAAACATAGCAAGAGATTGTCTAGGAGGTTACTGTAAACTTGACGAACAACCACGTTCAATCATATGTCATCAAGCACAAGCATTCGAAGCACAAGATTTGCAAAAATTTTGCGGAAACGAAAACATTAAACTAATATTAGCACCTGCTGGCAATCACAGAGGTACGGGATTGGTTGAACGCCTAAAACAACCAATCAAAAGAAGATTAGCAGCATCAAACATAGACCCCAATTGTGCAAACACAACATTGAGCAACCGACAGGCAAACCTAATCCAAAATATAGGACTTATCTTAATTACAACAACAAAAATTACGCCATTCGAAGCATATTTTGACGGAAAGCCTTACACCGAACTATCTAGCTTCATAAAAAAATCATCGCATCACAATCTAACAAAAAAATTATTAATATCATTAATTGTTTAGACACGAAGATCTTGAAGCAAAATGTCCTAATCGTAAAAAATATGGAGGAGAGACAGGGATTCAGAAGACAACCTAGATATAAGTTACAGGGAGGACTCTGACCCAGAACCAGCACAAAAAACAAGCAGCACTCAACCACTTCAAATTGGCAGTATACCCCAAGTCGAAAGCATAGATAACTATGACTCAGAAAACATCCCATTCGCAAAGCCCACGACTAATACGAACTCACACGTAAGATATACCTTTCTGAAATACATTTTACTCTAGGCAACAGAACCACTGATTTCATTTAAAAAAACAGAAAAAAAGTAGCACGAAAACACTAGCACGGAAAACCAAAGAAACACGTCACACACTAGCATCAGAATGAAACATTGTAGAAGATGGAACGACCAAAGGATATTCACTAAACACAATAACAATATAAACACATCTAAGAAAAATCGATTTAGCATTTTTCACAGAATAAAAACCAAGATTAATACACATGATTGTATGTAAAACTGTTCTTGAATGTAAAAGAAACCAAGAAATAGTTCTAAAAATGTTGTTTAGAAGAGGCGAAACAGAATAAGCCCGGAATTTTGAAACGTCCTCTAACTCCAAGAAACACCTGGAATATGGACCAAGTAAGGAAGATAACAGCAAATAAACAAAAACAACAATTCCCAAAAAACTAAGACATCCAGCGCCCCTAAACAAAAAACAGCCAATTGGTTGAAACAGGAAAAAAATAAGTCACGAAAAAGACCAAGGACACCGAAAAAGCCAAAACCGGGCAAACAATTTGCTCTCAAGTCAAAACAAGTAGCTCTTCAAGACAGTGAAATTAATCAAACAAACCGATCCTTCTAACTATGGTATACATCTTACATCCAACACACGGAGTTCCCCATGTTATTCGAAATCGACAGTGACACAAAAAGAAAGCAAAGAAGTAGAACAAATGACAGCAATAGTAGAACAAACAATAGACACATTCTCACAAAAATTAAATCAAACATTCGACAGGTCTGAGTTTTTCCAATGTAGTCAAAACAACGAGAGTCACAAGAAGTTTTCCACTCAAGACAAAAACAACGAGCAATACGCTGTAATGTAGGATCAGCTGGAAACAAGCCTGGTGGAAGAAATATTATTTCATGGATTGAATTTCCAGCAAACCCAAATAGACATGTTATCTGAAGACCGCAACCTACTGAAAAACGAAACAATGCCTGAGCGAGGGAAAGAATCCAAGAAAACGAACAATTGATGAACAATTCACAAAGAAGCAACAGCCTCAAACGGAACAATCACATCGATGTCCACTACGTAAGACAAACAAACAAATGAAGAAAACTTCCAACGCCAACGACATTCCAATTACACTAGAGCAGACGCTGCGGAAACAAATTCCTACCAGGACACATAACTTCAGCTCAGACGAAATGAGACATGGAGAATATGTAAAGAGATTAGTTACTTCCCAAAAAATGTAGATCAGAAAACCACCAGACTAAAATATAATCCTCAACAAAGACGACAAGCGCAATACAACAGCAACCAAAAATCATCAGAAATGGTTCGAAGATTTATCAAACAGAAAAGAAACAAAAAAGAACACGAAACAACAACCTATCAAAATTGAGCAGGAGAATCTATTGAATCAGAAGCAACATGCTGCATCCAAGAAATGAATCAATAGAAAAAAATCAAGAGAATAAAAGTAGATTGTGATTTCCTTAAAGATTATCAATTTCACATCGGAGAAATAGTAACAAATCAACAAAATGGACCGCGGAGAGCTCTGAAAAGAAACAAAAATCAGGAACAGAAATATCCTTTGGCTAGCAGATACTGAATGCCCTAGAATTCTATGATCATGAAAACGAAAAAGACACACAACATCAAAATATTAGAACAAAAGCAGCAAAAAAGTATTAGGAGAACAGAGATGTTCCAACAACAACAAAAACAAGATAGACAGTTGAGAAATAATCCATGTAGACATCCACTCAGGATCAAAATTTGCACATGATTGAATGATGTTATTGTTATTTGCCGCCAAGATGACAAAAGTCTTCGGAAGAGACCTCATCCAGGGACTACATCCAACCAGAACAACAAAAAAACCAAAAATGAGAAGAAAAATCAAATAATCAACATAGGCGAAAGCCATCAAAGGATCAAAAAAGGGGTAACCAACAAATCGCAACACAGTTGCTTTGGCTAAGGACAATATTAAAAAATTATATTGCACAATCCACGTTCAAATCAGAATTGCTACCAACACAACACAAAGGAAGACGAATACCGCTGCACCTAACGGAAGAAAATAGAAAAAGAACTACAAAAACTAATTGGAGAAAAACAATTAATTAAATTATCAAAAAACTAAGACGAAAGTTTTGTAAGTCCGGAAGAAATCGCGGTTAAGTCTCATCAAAGCATAAAAATGGCACTTGACTAAAAAAAAATAACACTGCAATACATAGAAACAAATACCAAATACAATGCAGGATTTTATTGATATTGGCCGCCAATATGACAATAGTCTTCGGAAGAGACCTCATCCAGTGACTACATCCAACCAGAAAAACAAAAATACCAAAAATGAAAAAAAAAATTAAGTAATCAACATAGGCAAAATCCATCAAAGGCTCACAAAATAGGTAACTAACAAATCGCAACACAGTTGCTGTGGCTAAGGACAATATTAAAAATTATATTGCACAATCCACGCTCAATTCAGAATTGCTACCAACACAACACAACGGAAGACGAATACCGCTGCACCTAACGGAAAAAACAGAAAAAGAACTACAAAAACTAATTGAAGAAAAACAATTAATTAAATTATCAAAAAACTCAGACGAAAGTTTTGTAAGTCCGGAAGAAATCGCGGTTAAGTCTCATCAATGCATAAAGATTGCACTAGACTGAAAAAAATTAACACTGCATTACATAAAAACAAATACCAAATACAAAGCATGATGTTATTGTTATTGTCCGCCAAGATGACAAAAGTCTTCGGAAGAGACATCATCCAGGGACTACATCCAACCAGAACAACAAAAATACCAAAAATGAAAAAAAATTAAATAATCAACATAGGCAAAATCCATCAAAGGCTCACAAAATGGGTAACTAACAAATCGCAACACAGTTGCTTTGGCTAAGGACAATATTAAAAATTATATTGCACAATCCACGCTCAATTCAGAATTGCTACCAACACAACACAAAGGAAGACGAATACCGCTGCACCTAACGGAAAAAACAGAAAAAGAACTACAAAAACTAATTGAAGAAAAACAATTAATTAAATTATCAAAAAACTCAGACGAAAGTTTTGTAAGTCCAGAAGAAATCGCAGTTAAGTCTCATCAAAGCATAAAAATTTCACTTGACTCAAAAAAAATAACACTGCAATACATAGAAACAAATACCAAATACAATGCAGGATTTTAATGTTATTGGCCGCCAAGATGACAAAAGTCTTCGGAAGAGACCTCATCCAGTGACTACATCCAACCAGAACAACAAAAAAACCAAAAATGAGAAGAAAAATCAAATAATCAACATAGGCAAAATCCATCAAAGGATCACAAAATGGATAACTAACAAATCGGTCCTATGGCCAAAATTGCAAAAAAAATATCCGAATTGAAGAACAATTTGCGAGACATTTTAAGAAATTAATTTTAAAAATTTCATTCGAAATTTGCGTTTAGCCAAAAAGATCACCATCAAGATAGAGAAAAACATTGCACTTTTTACATGTTATAGGCGACTGCCACGGGCACATGCAGATTCCGAAAGGGCGTTTACGGCCAAGCAAATTGACCAGCAACATTACTTTAGTTAATGGACTTAAACTGAAAGGAACAAATTCAACGAACGCATTCTAAGATAAGAACATAATAACTACAAAACAACGATGAAACACCACAAAGCAAATGAAAAAAATCTTTAAAAATTAAACCATGAGAGCCTAGCAATAAATTTAACCAGGTGTGATTTCAGTTTACCAAAAATGATCTGAATAACTTTTAAAATAGACTTGGAAGGAATAACTCCAAATAAAAGCAAAACTGAAGCAGTTATCCAAGTGGATAACCCAAAAACATTGAAACAATCACAGTCTTTTATGTGAAGCACATCTGATAAAAAATCATACGCAACTCAGCAACATTATCAGCAAGCCATGACTTTTTATCAGCACAGAAAACACAAAAAAAAACAGAAATAAAGTGGGAAAAAGAACAGGAGGAAATATTTCATAAAAAACGGCAAACAAAGCAGTAGTCAAAAACAAACACTTCAACATAAACAAAAAGACAGGAGTTAATAAGACCCGAGCAAAGAAGATTTAGGAGCATGACGTGGAAAACTCAAAGACCGTTGGCATCCAGCATATGCAAGCAGCTGTTCTTAAAAATTAACAGAGATATAGTATTATCAAACTTCAATTACTGGCTATAATATGGTCACTACAGCACTTCAAATACTACTCAACCAGATCGCAATTCGAACCTCAAACAAATGATCAAGCGCTTTTTCAGCTCTCAAAAAATACAAGGCAACAAAACTTATAAAGCCGGCAGACACGCTGGTTCCAACTGTTATTATCGTTTCATTTAATGGTGGGACGCAAAGCAGAAAAAAATATAAGTTTTGTTGATTATCTCCGCAGTAATCCTATATCACCACCAACTAGAGAGCATACAGTTCAAAATTTTGAAGTAAATACAATTCAAATATTCTACTACACAAAACATAGCATGCAGAGAAAATCAACCAATCAAAATGCACAGAAAGCGGTTCATTTGGATGGTTTCTTAAACCACTCCAAGTCAGCAACACGAAAAAACTCACGATTTTCGCAATTGTTGTTGATCGGAACAGTTACTCTCAAAAATCATAAAAAACGCAAATCACACAAACGCAAAAATCGCACATAAAAAACGCAAATCGAACTCAAGTTCAAGGTCTGCTAATAAACAAAAAATTATAACTCTTTACATAGTCCATTTATCCTAACAAATTTTGTTATTACAGCAAGGAACAGACAGAAAGAGACCAATCTACTATTGAAATCCCCAAACGTTAAGGGGCACCAAACAAATGTAAAAAGAACTCAGTAACTGCATCTGGATGTAAGGCACAGAAAGTTACTACTGCCGCACAAACGGATTAACTCAACAAAATGTTTAAAAAAAGAGAAATTTTAGCAAAAAGCCAACAATTAAAACTTTTTACTAATTTTTTTTACAAAGAATTGCCACTACTCCAAAATTTGTATAAAAGATTTGGAGAAAGAATTTTTTATTGCTGAGGCCAGAAGGACAAATGCCCAATGCAAATAACTAGACATGCATCAAAATAGGAAAGAAATTTCACCAGCAAAAACAATGAAATCTAATGCTGAGTTACCCATCGTACATGAACCAAACGAGGGAATCCAAATAAATTTCGCAGGAACCGTGCTAGGTAAAAATAGAAAAGATACGAATATAATTGCTCCAGCAGATTTTATCTTGCTACTCAAACGCGAACGCCACAAACATGACACAGACACAACAATACAATACCTATATTTTACATAAAAATTTATGGCTTTCAACGAGACATCAGATGCGACCAGGCACAATTCAACAAATTCTGTAAGGATAACGAAACTAGATAAATTCTAGCACCACTTAGTGAGCACTTTGCAACATGTCTGGTTGATTCTCTAATACAAACCGTAACATGGAGATCTTGGCCATCAAACAAAGACAACAAATGGCCTGAGATTATGAGATTACAGTTGCCGCAAAAATGCTGAAATATTAAATGAAGTAAAGCTAATACCTATCACAACCACCACACCAAAAGCATCATTCCAAGCATAATTGGGGGGAAAACACAACCCACAACTCTCAAACATCAACACAAAACCATCAGAGAAACAACTTATATACAGGAACATACAATCTTTCTATTCAGAAAACAGACTACGCCAGCCTATGTTAGACTCTCCTTCAATCCGGAGCCTGGCCTCTGACTCCGAACTGCAACTAGAGATGTAGTTCAAGAACATCAATTGACAGAACGAACCGGCGCCGGGCAGCTAAACTCTACGAAGTGAAGAAATGGGCACAAAAACATACGATAAAATCGCAAACTAAATTTACACAGGACAAAATAATGATAACACTCAGGGATAAGACCACAACTTTAAAAATCCCCGCAGACAGAAGCAAGAAGAATACTAGCACTGAGAGCACCAGAACTTAGGGCGACGCTAAAATCACTTTGGAACTTAATTCCGGTATTATAATGAGTTTCTCCCCAGCAACAGTCACACTGCATACTTGGTCTGCATACTTGATCTGCATACTTGGCAAGGTTGTCTATAAAGATTCTGATATTGGGTGATATAATGTTGCAAGATGGTTCGTTGTAAGTGCTTGTTGTAGTGCTCCGTAACTAACTGTTGATTACGGTACCCGGGTTGGGTGCTGACGTTGGGATGATTGTAATGAATTGATCTGTGTTGTCGTTCTTATCTTGTGTAGGTGTTCGCTGATTTTCTGTACTAATTTATCAATCTTTCTTTGAGAGCATGGGTACGTGTTTTTTAACAGGTTTTTCTCTTTTATCAATATATTAATTCCATCCGTTCTCTCTGTCGTTGGTCGAATTCCCGTTTGTGAAATTTTAAGGTTTTGACATGTCATTTTTTTTGTAAGATTTGTGAAATTTTTTTTGTCCAGTGTGTCGAGCGAATTGTAAAATAAGTTGAGGTGATCTACAACCGATCCGTATGACACTAATAAAATTATCTTTTAAGAGGCACAACGGGTTTTTTGTTCCAATTAATATAGAATCTGCTGTTTTTGAATTCTCCTGGCTTAACCGTTAGTCCGTAAAACATGATAGAAATCTGT
The DNA here is from genome assembly GCF_964194025.1 of Convolutriloba macropyga. NCBI lineage: Eukaryota > Metazoa > Xenacoelomorpha > Acoela > Convolutidae > Convolutriloba > Convolutriloba macropyga. Next base: position 76,922,572 of record NC_134469.1, on the reverse strand, counting down.
GTGTTCCCTTGATATCTCCGCCTACAATATTAATATGGCAATGCTTAAAAATTTTTTGTCAAACGATAGTTGACTGTATACCAACGGTACTTGAATGTAATTAAAATAAACAAAATTCGCTCATTAAAATTTCCAAAATAAGTTTGATAATCTAATTCTTGTATATAAGAAATGGAAATCTCCTGTATGCGCAACTTTTCTAGAATTTTTACTTGAAATTTGCCTGTAGCGCAACTTGTTGATGCAAATTGAAATAAATTCATTTATTTGGAAAAATCGGTCGACCATGTATGTACTCAAATAAACGACAGAAGACTAAGAAATGCAAGCAAAAAAGATGCGAAAACTAAAAACTTAAACGAAAAAGTTAAAACAATAAAATTAATTTTAAAAGGACACATTTATTGAAATCTAATGACTCCCAGTTAAAAAAGTTCTCAAACTTTTTTGGCACATTCTATTCAATTCCTCTTTAGAACACACAAAACAAAAATGTTTCCTTATTTTTTGGTTGCAAATTTTTATACAAGTTTACAATTTTTTCCTCTTTATAAAATCTCTTAGAATCTGGTTTTTTTCACCTGTAAGAATTCAAAATCAAAGCGGATTTTTTTCTGTAAATCAAGCAAAGTACACTCATCCACCAATTCAACTTTTTGCTATCCCTTTTGTGAACAAATACGGTCTGCGGTTCCTCTACAGAAGTCTTGAAAAACAGGGTAACAAAGATGTATTATTTTAAACTCCGCTGTTGATGTTTGTCTCACCTGAGCAAGTGTTTTTCAAAAAGCTGACCGACGTTCTCTCAGGAGATAAAGCGTTGAAAATGTCACAAGAAAATCAGGACAGTATGCTGAATACAAGTTCATTTCAATGATTTCGATTACTAATGGAGCTCTGCTTCAAAGATTTCTTGCTTAATCAAAGCTTTTTGAATCCAAACGGAAACAAACTTGTCGTTGTTAAAGTTACAACTCTTGTGACTTTGTTTGGGCACTTGGTAATTCTTGGTTAAATTTTTTCTGAGACCTTGAAAGTTCTTTAGACCTTGAACATATACTGATGCCAGGAATTATTGATTTCAAAAAAATTTCATTTGTTGGCCTGGTTAGCATATACGTGAAAATGAGGTTCGTTTCAGGAACGGCTGACAGAAAGATTTATAGTGTTGGAGCACATTTTTGCTGCCTTATTCTTCTCAAAAAAAACTCATTAACACTCGACGTGCTTGGCGGATCGGGATCAACCTACCTTGAAGAAACTGCTGCTCGATTTATTTCGGACAATATGTCAGGTGCTGTGGGAGCAAAAATAGCCTGCACTCTGTTTTTTCCATTCTGCTTCTCCGTGGAGTGTCTTCTATTTGATTTCAATGATTATGGTGAGAAAATATCAAAACTATTTGTTCCAAGAGTTCTTTTAAGTATTTCTTCATACAAGTCACAACAAACAATTAGAGTAGAAAGACAAATGATAAATGAAACACGATTCAAAATTTTAATATGTATGGATATTTTAATTTTTGTCTCCCTATCTTTTGCCTCAACAAATTTTGGTGCTATTTTTATGTGGGGGACATTTTTGATTCTTTTTTAAATTTTAGTTTATACGTTTAGGGAATCATGATCATCTTTCGGTGGAGCTGAAAACATGCAACGAAAACAAAAACCCTAAAATAACATAAAGAAATGAATTAGTACCTTGAAAAAGAAAAGTTGTCGGAAAAGGTATTCTGAACAAAATTTTTTTTTGCATATTTTCTAATCGAACCTCCAAAATAAAACAGCATCAATTGGCTGCTACATTGTTGTTTTTTTGCAGAAGGAGAGAGAACGGGAAAAAATGTATAAAGAAATTAAGTTAGAGTATAATTCGGTTCGCTACTCTATCAGTTTTGGAAACCAGGAAACTTATCCAGTTTAAAATTCCCTCTTCCGTGGAACAAATCAAACAACCTACTATGTTTTCCCAAATTTATCTTGCTTTTGACACTTCATTAAATTTAGATCAAAACAATGGTATTTTCTTGTGAAAATTAACCAGTTGGGAATTAAATGATTGGCAAGCCATGGGTTCTCACAGGAAAAGGGTTCTCACAAAAATATTAATTAATCAGAAAACGTAAATACTATGGAAACAGCAATTTTTTCTTCTTTTTAATGGCATTATTCCCCGAGAATGCGCAAAGCACAACATAACGTGATAATTCATTGAAAATGTGCGTAAAATAAGAAAGGAAATCATTCGCAACCCAAAAACCTAAATTAATTGCAATTAGAATTAGAAATAAACGGTTTAAATGCAGTAGAACCATTTCTAATATCTGAAACATAATGATTTCAAAAAAATGGTAATTGGACAGCTTGGTTGGATAAGAGAAGCACGGAAAATTTCTCTTTTGTAGAGTCGCAGCTTTTCAGGTTATCAGTTGAAAGAAAACTTACCTTGAAAAAGAAAAGTTGTCGGAAAAGATATTCTGAACAAAAATTTTTTTTTTGCATATTTTCTAATCATGCCTCCAAAACAAAACAGCATCAATTGGCTGCTACATTGTTTTTTCTGCAGAAGGAGAGAGAACAGAGAAAAGTTTTGGTTAAATTATCAAGGCGTTCTTAATTCAGTGCAATATTTTTTGAGAACAGTTTGTTAAGTTTTTATTATTTCTTTTTTATTAGAGGGGAAAAATTGATCGGCATGCGCTTTTCAACTTAAACCAGCTGACTTAGCCTTTTTTGGGTGAAAAACGACACCTAAACGGAATCAACTTGCCTGCAATATTCTTCTGAACCTATGTTTTTAGACGCGATAACGTCTCGATAAAGTCTGAGAAACCCATTTTATGGATTTTTCGCTGTACGGGCTTTCGAATGGTACGTCTAGTAACTTCCTACGTGAAGTATATCGATTGGCCGAATTGGTTGATCAATAAAATAAAAGTATCTTTTTGTATAATTTTCTCCAAAGAACGTGCAAAGTTAATTGAAATGATCAAAAACGAGATCAAACTCAAGATGAATAATAGATGACACAGATATACCAATAAAATCGACCACATCAAGATGTTCTGGATGACTTCCTGGCTTCCCAAATAGCGCGACTTTTTGGATTTCGTTTTGGGAAATTACGATCAAATTACCGGAAGAGTCGGTCATAAAATAATTCATTCAGAAGGAAATGTTTCGATACCAGACATGAAGATGAAATATTATCTCCAGGTCTTTAATTTAATGTTTCGTGAAACATCAGTCACTTCAACTTTCATATTTCAAACTAATGGTTCATGACTCTCATCCAATTACATGAAGTCTACTTGAAACTATGAGAACAGAACTCAAACCATGCCAGAATGATAATTGTAATTTTGGCCGATTATTCCACAGAGAAAAATTGGTTTAGCAGAGGGCCGTGAGCTAAGTAAAAAAAATCACCACTAATCGTTGATTACACAGTTGAGACACAGTGTTCCATGTTTAGCTTACATGGCCAAATTAATTGCGGGAATAATCAAATGAAAAAATACAAAAAAATTGAATGAAAAATTAACCCCATGTGCAGATGTTGCCTGCGCAACATAACCATTAACCAAAGTTTTCTCAAAACAGCATGCAATTCTGGTGAAATCCAGATTAAACGATACATGATGGCTTTTCAGTGAAGAAAATGCAAACAAAATAAACGCAATAACCGACAAACTGCAAACCTGATATTTCTGATATTTTAGAAGATTCGTAATTTTTTTCGATTTGACAACAGAAAACTATCAAAAATTGCATTTTATCTATCCGCCATTGACATATGGCAAGGATTTTTGACTTATCAAAACTTTGGCCAGCGTGAAGATTTAAAATGTAATACAAAAAAATAATAAGGAATTAAAATTGAAATAGACAATGTCAAGAAATACAGCCAACAGAAACAGAAAAACAATTTGCTTGTTTTCAAACAAACACTTGGATTTCTGTCAACCAATGCTGGCAAGCATTCTAATATTGGTATGTGACGAATTGACACCGTTGAACTATAGAACTTGGGTTTGGGTCCCCATAACAACAAACTTGAACACTTTTCAAGTGCCCTTCTATTATTCTACAATCCAGAGTACACCGAAATTGTTTTTAAATATTTTTGGAGACAGAGATAAGGAAGCCGCTTAAAACTACAGACAGTTCTTCTACATAAAACTTATTTGCTGAATAGACTTCAATATTCTGAATGGCTTGCAAATTATAAAAGACTCACAAATTAATTTTTTTTTGTTTAATCAAGATGGCCGATTTAATCATTTGAACAACACAGAAATCAAGGTCGATTGGAGTAAAAAAAAAATTGAGGCGGGCTGCAGATAAAAATTTCCTAAAACTGCCACCGACCGACAACGTTTTATCAGCAAATTAGAGTATTTTGTCAAAACACTCTTCAAAACAATCGTCGCGGCTTTTCGTAAAAAAATCCAAATATTGTCATTTCAATAGCTGGTGTCCTGCCACATTCCTAAACCTGATAAATTAGAAATTTTTTTTGTCAGAATTGGTCAAAAAAAATGATAAAATTAGGCTCATTAATCGGTGAACATTATAGGATGACTCTCTTTTTTGGTCCTGCTTCGCTCGGAT
>NC_134469.1:76534123-76917759 GCF_964194025.1 Convolutriloba macropyga | reverse complement strand
TTGACATTATTTGGTTGTTTTTTTTGTGAAAAATTTTGGTCAATGAATCGAAGAGTGTTTTGACAGATTATTATACTTTTCTTATAGATCGCCGTTGGTTGGTGGTAGTTTTAAGAAGGTTATAACTGCAGCAAGCCCCATTTTTAATAACTCAAATCTATCTTGTTTTTTTGTTCAATTGAAAAAATTGGCCATCTTGATTTTAAAAGCAAAATTTTGATGGTGATTAGGATTTCCAAGTTGAAAAATTTGAAGTCTTTTCAGCAAAAACATTTTCTGCTGAAAAAAATCTATTTAGTTTTGAGCGGCTTCCTTATCTTTTTGTCCGAAATTAACATCGAACGACTTTTCGGTGTACTCTGGAAAGTAAAACAACAACGACAAATTTAAAGGTCAGGGCTCCTTCAATGTCTTCCAAACTTTTTCTCCTCAATCTCTAATCTGCGATTCCAGCTCAAATTTTTGGTGATGACTCGAAGTAGCAGGTTTATAATGAGTGGATCGGCATTTCCATTTTGCCAAGAAATGTGGGAGTCATTTAAAGCTATGCAAAATCGTTTCGGAAGATACTTCTGGAGCAATTCTTCTCTGTTGCATTTTAATCTTAACAAAATTTCAAATCTAGTGAAATGAAATTTGGGGATTTTTGGGAACGAACATTTTTTGTTTCCGAAAAAAACCAAATGGTTTTTCAATGAAAATTGTATACCGCTTGTGATGCATATGTGTTAAGGCAAACTTTATTTACTCTAATGCTAAAAAACAGAATGCAAATGGTATGGAGACAATACACAGCTAAAGACATATCAATAAGTAAATTATTAAAACCAACCTCGAATTAGTAGTTTCAGGAAATTGAAGTAACATTATAAAAAAGGAGCTTAACTTTTTATGCACAATTTTCTGTGTACAGCGTGAAGATTTAGAATGAACTCAGAAAGTAATAAGGAATTAAAATTGAAATAGACCATATCCAGAAATACAGCCAACCAAAACAGAAAAACAATTTGCTTGCTTTCAAACAAAAACTTGAATTTCTGTCAATCAATGCTGGCAAACATTCTATTATTGGTATGTGACCAATTAACAACGTTCAACTATAGAACTTGGGTTCGCGTCCACATTTCAACAACCTTGAACACTTTTCAAGTGACCTTCTATTTTTCTACAATCCAGAGTGCACCGAAAATGTTTTTAAGTAGTTTTGGAGACAGAGATAAGGAAGCCGCCTAAAACTAAATAGTGAGTTCTTCTACAGAAAACTTATTTGCTGAATAGACTTCAAATTTCGGAACGGCTTGCAAATTATAAAAGACTCAAAAATTAATATTTTTTTGTTTAATCAGGTTGGCCAAATTAATCATTTGAACAACACAAAAATCAAGGCCGATTGGAGTAACAACAATTGATGCGGGCGGAAGTTGTAAATTCCCTAAAACTGCCACCAATCGACAACGTTTTATTAGCAAATTAGAGTATTTTGTCAAAACACTCTTCAAAACAATCGTCGCGGCTTTTCCTTAAAAAATCCAAATATTGTCAATTCAAAAGCTGGTGTCCTGCCACATTCCTAAACCTAATAAATTAGAAACTTGTTTGTCGAAATTGTGCTAACAAAAAGATAAAATTGGGCCAATTTATCAGTGACCTTTGAATAATGACTCTCTTTTTTCTTTGCTCCCGCTTTGCTTGGCTCCTTGAAGGAGCATGGAAACCAAAAGTTTAATTTTTCGCCCAGGAGAATTTCAAAATTATATATTTATGTATATATATTTTTATATATACATATATATATATATATATATATAGATATATATATATGTATATATATATATATATATATATATATATATATATATATATATATACATTCATAGATATATATATATATATATATAAAAGTGTATATATATATATATATATATATATATATATATACAAATAAATAATTTTGAAAATCTCCTGGGCAAAAAGATAAAAATTTGGTTTCTCTGCTCCGTCACAGAGCCGAGCAAGGCGGGACCAAGGAAAAACGGCAGCTGGTATTCAGTTTTGAGCTGCTAGAATTATCTATTTAGCTTGGGTGGCTTCCTTATCTCTTTGTCCAAAACCAATATCGAAAGATTTTTCGATCTATTCTGGATTGTTAAACAGCCACGGACAAATTTAAAAGCCAGGGCTCCATCAATGTCCTCTAAACTACTTCTCCTCAATCTCTAAGCCCCAATTCAAGATCAAAATTTTGAGATAACTTGATGTAGCAGGTTTATAATGAGTAGATCACCATGTCCGTTTTGCCAAGCCATCTAACACTATGCAAAATTGTTTCGGAGGATCCTTCTGGAGCAATTCTTTTCTGTTGCATTTTAATCTTAACAAAATTTCAAATTAGTAAAAAAAATTTGAAGAACATTTTTTGGGTTTTCCAACGATTTATATTTTTCAAAAAAAAATTAATCTGGTCTTTTTAATGAAAACTGTATAATGATTGTGATGCATATGTGTTTAGTCAAACATAGTTTACTCTATTACTAAAAAGAACAGAATGCAAACGGTATGGAGACAATACACAGTTGTCAAGACATATCAATAAATAAGTTTTTAAGAACAACATTGAATTAGTAGTTTCAGGAAATTGAACTAACATTATTAAAAAGAAGCTTAGCTTTTTATGCACAATTTTATGGGTACAGCGTGAAGATTTAGAATGAACTCAAAAACATTAAGAAATTAAAATTGAAATAGACCATATCCAGAAATACAGCCAACCAAAACAGAAAAACAATTTGCTTGCTTTCAAACAAAAACTTGAATTTCTGTCAACCAATGCTGGCAAACATTCTATTATTGGTATGTGACCAATTAACAACGTTCAACTATAGAACTTGGGTTCGCGTCCACATTTCAACAACCTTGAACACTTTTCAAGTGACCTTCTATTATTCTACAATCCAGAGTGCACCAAAATTGTTTTTAAGTAGTTTTGGAGACAGAGATAAGGAAGCCGCTTAAAACTAAATAGAGAGTTCTTCTACAGAAAACTTATTTGCTGAATAGACTTCAAATTTCGGAACGGCTTGCAAATTACAAAAGACTCGAAAATTAATATTTTTTTGTTTAATCAGGTTGACCAAATTAATCATTTGAACAACACAAAAATCAAGGCCGATTGGAGTAACAACAATTGATGCGGGCGGCAGTTGTAATTTCCTAAAACTGCCACCAATCGACAACGTTTTATTAGCAAATTAGAGTTTTTTGTCAAAACACTCTTCAATACAATCGTCGCGGCTTTTCGTTAAAAAATCCAAATATTGTCAATTCAAAAGCCGGTGTCCCGCCACATTCCTAAACCTAATAAATTAGAAACTTGTTTGTCAACAGTTTTGAGCGGCTAGAATTATCTATTTGGCTTGGGTGGCTTCCTTATCTCTGTGTCCAAAACCAATATCGAAAGATTTTTTGATCTATTCTGGATTGTTAAACAACCACGACAAATTTAAAAGCCAAGGCTTCATCAATATCCTCTAAACTACTTCTCCTCAATCTCTTATCTGCAATTCAAGCTCAAAGTTCTCGGATGACTTGATTTAGTAGATTTATAATGAGTGGATCGACATGACCATTTTGCAAAGCCATCCAACACTATGCAAAATCGTTTCGAATGGTTGTTCTGGAGCAATTCTTCTCTGTTGCATTTTAATCTTAACAAAACTTCACATCTAGTGAAAAGAATTTTGAAGAACATTTTTTGGGTATACGAACGATTTGTATTTTTCAAAAAAAGCAATGCGGCTTTTTCAATAAAAATTGTATACTGATTGTGATGGATATGTGTTTAGTCAAACATTGTTTACTCTAATACAAATAAGAACAGATTGCAAATGGTATGGAAACAATACACAGTTAATGACGTATCAATGAAGAAAATCTAAAAAAACATTGAATTTGTAGTTTCAGGAAGTTGAACTAACATCATTAAAAGGGAGCTTAACTTTTCATGCACAATTTTACAGGTACAGCTTGACAATTTAGAATGTAATTGAAATTAGATTTGGAGACAGAGATAAGTAAGCCGAAGCTCCCAAACCTAAATAGATATTTTTGCTATAGAAAAGACTTCTATAAAGACTTCAATTTTCTTAACGGCTGGGAAATTCTACAGATAACAGACTAACAAGTTCAATTTTTCCTCTTCAATCAAGATGGCCGATTTAATCATTTAAACAACACAAAAATCAAGGTCGATTTGAGTAACAACAATCGGAGCGGGCTGCAGTTATGAAATCCCAAAAACTATAACCAACCGACAACGCTTTATTTGCAAAGTAGAGTATTTTGTCAAAAAACTCTTCAATACAATCGTCGCGGCTTTTCGTAAAAAAGCATCCAAATATTTTCAATTCAATAGTTGGTGTCCTGCCACTTTCCTAAACCTGATATATTGGAAATTTTTTCGTCAAAATTGTACAAACAAAAAAGATAAAATTGGGCCAATTTGTCGATGACCTCTACATAATGACTCTCTTTTTTCTTTGCTCCCGCTTCGCTCCGTTTCTTGATGGAGCAAAGAAACCAAAATTTTATCTTTTCGCCCGGAAGAGTTTCGAAATTACATATTTCTGTACGTATATATATATATATATATATATATATATATATATATATATATATTTATATATATATATATATATATATATATATATACATACATATATATATATATATATATATATATATATATATATTTACATTCCGTATATATATATATATATATATATATACATAATTCTGGAAATCTCCTGGGCGAAAACATAATATTTTGGTTTCCTTGCTCCATCAAGGAATCGATCGAAGTGGGACCAAAGAAAAACGACAGCAGTTATTTAGTTTTGAGCGGCAAGAATTATCTATTTAGTTTGAGCTGCTTCCTTATCACTGTCTCCAAAATCGATATTGAAAAAAGTATCGGTGTACTCTGGTGTAACGACAAATTTATACGCCAGGGCTACTTCAGTGTCCTCTAAACTATTTCTTCGCAATCTCTGCTCTCTAATTCAAGCTTAAAAATTTGTGATGACTGATGTAGCACGTTTATAATGAGTGTGTCAGCATGTCCATTTTTCCAAGCAAATTTGCGGGCCATCTACAACTAAACAAAACCTTGCAAACTAGTAATAAGAAACTTTAAGAACATTTTTTTGGGGTATTTAAAAGCTTTTTTTATATTTCAAAAAAATATAATATGGTTTTAATTTTGAAAATCATATACTGATGGTTATGCATGTGTTTAGTTAAATTTAGTTTGCTCTAATTTTTATAAGAATAAATTGCAAATGGTAAACAGACAATGTACAGAAAATATCTTTATTTATAATTAAAAAAAACCTTAAATTATTTTTTTCAAGAACTTGACCTGACATTAGTAAAAGGGAACTTAAAATTTTATGCACAATTTTCTTGGTACAGCGTGAAGATTTACAATGTAATCAAATATTAAAGAGAAATAAAATAGACCATATCCAGAAATACCCCCCCCCCCCCCCCCCCAACCAAAACAAAAAAGCAACGTGCTTGCTTTCAAACCCTTGGATTTCTGTCAAGCAATGCTGACACAAATTTTACTATCGATAAGTGACGAATTAGTAGCGTTGTTTTATAATAATGAATAATGAATTTTTCCAAATACATATCGAGTAATTCACTCAATGATCACACAATTAATTGACAATCAAGAAGCTATATGTATTTGGGGAGAACATCAAATAGGTCAATGGACCTGTCACATGTTACTAGGGTTTGAGTCCCCCATTTCAAAAACATTGAACACTATCCAAGTGCCCTTCCCATTGCCTGGAAAAAACTCTAGGTCATAGAACACTGCTGAAAGGCCACATTACCCTCAATGCTCATACCGACTCAAATTAGTGTTCCAAACAATAGAAGCTATGAACAAAGTCTTCTCCAACTTCACTTGGTGGGAACATGCTATTGAAGGATATCGGAGAATTGGCCGAAAGGGGGCTTAGCTCTCAATAAGAAAATGGGAAGTTGAGTCGACAATCCGACCTCACACCAATTGCATAGGCTTTACAAACTCGTGACATTTTGACCACTCAGATTTGTCCGCCCATCAGAATTAGCCGGTGGGCTAAATTTTTCATGTTCTGCTAGTTGGCTAACCCCGCTGTTGGTCAATATTCATTGTTCCGCTATTGAACAATTGAAAACGGACATGAAATTATTTTAAAGTTGCCGTAAAAAATTATATCAACAAATATTAATTACATATTAATTCATCTTCGTAAACATCATTTTAAGTCACAATTTAGGCGGAATTAATGTGGAGATAGACTATATAGGCAACAATTATCGGGCGTGAAAAAAACTTTCTGCGATTTCGTTCCTTTTTCACTTTATGGAACATTTACGATAGAGATTCTAATTCTTTCGGCCGAAAAAATAATTCGCTTTAAAATGGCATAAATGTGCGTAAATTTCTAGCCAATCAGATTGCAGAATGACAACACATTGCATGCAACGCATATTGGATAAATTTGTATTCATAATAAATTTGCATTTAAAGACATGAACAAGAATTTTTGCTAACATGACAAGCGTCAACAGGCAAGGCTAACCTGGGAAAATTCAATAAGGGAAAAAATCAGAACAATTCTCTTTAGAAGAATAATCTGAATGATTTATTTTGCGGCGTCCGTTTAATTTATAGTTATTATCTGATATGGAGCCATATTATTATTAATGAACTTTTTTAAATTTTATTGTTACTAAAACGCAGAGCACTTAAAGATTCCGTAACAATTAGTCTTTTAGACAGATGTTTAATTTGAAACAATAACCTGATTCAATGAGACGTTGTTGTCTTTCAATTGCCATAATTCGTGCGGTTTGATTACGCTTCGATATTTGTTTAATCAAAATTAGAAACTCCCCATTTATACACAAGCTTTTGTTTTTAAAATATTACAAAAATGATTCACTATTTTTGTGAGCACGATTAGTTTTATTTTCAAGATTTTTGTTATTTTCGGAGCACCTGAAACGTCATTGTTTATTATATTCACTTTCTGGATTCTAAACTAATTCAATTTTTGTTATTTTACTTGTTTTTCTTCGTTTATGATTCACAGTTTGATGCATAACTTCTAATTTGTTTTGTGGCTAATTATCTAATTAGTAATTATAACTTACACATACGCCATTCAGTTTGCACACCTGTTATCATTATCACGAGCTGATCAAAAATCAGCTGTCAAAACTGCCAATCAAAGTCAATCAAAACTAGAAAATCTTGAACAAAACTTAATTTTGGTGCTCTTTTCGCAGGCGAATTATGCGTTTTGTTCAACGTTTATGAAAAAACGTGAGTTATCTTTGCTTTAAAGTGGAGTTTACAAACTGCCTGGATTGAAATAACAAGATTTCACAAAATTTCGCGCCTGTAACATATCGTTTCATTGCAATTTTGTTGATTAAAATGGCTTTATTATTACGGGAAAACTTGGGAGCAGGTTCCAAAAGCGGGCGGGTGTCATTTTTGACAGGAATGGTGGTGGTGATAATGGTGCTTTTGAGCAGGCACGAAGCTCTCTGCAACCCCTCGGCTGTCAAAAAACGGTCTACTTCAACAACAGGTTTGTATGCGACAAAAATTTACGGGTTGCGACCTCGTTAAATATGTCTGTATCAAATTTGTTATCATAGTACTTTCATATGTGAAAAAGGTTGTGATCACAAAAAATTATGATAAGCTGTTCTGTTGACTTCTATTAGGCGACGACATATTAGGAAAGTTTTATGATCACAACTTTTGGACCGGCGCGGATGGATGCTTTTTTAATGCCTTTCGACGTCTGATCTTTTAAAGTTTGAATGAATTGTAGGAGATCTTAGATAACTATATACAAGAGACGAAGAAGGTTTTGCGCGTTAAAATTTGTTTGAACGTTTTTCTATATATTGTACGACAACTAAGATATCATGGGAGTCTTTGGCTGGTCTTTTATTTCTAGCTACAATAAAGCTCTTACCTAACGCGCACTACTATATCCCGCATGTTGGTACAGCAGTACTAAAGAAGAAGTATTTTAAACATAATTTTATGCTCTTTTTATATTCTTTTTTGAATTTCTTTCAAAATTCACTTTAAACGCCGTGGACAGGAATTTGAGTTGACATTTTTTCTTCTTTGTCAAATTTTTTTGATAGGATACAGTGCCACTGATTCTAAAAGATGGTTCTAGATAAATTATACTTTATCGAAGTATAAAACATTTCCGATTGTCTTAGTGTCGTCATAAATTATTCGTCTCATTGGCTTTTAATTATAGCGATGGCGTTAAAATTAATTTTACAACGCTCTTTTTGAGGACTAAGTTCTCTTTGAGTCGTAAGGAGCACTAGTTTCTAAATATATGATTTACCGAAACTATTTAAGAGACATATATGTATGGTGTGAACGACGCTTTTAAAAAGTCCTAACCCTTCGCACCTAACCACCCTCCCCCACGCACACACACCCACCTCACCAATTCACTACCCCCACTCCAACCCCCGTAACCCCGCACGCTCACCTACCTCCCTCAATGAAGCTGAAGCTAGCTTCCCTGGGCTGCACTTAGCTACTGACAAAGACAACCGCTCGCCAGTTGTTAGAGGAATTCGCCCAACATTAGTCGGTTATGTTTGTTACAATTTTTACCTACAAATTAATTTGTGGCAACCAGATTTGTGCTTGGATCTGCGCGATCTAGTTTTAAGCACGATTTACGTATTTTAGAATTTGCCATTGACTTCAATAAGTGTTCTGTGCTTGCTTTTTCCAACTAGCACAACCGCAGTATAATTAAGAGAAGGTAAAATAACATGCGCTCTCTAGATAATCAAAGTTTTTAATTGCTCTTGAACGAAGTGTTGAGCAATTATTCTGAACGTGATAATATTTTTTGTAAAATTTTCTGTTGACATTTTTTCCACTACTGTTTTAGAGCTTTCTTTGAATCCCACGCTGGTCGGATGTTTTTGCACACATAAACAAAAATTTATCTAGACTACAACCCTTGAATTAAATTGCCCCACCTGCCATTCGAGAGTTTAGTTTGAGATATCCATTTTTTGAAAAAGACCGATCTCATATTGTGTGAAGTTATCTTATTAAGTCGTGCCCCCAATTAATGGAAGACCAATTCTGACCACAATGTAGTAATAGTATCGAGTTTAAGTAGCGTAATTAGGAGACAGAAAAAGTGCTAGCCACCTGCGATTCTTTCTCCATCAGAGTAAAACATCTCTGAATAATGTTTGACCAGTTCTGGATTTTTACTCTGACCTGGTTCTGATCAAACTTGCTCATCTTGTTAACTCAAAAATTCTGTCAATGTTTTTCAGTTTCCGACAATACTAAGGTTAAGAAAAAGACTCATCTGATTTATTACGCTCTCACTCTGCCTTACATAGCGACAAACTCACTGCTACTGTAACAGCTCCTGAAGTGAACTGTCCGAAATGTAGAAGGGTCAATTTATTTTCCTGTTAATATGTGCTAGTGACGAAAAGAACAAATGTAGGAAAAGTAATGTTTCCCCGTGAACAGGTTTTTATATCCTCTAATCGAGTTAACTGTAAAAGAGATTTGCAAATCCTTTTTTCATAGGAACTTTGGGCGTTCCCTAAAATCTTCTGCTGATAATTTGTTTAATAAAAATTTGTTTTATGCAATCTTTTTCTAGAGGTATTTATTTCTCTACAGAGTTTATATAAGTTTGATTTTTTTTCTTAGATACCTGGTACCCATAGAAGGAATGAATATTAACATTGGCTTCCAAAGTTGTAAGTCATTCATGAGATCTGTCATGGAGTGACTATTCGATAGTTTTTCAATAATTAAACTAAAATGTCTGAAATTAGGTTTAAAAATGGTTATACACAATTTATTTTTCATATTGCAAATATTAAATTCCTTCTGGATGCTGTTAATACTAGTTTTTTCACGTTAATAACCGTCTAAGTTTATTAGAAAAGTTTTGGGTGCTTAACGAGATAATTTTTTGGGGCTTCAAAAATTGTTTGTTATGGGCAACTTGATAAATATGGAGTTTTAGGGAAATAGATTTTGTGTGTTTCCTCGTAAACTAGATTTTCTAGTAGCAGCTTCAAGGTTTTTATATTTGAGACTAAAAAGTAAATTTTCAGGTGCAGTCAGTGCGAAATGGGAAATGTGTTTCGAAGCAAAATTGTGATCAGAATTTTGAGCTAAATTTTGTTTTGCTTGTTTTTTTGTTTCCAAATTGTTCAGGTTTAGCAGGCCGAAGGTGTAGTTTTGAAGTGTTCAACTGCTGCGCGCAATTCTTGAAGTTTAATTTTTGATTTAAGTGTGACATAATTTTTTTTACAAAATAGCTATATATTTTTTAAATTTTGAATTGATAAACATCAAATGCTCGCCCAATGAAATTTTCAATATATATTTTTAAATAGGAATGAAATGAATTGTTAATGTTGATGTGCTTGTCTGTGACGTATGCGAGCATTTTCTTCGACGTCGTTCAATAAATTAGACTCATAATTGCTCGAAAAATTCCGTAAATTCAAACGTCATCACTGTAATCTGGGGTACAATTTTGCGCTAGGTCTCTTATTAAATGTTTTAATCTTATTTTTGCCGAATTTCCTATCTCGGTTTCTCCGGGAATCAATTATTTTTAAATCAGTTGTACCTTTTTCTACCTTTCATTGGCCTGAGTAGAATTTTACATACATGTTAATTGCTGTGATCGTGGCAAACTTTGCCATAGAATAGCTTGTATTTTCTGCGTTGCCTTCAAGTGCAGTATAAAATTCCAAAATTGATGTCATTGAACTGTTTTAATACTGAATCTTTTGATGTTTGATAACGAACTCATTAACCTAAACTGAAAGCGAAACTCAAAACAAATCAGAGAGCTTTGACGTGAACAGCTTTGCCCGCGAGGCGCCCAGACTTGAAAATAAGAAAACAAACAATCTTTTGAAGGTGTAAATGTTTATGCTTGATTATTTGGGCGCAAACGTGAAAAACCCGCCGGGTATTGTTCTAATATTTAACACACTTCTAAACAATAAAACATTACAATTTCGAATGCACGCAGATCAGTCTGTTTCTTATCAAGTTTATGTGATCATAAAATGCAGGCAAACATTTGGGCAGAAATTGTGGCGTCTGTTTTGGTGATTTAGGGGGTGCTACAATAGCATGCTTTCATTGTACAGAGATAATCACGTGCTCCAAACTAGAGTTTGAAAGCCGGGGGAAAAGCCGGATATTTTGGATAATTGAAAATGGAAACCTCTAATTAGAAACAGGTTAGGACAAAGCGAGCTAATAATCAGAGCCACGGTTGTAAGTTCAAGACTTTTCCTTCGACCTAATTGTAAATATGTGGCAAAAGGAGGAATTGGGTCACTCTTTTTGGTGCCAAAAGTATGGACGCATAAACAAATCAAAGCCGTGATTATGGGTTTGAGTCTTGGTTGAGTTTGAGTGTGCTTAAGCTAATCCTTCATTTGGCTCTCAGCACGTGTTAAGACTGCGTGGTGGATTTGGAGTTGAACAAATTGAGCATTTGGTGATCGAATTGGCGGTACTGTCTTTCCCTTCGCTTGCTTTCTTAGTTACTATCAGTACGGATCAGAGTTCTACGAACAGCAGAGATTGATAAATCTCTCGGACGTGTCTGATAGCCCCATGACGTGTGCGGGGGTGGGAGGGTTAGAGGGAGCGTACGGGGTGGAGAATTTGATCACACAAGCATGTCAACTGTATTTCACAAAAATCAACTT
The DNA here is from genome assembly GCF_964194025.1 of Convolutriloba macropyga. Classification (NCBI taxonomy): domain Eukaryota; kingdom Metazoa; phylum Xenacoelomorpha; order Acoela; family Convolutidae; genus Convolutriloba; species Convolutriloba macropyga. The sequence continues at coordinate 76,905,921 of NC_134469.1, read as the reverse complement.
TTGAAATTGGTGTGAAACAATGTAGGGTCGAATTAAGGCGTTGGTTACTGATGCTTGCTGGGTTTATTTCATCTGGATTGAAATATAACAAAATTTGGTTCATTTACAAAGTTTGTTTTTTTGGAACAGACTCTCCAAAAGTGCAATGCTTTTCAAGGGATAGCATATCACATGTAACTTTACAGAGGTGAGGGTGTAAATTTATGCGCAACAAATTGAGGGGGGGGGGGGGGGCTAACAGAATAGATCGCAATTTTATTTTGTAAAATTAAGGATTTTTTTTTGCTTCCTTAATTCGGCTATATCCATTTTTGTAAACGTGAAGGTCGAGAACTTCCCAATTTGTGTTGTTAGCGTCTTAAAATTTTGGGGGGAACTTGATCACGATTAGTGAACTGGTATAATGAAATGTGTATGAACAGTGTGTTTGCTATTATTCCTGACTCGTTATTTCCGGTTGTTCCTTTATGCTCAAGATCTATTCACAAGCACACACGTGTTTTCAAATACACATACACATGCACACAGCATAATTGACGTGTTTTCCTGTCTACGGAAGTGAACTATACTAGAACTACAATCGAGTTGCTGGGATTGTAATTCTGTACAACTTTAATTATTCACTAAGGCTTGACGACATCTACATTTTCGAAAATTTTCTATTTTTAGTTTGATCCGAGTTTTTAAGTCAGAATACGACTCAAACTAATACGCAAGAAAATAGTGAAATGTGACATCATTTAAACTTGACAATTCTGATTTCCTTAATTTAGTCATATCAACTTGCTACGGAATTGAGAATAGAGCTGAACTTGGCTTTTTACCCCGTCTTTACTCAAAGACAAATGAATGAATTTTAAAGCAAAATAATTTCGATTCGAATCTTAGAGAATCGATGTAAATTTAGAAATACTAAAAGTACTCAGAGTAGACTCCCTGTTAAAATCAGTATTTAATCACGGTATTTCCATACGGATTTTGCACCCTGTCCAGTTGCGTCATACTAAAAACTTTTTATGAAAAAATTTAGAACGAAAAATTTGATTGGATTTGCAATAATGCCTTGTCATAATGACGTTTGAAATTATTACATTGCAAAATTCCGGACCAAGGTTTGAAACTGTTAATTTTAAGGCCTCACTTAATTGAATTCCATGATTTTTTTCACATTTCGCGCATAAATTTTCTTTGTTTCAGAAAACTGCATGTTATTTTATTCAATCTGGATCAGATTAGTTCAGAATCATTGCAGTCATTTGTAATCGTTAATTTTAAATTGATGACAATTGCGGTCAAAGCCAATATTTCTTTTTTTATTTTTATTACTGGGGTTGCTCGGCGTTTTTTTTTACAAATGATCAAGCGAATAAAATGTTCATTTCATAAGATTTGGTTCACTTGATCATTTGTATCATATGTTTATAGGTAATCATTTTCCACATTTAACCGAAGTTGAGGTTTTGTGGAATTTTTAAATTTTTGTTTATGGTATACACCAGAGATGTGTTTAACAGTTTCACAATGGTTTCATTTTTTTGTGCTAGGCATGACTTTCGATGATCTGCTATCCAATTTCATCCATAATATGCGCAATTAATCGGCTTTCAGCTAGGTGTAAAATTGCTGCGCTAGCACTGGAAAATTGTAAAAGTTTTAATTGAATTCGCCCTCGGGGTTGTATCTTCCTTTTCATCTTAATCTGAATTCCGAGAATTATTTTTTTTACTTTAGATTTTTCAATTTGTTGGCCCTTTAATTGCTTCCGAGTTAGGATTATTTATCTTCCAAAAGTAATATTCCTGTGTTTTACGAAGGTATCGTATCATTTTCTGCTCACCACAATTCCTTTTACCTTTTTTTCTCATCCGGTCTTCAATGGTCCGTTTCACGTTGTTCGTTTCAACCATTTTCATGTGTTTTCTCCGTTTTTGCCTTCAAAGTGAAGGTTTAAGGGTTCGTTGTGTCCCATAAAGCTCAACACTCAATTGATCTGATCTCACAATGTCTTAGTTTTCTAGCCGCGCAATAATGTACTCGCTAACTACCTTAAATCGATGACAGTTGCGTTTCAAATGCAATATGTACATACTTGAAATGGAATCACTCGGCGTTTTTGCTTTATAGATGTGAAGAGTTCTGCTAAGCGGGAGAAACCCGAACTAACTACACCCGTTATTAAAAGTAAACGCGCAAAATGCAATTTTACATGGTGAACTGCTTGTTTCTGCAGCCAAGCTTAGTCAATGTAATATTGGTTTTTTTTATGATAATCGACGCATGTTATTCGGAAATTTAGTAGATCTCAAATCACAGAAATTGACAAGCCTACTTAGAGAAGAAATTCAGATAGAAGTTGGCCAGTTTTCTACAAGCAGCAGCGAGTTGAGTTCCACGTGAAATCTGTTCACTTTGAAATCTGTGCATTGTGAAATGAACAACTTAATGATCACGTTGAACAGATTTCACGTGGAACTCAACTCGCTGCTACAGACAGAAAACTGACCAACTTATGTCTGCATTTTTTCCTGTAAAAAGGCTTGTCAGTTTTTGTGAATTGAGATCTACTAAACCTCTGATGAATATGCGTCGATAAGTATAAAAATCAAAAGAAACCAATATTACGTTGACTATAAATGGCTGCCAAAAACAAGCAGTTTACTATGTAAAATTGAATTTTGTGCGTTTACTTTTGTCAACGTGTAGTTTTTAAAGCGTTCTCAAACAAGAAGTTATTGAAAGGCAGCTGAATTGCGAATTGTGGATTGAAAGTTACGAATTTGATCATGAAACCGAATTGAACTGTAATTTTGGACAGCGGGAATAGCTGATATCGTTGAAGACAAAAAATTACACTGAAATCATGATTTGAACTAAGTTAACATTCGCAGCGACAGTACATGTGAGGGTCATTCGGATGTACTACGGTACTACAGATTTGCTGCAGATCCACGCTGCTGCAGAAATATTTTTATGTAAAAACTTGACAATTTTTTCACGTTTAATTCGATTATCCGGAAATTTGGTTTTTCATACAGAACTTCAAATTGCTCTACCGGCTTTCTCGATGTTAGGTATTTTAAACATATAAGTGTTGGTTTTCACGGGTTTTTGCCCAAAATTTCATTACTTAAAAAGTTTATGGTAATGCTCTTTACGTGAATAAGACATCACTAATTGACTGCTGTGCACTTCTGATTTTTTCTCTTTCTGCACCGATTCAGTCGAAATAATGAAACACGTTTATCTTTTGGAACGTTAAAAGTGTTCACATGTTTCCTACGTTTTTTACGACTCGAAGAGGAGTATTGGAGAAGTCCTTTTTTTTAATCAATTTTATTGGAGTAATTTTTGAAGAGGGAAATGAAACGCGTGAAAAAATTTGGAGTGATTTGGTTGCTGAACAAAAGTGGAGAGCGGAGCGAAAAGTGAGTGGTTTTTTGTTCATACAGCTGTTTTTGAGAGAGCGAGAAATTGATGTGTGAAAAAATTTTCTCTGAGCGAGCGAAATTTTTTTTGTTCACGTGCGGCTTTTAAAAGCAGTTTTTTTGCAATTTTTCTTGTTTATGAGGTTTGATAATGATATTGTATTAGATTTGGGCTCGTTCTGACTGGAATTGAAGGTTTCAAGTAGTTAATTTGAGTTTTATGCAAATTTGGAGGTTTTTGATCAGTTTTGCTGATTTTTCGACGAAATTTAATGATTTTTGGTCTTTTGTTTTGTTTTACTGCTTTAAGTGCAATTTGCATAGAAGCTCGTTACTCAAGGATCATCACGGATAAAAATTGATTACAATTTTGTTGTTATAAAACATTTTTTCTGAAGAAAAATGGCAGAAAAATTAGGAATCTTTTAACCACTTTTTTGAATTTTTGGCTTTTTTTCGTTTTTTTTTCAATGGTAGACAATTTCTTTAGCTTGTTATGACTTGCCCATTTTTTTGCGAGCATTTCATTGCTCTATTTGCTCAAAGTAACTTTATTTGGCTTTATTTTTTCTTGTAAAATTTAAAAAAACACCTTACTTTTTCTCTTTTTTTTATTTGTTCAATTTGGTTTTAAATCTCGTTTCTGTTCTTTCTCAACCTTTGATAGCATTTGGGGAGTTTTCTAGTGGAAGTCAAATGTTGTAGCTCTTTTGGATGTCTCTCATTCTGATTGATATTAGTTTCGAGTTGTTTTTGTTAAAGAAAATCGAGTAAATCAGAGCAAATTTTGGCCACTTTTTGTCTTTTTTCTAAGTTTATTGCCTATTTCTTCCAATTTAATGTTTTTTGTTGGTAACTTTTTCTCAATAAAGAGCATTTTTGTAGGTGTCGATACTCTGAATTTGCACTTGAAGGCTTAGCAGGACAGTTTTCATCTAAACAAATTATACAAATCTCTAATTCGTTAAAGAGTTTTTCTTAGTCTTTCTTTTAGTTTGTTGTTTAACGTTTCTCTGCAAGTACTAGGTGGGCGATTGATCTAGCCAAATATATAACTAATTGATTTCTATGAGTTATGGATGGGAAGCCGCATGTTATCTTTTTGTAGAGAATGTTGTTTGGATTTTTAGAGAATATTATTTTTTGATTTGGTCCTTTGTCAAGTTTCCAGTACTCCAGTCTTTTTTTTGTGAATTGGTTACACTGTCTGTCGATTGATAAAATGCTGGTGATGCATCTGATTAGTGAGAATAGTCAGATTTCTACTTCGAGTCGTTTCCGGAATTCTTCCGGCTATGTTTTTCTGTTTTTATTATGATTCTTTTTGTTCGTTTTGTTCTTTTTTGGTCGTTTTGTTCTTTTTTCATTATTTTTTCTTATTTTTTGTGGTGGTTGTTTTATTGGTCCTCACCAATTTTATGACGTTTGTAATCGGATTAGATGGAGAGATTCCAAACGCTAGTACAATGTAAAATGCTGCAATCACGTGCTGAACCATTTTACCCCCATGACAGCTAAGAGTTTACCTCAGACTTTTTTAAAATTTTGATGTACTCGATTTTATATCATCTCTTTATTTTGCGTAACATCTACACTTACAATATTTTAACATGCGACACAAGTTTGAACCATCTGCAAAAAGCGGAAGTCGACATAATAACCCATATAGAAAAGCAGAATGCATGCTAAGCTTTTATTCAACTTTTCCATCCTCCTTTTGTGAGTATGTGTACATAAAATATCTATAAAAGCAGCGAACATTTTATAATTGAAGGCGACACGAGTTTGATGGTAAAACTAACATAGAAATTTACAACTGTTCTATAAAATTTTAACAAAATATGGAATAAATTAATGTTAACCATTACGATTTATACAATTTGCAATATAAAACAAAGCGGTATAGAAGCAGTCTAACAATCAATAGTATTGTTGCTTTTTGTGTTGATTAACTGTTTTGATGATGCAAAACTGTTTTATTATTTTTTGTTCATTTAACCTCTGCGCTTTTTCAATTAAAAAACTCAGAATGTTCAGTTGTCTGGATATACTTCAACAGTATTTCTGATTGATGCAATTATTAATTTTTATGGCGAATAAAATTAGGAAAAGGTTTCACGTGTGACAGCAAAATCGAAGTGTGTCGACTTTAATATTAATCTCAACATGCAAAAAAAACATTTAAATTTAACGTTTCACGGTTTTTCTCAGTGTTTGTGCTGCATGCTTTTAATTTTTGCGTCAAATTTCTCATTGCAGTCCAATTACAATAAAAAAGTAGAAATAATATACCAAAACTAGCAAGAAGAGACCTGAAATACAGTTCAAGATTTTGAAATTCAACCATTTGAGTATCAGACAAAGCTATTGCATCAACTGATAAATAAAGGGGCAAATGGGGCGGGCGGCGGGGGGAGGTGGCAAAGATCTGAATAATTTCAAATTTATGAAAATTAGTTTAATCAAATCAGTGGGTTTTACGCTGCCAAATTTAGTTACTATCCTTACTAGTAATCTTTAACAAGAACTGGCCAAGTCATTAAAACCAATAGCTGCTTGTTGAAACATTGAAGCTATTAAAAGTATGCGAATTCAGAAAAACAACATTGTCCATTTTGCTTTTAAATGACGACAATACCTGATAGAGTAATAAAGCAGTAAAAAGTTAAAGCCAAACTCAAAAAGCAACTCAGACATTTAGTGTAGTCGAAGTCATTAAAACCAAAAGCTGCATGCTGAATCATTTAGCGAACTTATGCTTCAACACGTAGGCTCGGCAATTTGCGTTTGCACATAATGTTGCGAACCCGCTCATTTGCATTTTGGACTTAGTTGTCTAAAAAATGAGGAAGAAAACTTTCAAAATTACACATGCTGTCGTAAATTAATTGGTCAATGAGAAAAAAATGGTTTTAAACGCAAATCGCTAAATGAAGTTGATAATGCCGTATTGGAGAGTCGATTAAACCTGCCATTAATAAGACCTGCGACAAGTCAAACAAGAAATATAACTTACAGTCAAATTTAAAATCTATGATTTAAATGATTCACAAATACAAAATAGTATCAAATAAAAGCCGAACTAAACAAATAACTTGTACTTCATTGAAGAGCAGATGGAGCTTGTCCTTAATGACAATTGATAACAATTCCAGAAACAAAGGAATAGAAAGGGAGCAAAGTCATAACAACCACGAGCTTTCAACTGAAAATACTATATAGATTCTTATATAACTTCATCGGAGCCATTGGGACCGGTGAGACGATTGATTAAATAAATGATGCCACCTTGGACAACTGGTGAGACTTGACTTTGACTAGACTAGGAGACAAGATAAAAAACAAAAACTTTTAACTAAAAACGTCAATTATGACCAAAAATCAACGTTTATTTTTTACAAACACTAAATAAAAAATCAAAAAGACAAAAAACCAGACATAAATCGGATTAGAATAAGATAAAGCATCAGATAAAAGTGTAATTAGCAGCAGAATAAAACTTATGCTTCTCCAGAAAACCTTTGGGACTTGATGAGACTAGGTGACAATTAATCAAGAAAAGAACAGACAAGGATTCAAAACTAAGTTAATATTTTTTTAAAAAAACAATTAAATTCAAAGTCAACAAAACCATGAACTATCAACTGGAATTTCTAATCTTTTATACTTCCGTAGGAGGCCATTTAGACCAGTTAATATCCAGAACAAATGTCATATGACTACAGAAAACGACAAAAACTTCCAGAAATCAGAATTTCAGATAAATTCAGGAGGGAATTTTTGTCGAAGCAGTTAAAACCATGAGCTAGTCATTAAATCCATTATACAAGTCCGATTGCGCTAATATTCAAAGCCAATTGGGACTACCATTGACCTTATGTCATGACAAGAAGAGAAATAAATTCAAAATTGGTCTTACATCCAATATTCTTAAAATTTTTATGAAAACTCGAAATAGCAGTGCCACAAAACCATCAATTAAAAATAAAATACAACTAATTTATATTTTAGTTTTTTTTCTACAAAGATGTTGCAACCAGTGCTTACTGATACTATGCTACAAGTTAACTCTAATAAGATTGAAAAAAGCGGCAAAGCTCGAAAATTCACTGATTATTTCAAACAAATTAATTATGAAATTAATGGCAACCATAAGTTTTCAGCCAAACTTGATAAATCAGCTAGATGGATCAGAAAAACTAGATAGATAGAAAAACTAAACTAGCTTAAACTGGATCGATAACCTCATTAGAAGCCGGTTGTACCACTATTTGAATCTAAAGACTACAATTAGTCTAATAAGTCTAAAGACTAAAAATTAAAAACGAATAGAGGCAGAAGTCAAACTCGTCAACATTTTTTTTTCGAAAACACACTTTTGACGCCATTAAAACCTTAATTTATCCATTGAAAAGGCTATGAGTATTTAATTGGGTTTTGAACATCAATGGGCCCTCATATTACAGGGAATATGACAAAGGCAACTAAAAACTACAATCAATGACCTGTTTCAAAAATTCAAAAACATTATGAAACCATCATTTAAGTCAAAGCCGTAAAACTGTCATCAACAGCATAAAAACAATAAAGGGGTCAATGTTTGCTTCATCAGAGTGGATGGGCCACGGAATTAATGAGACTAAGTTACAAGTTGTCAAATTGAAGAATAAAAAGGGGCAAAGTTCAACAAGTTGATCATTTTTTTTTTCAATTTTTTTCAAGGTCATTGATACAATAAGCTTTAGCATTTTCTTTTTGATGATACCACTCACAACTTTCGATCGGCCAAAATTGACTGAACAACAAAAGTTGAGCATATAGTTCCTCCTCCACTAAAATCTAAAGTGGGTCAGGTTAGACCAGTTAAAAAACTCTTGCCGACGATAATTAACTGTGGCGTTAAATGACCGTGGCAGAAACTCTTAGATAAGCGGACAAACTCAAAAATCTGGATTTTCTAAAAAATAAATTGTCACCTTGCTAAATATCATTTTTTTGTACTGAATTCCAGGAATTAGAAACCCCATGCCACCAATTAATAGCAAAATAAGAATTATATGAAGACAAATCTCAGATTTATTGTGGCTTCTCACAAGAAGAGTTCATGACGACCATTGAGTAGAAATTGGTTCAAAATTTAGCTGGGCTATGTTCCTTAACTCTTTAATTGTTTTCAATTTGTATCTTGCTCCTACCCACGCTCTTTTTTTTATAAAATTTGAGGCATCAGCTAAGGTAACGCGGATATTTGCCCCCCCCCCCCCCCAGTACGTTATGCACCTCCCAGTTACAGATTACGTGGTGTCATAACACAGAAAATCATTATGTAAAAATATGACACATGCGTCTGGGGGTGCAAATAATGCGCACCCACTAAGATGGGGGGGGGTTGTTCTTAAACTCTTCTACTAAATTCTCTGTTGAGCTTTTGATAGAATCATTTATGGGGATCTATTCTGTTTCCTCTTCTGACTTGCATAAAGTTTAGTAGAGCGTGCTGTACTTTGGTCACGTCAAATTCCTGTCCTCCTTTTCGATAACAAAATATAGGCCAATGTCGAGTAGCTGCACCAAATTTATCAATTAATCACTATTGTTTCTGTAATCATCAGAAGTGACCCTTGATGTAAGCTTAGGAACTAACCAATCAGAATCAGGTTACGTTACTCTGACGATCACATTGTTTCATGTGCTATTACATCATCAGCTATACTGATTGAAATGTGCAGCTAGTAGTTACTAGGCAATCAAATAACATTTGCATTAAGTGTAACTAGGTGATAAATTGGTGATTACTTTGTGGAGGTGAACTATTTATTGAAACAGAAATGGTACACAATCGATCAATGTCTTCTTATCTTTCTATGTCACTTTCGCCATACCCCTTCAATTTGACGCTTGGCACGTTTGTTTCCACGCTTAATTTCAGCCCCACCGTTTAAATGGCGTAAACATACCCGAGAATGCCCTATTTTCAAACTATTTTCTCCACAATTTTTTTTAATAAAATGAGAATATTTTTGATTTTCAGCAAAGTAAGTGACGTTGTTTTCTGTGTGAATAATTGCTTCCGTATTTTGGACCTTGACGGAGAATTTAGCATAAAAGGACCGTATTTATCACGTGCAAAACAGACTACATAGGGAAGCGAGGCGGTCAAAAGGAGGCTAGATGAGTATATTAAAAAGAGAAATGTCCTCGGGGCTAAATTCCATTGAAAGAGAAGCAAAAAATTCCATCTTTTTCCTTTTCCCTCTGTTTATTGTTTCAGTGTTGTTTGAAATATGCATGCAAGGTTGCCCTGCACCTCTGCAGCTATTTCCACCTATAGCTTCCTTCCTATCTACATTGTATGTAACAAATTAAAGTCCCTGGCTAAATGAGACACGTGCCATAAAAAGACAGCAACTGCAAAAACTTTCACTCTATCCTCTTCTTGTCTGAACAAATATAGAATTGAATGCTGATTTGTAGGATCTGTTCTGTCATACCCTCCCCTCTCCGCCCAGGCGCACGTGCTGATTTTTACATAGTAACGTGCCATATAAACATGATTTACAAATGAGCATAAAAAACGGGTGGCGGGGGGGGGGGGGGGAGGTGTGTGGGTGCTTGGGTGGGGGTGGGGAGCGATGTATTGCAGGGCGTAATTTTAAACATGTTAGCTCTCTGAACGTATTTAGGGTCTATTGCATACCCTATATTTGTGAATGCTTTATTCCCACTAAGATTGGGTCTATCTGTCTATCTGTCCTCTCCGAGATATCTTTTGTTATTATGATATATAATAATGTTGATAATAATCTAAGTAATTAAATTGTTGATTTAAATTGATTTATTTTATCATAAAAAGGAGAAATTTATTTTCTTTCTTTCTTTCTTTCTTTGGGTGAGGTGTTAGAATTGATCCGTGAATTTTTGTAATAATTTGTTTATTAATACAAATGCATCTTATAAAACTAATGCATTGAGGGTAAACAGTGCAAGTGGTCTGTTTTTAATGGCGATTAAATTTAGTGAAAATTGACACATTTTCACAAATTGCTGCTTGCAGCTCTTCAAATCGTTAACTGACAGTTGATTGCGGTATCAAGAAATTACATTTTACCTGATGTAATGTACTTAAACAGTACTGCTGCGTTGCTAAACTGTGGTATATTTAATGCATAATCAGTTCTCTGATTCATTCCTTCGGGCAGATTGTAGAAAGTTCACTTAGCATAACTGGGTAGAACGAAACCGCGGTGCTTCGCTGCATTTTTGAATTTACCAGTCGAACCTCCACCCCACAACCCTGCTGTGAAGAGTTTTTGGATCTATTCTGTCTCGGTCCGCCAGTGTTTTTTATGCCGCCGACAAATTATATTGGGGGGGGGGGGGGCAGGTAGGTCACCAAATTTTAAATTACTATTATTTTTTACTTTTAAAAGTCCGTGGTTTTCTTTGATGATAATTAGTACAGCTTGTTGTGAGGTGGGGACTAGCCATCACAGTTTATGCATACCATTGCAAAATTACGAATGTGTATGAATAGCCATTACATGTGGCCATATTTTACCTAAGGGGGAACAACTCCAATTATTCGACTTTGTGAATGATCGGCGATGCGAACAGGCGAGGCTGAAGTGACATCAGATGTCAGGTAGAGAAATGTGACAGGAAGACAATCCGGTTGCCCAGTAGGGCGAAATTTAATTTCACTTTAATGGAAATCTTGTTCAATTCTATCCGCTCCAACCTCTCGTTCCAGTTCCTTTTCCCTCTTTGTTCAACCTCTCACTGACTATCTCCGTATCAATGTTTTCCCGCAGAGTTCATTGTCGTTTGACCTGTCGTTTAAGATGTTCTCTAAATGTATGTTCGCAATGCTTTCGATGAGCTTTAGATCAAGAAATTCGGATTCAATGATTGCTGATTGCCATGAAATCGTTACCTGTCCTTAAGAACTTTTTTTCGAGAAATAATTTATTGAGTTTAAGTTCAAACTTTTGCTTTCCGTGCGTTTGCGCCGTTAAATAAGCTTAATAAGCTTCAAATTTGGATAAAATTTTTGTTTTGCACGAAAGCCTTTTACAAACGCCAGTTTTTTTCGGATCACAACAATAAGAGAACGGACGAATAAATTTTAATCAACCATGTTTTGATAATTGGAAATGGAGGAAAAATCTTAACTGCTGAATGCAAATGGTCGTTTTCGGAAATTCTTCCTCCTATAAAGGTTTCAGAGACTTCAACTTGTTTCTAGTTCAATGCGCAGGTTGAAAGTGACGTCGTCTTGTTGACTGAAATTTGTTGTCTAGATCAGGTGATTCGACTAATTATCCACTTAATTTTAGATAGATAAGTGTGGCTGTTGAGCTGCTTGTGCCAATTTTGCAAAAAAGTCTGGAGTTAATCAGCAGGTATTCCCTGTTTGACAGTTTTTAAGTTTTTTTGTTGAAAAAAAATCAGATCACTGTTTCCCGTTCTCCCATTTTTAACCTTTTTTTCATAAAACTAACTCAAAAATTAGTTTGCTAGTTCTCTTTCGCTTGAAATGTTATGTTTTAAATTTATCTCATAGCAGTGATCTTATTATAGTGTACCTGGTTTTTCACCTCTGTAACTGAACTACTCATACGGGCAAAACTGTTTAGTGAGTTTCTGTGGAGGACTTTATTTTTAAAATTTTGAAAAGGCTATCATGATTACGTGATTTTTTTTCTGCCATTTGTATTTAATTTGTATCCAATAGATATGGCTGAGCAGAAATTCGATACTCCTTATTTTAGTTACTAATAAGAGAATTTTTGCAGCGAGTTGCTTGCGCTTCGAAAAAAAATATTGTTCCAACCGTTTTTAGTTTGGGGGGGGGGGGGGGGGGGCTGAGAAATTTTGTGCTCGGAAACTTTTTATGATAAGACGTCTGTGGCCAGCTGATCTCTTTTACGTCGAGAACTGAAAGTCGTTTCAATGAAACTCTCGACGAACTGAATTGATTGGCGAAAACATTCTTTGAATGTCCTATTATTTCAGAAGAAAACTAGTTATGTCTCAAATTTTTTTTAAAAGAAAGTTATTGTGCAAGATCTTGCAAAAGAAACCAAATGTTTCAAGCTCAAACAACAGCGGTTTATCTCGTAACACAGTTCTAATTGGTTTCTCAATTGTGAGAACGGAGTTTTAGAAACCTCACTATGATGAGGTGTTTGCTTATTGATAATAGAAAGCGCGAGCGTTGATTTGGCTTCTTTTTAGGCGCTTGACGACCTATATTTACGTCCGTGGGAGTTTTTTTTCAAATCAATTTTTGTTCTCGTCGACGTATTTGCAAAATGCGTTGTGGATAGTATCTTTTACCATGCGTTAATATTTTTAGCTCTATGAGGCCATTTGCATTTCTGATGCCGAGTAATTACGATGAGAAGAAAGTTTCTTTTGCGAAACTTTTTTTTCATCTATTCCAAACTTTTTGTTAGTTTGAATCTTTTCTCCATAAAAATATAAATTTTTGAGTTGTTTGTGGTCTAAGCAGGTGCAACTACTGTGAAAATGGACCAGTGCTGGATTCGAACCAGCATCTCTTACTTGCAGGCCGTGTGTTCTATCCATTTACACCAACTGGTCTTAAGCTGTTCAGCTTGGGCACCTCTTATAAACGGTTCTCAAGTTCTTTTTGGTTCCTTAAGGCTTCAGTTCTCTCGCCTAGTATACGTTGAACAAGTATTGCTTCTTTTCACGCTTTTCTTATACAAAATTTACACTAGGTTGTTCTCTCAGCCTTCTTACAGAATCGTTGGAGTTTTTTTCGCATGCTTATAGTATGATAAGTAATGATCAACTGTGGCCTGGTATGACTAATAAAGAATTTATTGAGCAATCTGGATATTAGTCAAATGTTTAATTCGAATGATTCGTGCGTGAAATAAAGGTTATATTGCAGGGCCTGCTTTTGGTTCCGATCGGAGTTTGAACATGCGCGGAATCTGTGTAGTCTTTATGATCGAACGTTTAAGTTTTTGTAGCGCTATTTGGCACATATTTTATGTAGATATTAGGTTAAGTCCTTATTGAATGTCGACCACTCCTCCTTTCTGGCCGAAATATAACTATTTATCAAAACTTCATCTTTATGCTGAGAATTATGTCTCCTCTAATTAAACACAAGCTGACCCTGTTCTGTGGACTTTAATTGGGTTTCCCTGTCCATTAAATATGAGATCACTTTTCAATTACAAAATGAGTCACGTCAATTCCCCCTAACTGTGTTCACAATTTTTGAAACTAATTGCATTTTCAGATTTTGTCGATTGTTGCTTTCAATTTTAATTGCATCCTGTTGTGAACAGTTTTTTTTCTGTCATTGTATCACTGTTGACAAGCAATCCCGTTTGATAATTTCTCCCTCCTAGCGGGGAAAAGCTGCAATTGGAGTTTCAACTTAGTGAATAGGAAACTTAATATTTTTAATTGCTCTCGAACGAAGTTCGTAGCAATTATTGTAAACGTGTTGGTCTTTTTTATGCAAATTTTACTGGTCGAATTTGCCAGATTTTGGCCGAAACATGCTTAACTTCCAAATTGTGGCTGCAAAATATTAATCTTGCAAATTTCCGCCAGAAAATAATTATCTGACCGAATCTATCAGAAAAATGGCTATCCTGTAGAAATCGCCGCCACAAGAGGCATTCGGCCAGAATCTGCCATATTATTACAAGATAACCATATCCATTCCAGACTAGGACAATGACGAACTGATAAACATTGACTTAGTGAATAGGAAACTTAATATTTTTGATTTTTGAGTTAAACTTGAAGCATCATTTCGATTGTTCGGTGTTAAATGATGCTAAAAGGTTTAATGCTCTCCTAATATGTGAATCCAGAGGACTTGACCTGATCAAAGGGAAAAGGAAAAAATATAATTTATTACACCAATTATTCCCAGGAATTTCTAATTTCGGACGGCTTTTATTGCTTTCCGGAGCTGAGAAGTTAGTGTTAAGCCCAACCCCACGAGAGCAAAAATTGCCATAAAAATTGGGCTGCAACCGGGCAATTTTGAGGCTTGCCTAATTAAAGGGTGGGTCTTAATGCTTACCATTCAATTAATAACTCCCATTTTGCTTCTGATTTAACCGGGCCCACTGATTTGGGGACCGCCCTCTAGATTTAACGCGACTTGCTCATCCGTTTATATCGACTGCACTGGGCCCTGCTATTGATGTGAAATTGCTGAAATTCAACCCTGGGTAATCCCCCCTCTTTCTCTTCTCCATTTTCAAGGAATTCCCAATGGAGCACAAGGGGAAACTTGAAGCGTGAACTGTGCGCCTTAATTGAACTTGGCTTCCGCTGAAATTGCCAATTAGACCAGCCGCTTTTCTTTTCTTCTTCATCTTCTAACACGAACAAAATGTGAGTAAATTGCTCCCACCAATGACGCACAAGAATAATGCGTCGTGAACAGAAATTGAAAGTTTTAGTTCACATTCAAGACAAAGAAAAAGCATGGCTGATTTTATTTCGCCCCAGCCAACCCTATAAATTCCTCATTTTGAGCGTTATTATGTGTGAGAGGGTTTTGAGTGTGTCTGGTGTATAATAGCAAAGGAAAATGCTAATTGAATTCCATTTGTTCAAGATAGGAATTTGACTGGGAAAAAATAAGATAAAAATGAAGGAAAATGGGCTAATGAAAAAGACCTAATGGCCATTTTGTGAATGAAAGTAATGCATTTATTTTTCAGGATTTTTTTTTGAAATCAGGGGTTATAATTTTGAATGTTACTTAAAACGATATTGCCATTCATGACTTTTCATTTTGCTCTGATGTTCTGATAGAAGAAATTTGATTTGAATTTAGCATAAAGAAGGTTTATGTTTATTATTTATGGCTAGTGAACAAGCAGTTCTTTCATGGAATTTGTGGGAAAAAAACATTTTGAAAGCCTATCGAAGTAGACATCAGATGTTTGATGTCTCATTTCCTCTCTTTCCATTTCCTTATCACGTTTGAAGTTCGCTTTGATTGGTTTAAATTTGTTGCAGCTTCTTAAGAATCTACGTAATATCATGAAGTAAAACCATCAGTTGTTGAGGATGGATATTTGAACATTTTTTTTCTGTAATGTAATTGAACGAGAACCCGTGTATCTTTTCAAAGTCATGTTTCACAGCCATACAAGTATCGTAAAATGATTTAGAGGACATGATACGTACTAAATGCATGGTTAATCCTGTTTTTTCGTCGAGTTTACATTTTCCTAGTCGACTTTGATTAGTTATATTGTAAGATTATGCTAGAATCTTGCAAGATAGTCATCCTGTCGCATGTTGGGAGCAGTTTTACGATTTTTTAATTTACACTATTTAAAAATTACTCCTTTTGGTTCTTTTGAATACGCGATGGACATTAGTATGTCAAGATTGTGATTCAATTGATCTGAATCAATTGATCACAATTGCGAGTAATAGTCGTGCCAGGAAAAATTGCCCAATTTGCAGAAATATTCAAAATTGACTCCATATTTCTTTAATATAAAAAAAAATCAGTTTGTTTTGCTTGTTTGGATTATGTTTTGTTAGTATTAGACAGAACTGTTTTCTTAGTATTGGGTCATATGACTTGAGTATTTTGGCACTGGGGAAAATGTCATTGCCTTAATAGTCTCTATTGAACGTAACTCAATTTACAAATTTTTAAGGCTGGCACAAAAAATGGAGTATATATTATTAAACTATGTTGAATTAGCTTTGTAAAGGAACCAAGTTCCTTTATACTTTTCCGTCCCCCAAAACCTTATAGATCTTGATTTTCTATCATGAGTGCGACTCTCAGAAATACAAATATTGTTGAAAAGTTGTCTTTGTATGCAAGACTTTAGGCTGAAGAGCTTAAACACGTTTTATTTTCACAGCATGTGGTGGCACCTTGACTGGTGTGGGAGGTGTGATTGAGTTCCCCTATGGGCTGACCAGCACCCAGAGTTCACAGGTGCACTGCACCTGGATCATCAAGGCACCCAAGGACCATTACATCCTGTTCCACGCTGAACACTTCAACATACCCAAAGAGAGATTCTCAGGTAACTTTACACCATCTTCTTCTTCCACTCGAACCTCTTCCTCCTCCTGTAAAATATAACTACAACTTGAGAACTAGCCAAAAAATAATGCCCAGCTGGTGTCCAAGGTGGTAATTGATTAAACTTAATATTCTGTATAAAATTCTCTGTATCGTCTACCATCTGCATTTAAATCTAATCTAATCTAATCAGCTCCCTTCTGAAAAGCCTATTTGTTCTCGTCACACTACACGGCTGGCACAATAATTTGAATTTTTTTTTTCAAAAAAATCAAATGGTAGAACCTCTGCAATTTGCTGTAGCTCCAAAAAGGAGGATAGCGGAAAAGAACCAGTTTACCTTTTACCTCTTTCCCCTCATAAGATCCGGCATTTCTCAACACTTGTTTTGATGTGTGAATATTTTGTCCGATGACTTTTCGTTTTCCACTGTCAAAAAAATCTGCGCGTTAAAAGATAGGAATTTGGCGCTTCACGGATATGAAATAGCGGCTTATTCTGATCAGTCAATCCTAATAATTAGATATTTTCCCTTAATATTTGCCTTAAAAACAGTCATAGTCTCAAACTGCATTGACAAAATGTAGTAGAATGCTGCCTATACCTGTAAAAATTGACCGTTGTTACAGCCATGAGAAACAGCATGACAGGGTTGCGTAAACGAAAAATTAAATTTTACTACAGAACGGTACTGTTCGTTTACAGCATTCATTTCCTTTGCGGCGTGACTCATTCACAGTTATAATGACCATGAACGTTCAAAGGAAGTTGTTTTCTTTTCATTATTTGCTTGTTAATTCTTTATTTCCTTGGTTGGTCTTCATTTCTACGGCCCTGTTCATGTGTTAACATGTTGTAGTGTTTCATTTGAGATTTAAAGGGCTGGGGTGGAGGGGATCGAGTGTATGTGCATGTTCGAGCTCCAAGGAGAAAAGAGTGAGGTGTTAATTGAAGGAGAGTTGTTTGGTTGGTTGGTTGGATTGGTGTCTAAATTTGATTGACGTTGTCAACAACCTGTCATTTGGAAGTGAGAAGCAGCAACACACTCTGTAATTGCCTTCCTATCCAATCAGCCAAAATCTACTCGTTATTATAACTCACTACTAACTAGCTAGCTAACTGCCCTAAAGCTATATCTATAACTCAGCCCGTAAGCGAACTTTACTAGCGAGAAATAGCTAGGACCAACCAATTCCCTCTGTTCCCTATTCTTTCCCATTGTTGAGATATTGTAATCAATATAATAGTTAAGTTAAATTTAATCGGGGGGGGGGGGGGGGGGGGGGGTTATATTTAGAGCTGTGATTGGTGACAATGCAATCGGGAATAAGCAGGCACTTATAGTACTTAGGCTAATTAACAGAAAACTTTAAGCATAACCTTTTTTGTGTCACACTTCGCAATAGCATGTAAACAACAATCACGCGGTCATGCAGTTATGCATATCTTAATTTCAGATAATTTTGTTAGGGTGTTTAAATTCCTTGCTAAATTATCTAAATTCGATGTACTTAAAAGGTAGTTTTGGGCGTTTAATACTATCCAAAAAATTGAACTGAACACATTTTTGCGGTTTTTATTGTGAAATTTTGTTTTCGTAGTTCTCTTTCAAGGAGGGGCGAGGGAAGATAGGTCTCAAAAAATTTAAAGGCTGTTCAATTTTTGCTGTACTTTGCTTTTGGAATCAATTTATTAGATAGTTAAGTACATACATTTAGGAAAATGAAAAAGTCCATAAACATGAAATAGAATGTACGTAAATATAAAGCCTCATCTTGATAGGGAGAAAAGCAAGTGTTAAATTCCTCAAGTGGATCACACAAACATACATACGCGAAGCAGTGATCAATTAGGAAATCTTATTCCATGAGAACGGGGATAAAATAATGGGAGAATACTGTTTCCCAAAGTGATTGTTATGTATGCTCAATTGCTCATCAAATGGGAGTGACTTAATCATATCCTTCTTGTGTGGGAAATTAGTGAGCAAATCGAGCACACATTTATCAGCAGGAAGGGGCAACATTGAGAAATTGATTCAACAGTCGCCGCCTGCTATCTGCTATCGCGTGTAACATGAGTGTAGATATAACATTTTAATGAGGAGAGTTGAATGCTCTCAAAAATGATATCCTTCTAATTTATTTCTCATATTTTGTTCCCCTTTTTTGTAAATGAGCTGAACAAATTTGAATTGTGTCCTTTTTCCTTATGTCCATAAAAGCTAGCAAGAAGCACAATTTAACTTCTTCCACAGTAGTTGAGCTGTTTTATCTCGGAGGTATTAGTACTCACATAGAACTGAGCCGCCAGCATTCTTGAGAGCTGAAAAGCTTTTTGTTTATAAATCAATACCTTATGTACTATTCCCATGATGATAAAAAGAAGGGAAGTCGCCGTCCTATTACATAACATATACATACATGCATTTATACATATATAATACACTCACATCTCACGTAATTCCCGGGTTGAGAGAAAGGGTGATAGACGGATATACATACCTTCTTAGCTCAACTTACTCTAGATTAGAATGACTAGTAATACCTTTTATCCACGCTCTTTCAGATCTTAATTGGATTTGTAAACTCGAGTATTTCTAAAGACAACAGTCATGAAAGTAGACACCGGAAAATGAGTCATGAAATTTGCATTCAGTCTATAATATGCAGTAGACAATCTATATGGTAGAAATCATTTACTAGTTAGTGGTAAATGTCGATTTAATCTCGGTTGAAGTGACAGACGTCATAAAAGTGAAATTTTAATGAGGCTGTGGAAATTAATCAAGGATGAAAATATTCACCGAATGTCGAGGATGAACTAGATTTTCTTAACACGTCAGATAATAAAAAGTCAAAGTCAGAAGCACATGCTTTAAAACGTGAATTGGTATTTCCTTAAAGAACCCGTTCATAAAAATAGGGCTTGTTTTGTTTAATGTCGACTTCTAAGATTGTTGGGATCTTTTCCGTTTGTGCCCCCCAGCTTAGTGGGTGCATATTATTTGCAACCCCCAGACGCACGTGCAATATTTTTACATAATGATTTACTATGTAATGACACGTGCTTTGTCACTGGGGGGAGCATAACGTACTGGGGGGGGGGGGGGCACAAACGGAAAAGATCCGATTGTTGTTATCGAATTTTGTCCCAACCATGATCTACGTTTTTCTAGGTAAAATATGAACTGGCTATAAAAAACTGAAATTTCATTTTTGTCTAAGTGACTTTATTGATTATAAGTGAAATTTGCGATTTGACATGACAGCAGTTTTTATCTGTTTAAGAAAACTGCCAAGATGCCTCTCTGAGGTTCTACAACAAGAACCAGAGATATGCGAATGTGGTTCCAAGTGCCTGTGGCAACAACATGACACCCAAGTTCCTGCCCACTAACGTGGTGGCCATCGAGTAAGTGTAACAGACTAGCACACAGTATTTTCAACTCCGTTCCAGAGTAACCTTAATGTGTATTATCTTGTACATTTGCCATGTATTATCATTTCTTGAATCGTCCTCACTGTGCCCAACCCCCCCCCCCCCCCACCCCAACCCCAACCCGTACCTCCGGGCTTAGTGATCATTTTCAAGAAACTATTGCAGTACTTCAGTGAACAGCCTGTAGCCTCTGATATGCAAAATGGCAACAGGTTCTAAACAGTACTGAAGGTATAAGTTAAAACACTCACGTGCACATTTTAAAATGCCGAAAGTCTGCAGTGCCAGAAGTCAAAATGCCAGAAGTTGCTACTTAGCCAGAAGTTGATTCCGTTGACTTCGTCATTTTAAAACGTGCGCGTTTCGTGTTTTAGGCATCGTTAAGTGACTCTGCAGAAGTCACTTCGAAATTTTGACTTAATATCTCGAACCGCTTCGTGGTTCTCGATAAGCGCCAGAAGTTCTCAGTGACTTCTGCAGGGTCAATTGCTTTGAACATGACCTTTTTCGCAGTAACGCACCTTGCAAGTTTGAAAAAGCCGAAAGTTAGTGAAAGTCAACTACTGGCTATGTATATAGGAACTTCTGGCATTGCAGACTTCTGGGATTTTAAAACTTGCACGTGCGTGTTTTAACTTATCTTGTGCGAAATGTTGCAATGTGAATACAACTTAATTGTCCTTCGGGTTAATTTAAATCTGCAAAGAGGGCCAGTTGGCAGGGAATCAATCCTTTTAGAGAGAAGCCGCCGTCTAGTGAGGATATCGGAAGGTATTTGCCTGTCAATTAGGGAGCGCCAATTCAAACCTCAATTTTAGGAGAAAAGTGAAAAAGGACACTATTTGAAAGGATCACGGACTGGGGTGGGGGGTAGGGTGTAAGGGGGGACTGCGATTGAAATTGAAGAAAGGGTAATGGCACGAAATAGTAGAAGTGGGGCGGAGGGACAGAGAGGGGCGGGGGTTGGTAATATTCAGGAACAAAGGCTTTTCTCTCTCCTCTCTCTCTCTCTCTCGCTCATTTCTTTTAATACGCAAGTTGTCAGTTAAGTTGGTTTAAAATCCCAGAGGGGCCGAAACAGATATCCAGTGCAATTTAAAACTTATCCCTCTGCTCACGTGTGCCTCCTCTGCTCGAGATTAGAGACGAATGATTAAAAGATTTAATCTGAAACATTTCACTTAGCCACCAGCGCTTATTTATAACCTGTCATAACTGTAACCGTTTACATTACTACCAAGTTTATGACTACGACGACAAAGCCCAATTCAATTTACTACACAACAACTTACACACGCTCACTCCATTAATATTACACGGGTCGTCGCTCATGCTTGGTACCAACCAAATGTTCTAGCTAGAATAGCTACAAGCAGAATAATTTGTGCGTGAAGATACCAGCCATGCGAGAAATAGCTGCTGATAATGGTGGGTTCGCCTGATTTATTTCAATTACTTAACAAGGAAACGTGCTTAAAACTGCTCAAAACATTTGCTTTGAAAATGATAAATTTGGGGAAAGTGTTCTTGACATGAAAGCCGTAAGATGCTCCCTAATTCAATAGAGCCGCTTTTGACATAAATGTCTTTGTTCCTCCCAATCAAAAGAGAAAATCTCGAAATTTTTCCCGTTTGAAGTTGCAGAAAAGTGAAAGTGCATTTCGCTTTTATGATCTGAAATCAACCTGTCGACTAGAACAGGATTGCTGTTGGCTAAATATCGCATTGGTAAGAGGAAGAGACGTCACATTACAACTTCAACACTTTTGAAAAGCCGTAAAGTTGTCGCAAAAAATTTTTAGACAAAGACAAGAAATGCTCGTAAGTCTACAGTCCAAATTTGCGATATTTGAGAATTGATCATTAAAAATTGTAATTGGTAGTTTTTATTAAAGAGGAAATACCTTCTAAATAGAGCCTAGAGTCATAATTTTTTATAGGACAGTGTTTTGAAGCACAGTTTTGTGTATAGCTAACTGAAACGAAGGAAAAACACTGCTTCACTGATTACAAACAGCAATTTTTCCAAGCAGTGAGGAAGGCGCAGATTAGCTCAGACTTAAGACGATTAAAATTTTTGAGCTTACGGGTACGTGTTTGTTGAAAACAATTTTATGGTCACTAAGCTGAAGGGGCTTTCGAAGATGTCTGTCTCTAGAATTAAGAAAATGTATTACTACTTATTTATTTACCTGCATGTAATGTTTCAGGATATTTCCTGTTTCCCGTGAACAATTTTTTTTATTTTGTACTGATAATGAATTTTATATAGACTAATACGAAATAAAGCTATTCATTGCGAATTATATACACCAAATATATAAAAAGTGAAATGTCAAACATATATGGTCATGTTCCTCTGAGGAGCGGGGGTAATATTCTTCGATATTTAACGCTGTATAAATGCATATGACCAATTTGTTATGAAAAAAATTGCGGATGTATTTTTGTTTGTTTCAGGTACGTAGAGAAAACTACAGATTTTCAGCTGCAGCGGAACACACAATTCACAATAGTTTGGACCGCCTATTCACCACAATGTGAGTGTGAACAATAATCATTTTAGACATTTTAGCAAAAGTTGTTCATGAGGCTGAGCGAACTGAAACAAAACAGGAAACAGAAGTTGGAAAGCAAGTCGTAAATTTGTTCATAAAAAGTTCCTTTGAATGTTTGCATGAGAATAAAATATTGATTTAGTGGTTTATTTTAATCAATTGAGGTCGTGTTTTATTGCTAACAGAAAGAGAAGCGAAGGCAATAAATGGAATGCAATCAATTTGTTTGATGTTCAAATGTTTGTTTATCACTAAAAACGCCCATTGTCCATTTGTATGGGTGGCTCTATGTTGGTTTTTGCTAATTGCTTTTTGCCTTAAATGGGCTTTCAAAATGCGTTTGCTTCATTGATAAGATCGCATGTATCGTTATTAGATTTGCTGTCAACAAGGTTGATAAATCCATGTTTCTCTTGTCTTTTTTTGAGACAAGCAAAAAGTGTTCAGAAAATATTTGTTTCATTTAGAAACTAGCAGGAAAAGACGTTATAAATTTTCACTCACAATATTTGAATTTAATACGGATGAGTAAATATCAACTGAATAGACAACACGTTTGAGCTGGTATAAGAGGAAATTTTTAACTCGCCCTCGTGAACAAATTTGATGGCACTGAAACTTTCAAAAAAATTCTGAAAACATGAAAGTTTCTACGAAAACTCTCAAATTAATAACCGCAGTGAATTCTAGCTAGAATTTGTGATTTGAGACAAAATTTCTTGTTTGCAGCGAAGTGCGCAGCCCAAGATACAAGTCAAACTGTAGCACTTAGCCGAAAGCAGAAGCAGAAACAGAAACAGCGTAGATCACCCTCGTCCCCCACATCGACCAATGTGGTATCCCTCAACCCGTCAGGCGGCAAAAGGGCGGTGTCTGAGAGGAGTGAGGAGGACATTGAGAACGGGCTGTTCAGATGTGAGCTATCCAAACTGTGCGTGTCTAGAGAGCTGTTGTGTGATGGTCACGCTAACTGTGGATTCGATGTCTATGGCAATATGGATGATAGTGACGAGAAATGTGAGTGTACTTTTTGTTTGGTCACATTTTTTTTTAAAATACCTCATTATTTTTGTTGTCTAATACAGCAGAGCGAATAGAATTCTTTATTATTACTATCTATGAATTGATCGTCGAAAAGTTGTCATCGTGTTAAATCGATTGCTTCGATTGAAACTTTTCTCTAGACTTGCGGAATAAACACAGCTACTAAAAGTAGATGTGTACAACAAATTTTTTGTTACGGGAAGTTTTTGAAACATATATTTGAACGCGTCTTCAGTTTTCATTTTTTAAAGTTTCTTTTTAAACTCGGATTTTCCCTCCATGTCCC
Organism: Convolutriloba macropyga; assembly: GCF_964194025.1. Classification (NCBI taxonomy): domain Eukaryota; kingdom Metazoa; phylum Xenacoelomorpha; order Acoela; family Convolutidae; genus Convolutriloba; species Convolutriloba macropyga. The sequence continues at coordinate 76,882,101 of NC_134469.1, read as the reverse complement.
CCCTAGTACAAGCTTAATGCCATTAAATGCAATTAAATTTGCAATTATTTACAAAAAAAATTGCAAATTTTGTATAATATTGCATTAATTTTACAAATATTTGCCAACAGGCTTGAGTATTTTTGTCCCTATTTTTAGTTGGCCTCGTAGGGTGATTTTACCTCACATCGTTTACAAGGTGTACTTTAAACATTTTTCAATTGAGTTAAGCGATCTGCAAGAAATAGTTAGGAAAATAACCCACATTGCTAAATTAAGCAGAGCTCGACCGGAACGAACTCGGCCGAACGTTTGCAAATTTTTGCAAACTTGAAAATATTTTGCAAAATTTTGCAAATTTGACCTTGCGAAGAGATAATTTGCAAATTTTTACAAATTTGGCTTTATTGAGCAAAAATTTGCAAATGTTTGCAAATTCGCCATTAGTTTTGAAGTAGGCCGTCCGATGAACTAAAATTTTGTTTTCATAAGTCTGTGTGAAGAAACTACTGCGCGTTTTTACTTGGATAAGGTCTTTGTAGCCTTTTAAGAGACGCGACTAGCTGTAACAACGTAAATATACACTATTATAAAGGTGTAAAAAATATCAATTGTAGATGGTCCTATTTTTAACAGGACGAGACGAAATAATATCCGGATTTTTTTTAAGTTTCAGCTTTAACTCTTTGGCGGTTTTAGAGTACTAATAATCTCTTTCTGGTTACTCTATGAAAAAGTTTATTTTGCCTGAAATCTGATCAAACGGTTTTTTTCGTCTCTTCATTTTTATAGAGTGGGGTACCCTAACAGTTGTCTGCTCCACCTTTGTGTATGACTCATGTATGAAGACACTTTTTGTGTACGCAAATGACAGAAGGATTTGAATAGGAAATCGGTGACTTATCCCCGCTTTTTCCTGCTAATTTGTCAGAGCAGTAATTCCCTCGTTTTCAATTCCTAGATCACTCTCTCTAATTACCTAATCCTGGATTATCCCCCTTTTCCTCATAGGGAAAACTGCTTTGTGGCTAAGCTATCCCAGACATAGGTGCATTTTTCTATAAGAAAAAGTGTCAATAATTTGCTTTAGTGGGTTTTTGCATAGTTTGAAAAAGTATTAGCCAGTTTTTTGCAAATCTTTTTGTGAACAAAAAGTATTTCAGAAAAAGCTTTTGAACAAGTGGTAGATTTGCTTTGCTTTTAAAAGCTTTTACAGAAATCTCACAAGATTGAAAGACGATGATTTTAGAAAGCAATATTTTATATCCGTTTATAGATGAGCGAACAGGGGATAACTGTCACTTATGTTTGGTGACACGTGACAAGAAAGGAGATAAGACAAAAGGCATTTAAAAGCGTGAAATATGTCTTCCTTTACTCAATCCCGACTGAAATGAATTCACACTTTAAGATAAATGTATGAACTCTTTAAATCATGGCTCACTTCTGTTGCAAAACAGAGAATTGTGTGGGCGAACGGTTAATAATTTAGATTGCCGACCTGTTTTTGATGAATTATAAAGAAGTGTTTTATTATTCCTCACCCACGTAACAATAGATTTTTTGTGAAGTTTCATACAAAATTATGCCGCAACTTGTTTAAAGTTTAAGTAACTGACTAATAAAAGTGCAATGACCTGCGTTGTGACCTTTTAATTGGAATTCGTTTTTCATCCCCGATTAAAAATTCTTTTTGAACTTCTTATAATTAGAACATCGCTTTATTGCTTAAATTGAAACTTAGAGATTCAAAGCCTTTCATCTTAAAATCGAATTTTAATCAGCAATTTATTTCTTCAAGTACCTGTAAGGCATGATTCATCACTTATGTCTCTGGTAAACAGTGGAAACGCCTACTTTTCAATAACTTGTAAAATAATGACTGGTAGTTGGTTGTATGTGTTTTCGGGGGAGGGGGTGAGCGAGGGTGGAGTGGGGCGGGATTAAGGGTAAGAGATGAGTAAGGAAGGGGTGGGGGTTATTAAAGATCAAAAGAGAGTTAAGGAAAGGTCTCCCAGGTTCTGATTATATTTAAATGGAGGATGAAACAGCAATAATGACGTGTCTTCGATACCAATTCTCCTGAGAATGTGACTATCAGCGCCATAATGGGGCTATAATGGGAGCCCTCTCTATGGCCCCTCTTCATAAAGATAAATAAATCGGCAACCATATACCCCAGTTATGATTGTGGTAAACATATTGTTGCGACATCATATAACGAGGAAAAGAACTTTACTAAAAAAGGAATTTTTTCATTCACGTTTGGAGAAGAGGTGAATAATACATTTGCACACTTGTTTGAAGTTACTTCTAAGCTAAGATACGCTTTAAATTTCATTAATTTTAAACTTTGATCTGAATTCTAAGTTGATGTTCACAACAGCTGTATTACGACGGCGTCCTGCAACTGACGTCAATCTTCCTCGTAAATTCGATGTTAAGAAATGTTTAAAAGCTTTTCCAATCCATTGATGTTTCCGCTTTTGTAAATTTGGAGTCTTATTGAAGTCATGTGTCATATTTAGGATGGCTTGCAGTTTTGAACAATGCTGCATTCTTATCATAAACTTAAAAGGGGTTAAATGCTTTGTAAATTCTGAATCATCAATAGAATCTAAGCTCCTTCCATCTCCTTTTTAAACGATATCTCAAGCATATAAAAAATACTGTCTTTTTCTAACAACTTTTTTCCTTCAAAAGTTTTACAAAAGACTATTTTTTCCTGCTTCAGGTTGCTCAAGTTGAATCAACGTAAATGATTTTATAAAAGGAAGCATTTTTGGGTGCTAATTAAATAAGGAGGCTCGGTAATGTGCGTTTGCACATAATGTCCCGGCCCCCATCATATTTTTGGCTAAATGTTCTATCAAATGAGGAAAAGAAAAAAACTTTCAAAAAAACACATTCTTCGAAAATAACTGGTAAATGCGTAATTTGTTTTTAGTGCAAACCGATGAATGAATTAATTGCTGCCACATTGGAGAGCTGGTTATACCTGCTATTAATAAAATAACAAGATAAGACAAGCAATAAAGCATCAGTTCCCGTCTAACATAAAATCTATTTGTTTTAAAAAAATCACTAACGAAGTCAAAATACATCAGTTAGAACGCATACTAAAGAATCAACTTTTACTTTACTTCACAGCAGATGTTGTTTTTCCATAATGAGACTTTGTAACGAGGCAAGAAGAACAAGAATAAAAAACAGGCAAAGTCAACCATCAACTGTCAACTACAATTACTAGATAGTCTTATGTAGATCCATCGGAGCCGTTGGGGGCATTTGTTAGTCAGAAATGAAATAAAAAATGCCATCGTGGAAAACCAATGTTTTTTGCCATAGATGAGATTCGGAAACAAGATAAACAACTAAGTCTTAAGAGACTAAGTCTTAAGACAACAATTTAACAACAATTATAGATAGAACTTTAAATTCCACAAACAATTTTACAAAAACACATCCATGTAGCAATTTGTCTTAATTCAAATCGTGGAAGTTGAAAATTTTTTAAAAGTATAATTTTAATTTTTTTTAAAAAAATGTTTTAATCTACAGTAAGTCAGCAACAAATTTTGCGAATTTGCGGGAGGTCAATTTCACCGCAAATTAGTGAAGACTAAGTCGTACAACAACAAATTATTCACGAGTACAGAGAGAACTTAAAATTCTACAAACAATGTTACAAAAAGACAGAAATGAACAGATTATGCCTGTCTAAGTGGAGTACAATTGAACATCCATGAGCCCTCGTCTCTAGGAGACTATGCAAAAAGACAACAAGAAATGGTCGCAAGCAATGACCTGTTTCAAGAGTTAAAAAAAACTCAGAGAACTAATAGCGTCATAGCCATAAACCATCAGCTGCGACAGAAAGTTAATAAAAGAACTGTTCTTTGCTCCGGCAAAAGTGGATGGGAGATTTCAATAATCAGTCTGCGATTCTAGTGGTCAAAAACGATAACAGTAAGAGTCAGAGTTCAAAAGGTCATTCAATTATTTCAAAACAAAACATTTTGAAGTCATTAGCACCATTAGCATTTAATTGAAATCCATGCATACAATTGTTTGTCTTGAGAAGCCACTGAGACTTGCTTTTGTCAAAAATTTGTGGTAGCACTGCAAAAAGAAAGGCAAGTCCGAGCAAAATAAAAAATTCAATTATATTGTGCAAGGAACTGTTAACTGTTTTGAAGACGTTAAAATTGTACGCTATTCACTGAAAAGACTATGTAAGTGCAAATGCGTTTTCTTTCAAACTTTAGGTGACCTTTTTTCTAAGTGATAATGGGACAAGGCAACGAAAACACTTCCAAATTGGGCAAATGTCCAAAAGTAAAAAATATTTAGAACCCGTGATATTGAAGCAATGAATCCAACAATTGGAAAAATAACCGCTAAAAAGATCCAACTTTCGCTCACAGGAAGGACAGTGCAATTTGGGTTTATTGAACTTAATAACAGGTTGACAGACGTGCGAAATGAGTGGCAAAATTTAAAAAAAAAACATTTTTTTAAGACAATTATATTCAAATTCATGAGGATTAGATGTCAACTGAAAGCACTGTATAGGTTCATGTATAGCATTTAGGGAAGCCAACTGAATCTATATTTACTGATACTCATCCATGAGACTGCAGAAATGACAACGAGTAGGTACTAGTTGAATTTTGATTGAAAATTCTGTACTTGCTAATTTAGTTTTTAAAAATAGATTGCCTATGTGGCATTACAGTTTTTCTCATCGTCAAGAACACTAAAAGACAAAGCTAAGCTTGACAATGCGACGCGTTCAGAAATAACAGCTAATTATTCCATTTGTTACCCAAATGATATTTTTTTTAACAAAGTGTCAATATATCAAAATTGAAAGCTTCGTTTTGCATAATGATTGTTTTAAATTAGTGAAAAACCGGCAAATTTTTTTTCCAGAACACTCTTAAAAGAAACGGAAGTAGGTCTAGCCTTCTTTTAAGTGGATTCAGAGATATGTCAGCAGTTTAAAGTCGGTATCTTCGGCAACTTCAAAAAAATGTGGGCCAAAGAAACTGTTTGGGCAAGAAACCTACTGTCTAAATTGATTTAACTTTTATTTTAAAAATTTATTGATGGTTATGGAATCGAAAGTGGTTTTTGTTTTTTTTTTCGAAAGTCAGTCGATTTGTTTGCCAATAATTTTCCTCCGATCATTGGTGGTGAAATATAAGAATTTAATTGTGCGATGCTTTTTTGATTGTATATAATTGCAAATGAGATGTTAATGCTGCCAATTCATAATTTTAGAAATCAGAGAAAAAGTTCATTTCTGCCAACCAATGACTAATGACCAGTTTTGACTTTGGAACCCTGCACCCCACCAATCTTCACTGTTTTGTTCTCATTTGTTAAACTGGGAGTTTTTAATTTAATAATCAGTTTTCATTTTTCACATTTGCATGTATTTTGTTCGGTCTTTAAAGTCCTAAGTCACGTTGCAAGATATAGATTTCGTAGGATTATGTTGAAGGTTTAATTTTGTTCATGTTCTTTTCATATTTCCTCCTGTAAGTGGATTCTTCATGGAATTTTTTCGTCGGCATGTTAAACTCCCCTAATATAACTAGTACGATGCGGTTGGTGGTTGAAAAAAAGTTTGGATCTATCTCAATGAATTGTAAATAAATCCGATTGGCTCTTATTTTAAACCTTTAATTTAGACGATCATCGATCATTTCAGCTTTGGGTTAATGACATGATCCGTGTTTGGAATGAACAAATCAAATGTTGACTTAGGTAGCTATGGTATCTGGGCCGAGCATATGTCCAGCCTCGCTCGTTTGAATTCGAGAAACTTGTGTCGAGGTCAAAATGGATTGTTAAAAATAATTGAATGAACTGAATGTATAATGTCGAAATGCAGCTGAAAATAGACAATGTGAGATCGATTTCTAGGTCCTCAGACTCTGTGAGCAAATTTTTAAGGCTTTTATATATAAATAAATGCTGTTTTGCACTAGCCTTGGTTGGAAATTTCATTTTCTGATTGATAGTTTGAAGCCTTTATAAATTTCATTTTCTATAGTACCAGTAACTATTGTATTTCTATTAACTATTAGCGCTATGATTAAGTTATTTTTTCAGATCCGTCGCCTGTTTTTTTATTTCCGCCCAAGATGTTTTTGAAAATTATCAGTCACATTAAAATGACCTTGGGAACCAATTTTTTAAATTCCGTGGTTACATATTCTCACAGAGTGACTACAAATTAAAGAAAATTGTTTTTTTTCAAGCTAAAGTGAGTGAATATCTAATTGGGCGCCTTTTTAATAGAAAAAAACCGTAGTTTTTTTTTGTTTTATCGTTGCAACATTCTGGAGAAGGCATTGAGGGAAAGCGTTTCTATTTAATTTATCCATTGACTAATGACCATATGTCTATCATTTTTGCTTGAGCGAATTGTTTGTGCGAGAGGGATTTCACTCTGACGCATTTGTCAATAGAGTACAGCAGAATTAAGAAAAGAACTGAAACGCTTTTCATCTTAAATGCCAAAGCATTCTTTTAATTAAATATACAAAAATGGAAGCAAATGAATTTGTTCAGGCATTCTAGTTTTTAAACAGAAATATTTGAAATATTATTTGTTGTTGAATTTGAGCGACGTTGCCGATCAAAATTGTAAACAGCCAAATTACAGCAGAGATTGCTCTTTTCTCCACAAAAATGAGAAAAGCGAGGTTATGGACGCATGAATATTTAAATTAGTTTTCACTCGGATGAGTCATAGCTTTAATCAAAATAACTCAACAACCTGGATGAGTGTCAAATTGGGGAGGATGTGAGAGAGAGTCTAGCCTCCTTTTAATCAAGGCAGGAATGAACAAACAGTCAACAACTAAGTGAAAACTCTTCTCTTCCTGTGAGAAAAAAAGCATGCTGCGTGCTCGATTCAAGAGGAGCCGTTAGGTTTAAAGCACACCTTTTTTGTTCACTAATGCGCTCGTGATTGATACTGCTTTTATCACTGAAGAGCTCCAATCAAGTGTTCAATTGTTAAACTGAGCCCTGAATTTGCTGATTTTCGCGGTCTGGTTTTAAACCTATCAATTATAAATAGAAAGAAAACAAAATTTTTCGTATAGGAGAGAAGTTATAACGTTTTTCAAGTTTCATAGGCTGGCAAGAAGTAAAATATAATATCAATATGGGAAATGATAGATACTGGTGTAATTTTAGGAAGCGCTTTTTTGTGCAGTTCTTCATACCGGAAAATTTGAGATGGCTGCCATATACGTAGGAAAACAGATATAATTCAATAGTTTATGGACCGTTTTTTAAGCCCATAGTTTTTCATGGAAAATGCTTAAGTTTCCAATTTATAATTTAATGATTTCAATGTGCAAGCATACCTGAATTTTGTATGCCTTAAAATGGGATCATGATTATCTCTGTCAATTATGACATGTGTATATTATTTGTTACAGTTATTAATCAGTTATCATTTGTTATTAGTTATTAAAAAGGCAACTTAAAATACTTCCGCTTAAAAATGCACAGACTACTGATTTTCGACACTTTATGGACTTTGTCGACACTCTACCTACGGGCTCGTTTCAATAAGTTGTACGTCATGTATCAACGCATTGCGTTGTTTAGGCGTGGGTGTGGTGGGTGATGAGGGCACTTTCTGGAGCAGGAACTGGAATGTAGTGTTGTCTGTGGCTGCAGTTCTCACAGTGACGTGTCTTGCCATAGTGTCCTACTATATCAGACACCAGGCTATACTCCGCTCACGACGCAAACGACGAATAGGTATGTATGAACAAATTCGAAATCTTGCTATCTTTGAATCATGGTAATTGTTACCTTCGTATCAATAGTCCAATTTGAATACAAATAATAGTAGATATCCTAAATCATGTCCACAAATTACGTTTTGTTAACAAACATATTTAGTGATATCGAGCGAGACAGTTTTTTTAATTTAGTTCAAGTTTTAATTTCCCTACCTGAGTTTTGACAGTGCCGATATCCAGCAATTGTATTAAAAATGTTTAAAAATAGTTGAAAACAAAGGGACAGTTTTGGTTTGATTAGAAGCAATCCAGAAACGGGAGAGACACTTCGATGACCCACTACCTCCAGTGCCCAACTCAGAGATGGGCACACAGTCCTCCCTCAACCTGGCAAAGCCACCCGCCGACTACTCTCTTCTACCTGCCACTCCTTACGACATGATCAATGCAAATGGGCAAAAGTTCCCAACTCACTTCGGGGTAAGCTCTTCTCATACTTTTCAAACAAGAATCCGTAAAATCTTTTTTAACCCGATATTTGTAAACGTGTTCGTCTTTTTATGCAAAATTTTTTCTTGACCGTTTTTGCGGTTTTGTTGAAGAACATTCTTTGACTTCTTGACTGATCGTTCTTCATTTTTGATTGCTCTAAGTAGCTCTCGTTCTAAAATAATGTTTGCTGGTTAAACCGATTGTGAGACCAAGATGTCAGACTGCCAACATGGAGGTCAGGGGTTCGAACCCGTCGTTTTTTGCACCCATGAAACATTTCTAAGCTACACCCCCTCTAAATAAAATTGCCCGCGCTTATGTTCGAGATCAATTCATCCGACGTTAGTCAATTTATGTTTTACACCTGCATTGTTTAACACCGCCAACATTTACCAAAAAATCCTTTTCCAAACCCTACATATCCCTAATTTTGAATGCTAATGGTACGAAGTAGATAAGATAAATCAGTTTGAAGTGATAAAGCGATGAATTTATCGTGTGCTCTTTAAATATCTTACAGGAAAACAGAAGAAAACAGCCAAAGTACTCAAGGTGACAAAATACACGCTGCAATAATGCCTGATAAAAGGAAATGATCGATTTTGTGATTTTAGGTTCAATAGAGCTATTGTAAAATATCAGTTGATATTACATTGTAGTTCATCATACTAATCATACCTAACAGGCTAATTTTTGTGCTTAGCCCATTTATAATTTATGTATAAAAATATAATTAATTTGGAATCTAGATTTGGCAAAAATTTCTAAGCACGTTTCATCTGACCATTTTGTGCTGAAGAACTTAAAAAGAAATTATGCCCGGCTAATTTGATCTCATGTTCGGTTATAGCAATTTCATATTAGTCTTACGGGCATCAAATATGGTCGTACCGACCACAACTCTTTCAAATTTATACCAGCAACGAGGATTTTGTAATAAATCATCTGATGGCTGTCAAGATGTTCAGAAAGTTTTAAAATTTGTTCCAATAATCTCGATTTTGAGCATTTATTTCCTCTAACAATTTGCAGCAATTAAGTTGCAATTTTTCTGTATCAAACTAGCAAAACTTTTGGACGCCTAATATTATATTCAAAATTTATGTTTCCTATAGCCTATCGAAAGCTTACTGGACCAAATGAATACCATATAACATGTCAACAAAAATAAGTATCGATAATAAGAAACATTTGCATGTTGTAAATAATCTGATAGTAAAACTGTAATACGAAAGAATTTCAAAGGAACGCTGATCAATTCTGTTGGAAATCCCAACTTTTAATCTCTGTTTTGTTAGTATATTCCCGGTTTAATTGTCACCTTTCGAATCACCAGTGTTGACTAAATCCCCGAATTAAACCAATCACACACTCGAATAAATTCCAATCAGACTAAGGAAATATCTAAACTGTAATTTGGAGAAGTTGAATGTTTGGTGAAAAAACACAAAACTAGCGTTTGGAACCCGGTAATGAAATCGGGGGAATAAATAACAACAACAACAATTATCCCCGGGCCGAACAGGCCTTGTTTACAAAACTTTGTCATTTATCAGCCTAAAAGTTCTGCTTGTGGCATGAACACAACATTCGGTGCACGTACTTTAGCGCACTGACTCCTAGTTCAAATATGGCCATTCACCCCAAGGGTAATTAGCAGAAGTTGCCAATGCTGTTTATAACCTGTGAATCATGAAATGGGCAAATGGAACACCCCGTTTTGGGAAAAACACGCTGCTAGTTTTGAAGATTAAAGTTGAGAACATTTTCAATCAACTTTAATTTTCTGGGTCTGGAGTTGTTTTCTCTGTTCAAATGAAAGGAAATGTCTCCCCTTTTAAAACCGTCAATTCAAATTTAACCAGAGACCTTGATAATTGGGGTAAGAACTTGATACTGCCTCCTAATTTGTTCAAACAAAATTTGTTGCGCATTTATATGGCAGACAAGGCCGGCAAATGATTTAAAAATTTTGCTTGTCAAGCTTATTGGGTGGTTTTGGTTTTTGTCTTTTTTGGTAGGAGAGGATTTAATTTGAAAAATTCAAAACTAAACTAAAGGTTTTGATTCTGATTTTTAACCTTAATTGAATGTTTTTTTTGTGTCTGAACTTCTGTTCCTAAATTATTTAATCCAAATTTTTTGACCGCATTCAAAATCTGTTTTCATTTATTAAACGTGGAAAGTCGTCGAGGCATTATGCTTCACTTGATTCAGAAAATTGCTGAACGACACAGAATCTTTTTTGCATAGGCATTCAGGAACAACGGTTCTTTGTAAAAATGAATGAATAAGAGCTTTTATGCTCTTCAAACCTCCAGAAAATTTTTGATAACGTACGCGATGTCTTGAGAAAGAGAAAAAATACCCTGCAATTTTCTATGGAGAGGATTAAAAATAGGGAAAGAATAAATTTTTTAAAAAATTAATCTGAGACAGAGGATCACAGCGGAATCGCTTTGAAATGGGCTTTTTAAATTCTGTAGTGTAATGGAGCACTTTAAAAGTTGGAATAACTAAGTCATACAATCATTTTTCCTAAAAGGGGGGGGGGGCGAAGATGAGTTTATAATGTTCTTGTGCCTTTATTTAGATGCCAGATGTAATGATAGACGCAACCTCCGCTGTCCAAATCTCGGCCCAGTCTCGTAACTTCAGCAATCCCAATCCTGCCCACCCCCTGGCACCACATTCTGTCTCAGGACCCGGGATGGCAACCAGCATGTCACACAGCCACAGCAGCCATACTGGACGAGGGGGAGGGGCATCCAACTGGAATTTCAGGAGGTCACAATCGGGGGCATCGTCCAAGGCCTCATCCTCCCCCCAAAGCAGCAGATCTGCCCCTGCCTCACGACATCCGATTCCTAATGGTGAGTGCAAATCACTTCCTTTATTGTGGGTAAGTGAGGCCAGTACTGGAAGACAAATTAAAAGATAAGAAACGTTGAATTTCATAAGCTCATGGAACATTTTTTTTTCTTTGTTGTGTTTGGGAAGTCCAAAGAGGGGCAAGTGATACGAAGTGGACTGTTCTGAAATCGGAACTTGCAAGCTTCGGATGTCGGTATCTCTTGTAACCACTATTCGCATTATGTTCCTCAAAGCTGTAATTCCTCAGCCAATCTTACATACACCAAGCACAGCTTCAATTCTGATCTATCCCAAGCATATTTTTTCACAATTTAATTTTGGTTGTACTTTTTTCTCCTTCTAGAATGTCGTGCTAAGCTTATCGCTGATTAATATTGACTAGTCTTAACTCAGAGTGCTTGTTTAGGGTACCAACAGCAACCTGGCAGCAGCAATGCCAGGAACAGCCATCGTGGTCCAATGAGCGACTCAAACGATAGCGACTCAGCAGTCTTCTCAGGCAGTGAGCGGGGAGGGGCTAGCAACCTGAACGGATGTCGCAGAAAACACCATCGGGATTGTCCTAACAAGAGCAAACAACAGCAACAACGAGGACCTTCTCGAAACACCAATTCCAACTCAGGAACCTTGAGAGAATGGGAGATTCAGTACGACCCTAACACCCAACAAGCCATGACTACCAACACACAATCTAACGCACCGTGCATGTGTCAAGTTCCCAGTCAGATCCCAGGTCAACAAAACTTCAACCCAGGACAATGCCAAAATGTGATGCAGAACCCAAACTACGTGGAGCTCGTGAATCCTTTTGTGGAGCAAAATAGCGGTGGAAGTAACAGTAGCAGAAGATCCAGAAGTCAAGACTTCCTCGATATTAATGAAGCCCACGGAATCCCACATCAAGTTAGACTTCAGTCAGCACAAAATTTGAGAACTGGTAACAACTATCGCAGCAGGAACGGAAGATCTGGTCACGCTAATTTTGCTTACCGCTCCAGCCAGGGCTACCACTCAGAAAACGACAGCTATCGAGCCCCGTTAGCCTCTACCAGGGGACGTCCAGTGATGGGTGGGAGCCGGGGCTACAAAAGTGAGACGGACGATGGAGGAAGCAGCGTAGTGAGTGCTGGAAGGGGCAGCAGCAATGGGGGAGGCAGCAATCAGAGGGTGACTACAGCACAAAGAGCTTTTGCACTTTTGAGGAAACAACAACAGGAGCAATTGAGATTGCAACAGAGAGAACAGCAGCAGCAGAAACTGCAGACGCATCAATACGAGCAGATCCGCATTTGATACAATGGTCCTCACTTTTGATATTGTTTTGAACTCTGTGGGCAAACTGAACTATCGCTCAGAAAGAGCACTAGATTATTAGAAAAACTTTTTGTTATCTACAATCTCTCATTGGTTTTTTTGTTTTGAAAATTAAGCTTATTCTATATATCTTTTGCCTCCTCGAGAGTGAGCTTATGAAAAAAAACTGGTTTCCTGATGCTGCAAAACTCATAATTGGCATCATCACCATAATACCATAATTGGGTTATTGGGGTTTTCAGCAATCACATGCAATCCAAAATTCACAAATGAAGTAATGAAGCCCGTATCTGGAATTATCACAATATAATGAGAAAATCTTGACTCAACAGAATAAAGAGTCCAGGACAATTATGATTCTTAATTTCTCTCAAGAATTGATGCACGTTTGGTTGTTGCACTCTTCGTTGGAGAAGGATAAATGAATACAAATTTGTAGATACTGAGATGGGAGGGGTTTCCAATCCTCTTGTATGTATTTTTGCAGAGATTTTAAACAATTTGAGTTGTTTCATAATCTTTGGTTTCAATCTGTTCATTTAGAGTCCTTTTCTGAACCGTGAAACTAAAATAGCCAGATTAGTCATTAGCATTCAGATGGACGCGATTTTCAGGTAAAAAGTTAAAAAAAATTTCGTTTACAATAAGATTGGAAAAAAGTCAAGCAATGTTTTCCTATAAAGAAAGAAGGAAACTATTTCTTTGATGGAGATAATTCATACAAGTAAGATGATAAAGTAACAAGGAGGCTCGGTAATGTGCGATTGCACATAAGGTTCCGACCCCGCTCATCCACAATTTCGGCATAAATGTCTACCAAATGAGGAACAGATAGAAAAAACCAAAAATTATTTTTGGGAATCCCAACCCCCCCCCACCCCAAAAAACACAAGTATTTTTCAAAAAAATAGTATGAACGAAAAGATAGCCTCCAAATCAAATAACGCAGCGGCGTAAAAACTGATGCACTAGATTGAAGAGATATGCCAATATTAAGAAAGCGAGAGAAGACGAAGAGCAAAATCAAACAACAACAAACATTAATTACATCAAAAACTTTGTCCGTTTTTAAAAAACAAAACTTAAAAACAAAGTCAACATACCGTCAGATAAAACTGCAACTAAACGAAAAAAACCTTTAAATCGCCAGAAAAGATATGGGACAGTCTATAAAAACGTTTGGTAACAATTAGAGAAAAACAATAAAAACAGTAAAGTTAAAAAATTGTCGTATTCTTTTTAAACAATCAACTTCAGAGTAATGAAAAACATTAGTAATCAAGTAAAATAAACCACAGGTTTACAATTACGAATGCCTTTTTAGAATGACATTAAGACCTGTCCTTATTCAATTTTTAATGCGACTAAAAAGAACAACAAGAAGACCACAAACAAAAATTCAATTATAATTTGCGAGAAAACGCTGTCGAAGCCATAAAGCCATATTTTGGCCCTCAAAATATGTTTGATTGCAACTTCTTCGGACACCAATAATGTAGTATGTGGCTTTTCATTAATGAGACTAGGTAACAAGTACGAAAAAGAAAAAGGGCAAAAGTAAGTAATACCTTTGATTTTTTTCGAAACAAAATTATTTCCAAAGTCATGAAAGTCTTTAATTACAAAATTAAAAAACTAAAAAGATTCGTTTAATTGTCCAAAGGAAGCTCTTGAGACCTGCAATTATCCAGAATACGTCTTGCGTCTACAAAAAGAACGCCAATTATGACAAAAATCAAATTAAATTACTTTTTTGTGACAAACTGGTGTCGAAGCCAGTAATGTAATAACGAATTCTTTCAAAACATTAGAATTTGTGACAGCAATCCATTTTGACACCTTCTTTTATCACCAATTTTGTAAAATTTGACCTTTTGTTAACGAGACTAGGTAACAAAAACAAATTAAAAAGAAGAAAATGACGAAGTTAAAAAGTTCTTTTAATCTTGGAGAACAGTTGTTTTCAAAATCATGAAGGCCATGAGCTATTTACTAATACCAAAATATTGGCTCGTCTATTCTCACTTGGAAAGCCAAAGAAAACTTTCATTTCACAGGAAATTTCATACGACTCTGAAGACAAAGTTAAAAATTTCTTTTTTACTCTTCGAGAAAGAAGTGTCGAAGCCGTTCTATGAAACCACAATCTAAAATTAATATGTTTAATCGTGCTTTATTTTTAACGCCAATAATGTGATATGAGAACTGTCAATAATGTAATAATGTGACAAAACTGGAAAACGTGAAAAACTGGCAAATAACTTAAAACTATAAAAAATCTAAAATCTATTAAAATCAAAGCCAGAAAACAATAACTCAAGGCTCAAAAAGCGCAATAATGATTAAACTTTAAATCAGTAGCCATTCTTTTTTTTGCTGACACAAAGTTATTAGTTGACAAAATTAAGAAAAATAATCGAGCAAAATTTCATTAAGCCATTATTTTTTTTTAAAAAATCTGATATTCTTAAAAGTCAAAACAACCATAGCCTTTCAAGTAAATGCATTAACTTGGAGTTGCTGCGGAAGCTAACTGGACCTATCACTTTTGAGATTTGATTTGATACGAACTGTTCTTTACTTAATATAAAAAAATCATTTTTTTAAAATAAAGAGACGGACTGATTACAATCCGAATGCTTTTTGGATTGTAACAGTCCAAGATTGGTCCAATACTAGCCCTGCTAATGTTTATCGTCCATTAGGAACACTTAGTTTTGTGAATGTTATAGATATAGTTAATTTTTTAGTTAGAAACTCAAAAATAAACTCTGCGTTTTTGACAATCAACGAGTAAAGTTAGGAAAAAACGGCAAAGTTCTAATTACAGAGCGCTCTCAACAGAATTTGAAGTAGAAATAGCCCATGAATGAGTTTACAAAGATTGAATTAGTGTTATTCGGTGGTGCACTTCCGGCAAATTTAATTAAAGTGGACTAAAAAGCTTATTACGTGCTGTTTTTGATGAAAAAGGCTGATTTTTGAAATATTTAGCCCATATTTTTGACAAAAAATTAAATCAAAAATAATCAACAATATGTTTTTGTCTTTGAAAACAAAATTATCAACACTATTCAAAAAAATGTTTACAAATTTTTTCAAATTTAGCGAAATTTTAGGCAAAAATTCCGGAAAGTGTGAATAAATGCAACGGAATTCACCCTACTTTTCTCAGAAGTTTAAACCTCGGTAACTCCCTCTAAAAAACGAAAACTGAAAAAATCGTTTTACTTCCATATTCAACGCTGGACGAGCTTTCTAATGATACCAGTCTCAACTCTCTACGATTAATATATCGATCGACGAATATTGTCTGAACAAAAAAACCCATTTGAGTATATAGTTCCTCCCCCCTCAAGAGGGGTCGGAACAAAACTCACTTTGCATCATATGGGACTCTCTCACGACGTAAAGGCCTTTCTTTCACGAGGGAACAGGTGAAATCACTATAACCTAAACTTTTTTAGAAGCAGGACTGTTTGTTTTGTTAAAAAAACAGTTACTAGCAAATATTACCGAGTTTAATTTCTTTTAAATTGATATTTTGACATGCTTCGAGTCTACTTGCAGTTTGGAAGGAAAACTTGGGCACACGAGAGACGGGTTTAGACGCAAAAGGTAGTATAAAACTTTAGATCCACGGCACCGTACAGAGCGTCTTGTTATAATAGTTTTAACATAGGGTAGCTCAAAGCGCCCCAAATATGAACTTTTTGTGCCCATTGACGGTGTATCTTTAATAGTGAACAAAGAATAAAGAACAAAGTCAAACTAGCTGTTGGAGAAACGTTACTAGTAGATTGTATACAGAATTTCAGTAATTCTGTGATGTAGATTTCAAATATATTTGAGGTTCCGGTTGCTCCAATTAAATCATTAGTGTGCAAAATTTTCAAACTGAAAATGATGATTTTCATTACCTTCTTTGGCATATGAAAATTTAAAAGCAGGCATTATGTTTTTGAGGTGCATCCGAACACTCGAAGAACGTACGAACTAATAGTTTTCACATACAAGTTATAATGTCAAATCAGAAAGTTTCTTTATGCCAATTGACAAAGTTGCAATAAAAGAGATGCTTTTTTTGATAATTTCATCACAACTTTCTGTCTATGATGCAAAAAAATTAATTGAAGGCCGATTTAAACACCCAAATAATTGAATCTGTTCGACTTGTCTTTAAAATTTTTCCTTCTCTGTTTTTTGGCATATATTTAATACTTTCTTAAGAATCATTCAAAATTAGCACCGCTATTGCCGTAGTTTTGCCGAGAATATTAATATTGAGCGAAGGGTTCGATTCTTTTCAAATAGTTGCAGGCTTATTCAATCATGTTGCCTTCGTAGTTCCTTTGCACTTCTTTTGCAGATTGATTGACTTGTGCGTTGTAAACCCGAATCCGGTAGTAGAACTTGGTAACTATGTTTATTTCAACTTTTGTTTTATTCTCGGCCAAAAACAACCTGCAGCAGATTCGAATTTCTTCAAAAGCTTGCAAAAATACGAAAACCTTTAACGATTGTTTATTCAAACGAAAAATTTTTAGCGTACTGAAATTCAGACGAATGATCAAGATGGATTTCAGAAAAAAATATACTGGGAACAACTCTTACCGGATGATAAATTTTGTCGTTAGCAATGTCATTTAAGCTTAGCTTTTGTACATCGATTTGTTTTGTAAATTCACAGCTGTGTTTTTTAGGATCAGTCCACAAAAGATTTTGAGTCTGATTGGTGATTTGATAGGTGATTTTGTTTCCCAATTTTTTCCAGAGACCCAAAGAACTCGAACACTTTTGTTGCCGTCATTTTTCTACATTGCTAAAGTTATTACATGTATTCTTGCACTGTATTTTTATAAGAATAATTAACACATTAATTTTGACGACTTTCAACTTCGCATTAAATAGCTAAAACACAGACATATTAAGTTGATGCTAGTAGTCATTCAAATGTTTTTTTTGTGCTGGAGTTGCTGGCGTGGCCTACATTAAAGTTGAAAAGGTTGCTTTCAAAGTTTTTGAACTACGAATGGTGCAATGTTTCGTTTGTTTCGCCAAAAATACTCATACGGGTCTTCAATTTACTTTGGTCATAGTTAAATTTTTTTGCTGTTTTGGGGTATATGAATGGGCAAGGCTAACTTGGACAATGTACAATTAATTCTCAAAATTTGAAATTTTCCCAAGTTAAAGTTTTCTTTTGCCATTTTTCATTTTTCTTACATATAGAGTCAACTGAATTTTCCCTAAACTTTGCTATTTTTTTCAAAATTTTAAACAGTTTGTTTACTTTTTCCCGTGTATGTCTCCTATATATCCAGCAAGGTTTCTTTTGTTCAAGCGTTTCGCTTAAAAGCAATGAAGATTAGTTGATGTCCGTAATTCAGGAAAATGACCTCTATACTTCTATACTCTCTCACTTGAGTTGCTAATAAAAGTCCATAATTGGTCCATAAATCAGTATTTTGGTTGTGATAGATTCATATCAAGTCCCACGGACCGCTGAGGCATGGTTATGGCCCGCGAGGCATGGCCAGATGCGGTAAAATACGGTCCGACCACGGATAGATCTTCGTTACATTAGTTGATGAAAAAACTGCGGTATATTTGTCCGCTTACGAAATAGTGTTTTAAATTGGCCAATCACAGCTTCAGAATAAGTTTTATTGCTCATTTTACTTAAATTGTCGGTTAAATTTCTCATTTTTTTGGTTGTCGGCTAAACGCCTGGTAGGCCAATAACGCGGCCACCCCTGCGGATACAATTAGAAATCAAAATTTTTGACACTCAATTTATTTTGGTCTCACAAAAAGGTCAAGATTTAAAGCGCATCAAAATCAGAGTTACAAACCAAAATAAAGATTATATAAGTATTAGAAGGCCTCTGGAAGGAACCAGTTGCACAACAAAAGAAACTCAACAAAAGAAACTTTCGGAAACGAGAGATGCACAGAAACAAATATTATTCACTGTAATTTTTGTTTTTGATCTGCAGCTGGACATTAACATTTTGTTTCCAATAAACGCTCAGCCAATGCCTTCTTCAAGTCGTAAAAAACGGAGCCCCAAAACATATCAAATTCTCAATTGAGAAAAATACTTTTTCTTCTTAGCCGTAGATCTCTTGAATTGCAGCCTCTAGAACCAGTTCAGTGCGACAAAATAAGCGCATCGAAAAAAACTTTATTGAAAATGGCACTCCTGAACAAGATCATTTACTTGCGAAACGCAAATTTTTTCAAGCCTAATTATTAATGCATTTTTTTTTAGTAAAAAAAGTCAACCTTCAAATAAAACCATTTTTTTCGAATGAAATAAAAACAAGCGGAAACTGTTACTCATTTTTTGTTCTTAACAAAAATTAGCCGTAGGACTCCGGAAGTAAACCGGAGTGACTCGTGCATACTAAAGTTTCATTACTTTAACCACAGAAAATAAATTTATTTTAAAAAGTGACATTTTAATCCGTGGTTGGATCGTATTTTACCGCATCTGGCCATAACTCGCGGGCCATGGCCATGCCTCAGCGGCCCGTGGGAATTGATATGAATCTATCACAACCGAACTACTGATTTATGAACCAATTATGGACTTTCATTACCATTTATGATAAAACTGTCGGCTAAATTTCTCATTTTTTCATTGTCGGCTAAACGCCCGATCGGCCAATTTTCCTAGCACCATCCACAAGGAATTATGCCAGTTTTCTCAGTTTCCCTAAAAAGCAGTTTCCAAGTATGTAAGGAGCAATAATTTATCAACAAATTATGATAGAAACACATTTCACTGGCTGAATGATCAGAAGGTCTACACGGCCCCAACCGAATGATTCCAAGTAGCAGTATCAGATTTTATATTAAAACTGAGTTTAATGCAAAAATGTTCTGAAGGACGTTAGAAGCATTACTGTTTTTTTAAACGCAATCTTAGACAATTCAATTCGAATTGTAATTCACGACTTGTCCTGCAATGTATCTGGATTATTTTTGTTGTCCACGGCACGTATATGACCTAGAAAGGACGGAAAAAGTGAACAAAAACGACTTCCACTTTCACTAATCCTTGGAAAACAATCCAGAGAACTGAATTAAAACAAAAAAAATCTATTATCTGATAAGCAGGCCAAATGATTATTACAGATCAAAAAGACCAACATAGTTTCACAATATCGTAGGAAATCAATCACGGCTTTCAAAGTTTAAACACTTCCATAGTAAATGTGTTGAAAGTAATGATTTTCAATGAACATTTATCGCAGGTAAGGTATGAAATTTGAGTTGCAGACACAACTTCCTCGATCTACAGACAATAATAATAATATACAAGCAGAAGCAGGCAAAACCGAAAATAAAAAACAAGAAACTAGCAGGAAATTTTAAAGATTCGCTGAAGCTTGTTGATGTCAATGTCATTAAAATCAAAATTGTACTGCTTACTACTGCTATTTACGAAACAAGGCGGAATCAAAATAGAAAAAACGCTACTGGAGCTCAGGAAATTTGCAATTGACCAAAAAAGTCAAAAACATGAAAAACTTTAAAAAATTATCTCTTATTTGTTCTCTCTTATCTCTTATTCATATTTACGTCACCAGAATCATTTTTCTTTTGCTGGAGTATACAAAATAACTATTTTGAAGGCCAGCAGAATTTTTTTGTACGTGCGAGGTACAAATAGATGCAAAGCGGAAATATTTTAGAATTATTAAAGCCGAAGTTACAAAAAATATATTGCTCGTGTTATTGAAGCGAAGGTCCTTAAAATCAAATTGATGATATAAACGTAAAATTAGCTCAGCAAAATCCTCATTGGCCTCTAAAGTTAAAACTTTTACAGAATTTTTTAATTAAAAGTTGCCAACACACCTGATATTATCTTCAAGAAAATGCTTTGTCGCTGAAAATAACCAGTAGCTCACCTAAATGTTCTAAGAACAATTCCTTGACCCAAAAGTTCCAAAAAAAGTTTTTCAAAAGTTAGAAAATTTGAAAAGAAGCAAATATCAATTAAAATTTAGCTAAATATCCTGATATGCTAGAAAACTATTTATTGGTAGCTAAAAATTTATCCAATAACACCTCTTCAAGCGCTAAAAAGGTTCAGTTGAAAAGCGCTAAAACCCGAAAGCGCTAAAAAGGTTCAATTGAAAGCGCTCAAACTGGCTAAGCCAGTACAATCTGTTGTAAGACAATTTTTTTCAGAATAGAGGTAATAAAATTATTTCTAACGGAAACCTGAAAAAAAACAGAAATGTTTGAATAGAAATCCGCTACAATTGCTGATATTAGTATATTCAAAACTTTTTTGTTGTTGCTTAAAATATCCAGTATTTCACCCGAAAGCGCTAAAAAGGTTCAGTTGAAAGCGCTCAAACTGGCTAAGCCAGTACAATCTGTTGTAAGACAATATTTTTCAGAATAGAGGTATTAAAATTATTTCTAACGGAAACCTGAAAAAAAACAGAAATGTTTGAATAGAAATCCGCTACAATTGCTGATATTAGTATATTCAAAACTTTTTTGTTGTTGATTAAATTATCCAGTATTTCACCCGAAAGTGCTAAAAAAAGTTTCATTTGAAAGCGCTCAAAATGGCTAAGCCTGTACAATTTTTTGTAAGACAATATTTTTCAGAAAAGAGGTGTGAAATTAATTTCTAGCTTTCACAAGACGAGTACGATTTTCAACCAATGTCATTTGAAGACTCTTTCTACAAAAACGTAAAAACTGGACAAAATCAAAAAAGATATCACAACTTAGTGGTATGACAATTCAAAAGTTTTTTTTTACTTGAAAAGTGAGGTTATCTTAGCTTCAACACATTAAGCAACTCAAAGTTTACTGAATCCAATTGAGGGCGTCTATTATAACCTAATTTGGGCAATGTTTCACCTGTTTATCTGCATTGAACGCTAAGAGTCATCAGAAAAACTTATGAAAACCAAAAGGACAGCGCGAACTGGTACAATACATATCTTTGGATGTTTAAAAACAAGTTCAAACAATGATCAGAGGGCTACAACTATGATTAAACTCATTTTTTAAAAGGCAAAACAGAGATAACAATCTTTATCAATTGCTTGTTATGTCAGATTTAGAGGTTATTTTAAGTACTGAATTATAGCAGTTGAAGACATAACAAGATAAAAGGATTTTGAGACTGATTTTCGGAGACCTCCCTTAAAGACTTGTTTTTCATAATTTGAACATAAGATTATGATAATTTTTCGTCATCAATCGTGATTTAGCTCACTTTGAAATAACTTTAACGCTCAATTGCCTAACTATTGTTTAAAGGAAAAGGTGCCTATTGGTCTAATTGAAAACCTGGGAAGCAGAACAGTAAAAATAGAGTTTTCTTGGGCCAATTGCTTCAATTTTCATTTGACCTTTTCATGTACAAATTAATACTATGACTTAAAATATCAATAAAATCTTGGTAAATAGCAAAAAGATTGCAATAAAAGCTAATATAGCAAAAAGTTCGGTAAAGGTACTCAAACCAATGTCCTTAAAATCAAATTTCGTTTACAAAAATAACCTTAATCCCACAAACACAAGCATAGAAAAAACTTTAGTGGAACATAAAGATTGAAAGAGGACTGAAAGTTTCACATCTTGAAAAAACGATAAATTTTAACGAGAAGACATCAAAACTCGTCACTAAATTATTGTCGTCACTAAAAACTATTGATTAGCCCATCTGTATATCCTAAAATTATTCATTGTTCCTCAAAATTTCAAAAAGTCATGAAAAAAGATAAATGAGAATTGAAAAGAAGATCAATTTTTAATTAGAAAAATGATATCATTCCTGAAAATATTGTCTTTTAAACTGTTTATTTGTCTCTAAATGTAACTAACACATCTTTGAGCCCTAAAAAATCATTGATTCTTAATTATCCAGAAATTCAAAAAAGGACAAATTTGTTTTTACAAAAAGCTGAAAAAACAAATTTTTGGAATGAAAACGCACTAAAGATGCTGATATTGGTATTTTCAAAACTATTTTGTTGTCGCTATCAAAACCCAGATTTAAGTTAATTGAACGCATAAAAATAGTGTTTTAATTTTCTCAACCAATAAGATTCGGTGAAAACTCTTTTGTTTTGGTACGTCTAATTGTTGAGGCGTCACCAGTAAATTCTTAAATTCTTCATCTGCCCTTAGTTCAGAGTAATTCAGGCTTCAATGAAAACAAATGCGTCAGAATAGTTAATAGTTTTGAGCTCTAACACCCCCTTGAAGTTGGTCCAAGTTGACTTCTTTCAAGGTAAAGGAAAGTGATGACTTTTTGGATGATCTATAGTGAAATAGTGACCTAGAGTAGAAATGTACACTTAACGAAAAGATACTTTCATATAGTGGCGATTACTCTACAAGTTATATTACATATTGTTCTAGATCTTTATATAAGCTTAATGCAGAACTGTAAGTTTAATTTAAACTTTAAATTTTGTGCTTTCAAATGTGCTGCTTTCAATAATAGGCTTTAAAAAAACCTGTAGAGATTTTTTGTGGATCTAATGCTAAATATTGATTTCACCAGATCCCATTCTATTTCGAATTAATTTCTACCAATTGAACTTTCCTGAGTTCAAAGTCGGTGCCCACAGTTATAAAACTATAAAGAAATTGTTTTTTGAACTGTAGCTATATTTTCATAATTGATTGAACTATTAAAGCAAAACATAAATTCACCATCTAAATTTTCCCAACCTTTTGGGTATTCGTAAAGGATACCTTCTGCGGCAAAATAAATAATCGTATCTGCGGAAAAGAATTTTTTTGAAGAAAATTAATAGAACAGAATTGCAAAGGCGTTTTTCATTCGCCATTTATTGAAACTTTCCAAAAACAGCGGCACCCAAAGCCAATCTTATGTCTTTATATAATTTTTGCCATAACTTTCGGCACCACCATTGGTGATTTCTTGAAGCAGCCCTTACTCAGCATAAACTCTGAAAAAGGACAAATAATTATTTGGCTAATTGAATATCAGGACAGAAATACATGTATGCTTCACAGCTGGTTTTTGCCGGCCAAAAATGTAAACAAAAACAAACAGCAGCAGAATTTGTTCACTCACAAATATTACCAAGATTTAAACCTTGACTCATGAAAAGACTCAAAAATTTTAGACGAAGGCTTTTGTGCTTTGAATTTACACAGTCAGTTTTCCTACTTAAAGCCGAGGAAAAATTTTTTATGGGTCGAGAATAGTCTTCTCATGGGTCCAGAATCAGCTTATCAATAGACCAGATTAGGTCAATTTATCGGTTGAGTAAATGTCTTTTCATAAATCTGCTTTTCGGCAATTCTGCATTTTTGTTGCCGCTGTACACATGGAAGCAGCAACCCGGCAAGACTGAACAGCAATGCACCAGACCGATCAAATTTATCACACAGCTGGAAAAAAGCCACAGGATTAAGATAAATCAGTTGGACTATGTTGTCATAAATGATTGAATGAAATTATAGCTTTCCATTGGCCAAATTAATTTTTTGGCATTTGTCAGTAGTTTTCCTCGCAAAATTCTTAAGAACCATTTTTGAATCAAAAATACATAACTTTGGTCAATAAATAAATATCTTCCGAACTACAACAGATGAAGAGGATACTTGCTGACTACGTTACAAGCAAGAGTGATAAGTTGATACGCATGTAAAACTTCTTGAGGCCAAAAATAAACCCACGACAAGACTTTTCCTCGACTCATAGTTAAAGTCAAACCAAAACCGAGCATCAATTTTGGGTGGAGTTGTAGACGACAAAAATTTAGGGAATGGTAATTTCCAGCGGCAAAAAATTGGGTCAAGTTAGTGTCAAGATGACGATAAGTTCGACCTGAAGTCTTTTCATTTTCAGTTCGGATCGGGCATTATTATTTTTTCATACCGGTTTTCAATTGGGCACAGTCTTTTCTAAAGTCGAGGCCTGAACATAGGTAGAAGAAATCGTAATTCAATTTTCTCATCCAAATCGTGCCATCAAATTGAAATGAATTTGTATAAAAAAATTGTTTTATCTGATTTGTTTTTGCAAATTTGGCATCCAAATTTTTGAAATTTTACCATTTGCACGGTTGACAATTTACATTGTATCAAGGCATAGAGGCTTCACTTTTTATAAAATTATACATTGAACTTCGTTAATGTGCGCTTCGACATCCACACAAGACTCATTCTGTTCAATTTCTGTTTAATTAGACTGGGAACGTATTACAAAATAAATTTAGATCAAGAAACTTAAAATTATTGAACTATTCTAATTGCACTTAAAAATGAATTAGGTAAAAAAATAG
The DNA here is from genome assembly GCF_964194025.1 of Convolutriloba macropyga. Lineage (NCBI taxonomy): Eukaryota > Metazoa > Xenacoelomorpha > Acoela > Convolutidae > Convolutriloba > Convolutriloba macropyga. The sequence goes on along the minus strand of NC_134469.1, from coordinate 76,857,356 downwards.
CTTGAAGGCAAATTGAAGTCAGCAATATAAAAAAACAATAATTTCATTTTCAACAAGGAGGCTCGGTAATGTGCGTTTGCACATAATGGTCCAGCCCAGCTCATCTACATTTATCACTTAATTGTGTACCAAATGAGGAAGAGAAAAAATAAACCTCTTGTTCAAACAAACTACTAAATAAAAAAAACGATATACTTAAAAGGGCCGAAAAGACCTGTCATTAATATGTCTACCAGAAAAAACGGCAATAAAAATCAAACAAAAAATAATAATTACGATCAAAACTAGATGTCCATTTTTTTTAAACCATTAATATCCAACTCAAAATGGCGAAACATAAAAATTAAAATAAAAAAAATAGTTTTTACTTCATTAGAAAAAAATGGGGCTTTTTTCAATGCGATTTAGAAACAAGTCGACAAGAAATGAATAAAATGATAAAATTCAATGAAACGCTGTTTTTCTATGAAAAGAACTAATGTCAAATTGAATCAAAAACATTATGTCTCAACTGAACTTATTAAGAATTTCCTTTACACATCCATAGAAAAAGATTAAGACCTATCAATATTCAGGATGCCTCATACTACTCCAAGAAGAAAAGCAAACACAGGCAAAAAAAATGAAATTTGGACAAATACGGCGTCCCAGCCAATTAATCGTTGAGCTGTTTTAAGGACCGAAAACGGTGTCCCAGCCAACTAAACAATAAACTTTTGTCCCAGCCAACTAAACCTTAAACATTAAACTGTTAATGTTTTATACACATTAAAATTATTGATTGTGCTTTTTTCAATGGGCCAGGGAACCGCCCTTCATTGTGATACGCTGAAAAGAAAACAGAGACTTACAAAAACTGACGAAAATGGAAAAATCACGAACATTCTACAAAAATTCACTGTGCGAAGAGAAGAGATCTTTTGAGGAAAACAAAATCGTTATTAAGATCAAATTTTAGTTCAACAGATAAAGGATGTAACTTGTCGATAGAGATACCAGGCTACAAGTAAACAGAAATAAGATTGGTAAAGCTCAGAAACCCATTGTCTTTTTCAAAAACCATAGCCAACATAATCTTTCGACCAAAAGAGCAGGCAGTCTATCTTGCAACTTCCTGGGAAACTAATTGTGCCAATTAAATGAGAAGATTAATTGAGAAGAAGGCTTAAGACTATAAAATAACATAAAATACAAGCAGAACTGAACAAAATCACAGACAAATTTACGAAACCAGAGTTATGAGGCACTTAAATATCAAAATATTAACTGCAAGAAAATCGAGATTTCATTTTTATCTCCTTTCGACATCAAAAAACCTGTTTGTAAAACGACTATCTCAAAATGACAACAAAACGAACCACGAAAATTGAAAAGTAGCTAAAATTGACAAAATTTTTCTGCAACAAATTGTCTAAGCCCTTAAGACATCAGACAAAACGGTTAACCAAAAGAGAAACTAATGTTTGGTTCCACAACAAAATTAGCGAGGCTCTCGACAAAGAGGCTGAATAAAAAAACGACACAAATTTTAAATGTGGAAAAAGTATGAAAACCAGAACAAAAATGGATAAGTTGAAGAATAATTTTGCTTGTTTTTGAAAAAAGTAATTTGAATGTCGATAAAACCATAAGCTGATATCATTTATTAAGTTAATTTATAAATCGACTGTTAGCTATTGGGACATTTTATTACCATACAATTTGGCATAATGTGACAAAAGTTAACAAGTATTGGGCAAAAAACCCCTACCAAATTCTGCAAGAAAACCGTGTTGCAGCGCTTAAAAGAATACCTTTTGGAAACAATAAAAATGTTCAATTACCAGTTTTGTAACGTTCTTTTAGGTTAGACTGCTAAGTAACAATGTTTTGTAACAATTTCCCATAGAAACAAAAAGAACAGCAGAAATGGTCAATTAAGCTCAAAAATCACAAAATTTGGTATGTGAACTCGTACTACCAAAATTGAGCAGCCATTATCTTAACATAAAAATAAAAAAGACCAGTTTGTATCTCATTTGAAAAAAATTACGTGCTGATACTGAGAATAAACTGAAAACTGACAGCAATAGGATAAAAATTTGGCAAGTTAAAAAAGTCACTTGAAATTTTCTTGAAACAAATCTTCAAGGTCAAAAAAAAAACAAAAAACAAACAAATGCAAGATACTTGTCCACTTACAACTTTTGATGGAACCATTTGAATCCGCTTTGTAATCAAAATGCAAAAAGAAAAACAATTGAAGGCAGAACACAAGAATTCTGTTGAAGTTCAATAAAACACTTCTTCAAAGCAATAAAAACCATTAAGTTCTCTGAAGACAAACCATCTTTTTATTCGGCTTCTTTATCATTCAAATCAGAACAGTCAATAATGAAGCCGTGAATTGAAAATTTGGCCAGTAATCTTCATTGAAAGAACAATAAGAGCAGAACATTTTGAAGCAAATGAAAAGCTCAAAAATTCTGATTGTAAAAATCCGTGATGATATCAAACCTATCCCAAATTTTGTCATGCAACCTAAAGACCATTCAAGTGTTGTTTAGAATAAATAATAAATAAAACAATAATGATACATTTTGTATAATTATCAATTAAAATTTGCAAAAAACGGCAAAACTTTAATTTCAGATTAAAGTTTTGCCGGCAAAACTTTAATCTGAAATTAAAAAAGGCAAAACTTTAATTTCAGCGATTTTTTTCATCAAAACTTTCACAAAATTTTGCTTTTTTGATCCACTTTGCCGAAAATAGAGACCTAAAAACCACTGACACAGTCTCCGAAAACTTCAAAAGAGAGCTAGTTGAAATTCGGCGCGCTGAAATTAAAGTTTTGCCGTTTTTAATTTCAGATTAAAGTTTTGCCGGCAAAACTTTAATCTGAAATTAAAGTTTTGCCGGCAAAACTTTAATCTGAAATTAAAAACGGCAAAACTTTAATTTCAGCGCGCCGAATTTCAACTAGCTCTCTTTTGAAGTTTTCGGAGACTGTGTCAGTGGTTTTTAGGTCTCTATTTTCGGCAAAGTGGATCAAAAAAGCAAAATTTTGTGAAAGTTTTGATGAATAAAATCTGATTTCTCAAAAAAATGTTATCAAAATTTTCAGTAAAAAATTCCCATCAAACATTTCAGATACGCTCTTCTATCTCTAACTGTAACAATAACACTCTACCGTTAAACATTTCATTTTAGTTTGAATTATGTGGGTAAAATTGAGCCAAATTTTAGCAAAAATTATGGAAAATGTGAATAAAAACCATCAAATATTCACAAAAGTTTAAACCTCGAGAATTCTCAGAAAAAAAGGAAGGTAAAAAATTTTCCAATTCCGTTTTCTAGGGGGTACGTGTTTTCTAATGATACCACTCACAACTCTCTACAATAAATATGTAGGCCAAAATCGACTGAACAAAAAACCCATTTGACTATATTGTTTCTCCCTCCCCACTAAAAGGGGGGTCACAACAAAAATTTTCATTTAGTGAGAAAAACATCTGTCATCGACCGGTTTCAATAATTCCAAAATGAAAACAATCGGATGGTGAAAAGTTTTTAATAGAGCAAATGAATTGACGATCTCAAAAATTAATTTGAAATGCAATCCAACGGGTTCTTATACTTGTAGGATCTCAGTTCGTTTTAAAGGGAAAATCAATTGTTTCAATTACAAATTTTTATTCCAAGCAAATTGGACAACTTCAAACACTTGGTTAAAGAGTTTCGCAAAAATTCTTCAAATTGACAAAAAAAATTTCAATTTTGGTTATATGCATCCCTAATTCGCAATGATGTATGCAATAATTGGGTTATAACAATTATCCCATTTTGTTTGATGCTCTGGTAGAGATATGGAATAAAAAATTGTTGAAAACATAGTCTTTTATAAGCCTCAAAAAGTTTTTGAAACCTCTAAATCTGAGGCCTATTAGATTACGAGGTTACCAAAGAACAGAAAGAGAGTCATAAAGCTACCGGATCAATGCCGAGCGTTGCATCATCAAAATGAGCCAGATGACTTTATAGGAACAGCTTTGATTTAGTTTTTAATATCGTAAATTTGCTTGCTCTCTCCAATACGATCAGCATCTGGGGTACACGGGATGAGGTGCGCGACCCAAACTGGTCCTGATCAAACCGACTTGGGTTGCGCACGGGGGTAAACCGCGACCGCTCCACAGAGTCTGGCAGCACTATCTACGGTCTGCATAGTCTGATCAGGGCCCCATCCAATGTCTGAAAAATCTGATCAGGGCACTACCTACGGTCTGGAGAGTCTGATCAGAGCCCCGCCCAGAGCCTGGATAGTCTGATTATAGCGTGGTCTAGGGTCTGGAGAGTTTTGTGGTATGATCTGGAGAGTCTGAACAGAGCTCTTTCTAGAGTCTGGAAAGTCTGATCAGGAGCAAGAGGTCCAACCCAAAACGGTCAGTCCCCTGAAAAGAAGAAGAGTGATTTAACCCCCGAGGGGACTGTTTTTGAAGAGCACTTCCCAATGTCACTTGATGAACATCAAAGACTACGATAAAGACTAAGTTCTGGTAATTGTCGTTGAGCTAAAAATTTTTTTCTTTAGAACTAATATATTTTTTACCCAAAAACTACATAAATAAAATGACGTCTAATTTTCCAAAAAAATAGTAAATTATACCAATGATTACTGGCATTTAAACGGTTAAGAGTATCATTCTGGGTACCCCCAGTGCGCGATCGAAGTGGGTCTGGCACCCACATTGTGCTATTCAAGTTGGTCTGGCACCCCCAGTGCGCAACTCAAGTCTGTCTGATCAGAGCCGATATTGGTCTGGATGGTCTGATCAGCGCTGGCTTGGATCGCGCACCTAATCCTGGATGTTGCTTGTTCTCCGTTCCGTATTTTGGTATCATCTAATTTATACACATGTCAAGCTTTTGCTGTGAAGCAACATTACTGCAACAAAACTCGATATTGGCTGATTCGGATGGAGCCGAACTTTATCACAGATTCCAATGCGAGATCAAACTCAAAAGAACTTAATTAGATGTGGAAAAATGTCTACGAAAAAGCTTGCGATATAAAATGAAGCACTTATCGAATCGCGTTTAAGTGTACCATCAAAGTAACTACACCGGAATACTTGTTTTATTGTCGCAATTCGATGGCATATGGAAACGAAACTACAGGTTCATATCTAAAATTGACGCTTATCAATATTTGATGATGAATTATTAGCAGTTGGTTGTAAAATGAAGTCATTTTTGATCTGAGTAACAAAATCGAAAGCACAAAACAATAAGAGAGCGACGAACAACTAAGCAGAGCCAGAGGTCAGACTCAACCGGATGGAGAGCAGCCATGATCAGACTAATTCAGAAACTTGCCAGAAAGTTTGACTAAAAGTGTAAAAAGCTTTCTTAAAAATGTGTAGATTTTTTGTAGATATGTGTCAGTATGAAGTGAAACTCGTATATATCCCCTTATTTTAGGTTCTATAAGACAACTGCTCATACAAAATCATGTAAAGCTTTTTACAGATATTTTAAAAGATTTTCAGTAAAGCGTTTCTTTTGCAAAGGTCCTTCATGTGCGTTTTTAAATTTCTGACTCATGAGGATCACATCAAATTTGTATCATCATGTGCCTGAGTGTCTGACTTAAGTTGTTATAGAAAGCAAATTCAACTTCGAACAAAATTGAGCAAAAATTTTTTGTTTTTTCAGCTTATTTACTGATCGCAGCACAAATTTTAACTCACACAGCCCATACAAATGAAGCGCATGAACTAAGAATATACAGCATTTGAGAAATAATGATTCTAATGATTTTTTCAATCTAAAATGAAGATTTTTCATCATTTTTTTAAAAAGAATCTGAAACTGATTAGAACTGATTTAAAACGGCAATCGTAAACAACTGTTCAACCCGTGCAACAACCGTAAGCAAAAACGCCATGCAGAATAATTCGTTCAACATTCGTAAAGTACTGGTTTAACGGTTATCGATGGACATAATGCCTCATTTCAGCGTCTACACAAAAATGTCTAGTCACATGTTACCTACCATAATCAATCTGGTCCTCGAAACTCAAATTTGAGTCTATACTAACTCATAAATAATTTAATTTTAAATTTGGCTCCTTTTTGATGGTTTTTTGTCAAAAAAATGTGACCATTTGAATTCTTTTTCTTTTTTTGGCTTCCTTTTCAGGTGGATTTTTTTTTAAATATCGATAACCAGCTTGTTGTTGTGCAGATTATAGATCCATGAGGTACCCCACATTTGACTTCTTCCCAAGTTGAGTAATTACCATTATTTTCAACTGCTCGTGTTCTGCAGCCCAAGTACTGATAAAAACAAATTTAGACCTTTTCGACTTTATTCGTATCCTTACCAGTTAGTCAGCATGATGATTTAAAATATTGATTAGATATAAATTTTTCGAAATCAGAAAAAATGTATTTGTAGCATTTTTACTCAAATTTATTCCGTATCGTCTCAGTGAATTCAACTAATGCGTCTTTTCTTCTATGTTTATTTCTAAATCCAACTTTTGATTTCGAAAAAAAAACCGTAAGCAATGTAAGAACTATAAAATAGTTCTTGTATTTAGTTAAACATTGCCTTTTGGTTATCATCGCTCCAAAAAAATCGAAATTGAACGAAATTTTCAAATTAATTTTTCTCATGTGTACCGGAGTTAATTTTGATTCTGTAAAATTAGACGGGAAATCACCTTCATGAAATGAATGTTTATTTGGAAAGTTAAATATTGACTGATTTTTTTGCGGTAGCTTTTATAAAATCGTTGCCTGGCTACATTGTCCACTCCTGTTGACGTTTTAGTCTCAATTTTGAATGAATTTTTTTTATTTCTTTCTCCGTTACCCTCCCTTTCCATAACAAATAAACGCTTTTTGGAAAATCTGAGTTTTTGTCCCTTATTGGGTGTTTGCTATCTTCATATGCAAAAATGAGATAAATAGGTATCAAACAAAAATGTATGGTCAGAACGGTCATTCCATCTGATTGTAAAATTTAATAACGGGACATGTTGTGAAAAGTTTGATTTCCTGCTGAGATCAATAAGTAATTTGTGCGCTTGCTGTGAGTTATTACTATAAATTCTGAAGAAATTTCGTGATCTTCTAAAATATCTCTATGCTAATTTTTACAGATTGAGTAGGTCCCTGTTGTACAGATTTTAATTCTGAAGGTAAGCCTTTATCTGAACTGTCTTGTGTAAGGCGCCTCTAAGTCAATTTCCGTTTAGATGACAAAGTTTTGAATGGTTTGTCATTACGTCGCCAATCCTACATTTTGAGCAAACAAATTTTCTTGCTAATGTCAGCATTGTCCGCTCCCCAATGTTTCATTATTGTTCCGACCCTCTTGAGGGGGGAGGAACTATATACTCAACTGGGTTTTTTTTGTTCCGTGAGTTTTCGCCGCTCGATATATTCATCGTAGAGAGTTGAGACTGGTATCATTAGAAAGCTCGTCCAGCGTAGAATATGGAATTAAAAAGATTTTTTTAATTTTCGTTTTCTACAGGGAGTTATCGAGGCTTAAACTTCTGAGAAAAGAAGAGTGAATTCACGTTGTTTTTATTCACATTTTCCGGAATTTTTGCCTAAATTTTCGTCAATTTTGCTAAAAATTGTTATAATTTTTAAGAATAGTGTCGTTGATTTTATTTTGAAAGACGAACAAGCATTTTTGATTGTCTTGATTTAATTTTTTTGTCAAAAAATCTGGATAAACATTTCAAAATTTAGCCTTTTTCATCAACAACAGCACGAAATAAGCTACTTTAGTCCACTTTGATTAAATTTGCCTACAGTACACCCCCAAACAACACTCATACAATCTTTGTAGACTCAGAGGGGGGCTATTTCTGCTTCAGAGTCCGCAGAGAGTGCCTTGTAGTTAAAACTTTGACATTTTTTGCTAACTTTACTCGTTGATTATCAAAAATGCAAAATTTATTTTGAGTTTCAACTCAGAAATTATCTATATCTACAACATTCGAAAAATCAGTTGTTCTTAACGGACAATAAGTATTAACAGTGGTGGTTTTGGGCATTTCTTGGACTGTTACAATCCAAAAAAAATCGGGTTGTAATCAGTAGGTCTTTTTTTTAAAAAAAAAAAGACTTTTTTTTAATAATAAAGAACAGAACATATCAAATCAAAGCTCAGGAGTGATAGGTCCAACCAATTCGCTTGCGAAACAGCTCCAGGCTAATGCATTTAGTTTTTTAATTGAAAGTTTATGGTCGTTTCTTTTTTAAAAATAATTGACTTTTCAATAAATAATGGCTTAATTAACTTTTCCTCTATTTTCTTCTTAATTTGTTCAACTTCCAGCTTAGTGTCAGCAAAAAAAGACTGCTTCTTCTTTCTACTGAGTTAACATTTATTCTCGGTTGCAGTTTTAAGCCTGAAATTATTGTTTTCTGGCTTTGATACTACAAGATTTTAGATTTTTGTTTGTTTTGATATTTGCCAGTTTTTCACGTTTTCTAATTTTGTCACATTATCACATTATTGACAGTTCTCATGTCACCTTATTAGCATTCAAATTAAAGCACATTTGAACATATTAAAAGCCTGAAAGATATAAATCATCGTTTTAATGGCCTCGACGCCTCTTTCTTGAAGAAATCAATTGAATTTTTTAATTTTGTCTTAACTGTCATTTATACTTTGTCGTTTCGGTCGTATGAAATTTCCTGTATAGTGATAGCTTTCATTGGCCTTTCCATGGAAGAATAGAAAAACCGATATTTTGATATTAGCAGATAGCTGATGGCTTTTATGACTTTCAAACCCATCGTTTTCCAAAATTAAAAAAAAACTTTTTTAAGTTTGCAATTTTGTTCTTTTTATGTTTCTTTTTGTTACCTAATCTCGTTAGATGATTACAAGTCAAATATGACATTATGAGTGTCAAGGCAATAAAAGGGAATGGTGTCCCAAAATCTTTTTTTTAAAGATTTTGTTATGACCTTACTGGCTTCGACACCGCTTTTTCACAAAAAAAAATTAAATTAATTTGATTTTTGTCATATTTGACGTTATTTTTGTAGATGCAAGAAATATTCTGGATAATTACAGGTCTCGAGGGTTTCCTTCTCATGAAAAAAAGACGATATTTAAATAGCTCTTTTTGTAATTAGTGCCTTTCATGACATTGAATTTAATTTTGTTTCGAAAAAAAGTTAAAAGTATTTCATACTTTAGCACTTCGCTTTTTTGTCTACTTGTTACCTAGTCTTACTAATGAATGGCCACGTACTACATTATAGCTGTTTGAAAAAGGCGCAATCAAATATATTTTGAGTGCCAAAATTTGGCTTGACGGTTTTGACAGCGTTTTCTGGCAAGTTTCAATTGAAATTTTGTTTGTTCTTTGTTGTTCTTTTTAGCCGCTCTAAAAAATGAATAAGGTCAGGCCCTAATGCCCTTCTATAGAAGCAGCGGTAATCGCAAATTCGTGTTAATATTAATTTATTCCTAATGGTATTTATTACTTTGAAGTTAATTGTTTCAAAAAAATAAGTTAATTTTTTTTACTTTTCTGTTTTTGTTCTTTTTTGTATAATTGTTACCAAACCTTTTTATGGACTGGTCACATATGTTTTCTGGTGATTTATAAGTTATTTTTGTTTAGTTTCAGGTTTATCTGACGGTATTTTGACTTTGTTATTAAATTTAGTTTTTAAGAGGGACATAAATTTTTTGATATTATTAATGTTTGTTGTTGTTGTTGTTTGATTTTGCTGTTCGTTTTGACTCGCTTTCTTAATATTGACATATTACAGCAATCTAATGCATCAATTTTTATTCCACTGAGTTATTTGTTTTGGAGGTTATCTTATCGTTCATACAGAATTTTTTGAAAAAGACTTGGGCTTTTTTGGGATTCGCAAAAAATAATTTTTGGTTTTTTCTATCTGTTCCTCATTTGGTAGACAATTATGCCAAAATTGTGGATGGGCGGGGTCGGAACCTTATGTGCCATTGCACATTACCGAGCCGCCTTGTTAGGCGTTACAGGCTTTCGCGGACAACAGTGACAGTGAGGTAAATCATTGCAAATTTACTCAAAATAGGGAATATTTGCCACTGATGTCCGCCATTGCGGGGTAAAGGCACTTTCAAGACGGAAACAAACTAAAATTGTTGACTTAATCAAATGGATGAGTACGCGCTTCTCAGTTTCAGATCGTTTTTAAAGCAAATTCAACTGACCTTAGCTTAAGAATTTTTCAAGCAGATTAGACTTTTCAAAGATGAAATGTATCTTTCAAATAATCTGCGCGTGACCGATGCTTTGAAATTTTGCTTTTATGCAGCTAGCATATTAAAAAAGCTCTTGCTTCTGAAGAGGCTTATGATTATTCGAAACTTGAGGCGTTGTACTGTTTGAGACACTGTTGGGCCAAATGAGTAGATCTGAACTGTTGCTACGATTTCCTCTGGTTAGTTCATGGAAAACCTGAACTTCAACTTAGTCCACGTATTGCGGAGACTGGCTCGTAATTTGCTGATCATTTTTGTCAAACAACTTACTTCAATCATGTTGATCATCTATTTATATTTAACGAATCAACGGAATGTGCATTATTGAAAAACAAAAAGAAAGGCAGATACTATTTTATCAGTTTATCACCACAATTAGGCTATAAAAAACGAGTTAGCTTGCACTGGTCAATGTTTTCAATAGAAGCAAACAAATTGTTGCTTGGATTTCAGAACGTGTCTGCTGCTAAAACTACCAAAAAATCTTTGAGTAAATTTTATTGTAAAATTTTATTATTAAACATTCTAAGTTCACAGATCAATAATTTCAGTATAAACAAATAAACCTTTGATTGCAATTCACAAGAATTGTATAAAAAAGATTTTCAATGTGCTGATAAGAAGAAAAGAAAAGAGTTTGAACAACAAAGGAGCTCCCGATATTTGTAGTAAGCTTCGAGCATTAAAAATGGAGCAATTTGAGCACATTAGTTCACAAGGCGGACATGTGAAATCTCCCGGGCAACTCCTAACACCTTCAGGTATTGTCGAAACTTGTTGACCGTTTCCTCGACAGGTGATTTGGAAATTTGGGATTTGGTAGTAATCATCGAAACACAAAACGCTTTCACACGATGTCTCTATTTTGTCATGCTTTGTGGTGTCTTTGCTGTCGTCACAAGATTTTTGGGCAATTTCAACACATCTTGTGGTGGTTTCAAGAGGCGGGATTTCTAAATTTCCCAGGTATGTTTTGTCAATTTCGGAACAACTTCGTTTCTGAGGACCCAAAATTGGACAAAGGTTTGAATAAAAGCTACCCGAAACCTTTGAATTGCCAAAATATGTAAACTCGTGGTCTATGTTGTTTTCGTAAGAGCTAATACTGCATCGCGTGACTGATTTCATGTTCGGGTGACACCTTTCGTAGTTTTTGCGAAATTCGAAATATGATGGTGAACAGAAACTATTGGGATATTCTTCAGTTAGTGTAGAGCATTGTCTCTCGTTAACAAAATCACACCCCGCATTTTTGCCGAATGACATTTCCTCGGCTATTGCGTAATTCGGTTCATACCACCCTAAGTCCTCAAAGTACGCGAGGGTAAAATTTGAAAATTTGGGTTTGAAATGTTTCGGTAGAGAACTGTCAAAAGAAGACATTGACATGATTTCTTCCGGAAGCACCCTTTGCTCCCAGTGACTCCCGGCGATGTTTGATCTCTTGCCGGAGATTGTGATATCTGGGTTCTGATCTTCCAGGTCTATTGATCCCAAAGTGAGACAGTTGAAGTAGCTCCTGGCTGTTTCAAGAACTTTTGGGGTTGAGAGTTGGTAGCGGGTGCTGCCGGAGTTGGTTGGTTGAGTTTTGAGCACTTTGTCAATTGGGTTGAAGAGGTAAAAGGGGCTGAGCTGGAGGCGATCCCATGGAAGTCGTTCTTCATTTGTGTCTCGGTATCTGAAGCAAGACAGATGTATGGCCAAAACGTTGAACTTTTTTGAGAAGAGAATTTAAGAAATGCTAACTGCCCTTTTCATTTAAAAAATGCGGAACGAGGAATTGAAAAAGCTGTCACATTTTTTCAACAAACTCGGCCACCTAATTCTCTATCAAAAGTTAGAATGTTACCGATCGATATTAAATTTAGTCCCATCGGACGCCAAAATATTTAATTGACACTAACTAGAGAAATATTTTATTAGTGAAAAATCTAGGGAAAAAATCAATTAGGCTGACTCAAAATTGAGTAAGAGATATTTGTTTATGGCAGTAATTTTTCTTCCAAAAAAAGAAAAAATTTGCTATTGATATTTTCTAGATCGTTGGTTTATAGATTGGTTATTAGATGGTTAGGCGTTAACTGAAAACTATTGCAAAATCTGAACTGTTTTTAGACATGATAAAAATGAAAGCAATATTTAGAACGACATTAAGTAACACATACATACATTATTGTCATTGAAAAACAATGAACCGAAAAATTTTCGGCTATTTATCACCCGTGGTTTTACAGTTCGCAAATTTCAGCGCTCGTAAAATAGAGGAACAAATCGCTAAGAGTTAAGGAAAGAGGAACCCACCTATAGTTAATGTGATGAAATCTCGAAACTGATAATTTTCACAGTAATCTTCAATCAATCTGATTAGCTTTGATTGCACTCAGCTCTTTATATCACTTTAAATATTTGTTTCAAACTTAATCAGCTGATTTGATTGAAACAAGAACAAATGAAAATCATTAATTTCACTTAAAATGAAGCAAGGTTTTTGAAAGCAACTCTTGTAGAGCATTTTCTCAAAAAGAACTGCTGACAGTTTTACTAGTTTGTAAAAGAAGGATTTTTCCCAACAGTTTTGCTCTGAATGACTGCCAGATGAAACTTTTCTTTCAACTTTATTTATTTATTTGTTTCTCCGGTTTACACCGCAAATCCAATTTAATTATATACATTTCAGCACCAGTTGGGGAGTAGCAAACAATGACTAGAGAGGATCCGATACTGCTTTCGAATACGAAAATTTGAATACTGCTTTCGGACCCAAGAGCTGTGATTATAATTAACGTGAAACATGCTCACAAGTATCGAAGAAATTGTCTCACGAAGTCTCCCCCACAATTTCGTTTTAGTAAATTAGGTTTCAAAACTCATAGTTGCCATGAGTTTAAACACAGATTCCATAGTGTCTATTTATGAGTGCTTAAAAATTTTTCCAAGGAGAACAAAGACTTATTTCACAATTTTAGCTCATTGAAAATATTTGAAAGAAAAGTTTTACTTGAAATGTGAAAAATTTGAATACTGCTTTCTACCATCTCTTGAGTTGCTTTTCAACAATTTCAGTTTAATTTGATAGAACGTGTTGCTTTAAAAAGTTACCTTGGAAGCGATAATGTAGATCATTCGTTTGGTCAGATACATTTTTTCTCGAATTTTCTTCTGACCAGACCTTGTTGTGACTGTTGTTCATAATCTTAAGCTAATATTCTTTTTTAATCCAATTGCAAAGCCAATTCTGATGCCAGGAATCATCTGACTAGACCAAGGCAGAGAACAGACTAGGGCACAAAATTTGCTAAATTTAGACTCTGATAGACTTTTGTTCGGCTATTAGGTAAACTAGAGCAATCAGCCTTTGCCTTGTTATTTAACTATTACTTACACACTTCACTCCACCACCATGATTACCCAGTAATGCCCGAATTCATACACCCTTATAAGAAACATATTAAAACATAATAAAGCCCTTGCCTTGGCATTTGCTACGAAAACATCAAGATGTGTAAAAACCTGCAAGATCTTTGCAAGGGTATCAGAAAAAAAGATATTGGCAAGACAAACACAAAAAATTATCTGTGAAAAAAACTTCCGGAGGTATCTGCCCAAAAAACGCTTTGGAAAAATCTTTAAACATATCTTTTCACTTTTAGTTTGAAAAAAAACCTCATTGTGAAATTTATAAAAAAAACAATTACTTTAACCAAGTTCTAGCACAAAAATAGACAGAAAATAAAGTTAAGGTAATAATACCTTAAAAAACATCCCAACTCACATTAACTGTTAAGGTAGATTTGTTTTTTCTTAACTCACATTAACTAACCCTAACTTTAACTGAACTTTACATAAAAAGTTAGGCCTCACTATTTTTAAAAAACCTTTTTAAAAAATTTTAATTTAACTTGCCTTAAAATTACCTTAATTATTTACCTGAACATTACCTGAAAATTTCCTTTAACTTTACCTTAACCAAGCCAGAAATTTATCCTTATATTAGGGTAAGTAAGGGTGAACAACTAAGGTAAGTTAGGGTAAAGTAAGGGAAAATTTATCAACGGTTAATCTTAGCTCCGTTAAGGTAAATTCATCTCAACTTTCTTTAGTGTATATAAGATTAAGCAAAACTTATGAAGATTTTTTCGGAATTATGAAAAAAAACTCTCGGAAAACTCAGCTAGTAATAGTTTATTATCCAACAGTTGAGCCCAACTTTTCCTGTATGATGAAGATAGCCCATGAAACTGATAAAGTTACTGAGTCTCTTTTCTGTTATAACCCCCAGTCTTATATAGCATATCTGTTTGCACCCCCCCCCCCCCGAATTCATATTTTGTTTCTTATCGATATTTGTTTTGATAACACGGTAATATGTCGTCATCAGAGCTAAATTGAAGTTATTTTTGCTCTCGAATACTTAAAAAACAGATTGATAAAACTTTTCTTGGACAATATAAATACCAAATTGATAAAAATCCGCTATTTAACTGCCGCTTACATTATTAAAAAAATGTAATATCTTACATACGCCTTAATTTTATATTTTTCAACACTTCGCTATATCATTATATTTTAAATTTCGTTTGTGCGTTTGTGTTTGATTGACTACGTGGGGGTGCAAATTGACATGGGGGGCTATAACAAGAAAGAGCATTTTTTGACATAAAGCATCATAGCCCTGTGATTTGACGCTGTTTCACTAAATAACATCAACTAACAGGCCCAAGAAAAGAGAAGCTCTTCTAACTACAGACTTTAACAGATCACAGCACAATTTTCACTTAAGTGATTTCTTCAATCGATAAAAACGAGACACGGTTTAGTTGAAACAAATGACATTGACAAAACAAGCCAACATTTTTTGTTTGTGTATAACTCTGGTGGATGCATTCAGGTATATGTTGTTTGTCAATTTAAATCAATTAGTAGATTTTAGGGGAATAAGGTAAACAAGGTAAACAATAACAACTGATCTTTATTCTTCATTTGAGATCACAAAATAAAAAAAGTCTTAAACTGGATGCAGGCTCGGTACTTACATAGTACGCACCTTACACAGGACAGCCAGAAAAAAATATGGCAAAATTTGCGAAACATCTAATACGTAAATTCTTAAAATAAAAGTTATAAGGCAACAAACAACAGCTAATAAAAGCTATCAAGATTTTTCAAGCGCTATAGAGAAATTTTTGCTTTAAATCGATAAGAACTTACCGAGATCATCACAAAATTTACCAAGAACTCTTGGTGTTTCAAGTTCTTGGCAATATGTTATAATCTTTGCAAGAGATGTCAAGGTCAGGCGTGACTTATCAAGTTGCATCAAGTTTCACTTCACTGGGTAGAGTCTGATGTTGTGGTCTGGAATTCTATTCAAATATATTTTGCCGGGATGTTTAAACTGGGACACATTTTACCCATCATGCAACCCAAAATGGTCTGATCATTCGGCAAACTCTGTGAAACGTCAACCCTGGACATACAATGAATCCAGGCTATTAATGCTAGCAAAAAATAGGGATCTATTTTGTTTCGGGCCCCCAGTGTTTTTTATGACCCCCAGTTACAAGTTATATGATGTTGTATAGCACTTTACTATGTAAGAAAATAGCACGTGCGCCTGGGGGTCATAAAAGATTTATGTTCACTAAGCTGGGGGGGGACAGAATAGATCCAAAAATAATTTGATGCATAAATTCTACATACTTTGTCACCTTTTTCTTTTAAAGGGAGAAATTAATCGACTAAAATGAACTATTTTAACTGCTTCTTAATTAATATATTGCCCTAGTTTTTTATGCTCATTGGTGTTGGGGTACCATGGGGTTTTATGCAGACAATAAAGCTTAGGAAATTAAGGTTTTGGGAGATTATGCTGAAACTGTGGTGATCTGAAAACCTGATCTGAAAAATATCTTATTATTGCAAATTGCTAGGCGAAAATGGTAGTGGATTATGCTTGAAAAGAGGTCCTGTTCGTTGAAACATTTCAATGAAAATTTGGCTAATTTTAGCTCTTGTTACCAGTCATAAATCACAACTGTCACAAAATTCTTGCAAGTTAGCATCATCAAATAATTAATTGGTTATCTTTATCATTGCCATTTCCGTGAATAATAATTAGTTTTAAGATCTAATTTTAGCACCAAGGGAAAACTAACAAAGTGTATATTTCACAATAGGCTGTGATCAAATTTAATCGTAAGAATTTAACATGAATCAACAAACCGAATGAACTAAACAAGTATTTTTCATCAAACTAACAGCCTCAAGTTAGACTTAACAGATCTTTGCTTTTATTTTACTCAAACAGATCTTTCTAAATATAGTTCAAGTAAGTTTTCACTCTCTTGAGGCGGAGGATACCCCCCACCCTCCCCAACTTCATGCTTGTCAAAGGTGTATTCAAATGAGTAAGGTTCGAATTAAATGTGATGTTGTTTCATGTTAGAACACGAACCCTGTTCTTAAGAACAAACAATCAACTTGTAACATTGGGCCATCTTTTTAGCGCAAAATGCAAGAATTTTTTGCACAATTATGATTCATGACTCCTAAGTATATGTTAGAGCAAAATCTTAGACGCCCGAGGGACTTAGTGCCCTGACATAAAAGCGCTTGCACCCGAGTGCTGGGAACGAGGCCCGCGGGGGATTAACATTTTGTTCTAACGTTTTTAGAGAACCAAAGAGTACAAAGTGTAGAATTTCATTCGGAATTGAAGTTAAGAGTACAATTTTGCAGATCAGTGAACGAAAATTTTCTTCTTAAAAATATACAAGAGTTGAAATGAACCAAACGTCTCCGTCTCCGATAGCGAACCAGCCGAATAATTATAGCGGTTTGATGTCAAAAGTTAGATTTCTTATTTTGAAAGACTGAACTTAGATTTAAATAATTGTTCCGACCCACTTTTGGGGGAGGAACTATATACTCAAATGAGTTTTTTTTTCGTTCAGACAGTTTTGGCCGATCGATAAATTCACTGTTGAAAGTTGACACTGGCATCATTAGAAAGTTCGTCCAGCGTAGAATATGGAATTAAAAAGATTACTTTGATTTTCGTTTTTTACAGGGAGTTATCGAGGCTGACATTTTTTAGAAAAGTAGAGAGCATTCCGTTGCTTTATTCACATTTTCCGTAATTTTTGACCAAATTTTCTTCAATTTTGCTAAAACTTGTTTATTAATTAAGTTAGGTTGAAATTGATACCCTACTCTCGTATGCCATAGTAAACTGGAATATAAAAACACTTTTTTGTTACGATTCCACTTAAGTGTGGAAGGAGGAATATATATACTCAGATGGGTTTTTTGTTCAGTCAATTTTGGCTGATCGATATACTCATCGTAACGAGTTGTGAGTGGTATCTTTAAAAAGAACGCACAGTCTAGAATATGGAATCAAACAAGATTTTTTCGAATTTTGTTTTAATTTTCTCTTGATTAATATTTTATAATTTTAATGGTTTCAACACTGTGGTTTCGTAAAGTTGTATCTGAAGTTTTTTTAATTCTTCTTGTATTGATGCTGTTTTATAGTCTTATGACTTAGTCTCACTGATAACAGGAAAATTAGTTTTCGGAGAAGTTGCAAAATAAAACGTCTACTCTTTGGTAAAAAGTTCATGTTGGCTATGACTTTTAAAATCATTTGTTTTTTAGCAAAAAAAATGGTTTTCTGAGATTCGTCAATCTCATTTGTTAACTTGTAGCTTAGCATCCCTTTAGACAAATCAAATCTGTTATCTATTGAGATGAAATTTGTTCTTTATAACGGTTTTATTGTCTTCAACTGGTCTTCGTTCATGGTACAACCAGTTGTCATAAAATATTTTTGCATTTTTGCCCATTTTTTCTGGATTTTCGTTTGATTTTCACAGTATCCCAATAGTGGGCGGTCCTCTGGTCATTTGAAAAAAAAAGCGAAAAAAAGCGAAATTATTTAGATTTTAGCGAACAGCTTAATGTTTAAATGGCTGGATATCGTTTTTGTGCAAGTTTTTTCGTGCACATTTTTTCGTTCAATTTTTTTCTTTTTTGCCTGCAGTTGTCGTTCTTTGTTGTAGTCGTATGACATATTATGAATAATGACAGGTCTCAATCGGTCTCTATGAGGGCACAAAAAATCTCTAAATGATTTCATTTGATGCATAATGTTTCTAGTCAGTTTGACATTAAACTTTCATTTATTTATTAAACTTCGCACTTTTGCTCTTTTTTTGTCAACTTGTTAAAATTGAGGAAAAGTCCCATAAATTTTGTAAGAAGGTGCAGGTTAATCTTCTTTAGTATAAGTTTTTTCGGATGCCGTTTTGATTTGGTTATTAATGGTTTTCAAAAAAGGGACAACGAATTTTGGTCGTAATTAATAATTGTAATTATTTGATTTCTATCGCCTTTTGTTCTAGTGGTCATTTTATGGCAGTCACAGGTCTCATCGGCCCTCTTAGGTAGATTTATTTAGTTA
The DNA here is from genome assembly GCF_964194025.1 of Convolutriloba macropyga. Taxonomy (NCBI): domain Eukaryota; kingdom Metazoa; phylum Xenacoelomorpha; order Acoela; family Convolutidae; genus Convolutriloba; species Convolutriloba macropyga. The sequence continues at coordinate 76,838,610 of NC_134469.1, read as the reverse complement.
GTAGTTTGTTAAACGATATTTTCATATGTAATCTTTTTTATGTCTTTCTCATTTGGTAGACAATTAAGTGAAAAATGTAGTTGAGCGGGGGTCAAAACTTTATGTGCGAACGCACCTTACCAAGCCTCTTCGTTGAGAGTCTGTTTTTTGTCTTTCACTTCCTTAACTCTAAGTTCAATTTTAAACTTTCGTCCTCGAAGTCTTAGTCAGCGATGAAATTGTACCATGTGTTCTCTAACAAGAGTTAAAATTATCCAAGTCATTCATTGTAATTTTTAACGGACTGATCCAATTTTTAAGCCTAGTATAATAGATGTTTTGCTAATAATGGCAATTTGCGCTAATAAGTTATAAAGATTGGTTTTCAAATAAGCACGGTTTCGTTATGTTCTTATGAACGTTTTTTTTCGAGGTCTTCACTCTATGTTTTGCAGTCGGTCTACATTCTCGAATAGAACACTGCAGAGTAAAATTGTTCTAGATTTTGAAATGATGTTTTTCAACTTGATCAAGTGCGAAAACATAAACTTTATTTGTGCGTCAAAAATTTGAGGAGATTTAATTCAGAACTCTAGATCCAAATTCATGCAATTCCACACTATCAAAATGAACAAACATGTTTTTTCGTCAAAGTTGAAAACTGCTTTGAGCAACTACTCAACAACAAACTGAAAAAGGACCAAAACAGTTCTCTAAAAATTAAACCGTGTAGATGCCAATAGCAGAAACGATATAAAATGGCCAGTAGATTAAAAAAACTGACAATTTGAAATCATTGATTCAATATCAATTAGTTGACTGCAAATGCAAAAAAAATGCCAGAAAGGCAAAATTGTTTTAATTTGCTCTCAAATTGGTCAGAAAATTTGAATTCCAGTTTTCTTATCGATTTTTTTGTTGCAGATACCGAAGTGGGTTTCTTGATTGATGCAAATTGGCCATACGTTGTGTCAAATATGTTTGGAAAATACAATTATCAAAGGCAAGCTTTAATATGACAAAAAAAAACAAATTGAATTTGGACTCCCTCTGAAAATCAAAACTGTTTTTCGTAAAAAAATGTCTGGCAATTAGTCTTCAATTTTTGCTTCAGAATTTTTTTTGGCTAAATCAAGGATTATTTTTTACCGCACGAAAGTCTGATCATGAGCAATTTGGAGCCCTATGAAGTCTAGACAATGATCTGCTGGATTGAGTATGATTAGAGGCATTTTCTAGCGCATAAATGGCTGGATAGTGGTCTGTATTGACTCTGGACCATGGCTGCACAAAATTCCCCACAATGGTCTGGGTTGAGTCTAATCAAAGCTGGCTTTTGGTCTGTGATGGTCTGATCAGAGATAAATTAAAGTGCACCTAAAGCGCACATTAGATTTTGAACACACGAAAGTTGGATCAAAGTTCACTTCAGTCTGGGACTGTCTGATCAGAGGTAAGTTCGGTCTGGAATCTCAACCTGCGTAGTTAAAAGGGGGCCGCTTCATTAGCATATTTTCTGATCCTCTAAGAATTACAACAAATAGTGACCAAAAAGTTCTCATGAACTTGTAATTAATGTTGGAAAACTGGAATTGGAACTAACCCAGTGTAGGAAAAATCGTTCAAACTCGGACTCAAGCCCAGAATGTTCATGGAAAACCCAAACAGATGACACAAACTGTGCTTCACTTGAGCAAGCATCATCTCGTAATTGAGAGGTCTCTCTTCCGCCAGCACCAACGTATTAAAAGTCACAAACCCAGCAATTGGTCTATACGTTGTCAGATCCAGTTGACAAAAGGCATTCTCAGAGACCAAAAGTTGAGTGGTCGGATCTTTCTGGGCATCGACAAAAAGGATAAAATCAGCGTCAGTTGGTTCCGGTTCCTCGTCCGGATTGGCATCGTATGGAAGTAGGGAGAGAATTTGGTTACTGTAGTACTGTTCAACGCAGTCGGCCAGCATGCGAGAGGGGACCTCAATTCGGGGTCCACAGAATGTCTTGGCACCACATCTTTCTGGACACGCCGATAAAACTGGATCATTTCCAGCGTAAATTACTCCACGTCCTAAAAACTGGTCTATCAAATACCTTTTATGGTACCTTTCTTATTCAAGATCAAACGGTTATCGTGCAAAATTCTGCTAGAATCTTGCAAAAATGTTATGCTGCATAATCTTGCAAGACTCTGGCACAAATGTATCGTTTGCAGGATTATGTCGCAACCTTTCGAGAATCTTGCAAGATAACCAATCGATTTCGACCAGGGTTAGTCCGAAAAAACAGTTAATTTTAAAAATAACATGATAGAAATATAGTAGAATGTCAAGAATTTCTTGAAAGCTATGGAAAACAATTATTTGCATCTCAAGTTAAAAATAATTATCAATGAACTCTTCCATGGTCGAGGAAAATTTAACTTAATTATCTTCAATAATAATGCACAGAAAAGAAGTGAAATTCAACGATTCAGCCAAAAATTGAGCGCATTTTTTTTTTCATGCATCTTTAAAACTTTGAAACTTTTTTGTTTTTTTGAAACAAATAAAAAGACGCAGGAAAAAAGCTGATTTACTTCTGTGTAAAATAGGGATTGAAAGATGAGTTGAAAGAGCTTAAAGCTACACTTACCTGTCGTGTACTCGCATGTCCTTGACAACAACATACCAGACTTCTTAACCGGCTGTTTCAGTTTGAGTGCTATCTTAAAGAATTCGATAGCATCTCCAATCAGCTTGTGAATCAACTCATCACTCTCTTTCGTCAGTTCGGCCGAGTTGTCCAGCATGTATTGCGGATCTATTTTGAAGCCGCGAGAACCTGCGTTCGCGTCCTGTCCTCGCGATAATGTGTCAGATCTTGGCATGACCGAAATGTTAAGGAAAAGTGTGGAATCACAATCTGCATGTTGTAATAAGATAAATAACCAGAACACAAGTTTTAAGTATAACGTCATTTTCAAAAACAAATTGACTATTTGGCCGTGGCGAAAAAATTATCGAGATTGAAGAAATGATTCAAGACTTGCCCAGTCTGAACAGTGACTTGATAAGAGAATCAGAGCTCTGCTACAGTGCTGGTTCACTGATTCAGTACTGATTTAAGACCTGAAATTTGACCGATTCAGCACTGATTAAAGATTGACTCTCAGTCCAGTTATGGTAAAGTTAGTAATTTCAATACTGTTTTCAGCTGCGAATAACGTTTGAGTATTGCGTCACCCCATTGATTTGTATAAGCAAACTAGTCAAGAAAAGGTAAAAAGAAAAGCAATTAAAAGAACAAATTTGTATAACTGTTCACGCAACTCGCTCAAGATTTTGATTGAAATGTGTGATTGATAGAAGTATGTGTAAATGAAGCCAGGTGTAAAATTGAAAGCCAAGAACCTCTGGTGCCTGAAATGATCAATTGCATAAGTTTACCTATTTTTAGTCAGAAAAAAATTATAACAAAAAATGATTAAAAAAATGATAATTTTTAACAGAACCTATACAGCTGTCGATAATTGAGCCCAGTAAATATAAAACTCTACAAAACCCTTATCAGTACAAAAAATTGGAAAGTAGTTTTTTGACTCAGGCTAATGAAATCAAACCGTCTGTTCAGAAACATTTTTGATAGAAAAAAAACAGGTTTATTTAGAAAGAAATTGGAGTAGAAACAGTTCTACAAAATCTGATCACGGAGCCTTATCAAAAGAACCCTATAAGTGTATATGCTGCCATTTTGCAATATAGACAATACATAACCTACATATAGTTTTCTAGGTTTGGAAAACTTCGCTATATGGTCAACCTGGGTAATTTTATGTTGAAAAATACGGTTTTTATAGCGTCATAAAACAATCCGCGCCAGTATTAGTTTTAGCAACTTAAATGTGAACAAACACAGAGGTTGTTTGGGGAAATTGGTAATCGATACAACGAAAGGAATTCTTCAAAATCAGATTAAACCAGGAAAGGTGCCCTATATCTGATCAATAAATCAGATTTTTTAAAGGGAAAATGTTGTTTAGAACATAGCATTTAGGAGTACAAAAATCAAATGTAAAATGAAACGAAAGAAGAAGGAAACTAACAAATAAGAGGCGCGGAAACAATTTTGCGTTACCCTATTTGCGTCTTATTTTAACAAGGCGGCTCGGTAATGTGCAATGGCACATAAGGTTCCGACCCCGCCCATCCACAATTTTGGCATAATTGTCTACCAAATGAGGAACAGATAGAAAAACCCAAAAATTATTTTTTGCGAATCCCAAAAAAGCCCAAGTCTTTTTCAAAAAATTCTGTATGAACGATAAGATAACCTCCAAAACAAATAACTCAGTGGAGTAAAAATTGATGCATTAGATTGCTGTAATATGTCAATATTAAGAAAGCGAGTCAAAACGAACAGCAAAATCAAACAACAACAACAACAAACATTAATTACATAGAAAAATTTATGTCCCTCTTAAAAACTAAATTTAATAACAAAGTCAACATACTGTCAGATAAACCTGAAACTAAACAAAAATAACTTATAAATCACCAGAAAACATATGCGACCAGTCCATAAAAAGGTTTGGTAACAAATATACAAAAAAGAACAAAAACAGAAAAGTAAAAAAAATTAACTTATTTTTTTTGAAACAATTATTTTCAAAGTAATAAATACCATTAGGAATAAATTAATATTACCACAAATTTGCGATTACCACTGCTTCTATAGAAGGGCATTAGGACCTGACCTTATTCATTTTTTAGAGCGGCTAAAAAGAACAACAAAGAACAAACAAAATTTCAATTGAAACTTGCCAGAAAACGCTGTCAAAACCGTCAAGCCAAATTTTGGCACTCAAAATATATTTGATTGCGCCTTCTTCAAACAGCTATAATGTAGTACGTGGCCATTCATTAGTAAGACTAGGTAACAAGTAGACAAAAAAGCGAAGTGCTAAAGTATGTAATACTTTTAATTTTTTTTTCGAAACAAAATTACATTCAATGTCATGAAAGGCATTCATTACAAAAAGAGCTATTTAAATATCGTCGTTTTTTCATGAAAAGGAAACCCTCGAGACCTGTAATTATCCAGAATATTTCTTGCATCTACAAAAGGAACGTCAAATATGACAAAAATCAAATTAATTTAATTTTTTTTTGTGAAAAAGCGGTGTCGAAGCCAGTAAGGTCATAACAAAATCTTTAAAAAAAAGATTTTGGGACACCAATCCCTTTTGTTTCCTTGACACCCATAATGTCATATTTGACCTGTAATCAACTAACGAGATTAGGTAACAAAAAGAAACATAAAAAGAACAAAATTGCGAAAGTAAAAAGTTTTTTTTTTAATTTTGGAAAACGATGGGTTTGAAAGTCATAAAAGCCATCAGCTATCTGCTAATATCAGAATATCGGTTTTTCTATTTTTCCATGAAAAGCAAATGAAAGCTATCACTATACAGGAAATTTCATACGACCGAAACGACAAAGTATAAATGACAGTTAAGACAAAATTAAAAAATACAATTGATTTCTTCAAGAAAGAGGCGTCGAGGCCATTAAAACGATGATTTATATCTTTCAGGATTTTAATATGTTCAATTGTGCTTTAATTTGAATGCTAATAAGGTGACATGAGAACTGTCAATAATGTGATAATGTGACAAAATTAGAAAACGTGAAAAACTGGCAAATATCAAAACAAACAAAAATCTAAAATCTTGTAGTATCAAAGCCAGAAAACAATAATTTCAGGCTTAAAACTGCAACCGAGAAAAAATGTTAACTCAGTAGAAAGAAAAAGCAGTCTTTTTTTGCTGACACTAATTTGGAAGTTGAACAAATTAAGAAAAAAATAGAGGAAAAGTTAATTAAGCCATTATTTATTGAAAAGTCAATTATTTTGAAAAAAGAAACGACCATAAACTTTCAATTAAAAAACTAAATGCATTAGCCTGGAGTTGTTTAGCAAGCAAATTGGTTGGACCTATCACTCCTGAGCTTTGATTTGATATGTTCTGTTCTTTATTATTAAAAAAAAGTCTTTTTTTTTTAAAAAAAAAGACCGACTGATTACAACCCGATTTTTTTGGATTGTAACAGTCCAAGAATGGCCCAAAACTACCCTGTTAATACTTATTGTCCGTTAAGAACAATTGATTTTTCGAATGTTGTAGATATATATAAATTCTGAGTTGAAACTCAAAATAAATTTTGCATTTTTGATAATCAACGAGTAAAGTTAGCAAAAAACGGCAAAGTTTTAACTACAAGGCACTCTCTGCGGACTCTGAAGTAAAAATAGCCCCCCTCTGAGTCTACAAAGATTGTATGAGTGTTGTTTGGGGGTGTACTGTAGGCAAATTTAATCAAAGTGGACTAAAGTAGCTTATTTCGTGCTGTTGTTGATGAAAAAGGCTAAATTTTGAAATGTGTATCCAGATTTTTTGACCAGAAAAATTAAAGCAAAACAATCAACATTGCTTGTTTGTCTTCAAAAATAAAATCAACGACACTGTTCTTAAAAATTATAACAAATTTTAGCAAAATTGGCGAAAATTTAGGCAAAAATTCCGGAAAATGTGAATAAAAACAACTTGAATTCACTCTTCTTTTCTCAGAAGTTTAAGCCTCGATAACTCCCTGTAGAAAACGAAAATTAAAAAAATCTTTTTAATTCCATATTCTACGCTGGACGAGCTTTCTAATGATACCAGTCTCAACTCTCTACGATGAATATATCGAGCGGCGAAAATTCACTGAACAAAAAAAAAAAAAACCCAGTTGAGTATATAGTTCCTCCCCCCTCAAGAGGGTCGGAACAATTAAGCTAGTGTTTCCTTATGTGCAGAAATGAAGGGACATTATTTACTAGAAAATATATATGAGCACGAAAAATACAACGAATTAAAAAAATCGAAACTCGAATGGCATCGGTGAAAACAAACAAAACTAAAATAAATTAGAAAAGACGCCGCAACACCCCCCCCCCACCTCAAGAGATAAATCGAGATTGAGCCAAAAGTAAAGAATGCTTTCTCTGAAACCGTCAAACAGAGAATTGATAAACTGTAATAAAACATTAGTTTTCGTCGAAAAACAAAACAAACATTGCAAACTTTCTATACATGGAAAATTGTGCGTCGCTCATGTTCCAGCATAGCCAACAATTTTGTCAAAATGCTTCATAAAAATCTGCTTCAAACTCTTAATAAAGCAATAGAAAATTACTTCTATTTTAATCTAAGAATTGAATGTCTCCTTTTTGAATCGTTTTTGGCAAATGACAGAACGTTTTTTGTTATAGAACGTTTTTGTTGATAGACTGCATTTTGTTTAGGAAAAAAATCGTTTAACTGAAAATTATAATTTTTGAAAAAGTTGAAGCCGAGAACACTTCATTGTATAGCTAAGGGGCTCATTTTTATTGTGCCCCTATTTATTCTGCAGTATTTATTTCTGAAAATATGATTTTGTTTATACCTAACAATTTTTAAATATTTCACATTACGGAGAAAAATTATATTTGTAATGAAAAAGCAATGTTGCATAAAGTTTGCTCATAACGTTATGAGGTATTTTTTATGTTGATCAGTTGTAAATATCTATTCTGTTGTTTGCAAATGGCAACAACTGTTTCTTAAAAAAAATAAAAAAAAACAATGACTGTGATATAAGGCTAAATAGAAAATTCTGCGCATCTAATCTTACACCCATTGCCCTATCGGAGTTATTCCACTAATCGGCTTTGCCTCGGAATTTTATATTTTCTAGTTGATAACAATAGCCTGGTATAATTCATTAAAGCACGCTGCCAATTTTCAAACTAAAGAAATCTTCATGCTATTTTCAATGAAATAATAAAGAAATCCAACCATTATTGCTAAAATATTCTCAATCAAGAAAAAATTGCAGATCGCAAACATTTTTTTCAATTGGTATCATTCGGACATATTTGTTAGCGTTCTTTTGCTAGAAAATTAAATCAGCTACAAAAACTCATAACCAAGTTCTTTAAAAAAGAAAATTGGGTACCACTCAAAAATGATTTAAAATTTGGTAGAAAAATGACGGAAAGACGTTCTCTGATTGTTTTCTTTTGTGTTGTCTATGCAACTTTTCATTAGATGAAACTTCAGAAAACTTTGAAAAAGATCTGAATAAAATTAGATGGTGAGCAATCCTCTTGATTCGTTAAATACAAGATGTCGAGTAGCAAATCCGTTAATTTTTTTCTAATCAAAGATTCTAAAATAATTCTGGTTTGTTAATAAACAGCAAATGCTATGTTTTGAAATTTTAATGGTGGTTATTGCTGTTTCTATTCAGTGGAAGTGGAAAGACATTGCCTGATTGCCTGTTCTCGTCTTTCGTTTCCTATTCTACCCTACATTTCACACTGTTTTTGGATCTTTTCTGTTTGTGACCCTGTTCAGTAAGTACATATTATTTGCACCCCCATACGCCCGCGCCATCTTTATACATAATGATTTACTATGTAATAGCACGTTCGCTGTTACTGGGGGCAAAAATCGTACTGGGGGGCACAAAAGGAAACGATCTCTGTTCTTTTATTAGCAGCAATGCTTTCTGTAGACTACGTACGATTTTTTCAATGGAACATTACATTAATACAGCCATTGCAATCTTTTTAGCCAGGCCGTGTTATACCTAAAAACAAATTCAAACTGAAACCAAAAATGCTTCGAAGTGAGTTTTGCAAAAAAAGCTGAAATCTGTAGAAGAGCAGAAAAACCTACGATTTTTTATATTGCACATTACAGTCAAATGTTTGATCTTAAAGCAGGCGGGTTTGTATTTCAATTCAATCAACCAGCGAAAATTGTAGTCGATCAGATTATGAACCCTGCATTTTTAAAAAAACTTGGTTTTAATTTTTATCTTGTCTGATTGTTAGGTTTTAAAACAATTGCAGAGGGGAAATAATTTATTTAGTTGATTTCTCAAAAACTTGACAAAAAAATTTGGTGTGATAGTTTTTTTTGTTTCTCTTACAACCTTATCCTGTATCATAAGTTTCTCATTTGCTAATCAGAACTTTGAAAGTGATGAAGTTTCTTCATTGCACAGCATGCTATAGTTTTTAGCTAATTGAAATGAAACATATAAATAGATTCTATCAGCGCTACAATAATTAATGTTAACTTTTTTCGTCAAAGATTCCTTGGAAAAACTCAAAACTCTAAATGTGCTGTTAAAAAATGCAAGACCTTTAGGAGTTCACAATTTTCAATTTTCAATATATCAATGAGCTCACAAAATTTGTGAATGATTTCACAGAAGTCTGTAGGAACGGTTGACAAAAAAAGGGATGAAAACGTATTAGAATTTGACGAATAGCTAGTAATAAGTTACCGTTTATAATTACCTCCAGGTGAAACAAAAATGTCTGGAGTGAATTATAATGAAGTCATCACGCACTCTAAAGAAAATGTTTCGTGACTTATTATAGACTGAATAGCCATTTGAATCAAAACAAAGCAGTCAATAAAAATTTGATTAGCTTTTGCCATTTGCCTTATAGCCTGTTAATCTTAACCATTCCATCAAAATTACATAATTAACACCAAGCCAAAAGCCACATATCAAATACCGTGAACAACTATGCTTCCCGATTTGCTTTTAACTTCAAAAACGTTCAAAGATCAGACGTATCATCCGAAAATGGGATAATTACGTCAAAAAGTTGTTCTTTTCGTGTGCTTAAGTTTTGTTTCATTTCATTTCACAGACAAATTTAGTGTTTCTCTCAGCCCAAAGAAAGTTAATCAAGAAAATAGACCCATTTCAATTTCCAATTGGGCTCAAAACCTTGAAACTGGCAAGGGACTTTCACAAGACGGGCAATAGAAAATAATAGCTTCTGGTTTAGTGAGACATAACTGCCAAAAAACACTAATAATAAAGTTGTTCGTATAATGAAGGAAGGAAGAACAGCATGTTCCACTGTTTTCAGAAACAGCATTGAACCTTGGAGCAGCAGACAAAGAGCTGGTGGCTATGTTGGCCTAAATAAACAAAGCGATTTGTAAACTAACCACACAAATGACCTCAGAACATAAAACAGTGAGAGCTGAAAACAGGTTTGGGAACAATTTGATGGTAGAAGCTGCATAAATTAATAGACTAGAATCGGTGCTTTCAGATTCTATGAATTCAAGCAAAAGACTATTTTTGCAACGTTTTTTTTTCTTGAAAACAACAATCTGAAAATTCCAACCTTTACAGCTGCTTCCTCTTTGCCATTGAAAGAGTTTTTTTGTTTTTAAATGCATATATGAACAACCTAAATACATGCTGTTGCACTGAAGATGGTCCACATAAGAAAAAAAGGGCATTAGCAAGAAAATTCAAAAAAAAAAACATTAATAACGAGTAAAAAAGCCTCATTTTATTTTATCAATTATGTTGTTCTGTAAATAGTAACTAGTCAAAGTTATGGCTAATTAAAATGAAAATAGTTAAAAGGAACGTTTAATTTTTTTGAACAATTTGATCCATTCCTGTTGTTTTGATATTGTGCTTGCTCCATAGAAGCTAGAACAAACTTAAATAATATCTTTTTCAGCAAATAGGATGAGCGATATTGCAACTTTTAATAATATTAAAATTTTTAACATCTTTTATAGAAAAAGCGTTTTTGCAGCTTTCGATATATAGGATGTGTTGTAGTTACTTGATTTTTTAAGACAGGAAACGCTAAGTGTAACTCAATAAACATCATACTCCAATGATAATCTTTGTAAACATTACTATAATCAGACTACCGGGACGCCGGGTAATACGAATTAAAAGTTCGAGAAATTTACTCCCTTAACTCGTATTAAACATCTTAGATGCAGCTCCCCTCGGACAAAAATAATTTCACAGTGGCAAACAAGCACACCTTTGGAACGCCACCCATATGAAACGAACCTCTCTGACGAGAGCCTAGATTTAGAATTTAAAATAACCCGGATGAACCAGCCGGAAACGAAACTACGTTCACTAAAACTCAAAAGGGGGACATTGACACAAGCCGAAAAGCCGAAGCCACAAATAAACGAGCTAAAACAGAGCGAAACGAAAAAAATGACAAATCTGACAAACGCATCGTCTACGTAAACTCTGAGGGAAAGCGACCTCGATTAATTGCAAACGCCATGGTCAAACTCGCCTACGAAAAAACCTGGGCAGTGCTAGAGAAATGCCATTGAGAATTGGCTTTTATATAAAACCTAAAAACAAACAAGCGTCAAAAAAGCTAGCCCCGCAAAGTATTCCCAAAGTAAAACCAGTATCCCAAAACCATAAAGTAAGAGTGCCTTCCAACAACAACAAAAACCAAGAAAAAGTAAACCCATGTTTCGTAATAACGAAAGTGTCGGTAGAAGTCAGCTTAGGCACAATCAAAGAAGAAGGAGTCAAACCGAAAAAAGGAGGCCCGAAAACAGCAAGCAAAAATAGTGCAATGATTTAAATGACAATCTCATGGCCACGTTGCAGCCTACTGCGACAATGCAAAAAGATTCGGGGATTTGGAGGACATCGTCACATCAGTGTAACGGTAATCAAATGAACCTTGCTATGCAAAATGCAATGAGAAGCACAGCACTGCATACAAAGTTTGTCAAAAATACAAATATGCAAAACAGCAAACGCGTTCTGCGTCGCAATCAACAACCAGCTTAAATTGACAAAAACCTGGAAAGCATAATTACGAACCGTTTTAACAAACTTGAAAGTAAAGTAGCGCTTAAAACAAAAAACGCAAGTAATGAACTATGAATTGAACTTCAATGCCAAACCTTTACCAACTTACAAAATTCCATAAAATTATGAAAAAAACAGAACATAGTTAAAAGCGGAACGCATAGCAATGAAACAAAGTACAAAACTTAAAATAACTCTAAAAAAACACTTTTAAAAACAGAAACAAAATGCGTCAAAAGCAAATTTTGCAAAATCAGTAATAGTAACGCAACTTGAATGGCAAGGACTAAACAAAAACAAAATGAACAAAAAAATGGATTTAGCGAGAAAAAACACAAGCTGACATAGATTGCCTCAGCAAAACCAAAATAGGTATGAAAAACTGCTCAAAATTAGAAAGTTAAACCTAAGCAGGGAACATTAACTACAGTCCTTAGGATCTACAACTCAGATGAAACAACGATTACAATACGATCTCATAGAAAGGACAACACTTGAGACAGAAATCAAAAAAAGAAAAAAATCATTACTACAGAAACACTCAGACTCCTCATAAAAAGCATCAAAGTATCAACACAACTAGAAATAATAAAGGACCTAATCATAAAGCTGTCAAACAAAGATGCACATCTTATTACTGGTTTCATCAATGTAATTCATCAAACAAAGATTCATACCTAATTATTGGTGGCATCAATGTAATACACCCAAAGGACCAGTTCACCAATAAAGCCGGAAGAATAAATAAGCGGAGGCTTGGCGAAGAACACTATATGATCCTAAACAATTAAGAACCCACCCACATAGATGGAGACTGTGGAACACTAGATGTGCAGTTAACAAATTCTTAACTATAAAAACTATTGAAAATAATAATGTCTTCAACGAAAACACTCGCGATCACTAACCAACCGTGAGCATCTGTAACATAGGTAAACCGATGCAATAAAAAGTCAAATAAAAAATCCTGCACAATTCAGATAATCTTTATCTGAGCATAACAAACATTTTAAGCAAATTAATCTTAAAAACACTGCACTAGAACATGACAAAGTGAGCTATCAAATGAGAAAACAATTCCAATCAGAAACTATAGAAAACTCACCACAATCAATCTAATCATCGATACAATTAGAAGAGATACCAGACCAACGGGGAATTACCACCGTTACGATGATACCAAAACAGGAAAAGATTGCAAAACTTTCAAAAAGTACAGACCATTGTCATTGACATCATGCCTCGGAAAACTATGCAAGAGCATTGTAAAAGAACACTTGGTAATCCCTGTGAATAAGAAATCTGTTCGGAGGCCAACAGAGTGCCTACACAACTGGCAGATGCGCAACAGAAAATTTTCTAGCCCTAACAGGAAAATTAACAACAAGTTTCAAATAAAAAGGTGCCAAAGCTGCTGCCTTCTAAGATGTAGAGCAAACCTTTGACTCTTTCTCGCACGGAGAGATATTATAAAAACAAATTAAATTTAAGACACTTCGGTGGATATAAAAATGGGCTAGAAGCTTCCCAAATAACAGGAAAAATATAGTAAGGTAAAACTAAGTACTATCTGATACCTTTAAATCCGATGCAGGGATGCGCCAAGGGAGCTTGATAGACCAATCTTATTTAATATGTATGTAATCCAGCTAAAATTTAAAGACACATCAATTTCACTGAATGAAGATGACATTGCTCTCATCTACGCATATGAAAAACAAGAAAGCGCTATTAAACATCTAAAAAATTGGATCAATAAAATAGAAAAACGGTGTGCTGAATGGAAAGTTTTCCTCAACGCAGGAAAAACCATGAACACTATCTTCATTAGACACAAATACTGAATACAATTCTGAAGCTACGAATATGATTAGAGGACATTAACGTCAGCATAGAGGTAAAAATATTCCGACTTGATCTGAATTATAACTTCAAATCAAGTCAACAAAATATGGATAAAATTGCAACAAAAAATCAACATGCTATGAAATCTAAAATCAAATAACATACCAATTAATATTATCCTCGAAGTGAGGGCAGCACGGTCCTGGGAACTGATAGTGGCCCTACAGTCTGTTCGCGCCTGGGAACAACTGCTCAACCCCGTAATCGTGAAATTAGCTAACAGCTACATTAAGAGGCCGAAGCACCAAGTCGATTACACACCGACTCTTTGAACCCAATTGGCAATTTACGGTACTCTTATTGTGCAAGTCGGCTGCTTTTCCTCTGAAAGGGTTGTCTGCTGACAGTGGTGCCTCTCCCTCTCCCTCTCTCTCTCTCTCTCTCTCTCTCTCTCGCTCTCTCTCTCTCTCTCTCTCTCTCTCTCTCTCTCTCTCTCTCTCTCTCTCTTACTCACACTTTCTCTCTCTCTCTTTCTCTGTTTGTGTATGTGTGTGGTCTCTCTCTTTCTCACTCACTCTCTCTCTCTCTCTCTCTCTCTCTCTCTCTCTCTCTTTATCTCTATCTCTCTCTCTCCCACTCACTCACTTTTTCTCATTCTCTCTCTCCCTCTCTCTCTCTCTGTTTTCTCAGTCTCTCTCTCTCTCTCTCTCTCCCCGTTTCTCTCTCTCTCTCTTATTGTTATCTCAAAACACACAACTGCTGCTTTTCCTCTGAAAGGGGTCTGGCTTCAGAAGGATAACTGAGGGTGCTTCTTTCCTTCTCTTTATCTCTCATTCTTTCTCCTCTTTCTTCTCCTTCTCTTCTCTCTCACACACTTCTCGCACACAAAACAAAAACGCCCCGCAACTGAAACTGCGCACTAAATTAACAGAACACCAAATCTCAACCAAATCAGAGGAATATTCAACATATCAACATTGCGAACATAATTAACAACTGAATGTGCGGCGGTATGTTTACAGACAAAAAAGTTGCTCAATTTGATTTGAACATAATGCATGACCACGGTGCTTTAGAGTCTATATGAAGGAATGTCGAATCTTTGATTTCCTTTTTTGTATAAAAAAAATTCAATACTAAAATTCTAAGACACGAGTTTGGGTCGCACTTATTTTTTTAATATTTGCTCTATTCGACATGCGTTTTTTGGTGTAGTTTGCTTCTGTTGTGATCCATATTTTATTTTTCTGTTTCAAGTACGTTTTCTGGAAGAAGAAAAATCTGAAAAGTGACCGTTTGTTTGACGCTCCGCGAACTTTCGTGTTTTTTTTTGGTATCAGGAATTACGCAAATTTTTTTTGGATGAAGGCCGTTCTAAAATTCGCAGCATCCATTTTCTGTTCTGTGAACACCAGTAAGAATGTCAATTTTTGAACAAGTTACATCTTACGTAATCGACCAATTACAATAGCATTCAAGCAGATTAATTACAGTTCTTTGTCCTTTAAGAACTGTGCGTGAGTGTTTTAGTTTTTCAATTGTTTCAATGCAATTAAAGTGATAAACTGATCGCATATTCTAATTTAATGAGATATTTTCAATGAAGTTCTGGTACTGTATTCTAATCTTGTCATCAGAAGGGTGGGGCTCTATTTAATTTTTTGATGGAGTGCGACAGTGAAAAAGTGCAAAGTTTTAGTAAAAACGACAAATTGTTTGTAACTTTTTCGTTTGTCTCAAATGTAACAAAACGTAACAAAAATAAAATTTAAGCTCTTATCGAACATGGTGATTTTTTAAAAGATGGCGATGAGTTTTATCTGTGTAGTTAGATTTAATTGACTTTCAAACGCGCAAATATTTGTTTCTCCTCTGGCTTCGTCTTTTCTGGTATACATAAAAATCTAATATATCCGAGGGTTATTACCAACCCGATGTCTAATGAAGTAAACTGTACTTAAAAACATTTGAAGCAGCAAAAATGAGCAAACTTTATCTTACACTAAAAAATAATGCTGATTAGAATCAGAAAAACAGCCAACGTGCGTACCATTCAATGTTTTTCTTTTGCTCAGTCCTCAAATCAACATAATGAATTTTTTATTGCTCAAATGCCTTCATCATTTGAGTCTAGACAGATTCCACTGATAAGAACAATGGGAGCATGTCTCGGTAGCAAAATAGTCCAATATAGCCAGACATGCATCAGTACCCTCAACTAAAGTGATATATTAGCGATGCTGCTTACTGGTCTAAATTCTAGTCTACGGCAATCACTTACATTCAAAATCCAGTTTCTGATTTGATATAAATAAATTACAGGCGGCACATTGACAAGGTGTGCTGTGTGAATTTCTCAGTAGCTTTCACTTCTTATTAGTCGAAGTGAACCGTCAAATTAAGTGTAGACTATCTAATGCTGTGCTCAGGTTGGAAGTATGCGGAGTAAAGGTACCCTGGATCGAATTTTGTTAAAATTTATCGATTCTCGAATGAATTTAATAAATGGGAGACGGAAAGCAGGTATCATCATGCACGAGGTCATGCACGGGTAAAAAAAATATACTTTGAAATGCGAAACAACTTTTTTTTGAAGAAATGATAAATAATGCAAATATTTGTTTGCGCAGTTTTACTACATAAGACTGGAAAAATCAGCGGCAGTTTTCAAAATTGCGAATAATAAATAAAATTGCAAAAACTATTGAAAAAATACAGTTGATGCATGTAACTTTTCCTTTATTTTTTCATTTCTTTCAACTTCCAATGCAACAATGCAAAAAACTTTGTTAAAAACTGTGCCTCAATTTCTCGTCTCGCAAAATAGCGCTTAAATTTAGCCAATCACAGCTCAATACCTAATATAGCTGCTCATTCTCCGTAAATAATCAGCTAAACGTTTCATTTTTGCTTAGTCGGCTGAAGCTTCGTCGACCAATATTACCTCCACTGAGGTATATAGACATTGAACTATAACCGAGCAGCAAATTGCAAAAAAAGGAGCTAAAACCCCAGTCATAAAATAAATAAAAGTTTATAAATTTGTTGCAATAATTAACATTTTTGCATTAATTTATAAAAAGTATAAGAAAAAGTATTAGAAAATATGGCCTTTCTGTTTCTAACCTCGCTCGACCATAACAGCAAAAAACTTATATCTTCATCCATCACTATTAAAAATTTGTTTGATTCTGCTCGTTGCCCATGTCAAATGAAACAGTTTTAAACATTTTTATTTTACTGAAGTCAAAATATTGTTGATTGAAGAGGACAATCAGATACCATAAGATTAGAACATTCCCGGAGGACAAAACACTAATTTTTCTCAAAATACTAAAACGGCAGCGCATCCTTGAAAATAGATTGTTACAGATTGTTGAAATAACTATTTAGTGATCTCAATTACAATTTTTTGTTGTTGGTACGTTCGGAAATCACAACCACCCCCCACTCCCCTCGCGGCATGATCTATCAACAAACAAAAATACAATTTTATTTTTCGATTTAGAACCATTTAACATATTTAAAAATTTCAAAAATTTTGTATGATTAAAGTCGTATATTTCAAAGCTTAGGAGCTTTAAAGAATGATCATTATATGTTCCACGCACGCCGTACAAGAGGTGAAAAAAATTTCTTGATTGAAACTATCTAGTATTTAAATATGATTTTTTAGCTATATTTAAAATACCAAAATCTTTTCTAGAAAGTATGCGATGTTTGTCATTAATACATAGAGGTTTTATACTTAACGTTAATGTTTTTAACTCATTTATAACTCGACCAAGTTGTGTGCAAGCTATTCTCAGAGAAACATTGAGAGCAATTTGTGTTTTTCCCCATAAAAACTGACGCTAATCATTTGCTCTCCGAAAAACATCATTAAATGCAATCAACAGCCGATATCGAAAAATTGTGGTGAATTGTTAATCAAATGTTAATTCGCGAGACGCCGGTAGTTTTTAATTGTGTAATTATTTTGAAAGAAGTAGTTTTGTGCCAGAGATTGAATGATTACCATGAGCTCATTAGAGCCCATTAAAAGGAGCAAATTACGAAATGAGTCAGGTTACACCTCACTTCTCATGACTTGAAAACCAAAATCCGTTGTTTTAATCGTAACTAACTAACTAACTAATTTTATATAATCATTTTAAAATTAAACTCCAAATATTCAAAAAAGTTTTTAAGTTACCTCCGTACAAAATTTTGAATCAGACTAGGCTGAAAAGTTGGCGACAAAATTTTGGAAACAATAATGATGTCAGGATAACAAAAATGTTCGACCGGACGGGTTATGTTCCAGAGAATGAATAATTTAACTCCGTGTTATTTTTGAAAAAGCCAGAATTATCGTTCCTGTACCTATAGATTGAAATCGCAAATAATATTGCAAATATTTCAATAGATTTTTCTAATAGAAAATTCGTAGCCATATAAATTGACGAACCGGTATAAAAGTCTATATGTATCAACACCCTAAGGAGTTGATCTGGGAACAAATTTTCAAATCTGGAATATTCTATGAGTAGTAAAAAATTACTCTACCGTTAGTAGGTCTGAATATAAACAAAAATAACAATATAACCTTATAAAGCGATGAACTTACCTGAGCGCCGTACGTAAACAACTCCTTCGGGATTGTTTAGAGCTGGATAAATTTTACCAAGCGGTAAATAAAATTTCCCTATTTCCAATCAAGTGAAGGCGCCATGTGAAATGTTCTCTCTCAAAATGCGTGTATAGAAAACTATAGGGAGGTAGCTGTTTCATCCATTTCAGCATCAAAAATTTTGGGAAAAATTATCCCAATATACTGTTTTTGTATTACCGTCTATTCATAATTCCTCTTGATGCGGAAAAGAGTGATATTTACACAGCATGTTTTACAAAGATAAGGTGGGATAACAATCAATGATGATGCTGCTGATGATGAAAGGTTGAAAATTATTCTTGGCAGAATGACAATCTGGCCGATAAATCGAGAATTGCATAAATTGAAAATTTTCTTTGTTTTTAACACTAACGCTTTCAACGCTTAAGAGTATTTTAAATATTCTAAAAGTATTTAAAATATTTTGTAATTTGAAAAAGAACTTTTGAAAATGATTCTTAGAAGAATGTTAAGCTGGCGGATGAAACTAGAATTGTTTTTTTTTCTGACGCTCTTAATCCTTTCAACGAACGTTTAAAAGAATTTAAAACACAAACATACAATTTAAAATTGCCCATGTATTATTAAGACTGCGTCAAGTTTGTTTCACGAGTAACGAGAAAAAAATAAATCAATAAGTTCAAGCTGCTTTCACCTCACCGCCCGCGTGATCAAAAAGATTGTTACACCTAATTGAATAGTGCTTTATTAAAAAGTAGATCGCAAAAAAAGAACACACAATCTTGTTGGTGAGAAACAAGCAGTGTATGAAAAAGACGAAAGAAGAGACTTCAAGTTGAATTATTTATCAGCCTTAATAGCCATATAATTCAGTTTTTATGATACACTGGCGTGGACGATTATGACTAATGTTGTTGATTTTGATAGCACACTAAGAACGTATTCTTTAATATCAACAAACACAAAAAATATATAAAAGGAGAATCTCGGCTTCGCTTTAAAAGATTGCAGTCAAAAGTACGCCCTACTGAAAATGCTGAAAATCAATATTGAAAAACGGATTTAGAGAATTGTAGTAAAATAGTCGACACCAACCTTGAAAAATTAAGTTTATGAACACAATTAGTTAAAATACAAGCCTGCAAAAGTAAACTAAATCTACGATTGATGGTTGCATTATTTGTTGATTCTTCCTTCCTTGTTAAAATCATGTATGAGCTGATCAGATCACGTGACCAGTGCTAGCAGTTTGCAAAAGCGCTCAATATGAGATAAAATATACCTAAAGATTATAATTGAAAAAAAATACATAAGGTTGTAATAAAAATTAATGAATAACGAATAAGGAAAAAGTTTCACCTAAAACATAAATTTAACCTAAAACAGAAAGGAAAAAGGAAAACAGAAATTGCAGGCAAAAATCTGTTATGTTTAAAGACCTTTGTCCGAATATCGATTAATTTTTCCTTGAAAGCCCCCAAATTTTCAATACCCCCATAGCTGTTTGAATAGGGAGGGTTAAAAATATCACAGAATTATAGAAGGCACCTCCTGAAAAAATAGAAATTGATAACCTTGAGTTCATTATCATTTTTCAGCAAAATATGAAGAAATGAAAATGAACTACTCCTAAAGAGCATATAACATCTCAGCACAGAGGATAACCAAAAAATGCCATAGAAAAAAAGATGGCGAAAATTAGAACTAAAACAAGTAGGATAATTGAAACGCAAATTTTACGTTTTCAAACATATAAAAGTTTTAAGATGACGCCGGAATTTAGATCACAATGACTCTCTCAAAAGTTTCATAAATCATATGAGTAAAGGCATGAAATAATCATCATAGTGTTTGCAAAAGTGTTAAGGGCTATATTAAGCAGTCAAATTTTTTAAATAAAGACCAAAGCTAGAACTCACCTGGAGAGATGAGAATAATTAGCGAAAACAGAAGAAGAGAAACTCGCAATCTCAAAAATGGAAAGAAATATTCTCAGTTCGGGCGATTCTCAATTTCTTCAACAATGAAACGGAATGAGAAATTTAGAATAGACTTAAAAATAATTGCTCCATCAAATAAGAGATGAGTTAAAAGCCATATCAAGCGATATCTCAATAATTATTCGGTTGATTTAGGAAAGAACTTTTTAATGAAGTCATTGAACTGTCAAGAAAACACGAAATGGTGTTTGTAAACTAATCAGGCGAATAAATTCGACACGGTTATATCAGGTAGGCGGTAACACATGGAACTTGTTTGGGGTAAGCTAGCTAGCTGAGCCTGACAGATTTAAAGGCCACTAATCCTCATATATTCATGGCACGAATGAACAAAATAACCGATTTCAGTTTATAATTCATTGAAACCAACACATCAAAATATGGACAGCTAAATTGATGGTATAATTAACTACATACAGTAGTTTCAATTTTCTCAAAGGCAATGTACCGAAGTTTTCTAGCAATTTTGTTCTATTTTTCTTTCCTGAAAGTTAGCCCAGGATTTTTTTCCAATCAACATATTGAACTGCTCATAACTATTTTCATGTTTCATCAATAGTACCCAAAATTACCTTAAAATCCGCTGGATGAAAGCACTCCATTTATCTTACCTAATCTGGCAGTTTTTTTGGAATAATTCTTCTGATGTTTTTTAGTTAATTTTTTTTAATACTATTTGTTTTATCTCTTTCTGATTGCCTCTTATAAATCAAGCTGGTTTTTTCTTAGTTAGCAAATTTTCTGTTGTCTATTTTCGATTTAAGCTCCTTTTTTTCACTGACAGATGAACGTTTTATACCAAGATGTTTCAAAATAAAGGCATAATAACCAACATCTTCTTGCATTGTGTTTCTCTCTTGAACAGCCTGCGCACTATATATGGTGTTCAAGTAAACCTGTTATCGTGATAACCAACAACCGAAGTCATACGCTATTTTGTCCAGTCCAAGTCAATTCCACCGTCATTAAGAAATTACATAGATCGAGTTCTGTTTTTTAACATGGTTATTGCCCATATACGAAGTCAAGCAAACTACGCCGCTTACTTGCTGCGAGAATGGAAGTTGACAGAGAAGCAACGCTTTCCGACAAACTGTCCATACGTGAAATTGCAATTGATTCCGAATTAAAAGTTCCCGACGTTATGATAACCATTCTTGACTATCATGGCAAGCAAATCGCTGACCCACAATTTTGGAAGAAATAAAATGTTTTCGAGTTTATGGTGCGCATACTTGGAAAAAATAACGTTGGACAATGATATAAAAAGCTTAAATCCTCAAAATCTACTCTTCATTCAATTTCTAGACGCAAATAATTATGCTTTTATTTTTTTTGTTTATAACGATGCAAAATACTTGTAAGGGTGCATTGTAAGGGTGCACCGTATCTAAAAAATCCGAAAATTGGATTATATTGGTGCTCTGTCTATTTTTTTGTAATAAAATTCTTTCACATACATTTCTTTTACTTCGAACGGTATAACCATTTAACTCTAAGTGTGCATTAAAAATTATTAAAAGAACTTAGCTGACATTAGTAGTCTTGCAAACGTTAAGTGTGCTGTACACGTTGGGAAAGCCTAAATTCAAGGTGAAAAGGTCATTTCAGCGAGTTTTTGATTACTAAAATGTGCAACTCCCGCAGTTTTCGTCATTTTTGTTTTCTTTGTAGGATTAGTCCTAAATTGACATTTGTCGAAACTTAAATTGTTCGTCTGTTGAGCTATATCTTTTAATAAATCATACCTAAACACAAAAATTCATGGTGATATTTGCCGTTTCTGAAAAAAAATTCTGAAATGATAGGCATCAATTAATTTTTTAGTGTCCAATGAAGTTGTTTAGATCTGAAAATGGTCTCTTCAATGGTTTCTACTGCAAAGGATTCGGTTTTCAAGGAATTATTAAAACCAAAAAGGGCGGCGTTTCGATAAAAGCGAATGTTTTCCACATTTATTGAAAACTTTTGTCTTTTTCTGACCTTAAGTGGCCAATGATTTTTCTCTGGGGTTTATAATGCAAAGTCATCAATAGCAATGAAATTTTTGTCAAGACTTCAAAATCACAATCTTTAGCGCCATTTCAATAAAGTTGCAAATTGTTCTCATTTTTTGAAAATTATTTTCATATATCAAACGCTTTATCCTTACGGGTCTATTAAATTTTTCGAGATTTAACGATGAATACTGGTTGGCTATTAGATTATTTTAATGGTCCTTAATATAATTATTGTCAAAAAACCTTTGGCAATTTTTTTTATAAAAATCGAGTTGTTATGAAGTTATGTAATGGATTTTGTTCGGTCAAATTTCAATTTTCTCAATCTCTAATACGCTCCATCAATACTTTTTCAAAAATGATGATTAATTTTTAGGGGCAAAAGTTGGTTTTTGATGACATATTGTCCAAAAATGAGCAGCTGTTTTTAATTTCAGCTGTTTTTCTCTCAAATTTAATTAGGTTTTCCAGTTTTTGATAGTGTTAGTCTTATAGGTACAGCCTGCTCTTTTTAAGCCTCCCTAGCGTAGATCGTAGTTGTATTGCATATTTAATAAAAATATCAACATCAAATAACTCGCGAATTTTTGTTTTTCTCTCTCTTCAATTTTTTTAATACTACATGGTGTTTGGCCTGCCCCTGACTGCCTTCGATTTTTCAAACGAAACTTTTCTTGTTTGCTAAATTTTCTGCTCTTTATTTGCGTTTTGGAACGAACTCCTCGCTATTGAACATGCTGATTCTAAAAATATACACTACGACTTTTTGTTTTTCTCTAAATTGGGGAAACTATGTCTGTCTGTTTGCTTGGAATTATTCAACTGGTCTGCCGGTCAGTTAAAGTGGATTTCAGTTTTAGAAAGAACACTTTTGATTGTATTTTGGAATTTGTGCTGCTTTATTTTTTGTCCAGTCATGTTTTTCTTGGCTGAAAATAGCTATTGAGAAGTCAAGTAAGCGTAAGCACTTTAGTCACGTTTAAGTAGTAAAAGCAGCGGGAAAAAAGTAAGTTTGGAGCATAAATTTTTGTTTGGCTATTTTGAAAGCGCAGTTAAAAATTATTGCTGAAGAACGAAAATTTCTGTTTTTTGAAAGGGATTTTTTTCACGTGCGTGAAATTGACTTGAGTTTAAGTGTTTCTTCTCTTGAATGCTATTATTATGATATAATTTTGTTCTAAGTGCACCTATCCGCAACTGTCTAAAAACATCAGCTGGCTACGAATGATTACCGTTGATTAACCAGTTCTTAAAGTTGACGCTATTTGTTGTATAAAAAGTAAAGTAAGGATTTTTTTGCCTCTTTCTTATTAATTATGTTGTCTTATCTTTTGGTATCACTAGTGACAGGTCTCTTTGGTTGCTAATGGGGCATAATGGAAATATTTAATAGTTCAAGTTCGATAAAAAAACTGGTTTGCTTGACATTTAATCTATTTGTTCTCAAAAATGTTTAGAGAATATTTGAGTTTTGCGAGTATTTGTTGTACTAATTGTTGTCATATGATTCCATTTTTCATTAGGAACGGGTCTCATAGTTTGTTAATATCGACAAATGAATCTACTCAACTAATTCAGTTCAAAGTAAAAGTTTTCTTTTTGAATTTGAAAATAACTGTTTTCAAGACAGGTTGTTTCGATTGCTAATAATGATTTAGTTGATCGAGAAAATATTTGAGTTAGTAGCCAACAGTTTCTGTAACTTTCGAACTATTCGTTTCATAAAATTTTGCTAATATATGAGTTTTTGTCTGTATTGGTTAACGTTTTGGTCTTTGTATCACTTAGAATCATTAATGACAAATTATTGGTTTGTTTAGGAAAAACAGGTGCATCTATATAGTTGCGTTAGTTCATTAACCCCTTGTGATGAATTTGACGCTTTTAATAAAATAATTAGTTGATCATCATCTCCTGCATTCTTTTTTTGCTTTTTGCCAACTTGCGGCCTGATTGCATAGTCTCTGTGATCACAATTCTCACTAGCCTTCTAGTACGGTGCGCTTTCGTCTACTTATTGGTTCCAAATTTGGTCACACTTTTTTTCACTGAGTTAATGCTTCTTTTTGAAACGTCTGAATAAATTATTTTTTGAAATGTCTAATTTATTTCTAAGTTTAAATTAGTTTTTTTGTTCTCATTTCAGCCATTAGAACTGGTAAAGTTAAATTATGACTTCCGATTTCTTAATTTATGCAGTGGTTGACTACAAGGGCATGTAGATATGTGGTTTTCTTTTTTTGACGGCACTGATTTTCAAAATGGATTCGATTTTGTCTTTTCTATTTAAAGTTTTGGCCCTTTATGCTGTCTCTATCACTCATGTGGTTGATGCATTGTGTACTCATTCTAACAATGCGTAAAACCAATTTTATTTGAAACACTATTTTTATTGGTGAATGTGATTCTAGAAAACATTGGATCCTGGAAAAAAATCTTTTTATTTGTTTTTTTTGTTGCTTTTTTGAGCATATAGGGTCAAGTTCTGGGTGTTGGAGTTGAGCTTAAGGAATAACAAAATTGCGTAGGACAAAAACTACTACTGTGTTCTATTTTTATCCCAATTATCCATCCCCTTAGCGAGGAAACTGTGTATAGCAAATCAGAAACAGCCACGTATTCCACGTCAGCACAAAAATTGTTAACAAACTGAACAAAAATAAGAACTCACAATCTCAATATCTTGTCAGCCTAGCAACTCGAGCTAGCAAATAAACTCAGCAATAAAATTGTTGAAATAATATAGTCTTGAGCAGTATATTTCTTACTGTGTCTTGCTAAAACCAAACCCTTGAGCAGTATATTTGTTAAATTTATACTGTGTCTTGATAACAAAAATTTGCCTTGAGCAATATTCTATCAAATATTGTGTCTTGTATTGAAAACGTCTCGAGCAGTGAATTGAATTTTCTGTGTCCTGATTTCCAGTCTTCAACTCGTGAGTACTCTGCGAAAATCGCAACACACACACACACACACACCCAGGATTAAGTTAGAAACCAATTTTTCATAACACTTCTTAGGCATATATTTTTGCCTTTGATTTGTTTTATCAAAACTATTGAACTGGTAAACTTAAAGAGATCCCGTATTGTGTGATCTGTGGACCCAGTTCAATTGAGAAAAAATCCAAAACTAAGTTAGTAAAACAAGTTAATGCGAAGTCATCAAAGAACGAGAACAAAACTCAATGAGCAATTCAACAACGCAAAGCCAATTAGGCAAAGCAGATAAGGACGTTGAAAGGCATAACTCAATTAAAGCAAACAAAGGAGCTGTAGAGATTCAAGCTGCAGTCCCGAAGTACACAAGAAGTGACTCCGTCACAGAGTCAAAGCGTTTTGGATCGACAGATCAACAACTTGCGAAACAACTGGATTGAGAAGCAGGAAGAAGGTTTTGAGCTCATTAAGAATCGAGATCGACCAAGCAAGCTCAAGACTCTTTATCAGCAGATACTGCAATTGGACGACAGCGTTCAAAACTCGTGAATAAGAAAGCCGAGACTCTCCGAGACCCAGATATTTCTTAAAACGCAAACTTGAGACAGAAAAATACTTTCAAAATTTGAACGCAGAATGGTTACCGTATATCCACGGAGAGACAAACATGTCAAGCCAGCAAAGCCAGTCAACTCATCATGCCAATGAAGAGCAACCGCCTGCGAATAATGAACATCAGTTAGAACCAAACGTTGGAATTCCGGAGTTTAACCAAAACCATGATAGCACAAGCTATGCAACGACGAATACGGTTACACGAATCGTGCAGACAATCAACCAGGATACAGAAAACGTTTCGGAAACATCTTCAGTGAAACGTCGGGTTGAAGAACGAATAAAGGAATTTGAAATTGAATTCGAAAAAAGTTGCAAATCGAACGAGCCCAATTTGATCGATAGAGGTTGGAGCTAGAAATGCAAATGAAAGAACTAGAGATGCAACATCAGCTTCGGCAAAAGGAGCGAAACCTAGAACGCCAATTGCAAAGAACAGCATTTGAGAAAGATGACTTACGTTCTCAATCGACTAAGGCGCGTGACAAGCCACCTTTCAATTGGACCCCAAAAGGGAGATATGTCTCGGAGTGGGCGAATTCGATGAACGACACGCAAACACCAATTCGACCAAGAGCTCGCTTCGACGTCAGCCCTGAACGAAATAAGCATAGGCATTACCCATGGTACCCAAACTCTCGTGAACGCTTCAGTAAGTGCTGAAGAGCGGGATATATCGCCGATAGCTCGAAGGCACTACAACACTGGACATTCAAGCAGTAGTTTACCAAAATTGAGGGTGAAAAATTTTGACGGAAACCCGTTGGAGTGGCCTGAGTGGTTTAGCATGTTCATAGCAACAGTAGATAAACGCATGATTCCCGACTCAGAGAAAATGAGCCATTAGAAGACTCTGCTAACAGGCAAAACAAAATCTGCAATCTCGGGAATGGGCTATTCTGGACAGTTTTATAGTGCTGCCTGGAACATTTTAGAAAGAAAATTTGGAAGACCGCATGTAATTATGGAAGCGCAGCTCGAGAGCCTACGAAAAGCTAATCAAGTGAAACCTCATGATTCTACCAGCCTGATTAATTTTTCTGTTATTGTATCTAACTTCGTGAACGTGCTCAAAGAGTACAAACGTATTGGTGATTTGCAATCAAGTTCGACATTGTACATGGCAGTTGATAAGCTACCTCAAGTTCTTAAAGAAAAATGGTGGTTCTACGTCGATAACAAAGACGAGGACTGGCCTGATCTAATCATGTTTGAAAAATGGCTATCACGAATGGCATTCGTGCATGAAGGGTTTTCATCGTTTAAAGGGGAACAGCAAGAAGAAGACCGACGCAACACAAATAGAGAAAAACGATTCTCGAAGACATCGAACTTCAGTGCAAGTTCAAACCCGCAAGAAACCAAGCAGACGCAAAAGAACCACTGTCCACTAGCGGATGGCACTAATAAAATATGGAACTGTCCAATATTTAAGAATATGAATGTCACCAATTGCTATGCAGCAGTGAAAAAAGAACGCTTATGTTATGGATGTCTGGGGAAAGGGCATGCAATCAAAGATTGTAAAGTCCACCCGTGCGGTATAAATGGATGTACCAAAAAGCACAACAGACTGCTACACTCAGAAAACCAAATGGACGAGGGCAGTCACGCAGTTAACGTAAGCGCAGCAACAATCAACCAGAGTAACCAAGTTAATAGTTTTCTTCAAATAGTTCCGGTATCGGTTCAGAGTGGTGGTAACAGGTTGACTACCTACGTTTTCCTCGATAGTGGTTCAACAGTATCGTTCATCGATCAAAGCGTTAAGGATCAACTACAAGCCAAAGGCACGGACTTTACCTTGAACATAGCTGGCATACATGGGACGCAAGATTTGAGGACAGAGAAGGTTCCTATCACAATAAAGGGACTACATTCAAAGGTGCGTTCGATTGAAGCGTTTGCACACCCATCAATCTCGTTGGGAAACACAACATATGATTACAAGGAACTGAAGAACAAATTCAGACACCTGAATGTTCACACTAACAGAGCATTCAACCTGATGGAAGTAGGCATCATACTTGGACAGGATGCCTACAAAATTCATCGTCCATTGGACTATAAGATTGGAACACGATGTGAGCCTTTTGCCGTCTTAACAGAATTAAGATGGGTAGTCAGTGGTCCCATGACAGGCAAGAAAAGTAAAAAATATCCAAACATGGTGGGACATAAAAACCTATGCTTCCAAAATAAATGTTGTAAGTCAATCAAAGAAAGAGCAGCGAGCTCAGAAGTTTCTAGAGAGCACGACAAAGTTTACAGGCGAGCGGTACGAAGTGGGCATGCTATGGAGTGAACTAGAACCCAATCTCCCAAACAACTACGGCTCAGCCATTGGTCAGCTCTACTCACTGGAACGAAGATTCCAACGAGACCCAAATTTAAAAGACTTGTATCAACAGTCAATTGATACAGATGTTGAAAAGGGATTTGTGAAGATCCTTGGCAAATCGGAAGTCAAAGGCACTTTCGGAAATGAATGGTATTTGCCACACCATCTAGTACTAAACCACAAAAAACCAGGTAAAGTTCGCTGTGTTTGCAACGCTGCAGCAAAATACAAGGTTGTATGCCTAAATGACAAGTTGTTAGCCGGACCCGATCTGCTGCACGGGTTGATCGGAACGATATTCAGATTTCGAGAGGGACCAATTGCCTTAACCGCAGATAATGAATCAATGTTTCTTCAAGTGCAAGTTCCTGATCGGGATAAAAGCTGCTTGAGATTCTTGTGGCGACCAACAATGAAAGAACCTGTGCAAATTTACGAGTATCAGCGTCATGTTTTCGGAGCAAAGAGTTAACCAACATGTGCCAACTACGCTCTGAAGCGAGTAGCGATCGATAACGAGGACGAGTTCCCAATTGCAGCAAAAGCAATCCAAAACAACTTCTACATGGACGATTTCATCAATTCAGCCGAAACACCTGAAGAAGCAATCAAAGTTTTCAAACAACTGTAACCTCTTCTCTCAAAACATGGATTTGAACTGAAGAAGTGGATCACCAACAGCGACATGGTAACCAACGCAATCCCAGAGGACTTAAGATCAATCAGCAAAACAAAGCAGGTTGAATTAGAACCCAGCCAGGAAGGGTCATCGGTGCTTGGGCTTCAGTGGACGATTATCGATGATAGCCTACAGGTTTGTAGAGGTACAGGCAAAAAAGTTGAGACCCCAATCACCCAAAGGAAGATCTTATCTCTAGTTTCTTCGGTGTTTGATCCTCTTGGACTGTTTGCATCATTCAGTGTCCGTATGAGACGACTCCTGAAGAGCATCTGGACCAAAAATGGACAACATTGGGACAACTCAGTAGAACCTAACGAAGAAGAAGAGTTTCTGAAATGGAAGGCGCAGCTTCCAGAAGTAGCAGAAACCAGCATTGATAGAAGATACTTCAGCAAAGCCAAGGACAAATGGGAACTTCATGTGTTTGCCGACGCATCTGAAGACACAATAAGCGCTGTGGCATACCTACGTTCAAAGCCCAAAGAATACTCAGCAGATTTAGCATTTGTAATCGGAAAGTGCCGAGTAGCACCGATGCGACACCTTTCTATACCACGCTTGGAACTACAAGCAGCAGTGATGGCGGTGAGACTTAAAGAACAGATAGTGAAGGAACACGAATCGAAGATTCACAGTTGTAACTTTTGGACAGACTCCACTACTGTTCTGCAATGGATTCATAGCTCCCACCGTAAGCAACAGATGTTTGTTGCAAACAGAGTGGCTGCGATTTTGGATACAACTAATGTTTCACAGCGGAATCATGTGAGTGGTATTAACAATCCAGCTGACATCGGGACACAAGCGATCAATGTTGACGAACTTAAGAGAAGCGAATGGCTCACTGGGCCGGCCTGGTTGAAGCAACGAGAGTACGAATGGCCTGAACAGTTGAATTTAACATTTGCTTGAGACGAACAAAACGACGAAATGGTCTTCTCAGCAAAGGTTGAAGAGAAGAAGCCGATGAATCAGCGGGAACGATTTAGTAGTTTCAATCGACTAGTAAATACAATGGCATACGTACAGCGCGTATTTATAAAACACCAACCGGCAACAGAAACATTAAGTGTTAAAGAAAAAGAGGGTGCATAAGCAAGCATTTTCAGACTACTGCAGCGAGAACAGTTTGCTGAAGAGATGGAATCTCTCAAGGCTGAAAAGGAAATTCCAAAAAACAGCAAAATCCGCCAGTTTTCACCATTCATTGACCAGCCAGGACTTAATCGTGCCCAGGGCAGAATAGGTAAATGTCAATTGAACTTTGAAACCAAGCATCCAATACTGTTACATTGGAAGCACCATGTAGTTGAATTATTCTTGCAAAATGAAAGTAAGAATAATCATCACGAAGGTACTGAACATGTCAGAAACATAGTTCAGCAGAAATTCTGGATCCTAGGCATACGAAATGCTTTGAGATCGATCAAAAACAAATGCATTAGGTGTCGAAGGGGAAGAGCCCAAACAAAGGCACCAGTAATGGCAGATCTACCTGAAGAACGATTAGTCGCATCAACAGTATTTTCGAATGTGGGCGTAGACTATTTCGGACCATTCACAGTAAAGATTGGTCGAAGAAACGAAAAGCGTTGGAGCTGTCTATTCACATGCCTTACTGTACGTGCGGTACATATAGAGATTGTACCAAAACTAGACACTGATTGTTGTCTGAACGCAATTATGCGATTCATTGCACGAAGAGGCAAACCGGTCAAAATGATTAGCGATAACGGGACAAACTTCGTTGGAGCTGAAAAAGAACTGGCAGAGTATATAGCAGCATGGAACAAGGTGCGAATTGAAGAACATCTGATTCAACAAGGTATCAGATGGAAGCTCAACCCACCTGCAGCACCACATTTTTGAGGAGTGTGGGAAAGACTGGTTAGGAGTTGCAAGAAGGCAATGTTCGCAGTGCTGGGCAATCGATCAGTCACGGAGGATGTTATGTCAACCACGATGTGTCTTGTTGAACAGACGCGAACAGACAAGTCAGTTCTGATGCTACCGATTGAGAAGCTATTACTCCAAACCATTTCCTACTTGGCAACAAGAACCTTTGTTTACCGTATCTATCAGGTGCACTGCAATTTGTTGATCATAGAATGCTCTTCCGACAAACACAAGCTTACGCAGACCTCATCTGGGACAGATTCCGTAAAGAGGACTTGCCAACGTTGAATAGTCGAAAGAAATGGCAGACCACAACGGACCGAAGTCTTCAGCAGGGTGATCTTGTGTGGTTAGTGGAAGACAGTGACAAACGTGGATATTACAATCTGGGTCGAATAACCGAAACCTTTGAAGGGTTCGACGGAGTGATTCGATCAGCGAAAATCCGAAAAAAGGATGGATATTACAAGAGGCCCGTAGTGAAGCTCGCTCCGGTACTACCAACTGACGATGATATTTTCACGACGGAAAACAGGGCCGGCGATGTTGGAGCTGAGCTTAAGGAAAACAAAATTGCGTAGGACGAAAACTATTACTGTCTTCTATTTTTATCCCAATTATCCATTTCTTTAGCGAGGAAACTGTGTATAGCAAATCAGAAACAGCCACGTATGCCACGTCAGCACAAAAATTGTTAACAAACTGAACTAAAATAAGAACTTACAATCTCAATATCTTGTCAGCTTAGCAACTCGAGCTAGCAAATAATCTCAGCAATAAAATTGTTGAAATAATATAGTCTTGAGCAGTATATTTGTTACTGTGTCTTGCTAAAACCAAACCCTTGAGCAGTATATTTGTTAAATTTATACTGTGTCTTGATAACAAAAATTTGCCTTGAGCAATATTCTATCAAATATTGTGTCTTGTATCGAAAACGTCTCGAGCAGTGAATTCAATTTTCTGTGTCCTGATTTTCAGTCTTCAACTCGTGAGTACTCTGCGAAAATCGCAACACACACACACACCCAGGATTACGTTAGAAACCAATTTTTCATAACACTTCTTAGGCATATATTTTTGCCTTTGATTTGTTTTATCAAAACTATTGAACTGGTAAACATAAAGAGATCCCGTATTGTGTGACCTGTGGACCCAGTTCAATTGAGAAAAAATCCAAAACTAATTTAGTCAAATTAGTTAATGCAACGGCAAGTACAGCAGAGCGGATATACAGTTACAAAAGCAAACTGCATCAACGAAGTATCCGGACAGATTTTGTAACCACTCAGAACGAAGTGGGCGGTGTAAAACTTTCTTTGTGAAACGCAAGGAGAGCAGCCGTTACACTGGGCGACTGTTGTCAAGGTCGAGGCGATGTTGTGGCAAGAGTGCCAGTTGCTGGGTCCTTAGTTCGTTTAGTTCTTCAGATTGCAATTCAAGACTTGTACTGCATTGTCGTTTTTATTGTGTTGCTTTTCTTAATTTAATTGGAAACTACGTTTTTAGTTACAACTAGTTGTTCGTAACCCTTAGATATTTAGTTTTAAAGTGAGTAATTTCTATAAGAAGCAATTGTAACTTCAAATTGTTACTTGTCCAGTTACTTTATGATCAAGATAAAAGAAACTGTCTCAATTTCTGGGAGATAACTCATTCCTTGATAGTCTGTCCGTTATAACCTGTTTTCTTAAAAAAGATAAATAGGATCGCGAGAAAAGCATGAAATGGTTATATAAGGACTGATAAAATAGCTCTTGCAAAGGACGTTTTGTGTCTACAAATAAATATGCATAAGTTAAACAGATCTTATCTTCTTAAAGGTTTGGTGAAATTTTCGGGATAAGATGGTATGGAACATTATGTAAATGGGCAAATTAATCAACTCGATAACAACTGTTGCATAACAACTGTTGCATTTTTAACCGGTGAAGCAATTCTATAGCGACAAGTTAACACTACGAAATCTAATTCGTCATTAGACTATGATTTTATCACACTCTTTTATCACCAGTGTTACTATAAAAACAGAGACGACAAAAGAGTGTGATTATTTTGTAGTCAAATCACGGCTGTGTGGAGTAAAATATGCTGTTATAATCGGAATATTCATTTGCCGTTTCTCGTTGTTTTTAAGTTATGCGGAAAACTGACAGATGTTAAACAAGATAAAGGTTAGTGATAACACATAAAAATTTTTAAGTTCGATCATTACAATTGTTTGCATGAAATCATCGCGATAAAGTATGATAAAAGTGCAAAAGTGGGAATTTGCCGTATAACTGTAGAAACAAGCACGGAATAACAAGCAACAAGAAAGGGGGATATGGGGGCGGGGGGGTTAGGATTTTTAACAAAACGGGAGCACTTCCCTTTACAAAATGGAGAGCATAAACGGATGTGAATAAATTGGACTAGTTATATCCGCCTAGTTGGCAGTCATAAACAGGGAGGCTATAACTCGACTAAGACGGTCCTCTGTTAAAACGGATGCTTTGATCGTAACATAAAAAGCGCATATTCGTATTCTATCCTACTGACCGCAGGATACATGTTACATCAACGGCACTGTTTGATAAATAAAACCTATTTCTTTGTAGTATTCAACGCCTGGGGAACTTTTTATTATACTCACAATTTAATCCATATGATTTTTGGTTAACAGGGAAAAGAGGAAAGACTTGGAGCGCCAGAATTATTCGCCATAAGTAGCCATTTGCGGACACTTAAACTAGATAGATATGGTAATTCTAATACATACAAATTGAAGAGGTATAAATAAAGCGGAGGGGGGGGGGGGGGGGAGAGACGTACATAGCATTGCTCTAAGTAACGCACACTATTTGAGCAGAAAATAATAAATTTGAATCGAAAGCAATAAA
This sequence comes from Convolutriloba macropyga, assembly GCF_964194025.1. Lineage (NCBI taxonomy): Eukaryota > Metazoa > Xenacoelomorpha > Acoela > Convolutidae > Convolutriloba > Convolutriloba macropyga. Next base: position 76,805,113 of record NC_134469.1, on the reverse strand, counting down.
TATTTGGGACAAACTAAAAATTTCTGAATTCAAAAAGAATTTATATTTTATAATTTTGTTTATTTTTTGTAGTTTTGAAGCTTGAGAGTGCCTGTGGAGCCAATAAACAAACAATAACAACTATCAAATGTTGACAAAGCGCAAATTACGAATCACCTTCGTCCGATCACATATCGGATATTGGTGGCGGTGTTACAAGAATAAATGACTGAAAATATTTGTTTTATGGAAAATCAGAGAACATCATACAATTGACAATATTTAATCCAGGAAATGAACAACCAGAAATGTCTGGTACCTTTAAAGGACCTTCAAATACCTGTATTACCGTTTTAATGACCGGCAAAAATAACTGCTAAGAAAATGGTGATAAAAAGGGTTAAGAAAATTGTTAATTGAGTCATATTCTATCTTTTTGAAAAAAAAATAAATTCAAGGTTCAGCATGCAGTAACTTTATCGCTAACAGTTTTTAGAAAAGCATAACTTGAAGGCGAACACTATTTATAAACTGCTCGAATTGATTGTTTTCCAATATATTGCTGCTTTTGTAACGCACTGCAACTAACCCAGCCGGTAAAGCAATAAAAAAGTATATGTTAAAAAAATTTATCAGCAGCAATTTATACACTGGAATGTAAGATGCTGCATTAAAACGAAACTCCATCTTACTTCAAAGAGTAGCTCTTCAAATCAGCTGGAAATAACATTTGGATTTATCTGAACGCATTCTCCGTTTGAGCATTTTTTAATGTTTAATGTATCCTCAGGGGAAATATTTTTTGGTAATATCATAATAAGCTATAAAACTAGCAAGTCATTGATATCTTCAGATTCTCAAGTAAATAATTCCAAGATACACAAGGAGAACCTTTATTAGATTCAATTAGACTTGATTTTTGATGTCTTTAAAAAAATCTGGTCTAGATTCAATATTGGAGCAATACAAAAACTAATACTCAATTCAAAACAAACAAAATTGGGAAATTAGATGTTTAGAATCTTAATTGTACTCTAATCTCCCTTTTGTCCAAAAGAAATTAAAGTAGCAAGAAAACGGGAGCGAGCGTAGCTAAAACATAGGGCTAAATTTCTAATCAGTCACATTTCATGAAATCAAAATGAAATTTGATTTATCAACAAAAACTAAGGCAGACTGAGGTCGAGTAACTTAGAATCATTTCTCATTTAAAGCGAAACAGATTTGTTTACCGGCAAAGCTGAATGATTTATTATTGGCACTAAGTTATTACACAAAAGGACCCGGTAAATTAAGCCATAGCAGATACATAGTTTCGAACGCTAGCATCAAAAACCGCTGAAAAGAAAGTGCCGGTGTAAATTTCTACTTGTCATAAGTGAGAGAGCAGGTAAGGCCATGACAGCTCCTACAAAAGTGCGGTAAACTCAAAAAGATAGGGAAAAATGAATAGCAGATTTGATATACCTCGCATTTTTATTAACCATTTTATTAAATGGTAAGAAAAATTTACATCAGAAACAGTTCTCATAGGAAAGCACCAACAACTCTAATGCGTTCAAAAAAGTTGATATAAACAACCGTTTCCAAAACCATTAGACAAGATTCAAAATCAAACTTCAAAAAAAGTAGAAAAAAGATACAGTGGAGCTTAGTGGAAAAATTGTTCAGATTCAAACAGTCAGATTGGTGCTCAGCTACATCATTCTAAAATTCTCAAACTTCCGTTATTTAACTTCATTAGGCAGAACAAAAATCTGCGGTTACTTTAACGATTTCATTGTTGAAGGTTTTAATGTTTGTTTTCAAGTGCTGTGAAAACATTATGCAACAATCCCGGTCGAGCATTCGAGGTTAACAACTATGTAAACCCTTAAATTTTGCCAAAAATAAGGTTAATAAAAAACATTTAACACTCTAAAAATTTAGCGTTGAATGCTGTAAAAATTCTGAAAACTATATGGCTAAAAGCATCACGCTTACTTCGGAAATGAGTTTTTGAAGTCATTCGTTTTTTAAAAGCAAAGTTTAACATAGCCGTTTTTGTCTGAGCTGGGATAATTTGCCTTTTAAACGCTGAACAAATTAGGTTCCCCATTTCAAATAATTTTACAAAATTTCAACGCACATATATACATTAAACTGAAGTGGATTCAATTTGATTTTAGTAATTATTTGCGGCACTCTGACTATTGAAATAAGGGCAGAGGTTCTAGCCCTGGTAATTTTTTTTAATAGTAAAGTAAACCAAAATGGATTTAATTGAATAAAGAATGAATTCGAACAGAAATATGGAGCACTAATTATACCGCAACAATATGATATCAAAATAAATGCGTCAACAAGTTAAACATGTCACATAAATTTTAAATGAACGACCGTTTTTTGAACAATTAGACCAAGTTCAAAATCAGACAAGTTTCCTAAACCAGCAGACAAAACTTCAAATTAGGAGAAATTGTGGACAAAGTGATGAAATGGAGCTGAATAGAGAAATTTGTTCGGATTGAAATGACTATTTCGATTTTCAAACTTTCGATTGCTTCAACTTCCTCAGACAGACCAAATTTTGCAGTTATGTAGGCCTAATAATTATTCTCAAATGCTGTCAAAAGTATTTAAAAGAATCCGGGACCAGTATTCAAGTTTGAAAATTGTAAAAAAGTTTAGCCAGGATTCAGGTTAATAAAGGAAAACTGCAAACATTGCAAACTTTAGCGCTGAGTGTAATCAAAATGGTGAAAATTTACTGTTAAAATAACAGAGCAAATCTTGTGGAAGTGGATTTGTGATGTCATGCGGCTTTTACAGAAGGAACATTTAGCTCAACCGTTTATTAAAAAATCCGCGGCTAAAAATTGTTTTTTTTACAAAAATTTATCTCACTTTGTTTACAATAAAGTGGAGTCATTCTGATTAGAGAATAAAAATTATTCTTACTTTAGTAACTGAATTGAGGTGCGGTATAATTGCTGACAAAATGGCAGAGGTGCGAGCCCTGGAAATGAATTAATTTTTCTCCATCAATTCGCATAGAATGTTTAAGATGAGTTTCTTTAAGGAAAACAAAACAAAAATATTTGAATAAGGAACTTGTTCGAAAGGTATTATTTGGCATTAACAATAACGCATGAAAATAATCGATATATCAGTGAGTATAGTATGCTTAAGTGTTCTTAAATTTTAAATAGAAAATTTTTTGCTGTCTCCAAAAAATCTTAGTCTAGAATCATTTTTGGCGTTATTGAAACCAATGCGAAATCAAGTACTTATTAATTAATTATGTGTTTCAAATTCTAGTTGAATTCAAATCTGACCTCTGTCATGGAAAAATAACGGAGAAATCGAGCAAAACAACAAATTGAGAGAACATAGCTAAATAATATTGCCAAAACACTATAAAACCAAAATTTGTCAACTTGTGCGACTTGTCCAACTTGTTTTGTCAAATTTTAGATTGAGTTATCAACAAAAAACCAAGGGCAATATAAGTAAATTAACTTGGAATCATTTGACATTTTAAGTGAAAGATTTGTTCATCAGCAAGACCAAATGTTTTTTGATGGATAATTTGATGACAATTTTTGAAGACATAGCGGATATACAGTTCAGACGAACTAACCCCGAAAAAACGTTTTAGCTGGACAAATCTTAAACCGTTTAAAAAAACTTATCGGTGTCAATTTTTCCTTGTCATAAGTGGGAAAAACAGTCGCTACAAGTGATGCTGTGGAAAAGATTCCAACCATAGCTCACAGCCCTTTCAAAACTGCCCGGCTAAATCACACTCAATTTATACAAAAGTCCATTGTTTTTGCGGCATTGGTGGCGGAAAATATTCTTACTGGTTTGCATTCAGTTCAAAATTGTATGCTATTTCATGAAAGATTGAACTAAACTATATTTATAATATATATCGTGAAAACTAATTATTTTAGGATCAGAGATAACTTATCCCAAAGTGAAATTAAGAAAAAATAGAATTTGTAAAATGCAAAAACACAAACTGAATTTCTTTAAATGCCATCATTTGTTGCTTTTGAATACTGAAGGAATGAAATACACGAACATCAACTATTATGTGAGATTTCCATTTATGGATAAGTGTTCACAAGTTTTCGGCATCTAATCTACAATGAGAAATCGACAAAAAAATCATGTGATTTAAACTAATAATAGAGCAAAAAGAAGGCACCAAATTCAGCGACGTACCTCAAAACTATGTATAACTAACTGGAAATTAGTCCATGTTAGGCGCTACGGTCTTCAAATTTTTTGATTTGGCTTTATTTTGCTCAAACTTTCCAATGAGGAACAAGGTTCCCAGTAAAATTTTTTTCCAGGAAGTACAAGAACATGTTTACTTGCAGTCAGTCATTAAGGAAGCCTAACCTGGTTTTGATGCGAAACCACCAGAGAAACTAATTTTTTTAAATAAAGTGGATTGCTTTAATCTGAATTTTCATAAAACTTGAATCAGCCTGAAAATGTAACGGGGCGTAGCTGAATAACAGTGCTAAGTGAAATTATTTTCCTTTTTCGAAGTTTAGTATGAGTTAATAACAAAAACTCAATCAATTTGTGATCTTATCGTAGCGTAGGTTTATGTGACATTTGAAAGGCAACAAAAATTGTCCATAAAGCTGAAAAATTTGTTATTGGGACTATTCGAGCATGGAATAGTGCATTGACAATTTATTACATAGCGGATACACAGTTAAGAAAAGGCAATCTCAAAAACATTTCTTAATCGGACAGATTTGAAACCGCTGCAAAAAACTGGGTGGTGTGAAGCTTGTTAGAAGTAGCAGAGCATTCGTTACAGGTAATGCGGTGAAAAAATTTTGCCATTTCCCGGGTCGTTGTGTCACCACCATTCAACGTAAAATTATGTAAGATTAGAGGTGAATGCGGAAAATTTTGTAAGATAAGCGGTAAAATTACATAAATGGGGGTTTAATGCGGTGAAAAAAAAACCTTTATAGCCTGGTAGCGGTGAAATTACATAATTTCACCGCTGAATTTAGCGTTGAAATTACATAAATTCACTGCTTTGAAAAAAGTGTCCAATATATGTAAGATAAGCGGTGGTGAGAAGTGGCGCAGTGGAAGAAGTGGCTGACATGCAGGTGGTGAGAGGTTCGAATCCGTTCAAGGACGGTAACTTGTAGTAAGTGGTGAAATGTTATGAATTTTTGTAAGTTCACCGCTTACTCTAGCGGTGAACTTACATAATTTCACCGCATCACCGCAAAATTAGGTAAGAAGTTTGCGGTGAAAAAACCAACTTTTCACCGTTTATCTTACATATTTTTCCGATTTTTTCTCGGCCCGGGTTAAAGCTGCAATTATTACAAAATCGCACCACTAAAGCCACAAAATTCACAAAAGTTCACCGCATTCACAGCTAATAGATGAGTGAAATGAAATCAGTATGTTATGAAATCAATAAATGTTTTGCTTCGTTTCTTTAAAGGTTGGATTTACTCTGAAGTGATTTTTAAAATGTACTCTGAGTAATAATAATTCTATGAAATAACAACCTCGACTATCCTTACAGTAGAAAATTTATAGAGTTAGTAGAGTTATAATTGATCAAGACAATCAGGAATTTATTTTCAATTTCCACCATTACTGTTCTGAGAGGGATATGACACATAAATCATTGAGTTTCCTCTTCAGCGGGCGCCGCATTCCGTAAGCCATTTCAATGCTATGTTTTGTTTTTGACGCGTTGTTCATTTCTGGAGCCATGCGCAGCTTCATTAATAGCCCACTCCATATGAGAGGGGAACTTATCTGGGATTGCTTTTACTCTTTTATGCATGTCCTGACAAAAATAATAAACACAATATCATATCTGACCTAAATGTTTGTTATCTTTTGTTGAAAAGACGTCATTAAAAAATTTCCAAACTTTTCAAGTCAGTTTTGGCAAAAATTTCAGTTTTTCAGGAAACAAAACAACATTTTTCAGTGTTTGATGCAAAGTTGAATAATAAACGGCATTCATAATTCAACTTGTTGAACGGCATTCTTAATTCAAACGGCATTCCTGATCAAATTTTTTGCTATGATCATGTCGACGATAACTTGGAGCTGGTTCAACAGTAGTTCGACAGTATCTAAAATAAAAATTGAGAGCAACAAGGATGCTCGGTAATGTGCGTACGCACATAATGTTCCGACCCCGCTTCATCCTTATTCTTGACTTATTCGGCTACCAAATGACAGAGATAGAAAACTTTCAAAAACATACATATCGTTCAATAAACCACAAATGGAATACAATGATGCCATGCTAGAGGACCGATGGAATTTCTGTTAATAGGACTACTAGAACAGATAATAATATAATCAAATAACAAACATTAATTACGACCAAAACTCGATGTCTATTTAAAAAACATCATTAAAAAATCAAACTTGCATCAGATAAAACAAACAAAACAAATTAACTTATAATTCATTAGAAAAGATATTTGACCTGTCCTCAATGCGACTGGGTGACAGGTCGACAAAAAAGCAGAAAGTTGCGAAGTTCAAAAAAGTTTTTCCATTTGTGAAAACAAATAATTTCAAAGTGATTAACATCATTAGATATTAACTGAAATTGCCAAAATGTTCATTTATATCTCCATAGGAAGCAATTGAGACCTGTAATTATCGAGTGTGCGTCAAACGGCAACAAAAAAAACAAAAACCAGCAAAATTAAGAAGTAGAATTAAAGTTTGCATTCTAAGAGCATTTAAAATGTTCAATTGCACATTATTTCAAAGCCATTAAAACAAATTCAAATAAAATGAATTTAATAAATTTTAAGCAAGAGCAAAATTGAAGTAATCGAGTTCCGGGGCATATCCTATATCTTAAATAGTTTTTAAGGAGTTACCACCTTAAAATGCCCTCTCTTTCAGTTCAGAAAATTAGATCATACATTTGAGCTACTGATCCCATATAAGCTGCTTTCGCCAAGTAATTTTGTTTGTAGAATTTTTTGCTAGCATTTTGAATTTCTTGTCAAACTTGTAGATTTTATCTCCGCAAAATATTATTTTAATTGCGTGCCTTAAATTGGTTAAAAGTTGAGCTACAAAACTCTTTGAAGAATTGAAATATTTTAATTTTTCTTTTTCAAAATAAATATTGCTACGCAAAGGGTTCCAACTGATACAGCAGATAATTGCATAGGATGGCGCTCAAAATCAATTGAGTTTTCAGACTTGTCTCAAAAAATAATTGTCTCGAAAATGATTTTCATCTTGTCTCAAAATCAACCTTGTCTTCAAAAATAAACCTCCCGGTACGTAATTTGTTGCTTTCTGCAAAAAAGATTGTTTGGCAAAACTAATTTTACGGTCAGTCACCTGAAAAACATTCTTATTGCTATTGAAAACTGTTCAACAGAAGCTGCAAAACGCCTAAATCTTGAGACTGAAAACGCCATCAAATGACAGTTCTTCGAACACCGAGGATTATTGAATGTTGAACAATAACAGACGTTGCTATCACCAACAATTAAAAATTTGGACAAAAATCTTGTCATACTTAGCCTTCCTTATACGATTGGCCAGCCATTCTCAATTTTTAACTATTTAATCAATTGAAAACTGCAGTTTAGCTCAAATAAAACTCCATCCTGACATTACCCGACTGAACGAAATTAGAAAGAACGCCTGTTGGCTTATGCTGTCGCACCTCTGATATTCATTGATGATACCACTAGTGTTCTGTTTCTTAAATTCTCATTTGCTAGCTTCCTAGTTTTGATTCTTACCGACTCGTTTTTACAGTTGTACCGTGTTTGCGCAAACGATGCGAGAAATTTTTATGTCAGAGTATACAGAACGAGGGAGGGAAAATGTTAACTGTTTGAAGTAAACTTAGCAAGATTGGTTTATGCCGACTGAATTTTTGTGGTAGCGTCACATCTGAGAGTAAAATGACACAAATTGTTGATTTATGAAGTTTTCAAACCCTTATTTTTTCGGTCTTGAATATAAGGATTGGATTGGAACAAAAAATTCTGCTTAAAAAATTTAAGCTTTTGAATGTTTTCATGACGTGGACCAGTTTTGAACTCTTTAGCATTTCAACTTGAATATCTTATTTCCCAAAAACAGACATTTTTTGTTTTGCAATCGGTTACCATTTTTTAAGAAAGCGGCAGCTTTATAATCTAACTTTTGATTTTTAGGAAGTTTTGTTTTTCAAAATGTTGAAACTGTTCAACCACACAGTGTTTCCTGAAGCATTTAGCACCTCTTTTGCTATTATTTTTCAAGTAGTCTTCTGAATTTAAAAATTTATGCAACGTAACTTTAGTACCAAATGTAAATTTGCAATTCTTTGGAAAGAACTTGCTGCTGAGTTATTTTTCAAAAATTTTTCGATATTTTTTTAACTCAGATGAGTTTTATAGTTTATATGGCACTACTTCCAAACATGTTGAATATAATTGGATAATATTGAAGCATTTAGAACCAAGTAAAATAAAAGTAAAACCTAAAAGTTGAGACATACGCGGGTAACAAAAGTTTTTAAAGATTTATTAACTTTTTGTTGCAATTAACTTTAAGCTTTTCTGTTTTTTTTTCATCAATTCTGCAAAATCCAATTTTGATATCTTGGGACATTAAGCCATCTTTACATGATCTAAAAATTAAAATTATAACTTACAGAATTATTGCTAAAACTGCAACCAATTTCCACATCGACATGCGATTAGGTACTTACACAGAAAATATCCTCAGCGGTCAAAAATAAGCTCCAGCGCTGATGGGATTCTCCCCGGAAGTAAAAGATTAGAGTACATGATCTGGTCTCGAGCCGGCAGAACTGTGATTGAAGTTATTTTAGTGTCTGTCAAACAATTTCACACTTGGGTGCCACCGAGTCTTCAAATGCTACTGAGGTATACATTACCAGATTGAGATAAAATGAAAGGAGAACTGGCGAATTGTAAACTTTGAAAGTTTAAACTGGTCAGCTTCAAACTTGTACTTCAAGCTGCATTAGTTGTTTGCTTAGCGATTGTTACTTTGGCGTGTGAACATATAACCGATAGAGCAGCAAGAACTTGTAAATGTGAGCATTCTGATAGATACAGACCAATGAATCTTTTCACGTCACGAGGCCTCGGGTCATTTTCACTTATTTATCGAAGCTTACATAATCAAAATACTATGGGCGTTCTGTTCCCAGTACATTTCTTCGGGTTTAAGATTTAATTTGATATTGACTTTCACAGGATTAAAATTGTTTTTCTTAATACTTAAGCAAATTAAGCCTTAGAACTGATAGCTTTCAGAACCCTGACAGCTTCTGTAAACAATCACACTTCAGAAGTTATCCACAGGGTAGTCAATTTCATCAACTTATTCCGAGTCATTATGGGTCACCAATTAACAGATTCAGTGTCTAATACAGAAAATCTAGGATCTCGATCAGATAATTGCAAAATGTATTTTGCGAAATTTTAATTTTGTTAACAAGTTTGACAAGATTAAAAAACGAAAAAACTCAAGCAGAAACAGAAAAGAATGTTTCCGAGCATGAAAATTGGAAAACATGGATTTGAAGTGTTCACATGTTAAAGATTTTTTCACTTAGAAAGAAACTTTTTCTCTTAAGGTAAAACGGTGAAAGTCCGTCCCCGTTCAAAGAATCGTTTTTGAAGCTTTTCGGCTCTTTTCTTACATAAAAGATCGAGTTTTCCCGTCATTAAAAAATAATATTGGTTCAATTTGATAATTTTTTAAGTGTCTTAATCAGAAGATTATTGAATTGCTCACATATCCACACAGCAATTTGCAAATCTGAATCACTTCACCACATTAAAATCAAATTAAAAAATCAAACAAAAATCAAATTAAAAAATCAAACAAAAATCAAATTAAAAAAATAAGAAAATTCTCGGTAGATAGAAAAGACAACGAGTCATTGGAGACAAAGATTCATCCTTCCGAACAGAAAAAAACGAAAAAGCAGAATTCAAACAAACGAAACATCTTGCAAAAAATGGCCAAAAAATTTTTAAGATTGCATTAAAGAAAAAAATTTAACTGTTTTTCAAAAATTTAACGCCAAAAAATGAACTTTTATTGAAGCGAAAAGTCTCTTATGTTGCACAAAAAGATTTTCTAGTAATTAAAACCAAAATACAAACAAAAAACTGACAAAAATTGGAAAATTACAAAATCGGATTAGGATATGTACAATTTTATAAAACAAAATTACATCGAGGCAGAAAGAGGCGTTGAGTATATGAATTATCAAAGGGAAGTTGCCATAGTAACTGATTTTTGACAAGAGACGGCTGAAAGATCCCAAAAATGAAGTAAAAAAAGCCAAAAAATAAAAAAAAATCACGAAATATGTGCCAAATTTGAACTTGAAACGCATTTTCCGGCTTTTCAACACACTGTCGTATAAATTTTCGATGTTCACATTTCAATATAGCATCGAATAAAAATTATTTCTACATACACTAAATTACAAGCAAGAAGTGGGCCACGTAGACGAAACGCAGCGCATGATCAAAAAACTTTCGATCAAAAAAATTGGTTCACACGGCAATTTTACACTTTCGCTTTTATGTCAAAACAGCGTCTGAATGAATAGTACTTCCGGTAAAAAAAACCTTAAGAAAACCAATACTCCTCTTCGAGTAGTAAAAAAACCAAGAGAAGGCCAATAATAGCCCCAGCTACCGCTGTGCGGCTATTAATAAAGCAAATTAATACAACCAGCCTGAATTACGACCAAAACTTTAAAATAATTTCAAGAAAACAAGCACTTCAGAACAAAGGCAAAACAGCATCAAATATACCCTTAACTGTACAAACTGACTTTTCAACTTCACAACAGTGCAAAGAACCTCAACAATGGGCTTAAGTACAAAATCGAAATCTTGATTGAAATCTCATTACCGTAAATTTCTGTGGGGAAAACGAAAAAAATTAACAACATAACTGGAAGATTGCCAGAAAATAGCCGCAAAAGCTTCGTAGATCTGCTGTCTCAAAAAATCAGTAAAAAAGACAGAGCAAAAAAATCTTCTTTTCATTCAAGGCTGATATGTTATATTTTGATTAAAAATCTGTATAAGATTTTGCTGCCTCTATTAGCTGCTCTCAAACAACCTTCATTTAGAGTGACACACACTTATTTGACCTTATCTCTTTGAATTAAAGTAAATAAAAATCAATTTCAAAGTGAAGAAGTCATTTTTGAGAGTGAGGTAAGTCAAGTGTGACCAAAAATTTAATCACGCGAATCAACAAAAAACTCGTTCCAATAAGAGTGAAAAATGACGTCACACACGCATTTCAGTTGAATTGCATGAACGAATGAACAAAAAGCAGATTTGAAGTGATTGTGACGTCATATCGTTGTAACAAAAATCGTGACGACGCAATAAAAAAAACATAGCCGGTCGAATACCGGAAACGACTCGAATCGTCGTGCATTATAATCTCCAACCTAACCGTACCCAAATCAGAACATCAAAATAGACAAGAGAAAAAAACAAAAGTAGCCCAACAAACCACATTAAAGTGTTTTGAAAATGCCGACAATTTTTTAGGTGCGGGGGGAGCTAGGCGGGGTGGGTGGGTAGATAGGTTGGGGAGGTCGGTAGTGCTGGGGTAGTTAGGTGAAGCGAGGGGGTAGTTTGGGGGGGGGGGGTACGGGTAGGTGGAGGGTAAGTTGGGGCGGGGGAGGGAGGTAGGTCGTGGGGGGGTAGGTAGGTGGGTAGACAGGTTGGGGAGGTGGGTAGGGCTGGGGTAGTTGCGGGGGGTAGGGGTAGTACGTGGGGGGTAAGTTGGGGGGGAGGGGGGTTGCGGGGGCGGGGGGTACGTAGGTAGGTGTTGGGGGCATGGGTAGGTAGGTAGGTGTTTGAGGGGGTAGATAGGTGGGGGGGGGGTTGTGCGGTGTAGATAATTAGGGGTGACTTATATAGGAACAAAAAATCTCAAATTGACCTCTTCACCTTGAACATTACCAGCAGTTCCTAATTACTATACATTACAAACGAAGCTACTGTTAAAGTGCAATATTCGAAAACAGAAGTCAGCAATCAAAAATGGAGGTAAATGCTCGAACAGAAAGAAGTCAAAATTCAAGTCATGAAAAAACTTGCTTTCTGCTAAAAAAAACCTGTAGAATCTCAATATTCCTCTTCGAGTCGTAAAAAACCAAGAGAAGGCCAATAATAGCCCCAGCTATCGCTGTGCGGCTATTTAAAAAAGATGGTTGTAAATAGAATGAGCTTGGGACGTACAAAAAAATGGTTGCCTGTAAAAGAAAGTTAAATGTGCTGCACGAGGTAATAGGTTGATCGAGTTAAATAATTTATGACGGCAATGCTCAAATATGTTTTGTTTAGAGTTTTGGATTGCCGTTCAATTTCATTTTGTTTGTTTTGTTAGTAAAATCCATGTCCCTCAGTTGTTAATTTCTTGTATATACTTTTCTGTATTCTTTGCTGGCTGAGCGATTGCTCGTGAAAAATCGTTAGCAAAATCCATATATTCGTTGTTGTTGAGTTTCGATTTAGCATACGTTGAGCAACAAACTCCAAAAATTCATATAATTGCTCAATAAAGGTTACATGACTTAAAAGGTTATCTGCCTGTGATCTCTCAAAAAGGCGTAAGTTGTATTTAATGCATTTTTTATAATTGGCCTTCAATTAATAAAACACTTTTTTACCGTAAAACTATTACAAATTTTTTGTAAAATAATTTGTTGAATCCGTTTAATATAGCCTAGATGGATAGAGAAGAACGGATATCAGCAATAAACGAAACCAACCAGAGAGCAAACGTAGTTCAGAAAGTCAACGCAAAAATTACCGAGGAGCTTAGAATGCCACAAAAATTTGACAATTTTAGGACAAATCTTTGATTGCAGATTATGCGAGAAATTTACATTGAAAACCGTCAAAAATATGCAAGTCACATAGAACCTGCAACCATTATAGACACAATCTAAAGAACAAAAGATTTCACTTCATTCCTCAGCACTTAATTTAAAAATCATCTTTATCATCATCGTCGTGAATTCGGAGCAGAGCCAAATAAATATTAATACCAAACCGCAGAAATAGAGGTTTTTATGTCATCGCTAGTCTCTTGTCTCTTTTTAGTTTTCAGACTAGCCTCTCCATGCTTCACTGCTTTTCTGCACTGATCTCTTTTGGCTTGTTTTGCACTTTGCCTTTGTAGTCTCTGTTTAATGACACTTGGAGGTATTGTGGTTGATACGTACGCGGTGCTAGCTTTGGACCGATTTGACTGTTGACCAACAGAGCCCACGTCACTGTCCAATCTCAATCTGGACATCAGATCTCTTCCCACTTCTTCGTTCAGATCTCGCGCTTTTTCAGTACTTGTTGGGTACATTCGCTCGTAGTTCTGTTCCAATTCAGCTTCGAGCTCCTGTTGCTCGTTGGTTTGAGGAATGGCGCTCAATTCTGAGGTTTTAACCGTGTTCCGTGTGCTCGATTTATCACTAATTCTATTGGAAGTTTCGGTGTCAACAGCTTTGGAAACATTGCTAACTTCAGTGTGTGAACTCCTGCAGTCCAGGAACTCCTGCTGTGCATCTGAGTTCGAGGGTTCAACATGATTGTTTTCTGCGTTTTCATCAATCTCTTTTTCTGACTCCTCATCGTGCGATTGGTCCTCATCCGACTCACTGTCTGACCTCTGATTGGCTATTAAAAACTCGTTACAGTCGTCTTCAACGTCAGCCGTGAATCCACTCGCTTTCACATCTTCGTCCAAACTGTTCATCTTCTCAATGTCTTTCAAACTGGGCAACGAGTCATCTGGCTGGAAATCGTATCTTCTGCTGAAAAAAGTGAGCACGCAATCTTTGTCTCTGTTAAAGAGGGTGTCTGCATTGAAATGTGAAGTGGAGATCATTTGAGGGAAGTCAATCACGGATACTTGATAGTCGTCTGAGAGCATGACATTGAACTCGTTGAAGTCTCCGTGAATAAGACCGACTGATGCCAGTCTGATCAGGATGTTCATCAATTCAGTGAACACTCTGGCTGGATCAGCTAATTGATACACCTGAAAAATAAAACATTTACAACCACATAAGATTGAAAAGCCGTTGTGTCGAAAGTATCAGAAGTCCGAAATTGAGGCCAGGATTTAGTTTACTTGGTTGGCAGGTCCATTTCAAAATGAAGTTTGAATTGAACTACTCAATGAAAGTTTTCCGCTCAGCAAATTGGCTATTGCAAATTTTCCAGCAAATACAGTACGGGTTCACAATCATAGCAGATATAAAGCATTCAGTTTTTTTGTTTGGCTCGAGCACGTATACATAAATGAACACGGCCATCGCATTTATTTAATTTCATTAAAAATGTTATTTGAAGCGTTTTTCTACTCAGATAATGGCTTGCATAGCATCATTAGAGGACTAGTCACTTCAATTTCTATAAACATAACCATGGTGCAAAAATGAATATCAATTATAAATGGCCAAGACAGTTGAGAGGAAAAAAGTAAAAAGTTCCATAAATCTACAGATATCTTCTAAGTGTGCGATCTTCTAAACCGTTCGATTTCTAGAAAGCTCAAAAACGTTTTCAAACACCGTGCCAATGATATGTGTAGGAAGAGCTTATCGACAGCAGTCGCATTGAACTAGTGAAAGATTCTTGATTAAAAGTAGTACCTGATTGAGGACGTATCCCGGGCACAGCCCCATGACCACTACATGTCTACAGGTGTCAATGGGTTTGGGGACAGGGAACTCGTTCTTGGACAGAGCGGACATGAAAGCGAACTCTTTTACAGCTGCCAGTCTGGAGAGGTAGATCCAGTTGACCTTTCGCCCGCGTTTCTGGTAGTCCCGTTTTTCCCTCACCTTCCTGAATGAGGTCCTACCCAACCGATGGAACTTCACAACGCACTCCTCACCTTGAAGGAAAGAAGCTATTTAGCTATTTCTAACTACGCAGGTTATTGTACTAGAAAAAACATTGACCTGATTGCCTCAAGTTTAGCATCAACAATAACACAGAATCTGTTCAAATGTATTTCAAAGGAATTATTGAAGTTATTTAAAATTGGAAAGCAAACTTCGTAAGCTCCCCGTTTAAAAACATACAAGATTAGATTTCATGACAAAACACTGTAATTTTGATTCTCGGTGCCTTATCAAGCTCTGAATGTTGACACCGTAGTCGGATTACCCGCATTTCTATTAATGTTTTGAGGCAAGGTTCTATACAGATTGAGGCAACGAAATAACAGATTTTTTTCTCGTATTCCGGTCACACGTCTTCAGTTCAAAGAATTATTACAAAACGCTTGCATGCGCTGTTTATTGATTTTATCCATTACAAATTTGGAAAGTTCATTAACATTTGATTCGGAAACCGCTAATTATAGATGCCTAAATTATAAAGATGCCTAATATTAAGTGTGACATTAAGTGTTAGTTGGCCACTAATTTGATGATTCGAACAAATTCTTCATCCAAAAGTTATTCGGCACTCTAACTATCCGACGTTTGCAATGAGCAGAAACGAAACAGAAGGCTGTTTCCTCCTTCGTGAACAAAATTTTTGTCTTCATAAGCCTGCATGAACAAAATAGCGACCGTTTAAACAACGAAAACGGTGTTTATATACTCATAAGAGTAATGACTAGCCATTACAAGGTGTATGTATGCATGTGTAAACATATAGCTTTATAGGGTTGTAACAATAATCTACCGGGGAAGCAAAAAGATTTCCAACGCAAGCTCCAGGAACAAGAATACATCCATAATACATCCAACTTACCATTGCCATCTAAGGCCAGGTAGATATCGGATTCTTTTCCCACTCCAATCTGGTTTCCAACAGAGGTGAGGCTTCCTTTGGACGCCAGGGATCTGAGTGCCAGGAAGTCGTAGCCTAGATTAGTGAGTCTGTAACCCTGGACACTCCTCCACGTCTCATAAGCCACCAATCTGTTCTTGGCCAATTCTCTCAGCACCTGAAACCAACTATACATAGTATAGTTAATCAACAAATATAGCAGATGCAAATCTTGAAATTGGACGGTTTTGAAAATCGAGGACCAAAATTTCCAGTCGCTACAAAAAGCTAAAATAGATAAAACCTATTTGAACATTCAACATCCTGAAGCAAGGACACATCTAACAAAAATAGATCAGTGAACACAACCGCTGTCTTAAGAATAATATTAGGGTTTGTCCAATTATTGCCCCCATCTTAGTGGTTATAAAACGTATACCCAAAAAAATCTTGGTAAACATACCGTAATGGAGGGGGGGGGGGCTAAAATAGGAAAGACCCGAATAATAGACGTAATACACTCGAGGGGTTTACCTTGTGAGCTCCTCCGTGTCTGAGATTGGCAATGACAGCCACCAGTCTGTGTGGAACTAGATCGTGGTTTCGCATGCCCAACTCCACCGCAGTCAACACTCGGAACTGCTCAGAAGTCATGTACTTCAGCAGGGAAATGTCAAAACGGCCCATCTCAATAACACGGCAAAAATGGACGCAATTGAACACAAAGACACTTACAGCTCAGTACTCAACTGAAAGGCAATAAATTATACATCGTTGTTCATTATGTCAATGAAAACATCAAAAATCAGCTTATTGTTTGGAAGCTTCGAATTTTCCCGAATTAAATCGTGCAATTGAAAGACGTTAGTTCCAGCTTTCGCTTGCTAATAGAATCAAACTTTTGCCTACTGGCTAGCTAAAAAACTGGACAAATTAAACATCAAAACTTTAAACAAGATCAATCAGGAACAACACACAATAAAATTTTATACACATCTGCTTTCTCACAACCACAAGCAATTTTTTTCAAACTAAGGTTTCAGCTTCAAATGTTTGACCGTCAGTTCAATTTTAGCACCTCTAACGAGTACTACTACTATTGTTGTTGTAACTAAACTTGTCTTCAACTAATTGTCGATATTGCCTCAAAGACAGCCCGTCGACTGTAACCCAGGGCACCAGGTACTGGCCACACTCATCTTCCATTTCCAGCAACCTCTGCTCAATCTGGTTCAAGATATCACCGTTAACACCAGAGTCTTTTCGTCTCTCCAGTAACTTCATTCTGTTATTTATATCCATTTCCCCTTTCGCACAAACTACCGATAACTCAGCAAGCTTGTCTTTGTAATTGAATTCTGATTTGACGTTAGTAGCGCTGAGAAGATTCTGATTTGAGAGAACAGTCGCAAATTGAGATTCAAGTTCGGCAATCATATCACAGTCACGCAATCCAGAAGCAACTCCGACTGCTTTCTTCATCTCCGCTCTGAACTCGAAGTTGACTCGGTCTCTTTGAGAGCTACCAAGTGAGTTGCAAAATGCGTTCACAGTTCTCTCGTCAGCACTTGGACTCCTAAGTGTAATTAAATCTGAGCTGATTTGCGCCGGGAGTTTTGCAAGATTCTCGTCAAGCTCTAAGGATGGCAGCAAATTATGTGAAATGAGACCTAAATTTTCTTCCTGTAACTTTTCAATAGCTTGATTTGATTGGTACACTTCTTCAAATAGACGTTGCAGCTTCTGTTGGTTTTTGACAGCCGTCAACTCTAAATTCTCAATTTCAGCTGCAATGTCGTTTGACTTCTGCACCTCAACCACTAAAACAATAACTGCTACTTTAAATCGGCAAAAAAATCAATTTCAATATGATACCAATGGACGATCAATTAGAAAGATAATTAAGTAATTACTTAATTATCTTCGCTCAGCCATAAAATAACGGACAATACACTTAAAAACACGGCAAAATTTCATATATCAACAGTAGAAATCAAGAAACATAACCGACTGACGTCGGGCGAATTGCTCTCAAACGACCGGCGAGCGGTTGGCTTCGTCAACAGCTAGCCACGGTTTAGGGACCTCAGGGCACTACCTCTCTAACCCGTAATCGGCCAAGCGAAAAATTGCATAAACGACAAACAGGATTAATATATTTGTTACGATTTGCGACATTAGGCTACATAACAGCAGCTGAAGTTCGGCATCAACAAGAGAGGGGGGTTAATGATGGGATACTGTCAAGTAACCCATCTGCAAGACTTGAAAAAATTTGTTGGCCAGCAATGGTCGTTAAACTCAGAAAAGGACAAAAAATATTGAAAAATTTTTGAAAAATTTGAAAATTTTAACAAAATCTTGCTAAAATTCAAGACATTAACATCTTAGGAACCAATTCATTGTCTCAAGAAACTATCCGGTATCCCTGTTTCAAACCTGAAATAGTTCCACAGGCTCATGAAAATTTACACTTGGAACATGAAAATTTTCCGAAATTTTGAGGTTTAAATTTTATCCAAAAATTGCTAAAACTGGAGTCATAAAAAATTTTGATCACCATCCCATTAACACTAGAAACTATGCAACAGATTATTATCAATTCTTGGAGGAGGTCCCAGGGCCTCTGTTGCCCGAAAAAATTCAAAAGCATGAAAAAATTGCCAATATTTTGAAAAATTGCTTAAATTAGTGATATTAAAACCTTGAAGAACATTCCATTAAATCTATAAACTATGCAGTAATATATTATCAAACCTTAGAGGAAGTTCCGTGGCTCTTGAGGCCAGAGAAACCTAAAAAATGACAAAAAATTGCAAGCTTTGTTTAAAAAAAATTGCTAAAACTTGTGATATTAAAAAGCTGAAAATTAATGAATGGCCAACAAAAATATTTCAGTAACTTATCGTCAAACCCTAACGGAGGTTTTCTGCCCCTTGAGGCTCAAAAAATCTGAATAATGACTATAAATGTCAAAAAATTGGAAAAAAATGGCAAAAATTATCAAAAATAGGCTAAAATTCGTGATGTTAAAATCTTGCAAGACATTCCATTTAATCTAGAAATTATGCAGTAACCTACTTTTAAACCCTAGAGGCATTAAAAAGTTGAATAACTATTCCATGGCCATTAAAAATTTGTCAGTAACTTATTATCGAACCCCTTAGGATGTTTCCTGGCCATTGGGTCTGGAAAGACCTGAATAAGGAAAATGTCAAAAAATTTGAGAAAATTGCACGTTTTGTCAAAAAATTAACAAAATTTGTAATATTAAAATGTTGAAACCATTCCAGTACAACTAGAAACAATGCAGTAACCTATTATCGAACCCTAGAGGAGGTTCTTTGACACCTAGGGCTGATAAAAATCAAAAAATGTCAAAAAATTTTTCAAAAAGCTTGAAAAAAAATGACAAAAGTAAAAATTTGCGTTTTTAGCAAGCGGTTGTTCGTCAGTAGCTAGCCACGGGAGGGGGGGTCACCGGGGGTTGATTGTGGGGCATCACTGCGGTGGGGGGCATTAGCTCAGTGGTGGGGGGTCAACAGTGGGGATGTCTTCAACCTCTAAGAACCGCCCTTCACACCATAAGAATAAGTCTCCAAAACAGTTTGAACTGAAACAGAGCTGAAAGGCTCTAAGAGCACTTAATGCCCCTGGGCGCTAAAGACAAAGTTCACGAGATCAAGGTTTTGGAGTAGACTGGTTCGGAGCAAAAAAAAGTTTAAGTTCGGGTCTTATAACACCATTTTTTTTCGAAATGCACATTTTCCTTGCTCTGTACTTAACCGAGCACCTATCAACTTTTTAAAGGAAAGCTCGGTGAGCAATCTATAGTCAGCTGATCGTCTAGTGTATGGTCTTGAGCTACGTAGCATCCAAAAAGTGTTAAAACGATTTTTTTTTAAAAAAAGAAATCTTAATTCTCATTGTCAAGAACGGCTTCGATAAACTGATTTGGTTTTGCGGCTTTTACAAAAATTTGTTAAATTTTGATTGTTCAAAACGAAAATACGTGCGCTAACGGCATGTTAACTTTCGTTAAATGGATAATATCTAAGAGCGTATTGCATCTGAAAATAGCGACTTGGAGATCAGCCCAACTTACGGTTGACTGCATTATTGAGTTCCAGTGCCTTTATCTCTTGGTCCAGAAAGGTTTTCTGCGCTTTGAGGAAACTCTCTGTGCCTCGTAGTTGAAGCCACTCCTGGAATAGACCTCCGAATACAGAGTCAGAGTGTATCTCTTCGCTCTCTCTAACAGCACGCTTTAGATTCTCGATACCCTCTAAACAATTCAAAAGGTTTCTCACCTCCATTTAAAACAAACACAAATTGTCAGTTCAAAATTAAAACCTTCACTAATTAAACAGTATATTGAGCATATTTATAACGTTTCATCATAAAATTAAAAAATTTACTAAATGATTGGCCATTGAAGCGCAAAAAAAACAAGCACAAAATATCAAATCAACATTAAATGCTATATAAATTTCAGTCAATAGCATCCATTTTTTATTTACTTTATTTAAGATCAAAAAATAATTTGCACAATTGATGGCCAATAATTCACTTTGAATATTTTTCATTCTACTGCTTAGTCATTTAAAAAGAAGTTTTTAATATTTAACAAGATAAGACAGATGAGGACAGATAACAAGACCAGATGGCCTACAATGATCTGCCCAGGATTGATGAATAACAAAACATCACATTAAAATTAATTTGACAAATTTAAACATGAAGATAGCATATATGAAATGGGGCTGTAGAAATATCTTCTTTCTGTCGTCGATCATGGGTTGCTACCTGTTATCAGAAAAATATCTGGTGTACTAGGTTCAATAATTTTTACTTAAATTAAATTATCGACTTAAAATCTTTAAAAATCGGAACAAATACTAGGCTGGCGAAATTTTAGGACTGAGCCCCTACTTACTCCCTTAGCAACCTTGCCTTTACTCACGGTAGAATGAGCCTATGGATTCAACTAGTGAAGCCAACCGCTCCTGGACCATCTGATTGAGCACAAGCAGAAGGGTCCCGTTGTTTTCTATCACCAAGATATGACTTGAACCCATTGTAACATGTTCCTCTTACTCCAAAACATTCTAAATTACGTTACAAAATTTCATTGTCTACGGTGTTAAAAGCCTTTTTCAAATCAAGAAAGAAAGTTCCCACTTCTCGTTTATTGTTTGATCAAATTTTTAGGTTTTGCAAGCTACCTCGTTAATCGTACTGTGCTTTGATCTAAATCCATTCTGTTTGCAATTAAATAATCTAAATTTTTCGAAGTAATTGTAAACTCTTTCATACATTGCCTTCCCGAAAATTGTATTGTTATTTCATTAACGATATAGGTCGATAATTAATGATATCTGATTTACAGCCGTCAAACAATGGGAAACCTTTTGTACGCGATTATCGAAGGAAGTTTACCTTGTTTGAAAGACTGGTTAACAAGAGCAGCAAGGAGAGCTGATAGTTCTTGCTTAAACGTCTTTGCTATCACGTTGCTTATGAAATCATCGCATGAGCTATTTTTGTTATCAATCGAAATAATGGGATCAGAAATTTTTGTATCTGTGACATCAATAAAAAACATGGACTGACTTTCAGACGCAAATGTTTTTAATTCCTTATTTGTAACAATATTCTGAATCTCGTAATTTGAGGCCGATATTCGTAAATTGCATGTTGAATTCTTTAACATTTTCATTCGCTGGTAGGTCAGTGTTGTTTGAGACTGACGCTTTTATCGTTTAATAATTTATACAATTGTATTGAGTCTCAAATGTGTCTTGAAATTATCTCGTAAAAGTTTTGCTTGGTCTTAATCGGGCATTAGCTTTTGCCGGTATATATTTAACAGTATTGAAGTCTGTTTCTAGTTGGGACCATTTCTATTTCGATGTGCTCTGTTTCTTTTTATCTTAAAGTCCTTGATTCTGTTTGATAACTAAGGAATTTGCTTATTTTGTTTCACACTGTCAGTTCTGATTGGCGCACATTTATTTAACATTGTCAGGGAAGTATTTTCATAAAACTCATAGGATGATTCAAGGTCACCGTTTATTAAATCCAACAAAAATTGTATTTCCGTATAGAAATGATGGCAAAATTCTTGAATTTTTGTATTGCATTTCAAAAAACTTATGTCTCTTTATTTTTTTGTTAGTTTATGATTCACCCAACCGTAGTACCATTTAAAAGGAATCGACTTATGGTCTATAAAATTATTGTGCTCCAAAACTGAAAATAGAGGTTGGTTAAAATTTTGAAAAAGAAATGATCAAGACATAAGAGTTTTCAATTCAAGTGGGTATTGCATCAATTATTACAAACTAATTCCTTGCAATACAGCCATTGCAATTCTTTGTGAGTTTATTTTCCTTAAGGAGGACAATAATTATATCATCACAAATTACAAAGGGATCGTTAGACTCAGTAAATAATTGCAAAAAAACATCCAACGTCTCAACAAACTCAACTAAACATCAGCAACATAAACAGAGTAATTGACATAAAACTAAAATTATTGATTTCAATTGCTAGTAACAAGGCTTCTTTAAATTTTTTTGTATTTCTCTTAGTATTGTCAAATTGTCAGGCAGCTGGATAATAACACCGTCACCAGTGATGCGCAGTTTTTACGCTGTATTCTTTATACCCACAAACAAGGTAGTTTTATATTCCACAGAGTCGGAGAGCCATGCCTCTGTAAGACACAAAACTCCAAGGAGACTCAAAACTTGTTACAAGTGCTTCCAATTCCCAATAGTTTTTCTTTAAGGCGCGCACATTAACATGCAGGACAGACACACGCTTTACAGCAGTGTAAAAATTGCTTTCAATTACTTTGAGTTCATAGTTTTAGTTTAATGGGGTAAAAAAACAGCTGCCTCGCCGAAGCAGCTTTTAACATCATTCATAGAGTACTGTAAATCAATAGCACCCTGATATAGCCCATTTATCTTATATATCATATGATTTTCCTTCCAGAAGTAATAAAAAGTGCCTTCTTTGGTCCAGCAAGAATTGATACGTTGATCGCGTTGCATCATTTGAAGGAAATTGAGTCTTGCTTTTTTAATGTCTTGAGATATCCGAATGACTCAACTCAGGAATAGATGTTAGTTCGTTCTTCCTTCTCAGCAGCTGTATTTTTGCAACACGCCTCGAAAAACGTAAAGTTATTAGTTTCGCTGAGCTATGAAGTCTGGATGGTAGGCGATGAGCTATTGAGATGTCATTCAGCTGCAGTCCTGCTTCTTAACACGTCAATATCTGAGGAACAGCTCTCATCGTTGATTCAGTTCGCTCTGAAATCAGCTTGCCATCGTGTGTAGTGCTGTTCTTTTCAGCTACTCCAGTAATTCTGACATTTTGACGCCGATTGTCAGACTCTAGCAGTTGTTTCAGATAGTGCCTTAACATTGAACTTCAACTTCATCGCTAAATTCCCATCGAAATGTTTGTTAAATATCATATTCTATCTTAGACACTGCTTGCTTGACGCTTCAACCGAAATGAATGTTGTGTTGAGATTCCAATTAATTTTGCTATTCAAAATGGTCAACGATAACTGAGGAGTGGACGTCATTTTATCATAATTTCAGCACAACCATCAGGCTGCAAGCAATAAAAAAATCACCGAAGCAAAGCAGGATAACTCATTTCTGTCTCTTTTTTATGAAAAAGTTTATTTTTGCTTCAAAGTTGCAAAACTACAAAAATTTAAACAAACCAATTAAAGTCGGATGAATTGCTCTCGAACGACAGGCGGGGAAATTAATTTATAAAAGGTGTAGCTTAGAGAAGTTTTATGTGTGCAAAAAACGCCCCCACATGTTTTCGAACCGCTGACCTCCAGGATGCCGGTCCAGAATCTTAACAACTATGGTACCATCGTGCTGCTTCTTTGTCGAACACAATCGCTTTTATATTAGAATTAAATTTTATTTAAGATGGGGAGCAACAAAGATCACTCAAAACTCAAGAACTCAAGCGTGAAAAAGTCACTTAAGAAGTCAAATTCTGTACTGTTCTACATCAAAAGCACATAGCACACACATTTACAATAATTGCTTCAAACTTTCTCGGGCGCAATTAATAATTTCTGACCCTCGGGAGGATTCATATCAAACTATGTTGATTGGTTCATTCATTTTCAGACATTTGAAACTGTCCCAGTAAAACCAATAGAGGCAGTAACGAGTGTAAAGCATCTTAACAGGAAGACTTTTTCATCTTATTCGTAGTTGGCAGGATTATGACGGGTCTAAAAATTTCAAAGTTGCAAAACAGACGTAAATTTTAGCAGTTTATTTCTTCAAATAACTTCATGAAAAAATGTGCTATTAAGTATTGAAACTCTTAGTGGTCACACTGCCAAATCAAATGATTTCGTTTGCTCTAAAATTACTTATTATTCGAGCTTCTTTAGCTTTTCAACGCAAAAAAAATTTCAATAAATTTTCCTAGTCCCCTCGACGCTAAGATTGAACGTATTTAAAGCTCAAGAAAAAACGGCACACAGTATAAACCCAGAGAAATGCTTAGTACAGTAGTCTCACGCTGTGTATCCTGTTCGCACCAGTCACATTTATCTTTTTAGAAAAAAGCTCAGTTCATTTGACGAATCGGAAATGATCGCCTTTTTTATAATGCTTATATTCTGCTGCGTCTTCTTACATTTGATTTTTCTTTCGTATGAATTACATGGGGTTTACTTGGAAGAAATGGTTCTTACTCAAATGACTGTTGTATTGTTCACGCAATTGCCATTCCTCAATTAGTACCATCTTATTTCGTTCCTGGCATCGATTCAATTCTGATTCTAAAGCCTCTAACTTTGAGTCTTTTTCATTCCGTCTGCCCACAGACATGCTACTGATTGACCGGGGCGACGAGTTTGCCAGTTTGTGAGGTGTTTTATCAGGCGATAAGCTATCTACTCCAGAGCTATCTTTTGACTTTAACTGCAATTTGTAATTATCGATCTCAGCTTGAAGGCGGGTAACACTTGTTCTTGCGTCTTGTATGATTTGATCCAGAACACTTCCTGCAGAAATTTGAGCTGATTGTAATTTATGAACTTGTAAAACTGAGTCTCCGATTTCTGTCAACGTATCTTGCAACTCGTCGAAAGCTCTCTCCGTCAGCACCTTCTTCGACGAGTAATACGTCAGTTGGTTCCGTAAACATTCCAAAGTATCGAACTCCGATTTTCTGATAGCCGGTGTTCTATGTTTGGATTTATGGTCACTTGATACCGGTGCATCATCAGCCCCCTCTTCAACTTTGATCAGTTTCTCTGGTAGGTCTTGAAACATTTCTACATACGCACAGGTTTTTCACACTTCATCTGAAACAAAACTTGATCACTGGGCGACACAGGTCTCAAACTTTTTACGTCAAAAAAACTGACCACTTTGTTTGCCAAGGGTAGCGTTAAACAATGAAGTAAGTTCTACAAGAAAAACTTATCTCATGGAAGATTTTTAATTTAAAAAAACAGCGGAATCAAGATTTCTATTCTATCAGATCAGAAAAACAAAATTTAGAGGACAAATAATTACAATTTCAAAATCAATATTGCACTTTAATGGTAATAATTAATTATTACTCAATTTTCAAGTCAGCAGGAACCACTTTTAGTTCCTCTGCTTCGTCTCGCAGAGCATCAATTTTCTCATTTAAGACCAGCTGGGCACCTTGCACTAAGCCTTTACAACCCGTGAACGTGATGCTTCCTTCCAACGCTTTCATGACGTCTTGTGGATTAGCATTGGCAACACAAGCCAGCGTCTTGTAGCCTGCATTAAACAGTTGCTTCGCTCGTCCGTACTTAACATGAGGAATTTCCATCAAGACATGGAGCTCTTGGCTGAATGTGAAGTTCAGTTTCTTTTGAATTACTTGAAGCAATTCGGTCAATGCCCAAAACTCACTGAGATTTTTGCAAAACTGCGTCAAATGGAAGCAGAAACTTGACGCTGAACTCAGTAAGTTCTGTACCAGACCTCTTGGCACATTGTACTTTTTGGCAACATCCCAAATATTTGTTGGCAGAACCAAATCATTAAGAATCATTGCACAGTAAAATTTGGCGAGGGTATGATCAAATTTGTTTAAATCTGATTTTGAACTTCCCGTTGCTTTAGATATTAACAGCCGCTCTGTAATGCCCAAAAACTTAGCGCACGTTACAATTGTGGAGTCAGCGGTTCCAAATAAGTTCAAGTAATGATTCCAATCATGGGACACATCTAATAATCCGTTTTCATCAGGAACACAAACGTACAAAAGATGAACATAGGAATCTACGACTAAGTGTTGGGAAGCTGTCTCTAAATCTTTGTATATATTTGTAACATTGTCCAGAGGGAGGGAACTTTTATAGCAAGCAGTTCCCAATTGGGTAATAGTTAAAGTTGACAGATCTTCACGTTCGTCGGCGTCTTTGATCATTTTCATCAGACCGAAGTCAATTAGGTCTTGTAACAATCTGGTAAGGTCTATTTTCAATTCACCTTGCTGTTTGGCTGCAAGCGTTGATGACAGAAACTCTTGCACGTCATTTAGAGACTTGCAAACATTCAGGCCAACTAGTGACAACAGAACTGATTTGAGAACATTTGTGTTTTTTGAAAGTAAGCCACTCTTACAGTACTCAGATTCTTCGCGAACTAACTTTTCAATCTTGCACCTGTCCGAAATTTTGTTGACAATGAGAATAGACTCTCCCTCGGAGGAGAAGCCAGTTCTCCCTGCCCGCCCAATCATCTGTTTGTACTGAGTTGGGCTGATGAAGTCTCTTCCCACATAGGGAGACCTGATAATAACTCGCTTGGCTGGCAGATTGACACCTGCTGCTAGGGTTGAGGTGCAACACAGAAGACACAACACACCTAGAACAAGTAATTATGGCCAGGTTTGGTGATACAAACAGAACTATAATAACCACAATTGATTTTGAATTCCGAAGATCAGAAGTCACCCAATTTAAAAACCGTCCAGAAGTTCTGGTATTCAGTTATGTTATGATCTGCAAATTTGTTCAAAGATTAACATATTGACGATTATTTGTTATGTTACCGTGACCATTTAGTCAGTGATACCAAGCTCTTTCGATGAGTTTTTGGTGGATATTTTTTTGTAAAATACTTTCGGGTTCAGATATTTAAGAATTCTTCGCTAAATTTGGATCTATATTACAAAACAGCCTAGAAGCAGCACCCAAAGACATAGCAAAGAACGAAAAACAAACGTAGTTTCAGACCAATGTATACCGGCTTGAATTTCAAGGCGCGCAATCAGGACCGCTTTCAATGTACGTGATATTCGACATGAAATACAACAGCAAAAGTCAATTTCTGGAACTTGATAGTTGTACCTTGAAGATAGGCATCTTCTATAGCCTTTCTTTCATCCATTGTCAACCCAGAGTGATGATATGCCACTCCGTATGGAATACATTTTCCCAGCACCGCGCACAAATTGCCGTCTGCGTCACTTTGCAGCTCATTAACGAGCGCCTCCCTCTCCTCCTTATTCACAGACCGTAGTGCTGGAGGCATAAAACTGCAAATCAAAGATGCCACGTTTTCGCAGTTTTTCTTGCTCGGACAAAAGACCAGACACGAACTTTCCGGTATAACTTCACTGCATAAGCCTACAACATGGTCGGGATCCTTGAATGTCTGCTCTTTTGTGTAATTATACGACGACATTCTTTCCATTTCGAACAAACTTTCCTCAAAACCACTTAAAGAACTGCTACTGACTCTAAAAATTGCGTCCGAGAATTTGAACATTTGCTTCAGTTCGACTGGTCGAAATTTATTAGTGTAAATATCAGCATGTAGAAACGACGCGACCTCGTCAATATTTTTCAATGTAGCAGTCATTCCGACAATATGAGTTTTTGGAGAAACTCGCATCAATTTACAGAGCATAACTTCAAGCCCCGCTCCTCGATTAGAACCAGAACTAGACGCATCTTTCTCTCCTATCAAGTGCAACTCGTCAACCACTACAAGCCCGATTCTATCAAGTCCTCCAATTTCTATCAAACTGTTAATCAAAATGTGCACTTTTTCAATAGTACCGAAAAAAATTGTACTTTTGCTCCTCTTCTTTGGCGGAATTTGACCTCTGCTACCGGCGTACTCGTCTAATACAAAATCAAATTCCGTTGCAAAAGGTATGAAACCTTTGAGCTTCTCTTGAACAATCGAAACAAACGGGAACACGAAAATCGCATCTTTGCCATTCGCAATCACTTCTTTCAGCAACAAAATTTCAGCTACCAAAGTTTTTCCACCACTTGTGGGTAGAGAGTAAATCAAATTTTTCCTGCATTGAACCGATTTTAAATTTAAACATTCGATTTGCCAATCAAACAGTTTGGATATGTTTCTAGTTTCTTCGAAGATTTGCTGCACCTGCTCGGGTAGACCAAAAAATGACCCCAAATCATCAGCAACTGAACCATGGTTGTTTTGATTATAGCTTGAA
Source organism: Convolutriloba macropyga (assembly GCF_964194025.1). Classification (NCBI taxonomy): domain Eukaryota; kingdom Metazoa; phylum Xenacoelomorpha; order Acoela; family Convolutidae; genus Convolutriloba; species Convolutriloba macropyga. Next base: position 76,776,779 of record NC_134469.1, on the reverse strand, counting down.
GTGTTGTCCAGTGGAGAAATCGTTGAACTAATTTGGAAGTTACCAGCCGAGGTGAACCCTGTGAGTTTCGGTCTCTTAGACTGTATTATAGGCGACTTAAACTCTGGTGTTGAAATTGCCTGCATTCTTTTCTTCCCATTTTTGTTTGAACAAATTTCAACCCTTGATCCACTCACACATTTTGCAGAAGGTGACCTCAACATATATGGACTCTTCGTTGACCTCTTCACATATTTGCCAACAACTGGCGTTGACGTGCTCTTCTCTGTAGCCTCATGAGCAATATCATTGATACCTTCTGAAGTTTTGGCGTTAAATTCTGTTTTATTAAACAGCGATGAGCTCAAATTGAACACACTGTCGGATAGGCATTGAGATCGCTCTTGCAACGGTTCACTTTTTCGCCGATTTCCATTGTTGCTTATAAAGCCTAATTTTTCTCCAGATGCATGCTCGGATACATCCGGCTCAGGAAAACCAGATCTGCAGCTGGTAAGAACCGGGCTGATACTTGTGGGGGATGAGCAGTCTGTACAGCTGCTATCTTGAGAGTGACCCCGTTGGGCGTCTAGCCTCGATTTACATCTTGACTTTCGCATTCACAAAAGATGTCATCTATTGAGCCAACTATTTCTCTAATCTCAATCAGAGCATGTCAAACCTGAAAGCTATGAAACGTTGCCGACATCATCAAATGATGTAACAACCTAACAAAAATACCGTGAAGATAAACCTGAAACGTTGAAATTTACAAAACATTTTATTTCAATATTTAGCAACTACAGTTTTAAGTTGTCATAACTCTCTAGTGGTTTAGCAGTCGACTAAATGTAAAACATAACCCACTAATACTAACGCCGGACGATTGCTCTCGAACGATTGACTGGGGCTTGTTTTTAATGTAGCGGTATCTAGTAGCGGTTTAATGGCTTAACTCAGCTAGCTTCAAATGACGCTATTAGAGCTTTTATAAGCCACTGCTACAATAGTTAACAAAGTAAACGTTAAAATCGCAGAATTAGATAGAAAGCTACCTGAATTCGAAAGGCAGTTACTGCGCTTGCTGCTTTCCTTCAATTTTGCTATGAGTCAATAGAGAATCGGTAGAAATTCAGGTGGTCTAAATTCTAGAAAAAAGAAAAGATACAGATTTCTGATTGAAGTTTGCCTACTTTCGATTTTAAAAAGGCAAGTTGAAAGCAGCGAGAAATCTCTTCAATTTGATCTTCAAAAACATTGCACTCCACAGTGCAAATGCTTGCTTGAAATGAAGAAAATATAATAAAGTTGAATAAATTTCACGTGGTACTCGATTTACTGCTTTTTATGGAAAACTCCCAAACTTCTATCCAGATTTACTTCTATACACACAAAAAGTACTTTCAAAAGTACTTTTGTCATTTTTTCTAGAATCTAGACCAATTAAATTCTATCGATTCCCAATAGACTCGTAAAAAACTTAAAGAAAACGGCAATTGCAATGTTATTGAAAATGCATCTCAAAAACAAGTAGCTTACTTACGTATTTCTTGGATTTGAACGTTTGCAATTGAAGTTAGAGCGAAAATAAACAAAACTTATTTCTGAGCTCTTTTCATTTGACTTTTTAATAATGAATAAGAGCAGTTTCGATCAAGAGCAAGAATGCCGCCTGTCAGAGAATTGAAAGATGGTAACTGTCAAAATCATAAAAAACTTCGAAAATGTTTATTCAAAAAGAAATTGAGAAATTGGAGATGAAAGTTGTTCATTTTTAGATCTCATAAACGGAAACTTCCATCTCATCGTATCCGAATTGAGGGAGGGGCTCTCGATGTATGGAAAATTTTTTATCCGAAGAATCAAGGAATATCAAACTTAAGCCTCTACGCCGCCGTATACAATGTTCAAGGCAGATAAAGAGCGCAATTGCTTTATGGAATAAAAAGACTCACTACAAGTACAAAAAAAACAAAGAAATGATCAAAATAAAGGTGATTTTAAATTTATTTGGTTTGCCTTGTCAACGAAATTAACTACTGAAATATAGAAAATTTCATTACCGCTCATGCTCACAATTTTCCCGAAATTGGATTAAGATTGCTTTTCTATTTCTCTCAACTAGAGACAGTTATGGATGTTCTTCCACAGCAAAAGGTGATAATCATTTACATACAGCTATTTGTTCCGAACCCCACATTAGTGCGCAGGGAGGAACTACATACTCAAATGGTTTCTTTTAGTTGACGACTTTGGCCGATCGATATATTCCTAGTAGAGTTGTGAGTGGTATCATTAAAAAGAACGAACTTGGAATTTAAAAGATTTTATTTCGAATTCCGTTTTTTACAGGGAGTTATCGAGGTTTAAAGTTTTGAGAATATTCGACAGTTTTTATTCACGTTTACAGTACTTTTTTGCTAAAATTTGGCACAGGTTTGCTAATATAACTTAAAATAAGTTAAAATTTTTAACAGTAGAGTGTTATTGTAACAGTTAAAGACAGAAGAGCGTTGCTAAATTGTCTGATTGCAGTTTCTTTGGCTAAAAATTTTAATAAAATTTTCAAAATTCAAATAGTTTTTTCATCAAAAACTGCACAAAATATGCTTTTTTGGTCCACTTTGTTTAAGTTGCCGAAAAGCTGCCGAAAGTGGAGACCTAGAAAACGCTGAAAAAATCTCCTTAAATTCCAAAGGAGAGCTAGTTGAAACTCGGCGCCCTATAAGAGGCTTCTGGAATTAAAATTTTGCCGTTTTTCAAATTCAACTAGATAATTATACAAAATGCATTATTGTTTTTTTTTAATATTTGAAGTATTTCAATCAATAATTGGTCTAATTCGCAAATCTTTGGAACACTTGGTCGTTTTTTTGGCGCACGGCAAAGTCAGGGATAGGTTTGATATCATTGATTCCTACAATCAGAAATTCTTTAATTTAATTTTGGTGCTCCCTTTTTTCAAAATACATAACTTTTGTTTTTTTAATGTTAAAAATGACAAAATTTTTTATTCAAGGCTTCATTAATGACAGCTCCCAATTACGTAAAACTGAGGCGGAATGAATATATAATTTGTTTTCAGAGAACAATCATTTTTATCGCTTTGAAGAAGAGTTTTAGTAAACTTTATCTAAATTATTGTGTTTTGCATTCAATTGTTATTCTTTTTGCAGTCAGATTACTAAGTTTACCACTCAAAGATCTAACTGACTTCTTCAAAAGTAGTAAGTGAACCTGTACCATAGATTCGATTGCTACATAATGTCTCTTATTTCATTGAATGTATTTGTTTTAAAGAAATTTCAGTGATTTTTTAACTTGTCAATTTTTATATTGTTTCTGCCAACATTCAGCTTCGTCCCTGTTCAAACCTTTTTTCCTATAGAATACAAAATAATTTTTCGGCGGATTGTTTCAAAAGAACGTTTTTGTTGTTTTGGTACTACGAGTTTCCATGCAAAATTTTGTGATGTTTGTGCTTAATTGCCCATTTTTGCTGCTGTTTTTGCTTCTCTGGCAAATTGTCACACTACTTAACAATCTAACTGAAAAAGCTTTACAAAATTCGTAACTGAACACATCTATTGTTTGCATAACATATGGTTTCTTAAGGGCTGCGACACAGTTCCCTTGCAGAGTTTGGAGCTTTTTCAAAATACATAACTTTTGTTTTTTTAATGTTAATAATGACAAAATTTTTTATTCATGGCTTCATTAATGACAGCTCCCAATTACGTAAAACTGAGGCGGAATGAATATATAGTTTGTTTTCAGAGAACAATCATTTTTATCGCTTTGAAGAAGAGTTTTAGTAAACTTTATCTAAATTATTGTGTTTTGCATTCAATTGTTATTCTTTTTGCAGTCAGATTACTAAGTTTACCACTCAAAGATCTAACTGACTTCTTCAAAAGTAGTAAGTGAACCTGTACCATAGATTCGATTGCTACATAATGTCTCTTATTTCATTGAATGTATTTGTTTTAAAGAAATTTCAGTGATTTTTTAACTTGTCAATTTTTATATTGTTTCTGCCAACATTCAGCTTCGTCTCTGTTCAAACCTTTTTTCCTATAGAATACAAAATAATTTTTCGGCGGATTGTTTCAAAAGAACGTTTTTGTTGTTTTGGTACTACGAGTTTCCATGCAAAATTTTGTGATGTTTGTGCCTAATTGCCCATTTTTGCTGTTGTTTTTGCTTCTCTGGCAAATTGTCACACTACTTAACAATCGAACTGAAAAAGCTTTACAAAATTCGTAACTGAACACATCTATTGTTTGCATAACATATGGTTTCTTAAGGGCTGCGACACAGTTCCCTTGCAGAGTTTGGAGCTTTTTCAAGATACATAACTTTTGTTTTTTTAACGTTAATAATGACAAAATTTTTTATTCATGGCTTCATTAATGACAGCTCCCAATTACGTAAAACTGAGGCGGAATGAATATATAGTTTGTTTTCAGAGAAAAATCATTCTTATCGCTTTGAAGAAGAGTTTTAGTAAACTTTATCTAAATTATTGTGTTTTGCATTCAATTGTTATTCTTTTTGCAGTCAGATTACTAAGTTTACCACTCAAAGATCTAACTGACTTCTTCAAAAGTAGTAAGTGAACCTGTACCATAGATTCGATTGCTACATAATGTCTCTTATTTCATTGAATGTATTTGTTTTAAAGAAATTTCAGTGATTTTTTAACTTGTCAATTTTTATATTGTTTCTGCCAACATTTAGCTTCGTCTCTGTTCAAACCTTTTTTTACTATAGAATAAAATAATTTTTCGGCGGATTGTTTTTAAAGAACGTTTTCGTTGTTTTGGTACTACGAGTTTCCATGCAAAATTTTGTGATGTTTGTGCTTAATTGCCCATTTTTGCTGTTGTTTTTGCTTCTCTGGTAAATTGTCACACTACTTAACAATCTAACTGAAAAAGCTTTACAAAATTCGTAACTGAATACATCTATTGTTTGCATAACATATGGTTTCTTAAGGGCTGCGACACAGTTCCCTTGCAGAGTTTGGAGCTTTTTCAAAATACATAACTTTTGTTTTTTTAATGTTAATAATGACAAAATTTTTTATTCATGGCTTCATTAATGACAGCTCCCAATTACGTAAAACTGAGGCGGATTGAATATATAGTTTGTTTTCAGGGAACAATCATCTTTATCGCTTCGAAGAAGAGTTTTAGTAAATTTTATCTAAATTATTGTGTTTTGCATTCAATTGTTAATCTTTTTGCAGTCAGATTACTAAGTTTACCACTCAAAGATCTAACTGACTTCTTCAAAAGTAGTAAGTGAACCTGTACCATAGATTCGATTGCTACATAATGTCTCTTATTTCATTGAATGTATTTGTTTTAAAGAAATTTCAGTGATTTTTTAACTTGTCAATTTTTATATTGTTTCTGCCAACATTTAGCTTCGTCTCTGTTCAAACCTTTTTTTACTATAGAATAAAATAATTTTTCGGCGGATTGTTTTTAAAGAACGTTTTCGTTGTTTTGGTACTACGAGTTTCCATGCAAAATTTTGTGATGTTTGTGCTTAATTGCCCATTTTTGCTGTTGTTTTTGCTTCTCTGGTAAATTGTCACACTACTTAACAATCTAACTGAAAAAGCTTTACAAAATTCGTAACTGAATACATCTATTGTTTGCATAACATATGGTTTCTTAAGGGCTGCGACACAGTTCCCTTGCAGAGTTTGGAGCTTTTTCAAAATACATAACTTTTGTTTTTTTAATGTTAATAATGAGAAAATTTTTTATTCATGGCTTCATTAATGACAGCTCCCAATTACGTAAAACTGAGGCGGAATGAATATATAGTTTGTTTTCAGGGAACAATCATCTTTATCGCTTCGAAGAAGAGTTTTAGTAATTTTTATCTAAATTATTGTGTTTTGCATTCAATTGTTAACCTTTTTGCAGTCAGATTACTAAGTTTACCACTCAAAGATCTAACTGACTTCTTCAAGAGGTGTAAGTGAACCTGTACCATGCATTCGATTGCTACATAATGTCTCTTATTTCATTGAATGTATTTGTTTTAAAGAAATTTCAGTGATTTTTTAACTTGTCAATTTTTATATTGTTTCTGCCAACATTTAGCTTGGTCTCTGTTCAAACCTTTTTTTACTATAGAATAAAATAATTTTTCGGCGGATTGCTTTTAAAGAACGTTCTCGTTGTTTTGGTAATACGAGTTTCCATGCAAAATTTTGTGATGTTTGTGCTTAATTGCCCATTTTTGCTGTTGTTTTTGCTTCTCTGGCAAATTGTCACACTACTTAACAATCTAACTGAAAAAGCTTTACAAAATTCGTAACTGAACACATCTTTTGTTTGCATAACATATGGTTTCTTAAGGGCTGCGACACAGTTCCCTTGCAGAGTTTGGAGCTTTTTCAAAATACATAACTTTTGTTTTTTTAATGTTAATAATGACAAAATTTTTTATTCATGGCTTCATTAATGACAGCTCCCAATTACGTAAAACTGAGGCGGAATGAATATATAGTTTGTTTTCAGGGAACAATCATCTTTATCGCTTCGAAGAAGAGTTTTAGTAATTTTTATCTAAATTATTGTGTTTTGCATTCAATTGTTAATCTTTTTGCAGTCAGATTACTAAGTTTACCACTCAAAGATCTAACTGACTTCTTCAAGAGGTGTAAGTGAACCTGTACCATGCATTCGATTGCTACATAATGTCTCTTATTTCATTGAATGTATTTGTTTTAAAGAAATTTCAGTGATTTTTTAACTTGTCAATTTTTATATTGTTTCTGCCAACATTTAGCTTCGTCTCTGTTCAAACCTTTTTTTACTATAGAATAAAATAATTTTTCGGCGGATTGCTTTTAAAGAACGTTCTCGTTGTTTTGGTAATACGAGTTTCCATGCAAAATTTTGTGATGTTTGTGCTTAATTGCCCATTTTTGCTGTTGTTTTTGCTTCTCTGGCAAATTGTCACACTACTTAACAATCTAACTGAAAAAGCTTTACAAAATTCGTAACTGAACACATCTATTGTTTGCATAACATATGGTTTCTTAAGGGCTGCGACACAGTTCCCTTGCAGAGTTTGGAGCTTTTTCAAAATACATAACTTTTGTTTTTTTAATGTTAATAATGACAAAATTTTTTATTCATGGCTTCATTAATGACAGCTCCCAATTACGTAAAACTGAGGCGGAATGAATATATAGTTTGTTTTCAGGGAACAATCATCTTTATCGCTTCGAAGAAGAGTTTTAGTAATTTTTATCTAAATTATTGTGTTTTGCATTCAATTGTTAATCTTTTTGCAGTCAGATTACTAAGTTTACCACTCAAAGATCTAACTGACTTCTTCAAGAGGTGTAAGTGAACCTGTACCATGCATTCGATTGCTACATAATGTCTCTTATTTCATTGAATGTATTTGTTTTAAAGAAATTTCAGTGATTTTTTAACTTGTCAATTTTTATATTGTTTCTGCCAACATTTAGCTTCGTCTCTGTTCAAACCTTTTTTTACTATAGAATAAAATAATTTTTCGGCGGATTGCTTTTAAAGAACGTTTTCGTTGTTTTGGTAATACGAGTTTCCATGCAAAATTTTGTGATGTTTGTGCTTAATTGCCCATTTTTGCTGTTGTTTTTGCTTCTCTGGCAAATTGTCACACTACTTAACAATCTAACTGAAAAAGCTTCACAAAATTCGTAACTGAACACATCTATTGTTTGCATAACATATGGTTTCTTAAGGGCTGCGACACAGTTCCCTTGCAGAGTTTGGAGCTTTTTATTTTTGCCCTCTTTAATTTTTGTTATCGTATGCCAAATATTGGGTAACTAAAGGTCTCAAATATAGATGTCTAAATAAACTTAATAAATGGTATCTGTATATAGCTAATGGTTTTATTGATGTTCAATTTAAATTTCTACAAAAAAATGAAGTATTCGTCAACTTATCCCTTTCTGCTCTGGTTTCCGTTTTTCATATTTTACAATGTTGTATCATTTTCGCAACTTAGCCTCATTATTGAGAGATATTTTAATGTTTTGTTGAACCAAAAAATAATTCATCTGTTCGTTAAACGTTTTGACTGCTGTCTTCAGGGTCTAAACGATTTGTTTCAGAATAATTTTGTGAAATTTAGATACTCTTCATTTTTTGTGGTCCTTTTTGCATTCATTTTGTGATAGTTGTTTTACATCAACCCTTTATAATGTTCATAGGAGACGCAAATAAAGATTTAATATTCTTGCGAATAATTTTTTTTATAAATTGAATGGCTTCATAACTTTGGTTTCGTAAAGTTGTGAAATTTTTAGTTCAGCTTGTATTTAATGTTATCTTATAGGCTTATAAACTAGTCTCACTAATAACAGGCGCAATTAGTTTTCGAAGAAGGTTCAAGATAAACTCTCTACTCTTTTAGTCGAAAGCTTCTGTGGGCTAAGAGTTCTGAAAATATTTGTTTTTTTAAAATATATTGAATTTCTGAGATTTGCCAATCATTTTTCTGTTAACTTGTAGCGAAGCATCTCTATAGACAAGTCAAATCCGTTATCTATTGAACTACATGTTGCTCTTAATAACGGTTTTCCTCAAATGGTCTTTGTTCTTGGTACAACAATTGTTTAAAAAATATTCAGGATTTTTGCAAATTCGCCCATTTTTGTAATTTTTGTTTTCTTTTCACAGTATTACAATCATGGGCGGTCCTCTGGTCATTTAAAAAAAACGCAGTGAAAAATTTTTAAAGTTTTTAGTGAACAGCTTAATGTTTAATTGGCTGGGACATCGTTTTCCTTCAAACTTTTTCGTGCATTTTTTTTGCCTGTATTTGTCATTCTTTTTGTAGTCGTATGACATATCCTGGATAATGAAAGGTCTCAATCGCTCCCTATGGAGGTATAAAATAATCTCTTAATGATTTCATTTGATGCATAATGTTTCTAATCAATTTCACGATTCTTTTCAAACAAAGCAATGGTTTTATTAAACTTTGCCCTGTTGCTCATTTCTTGTTGACTTGTTACCAAGTCGCATTAACGAAAAGTCCTAAATTTTTTCGAATGAAGTAGAAGTTAATATTCGTTAGTATAAGCTTAATCTGATGCCATTTTCATTTGGTTACTAATAGTTTCCAAAAAAATGGACAATGAGTTTTGGTCGTAATTATTATTTGTAATCATTTGATTTTTATCGCCGCCTTTTCTGGTAGTCAGATTATGGTAGTCACAGGTTTCATCTGCCCTCTAAAGTAGATTGTTTTATTCGTGTAGTAGTTTAATGAATGATATTTAATTTTTTTTATCTCTTTCTCATTAGATAGACAATTAAGTGAAAAATGTAGATGAGCGGGGTCGGAACTTTATGTGCGAACGCAGATTACCGATCCTCCTTGTCTTTCTTAAAATCTCTGAGTTAACAACGAAGAAGCTGCCATCATAGTTGAAAATAAAATTAGCAAAAGTGACCATTGTCTACTAAGAACATTGAAAAAGTTTTGACATTAATAGACGTCTTTTCACATCATATAATCTAATGTTTGGGAAAAGCATCCCAAATTTCATACATAATTTTGGGCAATACATTAATGCTAGACATCTGCCCTCAGATAGAAAAGAAATTTCTTTCAAAAAAAACGTGAGAAAAAAAAGAAATCTTCATCTCTAAATTTCCCCCCCCCCCAAAAAAAATCATAAGTACCCCGAAAAGTTTAAATTTTTAATCAAAACTACCTTTTAAGAGCTTGAGAGCATGAATATATATGGTACCACTCTCATCTCTCTAATATATGAAAAAAGATAGCCGGCCTCAAATAAATTTTCGCGCCATTTCGTAAAGATGCTGTGAATAGAGTAGGTTTTACTGCTACTCGCGTCTGTCATTATTTGGAGTTCAATTTCCAATAGTCAAAAATTATCATTTGTTTCACAAGTTCAGCTTCAGTGCTTTGTAATGTTAGTTACTCTTGGTCTTGGGCTAACAATAGCTAAGTCTCCTACCGACCTTTACTGAAAAGCTTTCCGGTCACTAAATTTCTGCGACAAAAACAGAGAGGTGTTATTAACAATCTCGCAATAAAAAAGCCAATCGGTGGAGCAATTTCTACTCCAATTGTAAAGAATGTATTTGCTTTAAGATCTAAATGACAGATTCTTATCGGCCATCCTTTTGCTTTTCGTAAATGTTCAGTTGTGTTATTAACTCTCCCTAATCCGAACTAATTTTCCCATGACAGCTCTCATGTTCTGCTGCAGTAGATATATCGATCTGTCAGAACAGACAGATTCCGAAATCTCAGTCAGCATATAGTTTTTTCTGTACCACACTTTTTTATCCACAGGAAATATAACAACTGCAATGAATAGACATCATTTTTTCAAATTTTTTATCATCAGTTTTTAACTCTGAGTTTGGTTTTCCGCTGTTATGTAATTTTTATATGGTAAAGAATGTGAAAATAATCAAAAAATAAGCGTACAAAAATTTGAAAATGAAGTCTATTCATTGGCTGCAGTTGTTTATAACACCCGAGGAGACAAAAGTGTTGTACAGAAAGAACTATATGCTGACTAAGCTTTCAGAAACAGTCTGCTTTGACAGGTCGAGATATATATATATATATATATATATATATATATATATATATTTTTCCTCAACCAAGCATCACTTTGACGCACAAGTGTACGAAATTTCGGTGGTCACTTGTCTACAGTAGTCGATTTTTAGAATATTTTTTTCAGTAAAGCTTTTCGCCCAGCAAAATATTTTGCAATTCCTTGCCAAAAACCATATTAAAATTTACTTCAAAAAAATGCCACCAAAAGAACTGTGGTTTCTCAGTGATCTGTTATTTCAGCGAATTTAAGAGCCACGACAGGAAACCGAGCGAAGACTGTATTAATATCCGACTAATTGGCATTTTCAAAGGCTCTTTTCACTTTCCATAAAAGCGCAATCCTGAAAGTATCAAATTTTTTTTGTTAACCATAAACGACTGATTAAATTGAGGAGATTTCAAAATTGCAACTAGTGAGTCATTTCAGTATCCTTTGAATGTCTCAGAACACAGCGGAGGTGACGACATGCTCTGTTGCTGACTGGGAAAAGAAACAGTTCCTTGCGGAAACAGTTGGCCAAAATAGAAAATGAAAAACAAAAGCGTCGCAAGATCCCAATTTTATAGTTAACCTTAAACTATTCAGGTAAAAATGGTCTCTATGTGTTTTCTCGACAGCAAAGGATCCAAAAATTTTCTAATGTTTGATGATAAGCAGCGGGAAGATGAACTGTTGTGGTCACTGTTCTTGGTGAAGGCTCATGACTCCAGGCGACATTGTTCAAAGTTTGGAAGGAAAGCTGGTCGCAGGAATAGCATTATCTTGATTTTGTTGGCTCTGTTATGTCGATTTACAAGCTCGATCAAGTATGACCAGCCGGAGTCCAAAAGATTAAACATTTCCAGGATAAAAAGAGTAAAAAAGAGAGCTCAGTTTTGAATCCTGGAAATATAGAGTGTTCTCCTATTTTACAGGGGGTAAGCTTGCCGGAGTCCAAAAGATTAAACATTTCCAGGATAGAAAAGAGCTCAAATAGAGCTCAGTTTTCAATCCTGGAAAAATAGTGTTCTCCTTTTCTACAGGGGGTAAGCTTGCCAGAGCAAGCTGACAAATGCCTATTGCAAAATCTATCGTGCCTGGCTATTGCATAGCCAAGCCCGTGACGTGAAACAGCTTTTTCACAATGAATGTTTACTATGCCTGTTTTACAATATGGACTTTTCCTCTCTGTATGATACACATGTACACCTAATCTGTTTTTTGCATCAGTTGGCAATTCCTTTGCATTCAAACAACGAGCAAATGATGGAATGGGTGGCGCTGATAAACATTGCCCCGAAATGACAAAGATTGAAATCTCGTCTTTCGTATCAAATAGAGACAAAAGACGCGATTTCAATCTTTGTTTCTGTTTGTCATTTTGGGGCCATTTTCATCACCACCACCCATTCCAGCTCTTGCTCTTTGTTAAGGGTGCTTAAGGAATTAAAAGTTAATTTCACATTACGGAGCAACAATTTCACAAACATTGCGGGGCAAAGATAAGCCAGGGTTCGAAAACCTGAAAACGTTTGAAGTAATGTTTTGCATAACAAGATTAATTGATAAACTCTGCGACAAACACTCCTCGGTGAAGCTACAATTTTTCGTTTTAAATCAGTTCAACAAAAACATTTTTTGTTCAACTTTATGTTCATTAAAACTTTTTATAATCGCAAAAGTTTGCCTACAATGCAAGTCTCCATACTGAATTTTGGAAAAACTTTGTGGTTCTGTGCTAGGATAGGTCTATATTCGACGCATAGAAGCATATGAGAGCAGATGTCATATCAAGTTTTAAGCGTTTAAAAATTGGTTTTTGCTATTTTATCAGCAGTGACAATTGGTATGGCTCAAGTATAAAGATTTCTTTTCATAATTTCTTTAAAAAAGACAATCAAAATGTTTGCTTCAAACCTCGTTAGAGAGCAATTAAACAAAAATTTGATTAAATGACAAGCGATATTTAAGCAAAAAAAATTACGTCGCAAACGTAAATGGCACGAAAACAAAGGATTTCGTAATTTAAGTTTTTCTGCCGAGGGGTGCTCATAATAACTAAGGTTAATGACACTTTTGCCATTTGTCAACTACTGCATTTTTTGAAAACGAGGGAGGCAGTGGCCATTCATGGCTCAGTCTCAACTTAAGTTGTCAATTTTTAACATTTTTTGCTGATCTTGCAAAATTATTTATACTTTTTCCTGTTATACGTTAAAACGTAAATAACCTTTATACGTTTTCGTTTGCTTCTTTAAAAAGTAATTCTTTACAAAGTATATTTGAGCTTTCAAAACTCATAGAAATGAGGTAATACAAACATTCAATTTGCTCCTTGATTTCAGCTTATGACAATTCTACACGGACAACTGTTATCGCACCCTGTTAAGATAGCTGATTGTCCGGCTTTTCTCAGCACCATTATTGCTATAAACGCTATTATAAATCACTGCCTAAAATGCAACAGTGAGTAGGGATGCTTTACATCTGTGTCATTATTAAAGACTTCACTAAAGCAACAACAAATGTAACAAAAGGTTGCGATGAGTTGATTCACAGTTTGAATGACTGTGGCATAATTTGGAAAAACAAATCAGGCTAGATTGTTTGTCGGAGTTGTATTTCCACTGTCATTGGAAGATCTAGATGTGACCCTTGAACGAAAAAAGTATCCACCCGTCGCATCGTATGAATCGGCATTCTCCAAGAAAGCTTTCTGCATGTAGGCAAACCGAGCCAGATCTTCATTTCGCACTTCGATGCAAATCCTAAACACTCCATCTCTATCCGGATTCAAGCGATAGTCGCTAGTCTGACAGATATGTTCTGGAACTTTAGGAGGCGTGGGAACCGCGTCATCTGGGCAAACTGCAAGAGGTCGTTTTAAACTTGAGGCCTTCGGATTGCGACGATGGTTCTCGTTTACTTTCCTCTCTTCATTCTTTCTCTCTCTGCCAGGACAGGTTGATATCTTGAGGCCGATTGTACGTCTTCCAATTACATTCTGCTTTCGCTCCAAAGTACAACAAAGTCTGACATTTTGTCTATTGATTCCCCCGATGCACGTGCTTAAGCAAGCAAAGCTAGAACAAAAAAGAATGTTAGTGCCAGTAACGGCAAAGAATTCTGGTGTCTTTCCCCATCAACGTCACCCGATTAGTGCTCATACCCCCCCCCCCCCTCCCACCGTAAACAACCCTGGTAGGTATTGCGGGAAAGACTTGATTTCTTTACTAATGACTTATGCTCAGACCTTGACTTGAAGAAGTACCATTTCAATTGATAACTTAGGTTTCAGTTAAAAAGATTCGACAATAACTCAATAATCTGAATAGCTCAATTTAAATGAAATGGAGTACTGCTTAAAATGAATTATCGCCTCCACAGACATCGACAATTACGAACCTTATAAAATGCGGTGACTCGAGCACATTATCCTGGAGCGGAATTACAACCGAAAGCCTCCCCGTTGTCGGATCTTCCTCGTACATGACACCTACACTATTGCACCTGAAACATCATTTCAGCATGAGACGCGACTTGAAAACCAACTCATTTAGGGTTAGTGATGGGAATATGTCATCTGCCACATAGCCATTCTACAATTTCCCATTATATTTTGTAACATTTTTTTCATAACTTTTTCAAACTCCATATATTATAACCTATATATTTGTGTAACAAATCACTTGGGGTAGAGTAACAACAATTTTCTAGAACATTCCATTTTTTCTAAATCGCTTGGTACCCTTTAGCAACACAGGTTAAAAAACCAGAGTCAAAGTATCTTGAACCTAGAGACATCAGTTACCTGACGATATGCTTCTCATGTGTTAAATGATCCTCCTTCTGATGGTAAGGACAACGTACCACTGGACTTTGTAAGTATTGTGACGATTCGAAAAGAGGCAGCAACCTAACTTTCAACCCTGATGTCAATCTGTTGACTTTAAAAGTAAACAAACATTCAACATTCATTTTGATAAAAATTTTATCCAATATTTCAGAGTATGTACAGTTCGCTTTTGTAGCAACGTTTTCAATATCACGCTGTATATCATCAGGAAGCGAAATCGAAAATTCAGATCTGCCTGCGTAATTTTCCACGTCAGGCGATTTTCCTGTCGCACTGATATCTGTGGAAACAGCACCGTCGTCTGATGAACTCGACAAACAACTCATATCGATTGTCATGTTGTTTTCAGTTTTGATAAACTCATTAAGTTCTTGCGAAAACGCGGAAGACGTGTTACTGTTAGTAGAGAGAGTTCTAAGGAGCACAGGTTTCTCTTCATTCATTGTGGTACCTAAAAATCCCATTGAATGTCAATCATTTTACAATTTTTCACGGAAACTTCTTTTTCATTTTCTCTTAAAATATGCCAGATGATGGAATTCTTAATATTCAGTTCGACTCAAGATCCACTTGTTTAGCCTAATTGTTGTGATAAACTTATTAAATAGTTTTAGGAATGAGCCAGCGAGGCATGCTTGATGACAATGAGATACCTGATTGTGCGGCAACATTGAACGAAATCAATCAAGCTGTGAATTTGATAAAAGACAATGGCAACATTATTGCACTGAAGTGTCACAATGCCGTAGAAGATATTAAAGACAGAGTTCTGGAATTGGAGCGATAATCTAGAAAGACCTGCCTTATCTTCAATAGTATTGATGTTGGAGAGAATGTTTGGAATACGGTGCTGAACCTGATGAACAACGTTCTTCAAGTGCGGATAGAGTCCTGGGATCTTGCTGCATGTCATGGTTTGAATAATGAAAAAGTTGCGCCTGTGACAGTGAAGTTTTTGTATCATCAGCATCGTGACCTTGTATGGCGACGCAAAAGTTTCCTGAGAAATATCAAAAACAGCAAAGATCTGCCAATTTTTTGTGGAAGTGTGAGTTTTACACGTATGTAAAAAATAAGTGTACTAAAAACCTTGGGTTTCAAGGTCAAAGATTTAGTTTAAATTTTAATTTATTACTTGATTAATGACTGACACAATCTTGATAGGTGTCGATAGATTGAAATAGACAAAGCTTGGGCTTCGAGCAATACTAACAATTGTGACATATCAGTATTTACTTGGTTAATTTACCACGGTGATAGAACCGATGTTGGGTACGGCCAAAACTGAGGATAAAACTCATTCATTGAATAATAAACCTACCTTCAGAGTCAATCACTCAAATAAATCTTCATTTATTTGAAACCATTCTCTTCTGCTTTTATCTACTTATTAATTAAACTTCAATCCTTGTATTTTAAACAAGTACCACGCTCAATTTATTGCGCACGGGCGGCTGCTATAGTGGCGACAGAGAATAAAAGTAAATAGAAAACCACCACCCAATAATATTGAGCGTTGTACTAATTTCCAAGAGAAATCTATTTTTTTTTGTTTGAAAACCAATTTTTAAACTCGAGTTCGACGACCCGGAAGAGGAAATGTGGACTGCTGTCGGGATTCGCCAACAACAACTGCCATCTTGGAAATTTCAAGTGAGTACTCCCTAAAAATTCGAATAGCATAAATCAGGGCGTACATGTTTTTTTGATAATAAAATAGCGTTCAGAAGTATTTTAATTTGACTTAATTTGACTTAAACTCAAGCATTAAACCTTGAGTTTTTTTGCATCTATTGTAGAGGGAATTAGAGTTTCAGTCACATTTAAAAGCTGTTAACTAGAGTGTCGGAAAAATAGTTCGAGTTTCGAACAGAATTAGTGATATATTTTGAATAACAACAGCTTTTAAATAAAATAAGGATGGCGCGGCACTCCTCAAAACCGCTGTTACCGGAACCGTTAACTGGACGAAATGATTTCGAAAGTTATATTACACTTTTTGAGCTCTTGTCACAACTTAAAAAGTGGCAAAGAAAAGAAACAGTAAACGGCGCCGAGACCGAAATCGATGAACGGCCGCTTTATATCGCGTTAAGGTTACAAAAGGCGGCTATTGATTTCTATCGTACACTTTCGGAGGACACTAGAAATAGTTATGACAAAACCGTAAAGGTTTTCAGACAACATTATAATGAAAATCCAGTAGTGTTCCGGGGGAGGCTAGCTAGGGGAGTCCAGCAGCCTGGTGAAAAATTAACAAATTTTCTCGGTGATTTGCAAACTTTAGCCTTGAAAGAATTCCCTCAGGAGTCTGATGAGAT
This sequence comes from Convolutriloba macropyga, assembly GCF_964194025.1. Classification (NCBI taxonomy): domain Eukaryota; kingdom Metazoa; phylum Xenacoelomorpha; order Acoela; family Convolutidae; genus Convolutriloba; species Convolutriloba macropyga. The sequence continues at coordinate 76,760,011 of NC_134469.1, read as the reverse complement.
AAGAGAACATCTCATTTTGAGGGGATTCTTCGCAGACATAGAAAAGAGTCAGGTGCGACTCGACCTGAGAAAGAACTTGGGTGACGCGGATATGACTTTAGACAGAGCTTTAGAAAGAACATTACACATTGAAGCAGTCACGAGAATTGAGGAGGAGGATAATGAGCCCTGGGTTTCTGCCATCCAGTCGAATGAAAACACACAACTGGTTAATTCGATTAACGATTTAGTGCGAACACTGCAGACTAATCAACCTAATAGGCAAGAGAATCAAAAGTTTTCGTCGCAAGGAGCGCAGCCAAAAGAGTTTCTGCGCGGTAGTAAGCGAGGTTCAAGAGAGAACGGAGATAGAAATAGAAGTACTAATAGCTATACCAGAAGCATCGCTGAGCATAGATGAAACAATTACGAAAGTAGAGCGCGTTCGCTAACACCGGGAGGTGAGAACAGAAGCCGAGATTGATCGCACGAGAGTCGTGCCGAGCAGTCGAAGGCAGCGGTCAGTTTCGAGAAAGAAAAATGTCGCCGTTGCGGTCAGCGAAAACATGCATCTAGTGAATTCAAAAACTGTTTCGAATGTGGGAGCCCAAATCACTTCAAACGAAATTGTCCGTTTTTAAACGAGTATTAGCTGGAAATGGCAGGGCTTCATTTTCAGCCGGCTACGTAAAAACCTTGCGTGGCGCAAACAGCCCAGTGGAGGCGCTGTTTGCAAAAATAATCTTAAAAGACAAATTGATAATGGCCTTAATTGATAGTGGAAGTAGTGTTATTATTATAAGCGACACACTCTACAGGCAATTGGGGGAACCGAGCCAGATCAGAATGTGCAATAAAAATATAATAGCTGCCAATAACGGGAAAATGCCTATAATGGGGTCAACAGTTATTCAAGTTCAACTTCAGAAATTTACATGTGAAATAACAGTTAAAATTCTAGTGACCAGAATTGAGATAACGCCTTGTTTATTAGGCATGGAATTCTTGTACAATTTTGACTGTATTCTAAATCTCAGAAAGAACGAACTTTTTTGCGGGGCAATTGGGAAAACCTTACAATTGTCCCCATCCCAACGAAGTAATAAGAATCTGTTTTTAATAGCTGCTGAGGATCACGAATTACCGCGTCGCTGCGAGGGTTTCATTAAATGCAAAATTATCGATGAAGAAGGTAACATAACACAGCAAACAGAAATTATAGTCGAACCCTTGAAGTGGTTTGAAGACAAATCACACTTATTAATAGCGAGATCGCTGAATGACATGGTTGATGATGTCGTATGGGTTCGAGCTCTGAACCCTACATTGGAATCAAAGAAAGTTTACAAAAAAGCGAGAATCGCATGTGCGGAAAACATTGAAAAAATTTCAAGAGTACAACAAAATAACCCTGACAATAATAAAAAGCATAGGGACGAATTTTATTTCGAGAAACACGTGAACTCAAGTTCAATGAGCTTGTCTTGTGAGGAAATGACAAAAGCGAGGTCACTTTGCACAAAATATGAAGTGATATTTTCGCGAAACTCAAATGATATGGGATTTTGCGACCGAATTTATCATAAAATAAAATTAAAAAAGGATGCTGTGCCATTCAGACGTACATACGGCAGCATGAGTTTTGAGAAAAGAAAAGCCATGAAGAAAATTGTCGAAGACTTGGAACAAGATGATTTAGTCGAACCAACACACTCTGATTGGGCAGCACTATCATTACTGGTACCAAAAAAAGACGGAACCTACCGCTTAGTTGTAGACTACCGTGGTCTAAACAAACAAATAGAGAAAACATGCTGGCCTTTACCACAAACTAATGAGGTTACTGATTCACTGGAGGGAAAGATGTACTTCTCAAACATTGATCTTCTGTCGGGATACTTTCGAATGGCGCTGGAAGAAGAGAGTCAAAATGTAACAACTTTTAATACACCTTTGGGCCTATTTAAGTGGAAGAGGCTCCCTATGGGACTAGCTTCTGCACCAGGAGCTTTTCAAAACCTAATGGAATTTATTTTTGCTGGTCTCTCTAACGAAGTAGCTTTAGTTTATCTAGACGACGTTATCGTTTTCGGAAGAAATTTCGAAGAACATCTTAAACGGTTAGAGCTGGTTTTCCAACGTTTATCGGAGAATGGATTAATGATGAAAGGATCAAAATGCAATTTCTTCCAAATCGCGTCAGTTTTTTAGGAAATATTATATCTGAGAGTGGTGTCGAGGTCGACCCAGAGAAAGTAAGAACGGTAGAAAAAATGAAAGAACCATTATCCCTAAAAGACGCCAGGGCTTTTCTGGGCCTTGTGGGCTGTTATCGAAAATTCATTCTGGGTTTCGGAAAAACAGCAGAACCTCTTTACAGGTTACTAAATAAATTAAATAAATTTGAATGGAGTACAGAGTGCACAAGTGCGGTAGCAGAGTTGAAGAAAAAGCTTTTAGAAGCCCCAGTTTTATGATATCCAAACGATAGGGATCAATATACATTAACTACCGATGCATCGTTGACAGCTATCGGAGCAATTCTTACATAAAAACAAGGAACTGAGGATAGAGTTATTGCATATGCTAGCAAAACGTTGAGTAAAATTCAACGAAACTACTCAGCAACTAAGCGGGAATTATTCGCAATAGTTCATTTTACCCTTTATTTTTAAAACTATTTACTTGGTCAGCATTTTTTAATTATAACGGACCACAGGGCTCTCGTGTGGATCTATAGTTTTAAAGAACCATCTATAGTTTGCGGTATGGTCGCACAATGGATAGAGAAACTTGGGCAATTTAATTTTGACATCAAGCATAGAGCTGGAAAGAAAATCCCACACGCTGACTGTCTTTCGCGCATAAACACAGAAGACGAGGAACAACCAGCTTTCGTTAACACTATTGCGCTAGACGTAGAGCAAGACGACACCGACTATAGTAGTCGAGGTTGGCAGTTACACAAACTGCAGAGAGTAAAACTGCGAGATTCGCAGCAAAGTGACAATATACTCAAAGAAGTATATTCATGAGTTAAAAACAAAAAAAGACCCAAACCAAGGCAAATGAGAAACGGAGCTTCAAAGGAGTTATGGAAATACTGGGTTCAGTATAAAAATCTTTTTCTCATAGAAGGGATTTTATATCGAAAACACCAAACAGAACCTAACTTTGAAACTGTTTACCAAATGCTGGTACCCTGGGGTAGAGTGTCCAACGTTCTTGAGCTGTTGCAAGATTCGCCTAGCGCAAGACACTTTGGTATAGAGAAAACTTACAAAAATGCTTGCGAAAGGTTTTTTTGGCCGTGCATGAGAAGGGACGTAAGAAACTGGATAGAAAGCTGTGACGTTTGCCTAAAAAGGAAAGGCACTAAGCAGAAACATCGGCATTCACTCACAAAATGGAAACCTAGTCATCCATTTTGGCAAGTATCTCTTGATATCATGGGTCCACTTCCCGAGTCTCAGGGAAACAAGCAAATTTTGCTTATCGGTGATCAATTCAGTAAGTGGTACGAAGCCGTAGCGTTACCCAATCAAGAAGCAAAAACTGTGGCAAAAGCGTTTGTTGAAGACTGGATAGTAAGATTCGGCTGTCCAGTTAACCTACACAGTGACCAAGAGTCAAACTTTATGTCTAAATTGTTTCGTATTCTTTGCAGTGAACTAGGAAATCAGAGAACATCAATCACATCCTACAACCCACAAGGGAACGCGATGATTGATTGAACAAATCGAACAATAGAAGTATGCCTCTCCAAATGTAGAGGACAATACCAAAACGAGTGGACTAATTTTCTACCTTTGGTGATGATGGCATATCGATCATCAATTCATAGTGTAACAAGATACAGCCCAGCGTTTGTGGTACTGGGTTTTCCACTGTCGCTACCTATAGACTGCATCTATAGCACACCACAGACCACAATATATGCATCACCAAGTGACTATGTTTTCACGATGAAACAGAAACTACAAGAAACGCACCAGTTGATGCGAGAGTATATGGATGTCGATCAAGAACGCCAGAAGTCGTATTATGATCGCAGTAAGTATGGGCCGAGCTATAAAGTTGGCGAAGAAGTGTTAGCTTTCAACCCAACGGTTAAAAAAGGAGAAACAAGAAAATTTACTTCTTTCTATAGAGGACCATACATAATTGTTGAAATTATAAACGATTTGAGTTTCAAGGTAGAAGATAAAAAGACGAGGAAAGCTATCAAGGTCCATTATGACCGAATGAAGAAATAAAAAACACAAGAAAAACCATTCACGCCTGAGCCTCAGGCGAAACGAAAAGCAACCAGTAAGGAGCAGAAGAATAGCGATCTGAACAGCTCAGAAGATGGCGATATAATTGAAATAGAATAATCAACAAACAGTGAAAGCAATCTAAACACAGAAAATCAATCCGAAGCTGAGGATGCTAACGATTCAATAAATGTTACAAATGAAACGTCTGAGAATGAAGCTAAAGAATCAGAGCAAGAAACCTCTAAAGGGCAAGGGAAGGAACAAAATGATCCCGAGGGAGGAGGGCAACTTCATCAAAAGCTACCGAGTACACTGAAAAAAAACCAGCAGAAACAAAAATTCCAAAGCCAGAAAAAAAGCAACAGGAATCTAGTAGTAAAAGAAAAAGTACTGAAGAAAAGATTAATAGTAATCCCAAGGCACCAAAAATGGCTACAAGGTCCAGCAGTCAATTAAAATCGGTGCCTGAGAGATTAAAAAATTACTTTACTGAGCAAGATGAGGAGTACTTTAGCAGCCAGGAAACTGATGATGTTTTTGTTTCAGGAAAATCCAGAAAGAAATAATGGAATCGAAAAGAAAGACGAGTTCGTCTGGAATATCGTGTGTTGGAATATCACTATGTTTGTATCTGGCATTGCTAGCCATTTTTGCTTCTCCTTCACTTTGTATAAAATTATACGGCTATGATTTTGACAATATCGTATCAACAAAAATATATTCTCTGGATCACAGTACAAACTGTGATAACAAAATTCGAGTATCGAAAACAATAGAAGAAGGTAGTTTGATTTATGCTGAGGTTCAGCCCGAGATAAATTTAAGATTTTGCATGTATGAAGCGGCATATACTCTGCACTTAAACAGAGCAATGTATATGACGATGTTGTCTTTATTACCAAAAACTCAAGACTCCTAAAATCCATATATCCATTAAACGAAGTAACCTGTAGGAGCATTTGGCAAAACAAAAACTTTGCTTTACCAGGTTTTGGAGATAAAACCTTTAAAGTCAACAATTCAGTAACGGAAAAGATTTTACAACGAGCAATTGAAACTACTTATGCCGAGGAGCATAGCCAGAGCTTCATGAAAAAAAAATCGTGAAAGTGCTATTTAAGCAGAGCCTGTAGAGTGGGTTTCATCTACAGGAGTAAATCTTATTGGAAAGTTGATGATCAATGCAAAACTTTACATCGGAACAATTTGGGGAAAGCTGATACAAAGAAACCTCTTAAGCTTTAAGGATCCCCTAGGTTTCTCGAAAACTGTTTTTATCAAAACCACATAGTTTGAAGACGATTTAGTAAATTTTTTTTTGAAAATCAAGGTGAGCAAACATGTCAAACGATCAAACACTTTAATATGGAGGACCCTGTAAAAATTGTTGACAACAACAAGACCACTATTATCAGCGGAAACATTTTACACAAAAACAAATATGAAGATTTTGCATTAGAAATCTTAGAGGAAAAAGCAATTAGTTTGTGTGGACAGCAGGTGAAAACAACCGGAGTTCCAGGTGTTTTTTACTCCGACGAACGTTCAGAACTGAAAAATGGTAATCTTAAAATAACCATGGAAATGTTTCTTTCAAGCATTGTTGACACCTTAAATTTCGAACTTCTCAAGGAGAGAAAAGGTTTTCTTTATGAAAATTAGAACGCTCCAATGCGAGATTCAACGACAAAAAATTCAAACTATGATTGAAATATCAAAAAAAATTGTTAGGCCATCGGCTCTTCGAGAAAGGAACTCACGTCGAAAGAGCAGGATCTGTGTTATATGTTCATAGATGTGCAAAGATAGTAGCAACAATAACTAAACTTCCTTTTTGCACAGAAGAGTTTTCTGTGTTAGTAGAGGGTCAGAATTTTTCTTCTATTAGATATATGGACCCTATTACAAAAATTTTGTATCATAATTATACACTCGCTGCATGCAACCCGCTGTACCCAAATGTTGTGAAATTAGAAGACGGCAGTTTTCAACAATATGGAGAAACGCTGAAGAAATTCAATCGTGAGATATATCAGTGGTCGATGAATAATAATTTAAATGTAAGTGATGAAAATCTGCATCGCAGCTTTTTCTCCATATCAGACGTAAAACAGATTCAAATTGCACAAAAAATTCGACATAATAGTAGGAGAATTATCAGTCGGGAAGCATTCCAAGATTCGGATGGAAAATACAATCAAGAAAATTATATTCAATGGAACGCTCAGTTCCAAAAACAATTTTTTCTGACAAATGAAACAACAATTTTTCGTAACTTAAAATTAGAAAGCTTATACGTTTGGTTAAAAGCTAAGGACAGTGCTGTGTCAGTCTTAACAGTCTACCTCAGATTCCAAGTTGTGAAAAATTTTCCTAAATTGTTCATCTATTTGGGATTAGTCATTAATGGAGCCTCCTGGCAACAACTGTTGCGGAATCTCGACCCTGTAACGGGAACACGTATGTCTAATCAACTACTCAAATTAATTAATGAGCGCCGAGAACAAAAGAAAATGATTTAAGAGAAAGAGTCCTTGAAGGAGTCGGTTGTGTAAAAAAAATGAAAGTGTACTAAAAACCTTGGGTTTCAAGGTCAAAGATTTAGTTTAAATTTTAATTTATTACTTGATTAATGACTGACACAATCTTGATAGATGTCGACAGATTGAAATAGACAAAGCTCGGGCTTTGGGCAATACTAACTATTGTGACATATCAGTATTTATTTGGTTAATTTACCACGGTGATAGAACCGATATTGTGTACGGACGAAACGGAGGAAAAAAATCATTCATTGAATAATAAACCTACCTTCAGAGTCAATCACTCAATTAGATCTTCATTTATTTGAAACCATTCTCTTCTGCTTTTATCTACTTATTAATTAAATTTCAATCCTTGTATTTTTAACAAGTACCACGCTCAATTACAGAAGATAATACATATTGCGCGCGGGCGGCTGCTATAGAAGAGTGCCTGCCTCCGTCAGATCGAAAACTGAAAGTACAAGCATCGCGCATGAACCTATCAATATTTACACGGGAAAAAGAAATTTATGTTTTCAACAAAAACTCAAGTATAAGTGGTGCTGTTAAAATGAAATATGTTGCCGACTTGGACACATTAAAAAAAACCTATGTGCCGAAAATAAATCATGAACCACCATCATAACCGCCAGCAATTCCAGCTGCACAATTGAGCCACCAAATGGTATCCGATGAATCCAATTTTTCTAAAGAGCCGAAATCTTTCGTGGTCAATGGGACACCCTTGCTACCGACACTGTTAAAGAGACCCAAGCCTGCTGTGAAAAGACCGTTGGAACTCTCCCCAGTTCTAGAATCGGAGAATTTAGCTGAATCTATTTTGAAGAAATTACTTCCAGCTGTAGTAGAAGCTATTCAACCTGCTAAAATTGCAAAGGCCTTAAGCATGGCGTCTGATGGAGGTGATGAAAGTGAAATTGATCCTACGGCTGTTGATTAATAAATCATAAATCGCACTGTCTACTAAATCATTCTCAATTCCTAACTCTTATGAATCCAAATACTAGATCTTTAAAAAAACGTCATGAAGAAGCAGAGGCACTAGTGAATTGTCTTGGGTCTCCGCCTAACATAATATGTCTAACAGAAAAATTGTTATCGAACAACGATGATCTTGGTTTATATAATTTAAGAAATTATACTACATGCTTGTCCAAACCGAGGAACGGGAGAGGGGGTGGTATAAAGGTTCAAACTACAAGTGAAGTCGCTTTGATAGGAGGACTTGAATCCGAAAAAAATGAAAGTCTTCTCATACATGTGAAAGTGGGAATAAAAGATCTGATTCTTTTAACGGTGTATAATCCACCTCGGTCGGACAAGCTTGTACTCATCACTCAGCTGGATAAATACTTGAACATTTAACAACTAAATGACCAATTTCTAGTGTGTTGTGACTTCAGCATTAACACGCTCAGAGCTGATTACATAAGCTCAAATTACATGAATATGGTAGCATCGAATGGATATCATTTTTGCATTCATGAACCAACTAGAGTAGATTCATCAAGTGCATCTTGTCTAGATCACTTTTTTGTAAGTGGCGTCAGAGTAATCAATAACAAAGTTTTAACTAAACAAAGTTACATTGATCATGTCTTGACAATTGGTATTGACGGGAAAAATATCATCAAATATCAAGAATTCAGAGATAACAGTTTTCTGAAATCTCCTAAAAAGGTCACTGGCTTTCTAGAAGTGCTAAAAAATTCTTTAAACGCCATTACATACGACGGTCAAAATATAAGCAAAAATTTTGTGAAGTTCCAGACCACTTTCAATGCAGTCTTTCAATGTTTTGCACCAATGCGAGAGAAAAAACAGAATTAAAAAAGTTTCGGTTTGGTTTGACAAATCACAGAGGAATCAAATTTCTAAACAAAATCATCTTCATAGAAAATGGAAGCAGAACTAATCTGATTGCAGGCGGCTCTCAAAATTCAGAGCCGCTCGCACAAAAGTTGAGCAGTTAATTAAAAAAAGAAAAACGAATTTTATCTTGAAAAGTTTAATAAAAACATCGGAGACTCAAGACAAGTTTATAGGTTCTTAAATGAATTAAAGGGAATAAAAGGAAAAAAGACAAATAAACCCGTTCTAGTAGAGGACGTTCAGATAATTGATGAACCGAAGCAAATCGCTACGAACTTGAACAAATTCTTTGCCTAAATTGGTCGGGCCTAAATTGAGAAGCCTAAATTGTGAAGCCTCTATGAGTTTGATGTGACAACACATTAAATAAGGAGGTCTCAAAAGAATTTTTTGAAAATTCCAAAATGTCGAAAAATCCTAGAGAAGAGTTCGCCAAAAAATCTGGGAAGTAAATTGTTAAATGTTTTTATAGACAAGGGAATAATTGGTTCAAATTTGTGCAATATAAGTCACCCAGTATTCACTAAAACAGTACATGACTTGAGGGACAGCTTCATTTCATCGAACTATGATTTAATTACAAAAAATTTGGAGTAATTTTTTTCGACGATGTCTTTATTTTCCCGGGACCTGTCTTAGTTGATTAATTTATCCAAAAAATTGGGTTTTTAAAACAAATACTCTTTGGCTGGATGCTAAGAGACATGGAAAATAGGATTATCTTTCTGACTTAAAAAATGACCCCCTGAAATCTTTTAGTTTTTGAGATATGGTCATTTTTGTGATTTCTGAAGGTTCCCTCGGAAAATTTGTTTCCCAAACTTCGGAAAAAAATTATTTTCCTCTCTTACGCTTTACTAGGGTGCTGTACTGGTCAGACTAAACCCAGTAGTGCAAACTATAAGGCTCTAAATATGGAACAGCACTCGACAGATCTCACACTAGGAAACACAAAAAAAAATTAAAACAAAATCCTACTAAATAATGTCGTTAAGGGCTGCGCCAGTGTGATCCTGCTGGATCCGTTCGCGGTCCTCTCTGGCTAATAACATAACTTACTCATTCCAAGATACTTTAAGAAAAAATCGATTTATCGAATTTTGTTGATCTATTTTGATATATAATTTTATTGTTTATTTTGTTATCCAGAGGAATTTACTCTCTCTCTCACTTGAAAATTTATCACATGAAATGCTTCCAAATTACAGAAAGTGATAAAATATCAAAATTGGTAATTGTCAAGCACTGCCTCTTCGGCAACGAGTTATTTAAAGTTGTTTTAAATTCAGGCGTCTTTTTGAGCATTTGTTTACTTTGATTCAATTTACATCCTATCAAAACAAAATTATTCAATTCTTAGGTGACAAATCGAAAAAAAACATGAACAAAACGTTGTTGACTTTGTTATAACTGAAAAACTGTCATTTTTCATATAGCAATTGACACGCTGGTGGATTCTGCAATTGGGTGATTTAGTCAAGTCAGACATATTATGCTTAAGAGTCAATCCAACTCAAAATCAATTAAGAGTATTGCAGTGTTGAAAACGATACAATTTTTCGATTTCTTCTCAAATGGCCGTTTTTGTTCTTATTTTTTAAATTTTCCCATATGACCAATTCACATGGCCACTAAGTAAAATATTAACGCGATTTCGTCGAGTGTTTTCAAATAAGTTATTGAAAGATCTTAGATCACTAAAAATAAAGTTTTCTTTCACCAACCAGAGTGACATTTAAAGTACTATATAATTTCTGCTGATCCTTACTGCTAATCAAAAAGATACCATCTATAGAGCGCAGCCATCCAAGTAATAAAAACCTCTGATGTCAAGGAAGCTGAAGTATTTTCAGTTTTTTCATCGAAAGGCTGCAAAATCTTAAGTTTTTGAAACAACCGTAAAGCCTTGTGTCAGCCATAAATCAGGTAATAAATCAAGTTTTAAACTAAACCTTTAACCTTGAAACCCAAGGTTTTTATTACATCTTTTTTCATATACGTGGGACACTCACACTACCCCCCTCTTAAGAAGAATAGAATGCACCACTCACACAAAAATAAACAATAATTTCATTCACAGATCTTGTCATGTGAACGTCTTACTTTAAAAAAGTTTGTAGATTCATATGGACCTTAGTTTTTTCTGCCTCGTCAAGTCCAAATATGTTGTACGCTTCCCGTGCCGTATCATTTGTCAGAATTCGATATGCACGGTTGATGGTCTTGGAGAATTCTTCGTCTCCACCAGCATCAGGGTGCGTCAACAGTCTCAATTTGTGGTAGTGTTTCTTGATCTGAACTTTTGAAGCAGAATTTTTTACCAAAAAAATTCTCTGTCACCAGTATAGTAGCCATCCGTGCGCAATATTCTATGTCTTTGGCTAATTGAGCGTGGTACTTGGTTAATATGCAAAGTTAGAAGTTAAAAGTTAGGAAGATTATGGCGAAGAAAAGTTTGTTTAAATAAAATAAGATTCAATAGAGTGGTGAGCTCTGATGTTAAGTTTTGTGTTCAATGAATGAAAATAATCCTCGTTTTGGTCGGTACCCAATATCGGCCCTATCATCGTGGTAAATTAACTAAGTCAACAAATATATGTCAATTTTGTTGATGGCAACGTTGTGTCAGCCATCTTCCTTCATCCCATCAGCTCGTACCACTCTAACTGATTTCATTTTTAAAACAATTTCTTGTGTTTTGAATGTTAGCAGGCTCCGTGAATGGGACGTTTTAACGCCAACCCTCTTCCTTCCAGCCGTTCGGACTTTGTTTTGGGTTAGTTCTCGTACCAAATATATAGATGAGGGACAAGTACAGGGTTGGGTTCACTCCTATCGAGGTGCTAAATTGCTAGATCTTTGTGATGTTATCAATCATTACCCAAATCAGGAACTGAACACTGTTGTTGTAACTGCTGGCTTCAAAAATCACCCTAGAAATATTGAAACATTCAAAGAACATTCGAAATTCCTCATTCAGCTCATTATTGTTAAATTTAGCCCAAATAATTTGATTGTTCCCAAAGTTATACCCCTCAGCTGTAATCGTCTCATAAATAAAAAAAAATCAGTTCTCTTAACTACGCTTTGTATATTTATTTTGATTCTTGTGTCTTAAAGCTGTTTATTGTTTCGCCCTCATGTAGAAATGTTCTTGAACCTAACCTATTCTGTTAAGACACCGTGCACTTCTCCTTTCATGGAAACCATGTTTTCACTATAATTCTGTTTAACATCGTTCAATACTTTAAATATTGTTTCTGTTATTACGCTCCTGTAATTAACTTTATCTAGTCCCCCTCAGTGCAGCTTTCCCCACTCCTAGCCCGTAGCCTGATGGGTGACCAAAACCATTGTCAACTCTGCAAGGGTCCCCTACGTAGGGGAGGCGTCTGGTGTCATACGTGTTATAATTATTTTCACGTGAAATGCAGCCCGCAGCGAAACAGTGGACCGAACACTTCAGCTGCAAAAGCTGCTCTGAGTTCACTGCAGCCACCTAAACATTAATCGCAACGCCGGCACCACACAAAGCTTTGACCGTTCCCGACACTGCACTCATAGACCCGGCAACATCTCACGCGACCAAAACGTTCTATCGCCGGACCATGCAATAATTTTTGGGACAACTTCCAGCCTCATCACGCGTTAACAGTGCGCAAAATATACCGCGAGGTCGTCTCATGGAAGCCCTCGTTTTTCACGCCCAGTAAGAACAAGAGAGGGGAACAGTTCGCCGAAGCCCTTCACAGTGTCCTCTCCCAGATTACCGTTAACACGGATAGATCCGATATATCTCTAACCCTCAGTCAATCAAAGATCACGGACGATGGAACGAATAATAAGACCATCAAGCGTAGACTGCGTGCATGGCACAGCTGCAACTTCTCAGAACTGTTCTGTGAAGCCAAGGCGATCTAAATGAGAATGAACTGAAGGAACAAAAAGCAGCACTCTGATCTCAAGATGTTCAACAATTTCATGTCTCTTGGTATGATCAGTAATGCTATTCGCTCTCTTTCGGATGAGCATAAACGCGGCCTGCTTGCACCTACCGATCTCATAGACGGTAGACCTTCCTCGAGATTTTACGCGACAAACTGAAGGGAAACCCTTGGAGCCCAACTGCATTCAGAGCGAATTCGCACGCCTCCCTAGCACCCTGCTGTTTTCAACAAAATCAATGCCAGGCTACTCCGAAAACGTGCAATGAAGTCTCATGGCAGTGCCGGGCCGTCAAATCTCGATGCCGAAGACTGGCGTAGACTACTTTCTGCTTTCGGGCAAACATCCACGAACCTGTGCAAGCTTGTTGCCAAGTTTGTCAAAACGCTGGCCACTTCTATAATACCACCGGATGATTTGATTGCATACAATGGTTGTCGACTAGTGGCTCTGGATAAATGTCCAGGTGTGAGACCTATTGGTATTGGTGAAGTATTGCGTTGCATCACTGGACCCAAAATCGTCGACTGCGTCAGGCAAGATCTGGCATCCCTCGGTGGAAACATGCAGCTGTGCCTGTGCCAAAAATGCGGCATAGAAAAAGCCATAAATTTGCTTCGCCACAGTTTTGATGATCCCAAAATTGAAGCAATTCTACTAATTGACGCCAAAAACGCATTTAACGTGCCCAATAGACGAACAGCATTAGAGAACGTGAAAGCCTTATGCCCATCATTGCGTGTTGTCTCAGCGAAATCCTTTTGCCATCCGTCTCATCTCTACATCGGTATGGCGACCATTTTGTCTCAAGAAGGTACGACACAAGGCGATCCCCTTGCGATGGCAATATATGGAATCGCAATCCTACCCCTAAGAACGAGACTTCACAATGACTCCTTCCCACAAAATTGGTATGCTGATGACGGTAGCGTCGTGGGTAAGATTAAAAATAACAGGGCATTATTCGACAAGCTCACTCAGTATTAAGTCCTGGGATCAATTATCGGGAGCTGCGAGGCAAATAAAATTTCCTGAAAGATGCAGAAATAAAATACACAAAAAGTTTGGACAGACGTGGTAAATTTGCTCTCGCCTCTCCCCAGAATGCCTATGCATGTTTGACGAAGGGGTTTAACAGAAAATGAGCTTCCTCTCACGTACTACACCCTCCATGGACGGGTTTTGGACAAAGTGGAGTAGGAGCTTGGTCGAGTCATACCGGACACCGGCCGCAAAGAAATAATCCAAGAAGAAAGAGAACTTTCTTCTCTCCCTTTCAGAATCGGTGGGCTTAACATCGCCCTCCCGCAAGATCTTCATAAAAAATTTTGAGCAATCAATTGAACTCTCAAGTCCACTGTCATCATTCAATAAGAACTCATTCGAAATTCAACAATGTGATTCAGAACAAACCGAGATCAGTCTCAGACAGAAAGCAGACATGCAATGTGAACTCGTCTCGAAAAAATCTAGAGTCAAAAACAATCTACCAGACATGAAGTATGCCATCCAGCTGGCCTCGGAGAAAGGAGCATCTAGCTGGCTTAACGCGCTTCCGTTGTCATAAAATGGTTTTGACCTCAGGAAGATTGAGTTCCGTGATTGAATAGCAATTCGCTACACCTGGGAAGGGAGGAACACGCCAGCCATATGCCCATGCCGGAAAAAATTTAGCCTCCCCCATGCCCTACTTTGCGCCAAAGGCGGGTACACGCCACAAAGAAATGAGTGACGTGTTTGCCTAACTGATGGATGACGTTTGCAACGATGTCCAGATAGAACCAAAACTCCAGTCGCTCGATGGATAAATTTTCAAGAAAATTTCTACCACTACTGATGATGACGCCCGTCTGGACATCAAGGCAAACGGTCTGTGGAGCTCCCGCTTTAATTGCATTTTTTAGATGTGAAGATTTCCAACCCTCACGCAAATAGCTGCCTTAAGACCATCCAAGATGCATAAAAAACACCACTAGAGCATCATGCGAAATAAGTACGAAAAACGATGCCGCGAAAACGAACACAGCAGCTTTAGCGCACTGGTTTTTTGCTTGCTCGGGCGGTGCTGGGCCATCAGCATCGTGCGTTAGGGAATAAGTTGCAACTAAGATCAGCAAAAAAACGAGGAGAGCCGTACACGGAAACTATAAGCTACATTCGAACGCAAGTAAGCTTTGCAATTCTCAGTGAGACTTCGATTAGCGCCGTCGTGGAAGAAGGGAAGGCTGCACTGAGTGTTTGGCTGCTTAGATTTATTCCTTTGCTTATTCGTTGATATTCCATTTTTATTTTAATCCTTCCATACCAGTTCCCTATGTATATATATATATATATATATATATATATATATTTATATATATATATATATATATATATATATATATATATATATATATATATATAAATATATATATATATATATAAAAATATATTTACAGGTATGCCGCTGTAGTTCAATTCTGAAAATTTTCAATTAATTCAATTATCTAATTAGGTTTGATGGCTTTCAGTATAGCAAAAAATCCCACTGCTACGAGTTTAATTACTTTTAAAAAAATATTAACTCTTTGTTGTGTTGAAGTAATAAATTCTACCTATTCATTTTGCGTTAATATAAATAGTTTGCCATAGGGAAGCTGCACTGCTCGCACACAGTAATTTGTCCAACGTGCGAGAAACGAGGCAAAAGGTAAACGTTTTTCAATTTTGTTTGTTTATTTCCAGTTCTCTCGAAAATGTTTTATTGTATTTAATTTTTTATTGTAACATAACCAAAAGAAAAATAACTGTACAAAACTCAATCGACCCTCTTCAAAGAAGTAGTGACAACTAGTTCTCCAATCTAAACACTAGGAAAAGACGATGCGTTCAACAAGAGTTAAAAAATGTGAAATGGCATCAAGATTGAGATTTCTAACCTAATTCATAGAGAAAAGCAAGTTTGTAATGAAATAATGGTATTATCTAACATTGGTAAATTTTTTCTAACTTTGGTAATTTTGTTAAGGAACAAGAATGTAAATCGATATACACACGGAAATAGCCTAAGTAAACATACCAAAACGTTCTGTTTTCAGTTTGTTATAGAAAAAATAGTTCATGATGTTGTCAGGGAGTTGTTCCAAAGAGCCATGGGGTCCTTGTACGGTTCATGGATGCGCTATAAAATCGGCCCAAAAATTGCACCACATTTTACTTACATTAGCATGAATGTTTAACTCGAATTAATTGCACGTGCGCTGGCTTTGCCTTACTTAAGAACAGCCTTGACAAAAGATTTGATATGTCAAAGGATTATCATAAAATAATTTTCAGAACGAGACAGCTTTTTTATGCGACCAGCATGTTATTTTGGGGTGCAAAAACCTTCTGAAGCTAGAAAAGGACTCAATATATCCGGTAAGATAATTCCAATTAATTGGTTGCTTTATTGAATTTAAAAGGAACAATTCCCCAAATGCAAAATTTTTAGCATTGGGGCAACACTAAAGTATTGTTTTAAGCTGTCCTTATTTTCTGCGAGGCGCCACTGGGCAGATTAACAGGAAACTTGCCTCACAAGAAAGGCACTTAAACAAACGAAGCGTCTTGTGAAAATTTTCTCTTCGATATATGTAAAAATAATTGTGCTACATTTAGCATACAATGCTTCAATTGTCTCAAATCGTTTCATTTTAGCTGCACATGCCTGTCAAAAGAAAGTCTTAAAACACTGGGGAAAACTGTTGGATGTTTTTGGGCATGTCTATATTGTCGAACTCAAGTCGTGATTCCCCAAAATCTGTCAGACATTAAAGACGAATTATCTCAAAAAATTGAAAATATGAAAAGAAACTTGAAGTTTGAAATAGATTTTTTCAAAACTTAAATTCGTGATTATAAAAACTTAATTTTTACGGAACAGAAAAACAGTTTTCTTCGAGAACATCAAGTCACAACAATAAGATTCAAAAAACTAAAAATAAAAAAAAAATAAATTTATACTTTTTGGAGTCGCTGAGAAAGTTGATACGGGCCCAAATACCTTTTTGGAACTGATCAGATAAGAAACGAGCAATATAAATTGCTCAGTCTTGTAGTATTGACAAAATCATGGTTGAAAATGTTTTCAGGGCTGGGGAAATTGGATGAAGCAGCGCACAAAACAATTTCAATTGTAGTCAAGTTGACAAATGTCTGGAACAATTGACTGCTCTTGATGTCAAAACAAAAATGGAAGGCTTAAAACGTTTTCGTATTAGCATTCTTTTCAAAAGAAGATTGGGAGAAAAAGCAGAAGCTACTTGACTATCGTTTCAGACTTGCTCGAAAACTGAACATTAACAGATCAGAAATCAAAATAAGATCAAGAGCGCTATTCGTTGAAGACCTTTGAATAGAAAAAACTCTCTCGGTAGAGTAAAAAAATGTCAGAAAATAGGTCGTGTGACAACCTCACTTTCATGACTACAGGAAAAACAAGTACTGAGGATAGGTTTATTGAACTGCTGGTCAATTTTAACAATTGATCGTAGGAGGTCTGAAATTCAGAAATTTTCTCTTTTCGAGATATTTTTGGGCAGTCAAGGAGAGATAGAAAAGTTGGAACTCAGTGTGGTACTCTTATTGCTCACGAAACAAATCTTCGTTTAAAACAGGCAAAATAAATTCAAATAAACTTTAGTTTTTGATCATGTTCTGTTCACTTCCTGTACGATCTCGGATCGATAACATCACCTTGTTCAACCGTCCACAAAACAGCAAATACCGTGTTTCTGATACTGATAACGAAGCTCAATAAGCATAGTAATGATTAAAAAATTAATAATTATGAATGGTGATGTAAATTGCTCATATACTGACTGGGTTACGCCTTCTAGTAAGAATGACTATGAGCAAAGTTTCTTAGAAAAATTGAAACCATTGAATTTTTCCACAATCCTCAATTCAAGGCATCTTTTTTGCTGTACCGGCATCTTTTTATGCAATAATCTGGAGCAATGATCCTTCCCTGATCACAATTTGTTCATAGCAGAAAATTTTGTCAGACTCACAAGAAAAGAACAAAAAGCCTCTATTCCGAAAATTTAACACCATTAAGGCAGTTTGGCAATGATTTATTTGTTATTTTGAAATCCCCTCTATGTGGAACAGATGCACCAATGACATGCTAAGTTGTTTCTATAATGTTTTGGAAAACTTAACACCTCATGTAGCTAGCTTGAGGTCCCATCTTACCTTTACCAGAGATTTTTCTAGACAAAATCACTTTCAACGCAAAAAAAGTTCTCGAAAAATGTCACAGATTAAATTTGGCGCTAATTTTTATGATCAGATAATACCTTCACTCATTAAAACCTCAGCACCGTACGTCATAAACAGTGTCGTATGTATATTTAGTGGCATTATTAACTCTTGCCAATTTCCCAAAGTCTGGAAAAACGTACACGTGCTTCCTCATCACAGAAATGGTAGCAAATTGGAAATTAAAATTTACAGACCAATTACAATGCTCTGTGCAAATTCTATAGTTTTTGAATAAACACTTTACAAAAATATTACGAAGACAATTGAAAGGAAGCTAAGCAATGCGCAACATGGTTTTCGACGAAGACTAAACAACTTAACTCTCATCAACACAATTTTAATGAATTTTAAGTTCTATTAATGCCTCAGATCACTGATCAATATATTATGATTGTGCAAAGACCAGATCCAGTAAAAAGTTTTTTTATTGAAGCCAGAAAAACTTTTCGGAAACACTCTGAAGATAGTTACTATAACAGAGTAGCCCAATTCAACAATTCTTTGTATAAACCTAAAAGATTTGCCTACTATTCACTACAAAAAATTCATGTCAGATTCGAAAAGAAGTCAAAAATTTTCTGGAGTGGGAAGCAGTGAAAATATCAAAATATAAAGGTTACCCTTCAGGATGAAAAGTGGTCGAGAAATATCAATTATTGAAACATGATTTTCCCCTATTCTGGGGAATACAAAGCTTGTTGTAACCATGTTTTGTTGAATTCATTATTATTATTATTATTATTATTATTATTATTATTATTATTATCATTATTATTATTATTATTATTATTATTATTATTATTATTATTATTATTATTATTATTATTAAAGAATGCTTTAAACAATATATTTTTCCAGATTGCGTTCAAACATGAAAATTGGCCCTATCTGAAAAAATGTGACGCAATGGATGCAACCAAATAACGCCCAATATCAATCACATTTCCATTTTCAAAAAAATTTTGAAGCAAATTCTATATTAACAAATAACAAGTCACGTACAAGATTTAAACTTCTGAATCCGCCTTAATTTGGTTTTCAAAAAGGTTTTAACAACTCTGATGCTTTGTTTTTTAAATAGAATCAGTTCGGAAAAGTTTTGACTGAAACAGTATTATCCATTCTGCCTTTTTGGATCTCTCAAAATCATTTGATTCCACATTTTATGATATCCTAATAGAAAAACCAAAAATAATAGGCTTTGGTGACGATGCACAGAATCTTATAAGAAGCTTTCTTCTTAACAGACTTCAACCTGTAAATTGAGATTCAAATTACTCCAACTGGATAAAAGCTGTCAGAAATGTACCCCAAGGGACCGTATTGGGAACTATTGTGTCCAATTTATGTTTCGACGATATTTGTACAGCTGTTGATACTGTTGAAACAGTGATAAAGCATTCTGATGATTGCCTAGTTTTGGCTTCTAACACGAATGAAAAGATAGCAAAAAATTCCCTGGAATCAAACATCCGCAAAAACAGAGTTGCTCCAAAAGTATAATCAATGCAAAGATTCAGGACTAACAATTGATAGCAGTCTCAGTTTCATGAATCTTGTTAAACTATATTTCAAGAAGATGGCTCAGTGTATAAAAACTGTTGACTCAAATAGATCTCAACTCCTTAAATCAAGCTTAGAAATTTAACTTCAATCAATTGTATTGTCACATTTTAAAGTTTCAGCTCTTTTTTTTTCACCAAATTAGAAAACCTATGATGACTTCTCTAGAAAATCAGCTGAATTGGGGTCTTAAAGAGGTGTTTTTCCACTCAAACTGCAAATCTTCTAAGAATAAAAAACAGGTGATTTGGATTGAACAGGAGAATTTATCGACTTTTTATTTTTTATCTCAGAAAAATGCCTTCAATGCGACACTGATTTTATCAGAATACTCCATCAACGAACGTACTCAAAGAATTGTTCAATTTCTTTTCCACAGATCAACTTCTTTTCTGGACAACTCTTTTTTTCGTGCTATGACTAAAAAAAAAGGAGTTAACTGCCAAATCAACTCAGAGATCTTGAAACTAGCAGAAGTGTGTTCAAACGATTGTTAAAAAAATGCACTTCAATGATCAGATTCTTCATAGCGTGAATATTCCTGAATGTGAAGTGAGTTTCGACTAGTTTAATCTTGAAAAACTTCACTGTGGAATTTTGTAACAACTATATTTTAACGTAAATTTGGTGTGATTTCTAAATTTATTTGCACACTTTAGCATTTATAGCGTCCCGCTTCAACAATTGCAGTGCTAAATAATAAAATGTCTTCTTTTTATTCTTCAATAATGTCCGAAAAGGTCAATTGCTCCATTTAAGAAATCAATAGTACTGCATTTACTGCAATGCGCAATATCGCGAATTTAAAGAAACATGCCAAAAATTGAGAAATAAAGGATCATCAATGTCTTATTTATGGTTCATCAGTTTTTCTTTTTCAAATTATCGTGCATTGAAAGTTTTTGAAGAACAACTTGAACTCAACAAATACATATTTTCTGCGAAATTTGAGAAACTATCGAAACATTGTTTTCTGAATTTTGGACAACGAATCGACTATTGTAAAACGTGATCTATGAACTACGCTTTACACTAATGCAAAAATTTGATAGGAGCAACTGGTGCCAGAAATGCAATAGATAAATAGGGATTTTTTAAACATTTAAACATGCTGAAATGAAGACTTGAGGACGCAATAAAAGTCAAACATCACGAAAAACTTCACCAAGACAAGTTTTAGCTTGTTTCGTCAAATTTTGAGGAAAAGACCAAGTATTATTACGTAGAACAGAATAAATTGTCAAAATAAATTTAATTCTGATATTTAGAAAAAACTTTCTTGTTCTTTACTTTCATCGTCAGGTGAAAACTACTTCACAATTTGTTAAAGTATAAAACAAATATGTATATACATTTGTCTGACACTGTCATTGAAGCAATTCTGACAACTAAACTAAACAATTTTAATCAAAATTTTTTTGAGTTCTGCAACATTCAACCTATTTAAAACTTTTATTTATAGCTTTTATCAATTTCTTTAAAAACATTCCTATTCCGGATTTTTCTATTTTTACCATGTTTTTGTATCTCCAGGGTATTTCCGAACTTGCCTTAACCCTAAATATCCCTCTTTTGGGGGTTCTGCAACTTTCGTTTTATCATGCACAAAGTATTTTTTGTCCCATTTTTCTTTCCCAAGCCAAAATTATGATTTGTAATATTATTTTAGCGTAAGTCCTTGCCCCCTATATTTATCACGTATGTTTAACACCAGCTTCAATTTGCTGAGGTATTTAGCTTCGTTTGTCTTAAGGTCTCAACTGTGTGACAGGCATTCAGAAGCTTCCGTTCCATGTCACTCGTGGAGCAACTGTATTCAACATGATGTTGGCCCACATAAGAATTCTTCTTTTCATTTTCCGATATCCTAGTGGTTAGATGCCGTTCTTCCTGCCCGTCATAGATGGATCCGCATTCACTACATTTTATCTCATATAACACCTAGGAAATCGCGGCTCTATCGAAAGATGATTTTATGTTGGGGAAGCCTGATCTTAAGTTTTGCGTTATTATAATCACAAGTTTCTTAACTTTGCTCGCAATGTTTTTAGTAAGGTTGCCTCTGTTATATAGAAAATTTTTGGTTTATCACAAGTTCTATTTTTGCTTTTGATGCTTTTCTGGTGCTGTTTTCAATTGATCGTTTTTGCCAATTATTATCATTTCTAAGGTCTGGTTCAATGTTTTTGAAGGCAATTCATGTGGATACTAACTTTTGTCCAGCATGTCTTGTTCTTTTCAAGCACCTGATCGAAGGCCAATCAAAATATCTTGCAGTAAACACCCTGTGAACCGTCCTATAAATCACATTTTTTTCTGCTGAAGCGGTGCACAGCTGCGAAAATTCAGTTTTATTCCTGTGCCAATTATTCCTGTGCCAATTATTCCTGTGCTCTATCGAAAGATGATTTTATGTTGGGGAAGCCTGATCTTAAGTTTTGCGTTATTATAATCACAAGTTTCTTAACTTTGCTCGCAATGTTTTTAGTAAGGTTGCCTCTGTTATATAGAAAATTTTTGGTTTATCACAAGTTCTATTTTTGCTTTTGATGCTTTTCTGGTGCTGTTTTCAATTGATCGTTTTTGCCAATTATTATCATTTCTAAGGTCTGGTTCAATGTTTTTGAAGGCAATTCATGTGGATACTAACTTTTGTCCAGCATGTCTTGTTCTTTTCAAGCACCTGATCGAAGGCCAATCAAAATATCTTGCAGTAAACACCCTGTGAACCGTCCTATAAATCACATTTTTTTCTGCTGAAGCGGTGCACAGCTGCGAAAATTCAGTTTTATTCCTGTGCCAATTGGTTTTGGATACAAGTGAAAAGTGATTTAATTTTTTGTGATCTCCTATACTTTGATATCAAGAAAAGCCACATTCTCTTCTATTCACACTTTTTTTAATTTTCAGGTTTTTGTCTTATGAATTTGCAAATTGTAAGTACTCGTCCCGGTCACCACGAAATATGCAAATGATGTCTTTTGCATACATTTTGAGCAATTTAATCCGCCAATCACCACCCTCTCAGTTGATTGCTGCAGTACGTACTATTGATTGCTGCAATATTATTATGAAGCCAGCTATTAGGTTGATGCCCTTGAATACTCTCCATGACTGTTAAATGCGGTCAATTAAATATGTGCTCATCCCCTAAAACATAAGTTTGGGGCAGCAAGTCAACTCTTGCGTATATTGATGAACCTGAAAGTAGATAAATTTGGAAACAACAAAATGAAAAGTGACAAGAATCAGAATTATAAAAAAACAGAAGTGACAGAACGCTATAAAAATGTGTAGTGGTTTCGAATCACAAAAAAAGTTCAAAATACTCCAGACCTGAATCAAGAGACCGGCGCTTGGTTTGAGAATCTTCATTCTTTTGGTAAGCTTTCTCAATTTACTTTCTCAATCTTCTTATTGTTCTTAGCTTATATTCAAACAAAAAATGGTTTTCATCGAAAAAACTGACTTCGTTCAGTAAAATGCTGCTCCAAAAGAAGTTTTTGGGATTATGTTGGTCGTTTCTTTGCCTCACTAGATACCCACTTCGACCAATTTCTTGATCAATAAATTGAAAACATTGCGTAAAATGGCCCTCAATCTAAGGCGTCTACTGAAAATCAATGGGCTGGAAAAAGAAGTGAAAATCAAAAAAAGCGAGATTAGCATTCTCCGAAGAAAACCTTTTCAAAAGTCGTCAATTCAGTCAAATACAAAAGTTATCGAAATGCTTTAGGAAAAATCCCTCGATACCACCAACAATCAATCAAGCTCAATAACACAGATGCCTCCGACGATACTGAAAAACCTAAATTTTTCAACAATTTTTTTTGTAGCGTCTTCAATGAAAATGAAAGAGAATCTAACTTAGGTCAAACAGGTGAATTAATAAATGCAAAACTCAAACCACTTGAAACAATCAAATGTAAGCCTGAAAACATCCATGACATTTCGAAATCCCCTAAAGTTCAAATATATCCACTAGACACGGCAAACTCGGTAACAACATACTAAAAGCATGTAGCAAGCCACTCTGTAAATCTTTTTTATTTATCTTCCAAAACTTCCTGAACGAATTGAAATAGTTTCAAATTACCCCAAGTTTCAAAGAAGGAATCAAAACACTTGTTACAATCCCATTAGCGAGTCGAAAAGACTCCTTTACCTAGCTTCAAAGGAGACCTCAACGCAAAACTCTTTGACTCTGAAAATACTAACTGCAATTTGCCACGTGATCGAGGTCTGGTTGTTGCACAAAACCTAAACTGGAACTCAAACTGCGAAAAAAGAGTAACCAAAGCAATGAGGTCCTTCTTTCAAATTAAACGCAACCTCTCAAACCTATGAAAATGAGCGACTAAACTGGTCGCGTACATTGGTTACGTTCACTAACAGTCACCTTTCCATCACAGGCATTGTTGCCCTCCCGGAAATGCATGTTAGATCTTGAAGAAAGTCAAACTCTGACAACAAAATGGATTTTCTGCTTAAATAAAGGCTACAGAGATAGATTGACCACCCTGAATATTCTACCCTTGCATCTTCATGCTTAACTACACTTAAACAAAATTAAAGTCAACCCTATAAACTGACATTAAAACACGGATGAAAAACTTCGAGCAAATGCTCTAAAGACTGAACTACTACTACTACTACTACTACTACTACTACTACTACTACTACTACTACCATTACTACTACTACTACTACTACTACTACTACTACTACTACTACTACTACTACTCCTACTACTACTACTGTTTCAACACTTTAATTCCAAATATGAAATAAAGGCACGGTTGGCAACAAATACAAATACAAATACAAATACAAACAAAACAAGAAGAGTTATTTGTTTGGTTATTCTGTGAAGTGCTGTACGACGAAATTGTTGAAGGCATTCTTTGACCCGGTTGCTGCTTTCTCCTGCAATCTGGTGAACGATACTTTGTTTCGTACACAGTCTCCTTCGATTTGACTCATCCACGTTTTCCGTTGCCCCCCAGGAGCGCGTCTGGCATGGGCGTATTGATCGGGCGGGTCCCAATCGAAGGCACTGCGGGCTAATCTTCCTGGTTCCATTCTCTGGATGTGACCGTACCATTTTATCCGTTTGAGCATGATCATCGTGGATAGTTGGGGCATTCGCGATCTTGACATAATTTCATCGTTCGTTGCTTTCTCCAGATATGACACACGTAGAATTCTCCGAAGACAACCACAGTGGAAACTCTCAAGTTTTCTCTCCATTAATTTCGAAAGAGTCCAAGTCTCTGAGCTGTACAGCACGGCTGATAAAACGAGTGCTTTGTACAAATTGCACTTGAGGTGCACGCTGAGCTGCTTGCTCTTCCAGAGATTTTGGAAGTTAGCAAACCGTTGTCTACCTTCTGCAAGTTTGCAATTGACTTCCTGGAGGTCTCCATGCTTGAGGCTGACATATGATCCGAGATACTTGAACGCTTCTATGTTTTCAAACTCGTTTCCGATAACATCTTGTACTTTGCAGGAAAACACGCGTGTGGCAGCTGCTTTAGGTTTGCCACAGTATCTCGATTGGTGAACTTTTCGGCCATTGACTGTTTTGAACTTCCTTTCACACTTGTCACAGGTGAGGCTCGCCTCTAGTTGCTCGAACTTTGACTTGTCGACGACATTCTTTGACGAACCGGCTTTGCAGAATCTTGTTTGGTGCACTTTGCGTCCGGTAACTGTACTGAATTGCCGCTGACAGTTCTGACATCTTAAAGACTCTTGATCAGCCACCGCTGACCCACTCTCATTTTCTAGCGACTCTAAATCCGCTACTGCAGATTGTTGTTGTGAAGCTACCAACGCTGGCTTAGCCTCCGCTAAGCTTTTCAATCTGAGCTTCCGGCCATCTTGTGTTTCGAACCAGCCCGCTTTCTTTTTCGTTCCCAGCAGCACCTCCGTGCCGATGGTTAGTCGTGACTGGCTAGATGTCTCTGCCAGGAGTCCTAGTTTGCCTTTATGTGTTCCAGTGAGTATCTCCACGTTCTGTTGGATACTAGGCACTGCAACAACATTTGGGTTGTCGCATTTTACGCCCATATTCTTTGTTTTGGCCACATTAATCTTCAGACCAGCGGCTTCCGCTAGGGCCTCGATTCGATGTAGGTTTTCTTGCACCTCACTGTCTGAGACCCCCACGAGAGCAACATCATCAGCAAAATCTAAGTCAGCCACCAATCTCCCAATGTCTAATCCTCCATGCACCGAGTTAGCTAAAATGTAGTTGATGACAAGGCCGAATAGGATTGGGGACCACACATCACCCTGCCTAACGCCTGTTCTGACATCAAATAAGCGTCCCTTCTCACCTTCGGCTTTGACTCGACATTTGAATCCATCATAGCTGTTTCTTATGATGTTTATCACTTTTTGCGGCAGACCATAGTGTTTCATTATCTGGTACATCTGCTCACGATCGACAGAATCGAATGCCGCTCGAAAGTCTATGAAACAAAAGCTAATATCCAATTGAAACGCCATTGATTTCTCTATTATTTGACGCAGGGCAAAGAGTTGATCGGCGCATCCTCTGCTTTTTCTGAAGCCACACTGCTCTTCCCTTAAGACGCGATCCACTGAATCTTTGCATCGATTGAGAGTAACGGAAGCGAACACTTTGCCTGGTACTGACAATAGAGAGATCCCTCGGTGGTTCGAACACTCTGACCTCTTTCCTTTACTCTTGTATAATGGGACAATTTCTGCTACCTTCCAGTCATCGGGCAGAACTTCCGTCGACCAACATTTATCTATGATGTCCCAGAGCCACTCGACAATACCCTTGTGTGCTTTCAACATCTCACAGGAAATGTTATCGGGTCCACTTGCCTTGCCATTCTTCAACCTGCGGACAGCTTCAAGCACTTCTTCAAATCGAATTGGGCTCAGGTCAATCGGCAAGCTTTCAGCTGCTTCTTCGGGATCCAATCTCGTACTGCAACTGAATGTTGAGGGATTCAGGAGTTGACTAAAATGTTCCGTCCAGCGTTCAAGTCGTTCCTCTTTCGTCCGTAAGTTGACGCCAGTGCTTGAAACTAATTTGGTCAACTGGGGCCTCCAGTTTCGGCAAATCTGCTGTGATGCCCCAAAAACCTCCTTTAAGTTGCCTCTGTCCGCGAAGCTCTGCACTTCTTGGCCTTTGCGTTCAAGCCATGCCCGTTTGTCTGCACGTAGAGCTTTTCTGACTTCCTTACAGCAGTTTGTGAACTCTAACAGCACCTCCGCGCTGCTGTGTTTCTTTAACTGTAGATCGGCTCGTTTCCGGATAAGTTCCAGAGAATCTGGAGAAATCCAAGGTTTGTTCACTCGCTTGTCCGGAAGGAGGCATTTCACTGCTGCTTGGTTCAGGGCTTTTCAAAAATTGTCCCAAGACTGCTCTGTATTCTCGAAATCGCCGCTCTTATCAAGATGTAACTTGACCTCCTGCGTGAATAAGTCACGCGTTGTTTCATCTTGCAGCTTTGCAGAACTGATTCTGGGCGTGAAGCATGACTTTTTAGACAAAAGTTTCATAGATACTTCCGCAATGACCAGTTCGTGATCGGTAATTGTGGTTTTCCCTCTTCTGGACCTCACATTCGTCAGACATCCTCTGTATCTCTCTGCAAACAGAATGTGATCCAGCATCTTTTTTCGACAACTCGGATCGGGAGGGTTGAAGGTGTACCGATGCACTTGTCGATGCTGGAACCATGTACCACCTACGAGCAATTTGTGTGAAGTGCAAAATGATAACAACTTTTCAGAGTTTTCATTTTCTTCACCCATTCCAAACGGGCCTCTGCAGCTCATGGTGTCATTCAACTGGTGTCCAGGCTCTGCATTGAGGTCACCGATGACACAAATACGCTCCCTATGTTTGAAACTGGAAACTAGGTCTGAAAGTTGACTCCAAAACAAATCCTTCTCTTGGAGACTAGCTTCATTCGTAGGTGCGTAGCAGACAACAACAGCTAGATTGGCTCTCCTCTGAGCCGCGAACTTGACGTAGCAAATACGTTCACTTAGAGCCACTTGTTCTACGATGCTGTTTATCAATGACTTCTTTACAGCAACGCCCACTCCTCCTTGTCTCGACTTTACACCAGACAACCACGAGTCAGACAGGTAGAGCTTGTGGTCTCCGAGATCAATTTCTTGCTCCTGCAATCTCGTCTCCTGCACTCCCAGAATATCCAACTTGTATCGCGCCAGATCCATTTTCAAAGCCTCTAGAGATCCGGCTTGGGTCAGTGTTCTGACGTTTAAAGTTGCAATTCTGAGTTGGTTCCTCGGGAGATTTTTAGCACCCCTTACCCGGGACTCGGGGCCATGGTTGATTGTACTCATTGCTTTGGTGTTTGAAGGCTGAGATACGACTAGTTGCGCCACAAACTAGAAGACCAGTGCCTCGTTAGCTCGACCATGTGAGCGTAGATCCGCAGCACATGACCTACCCCCAGGGGACACCACGTGGAGGTGAGGTTGGATTTTGTCCCCCACTACTACTACTACTACTACTACTACTACTACTACTACTACTACTACTACTACTACTACTACTACTACTACTACTACTACTACTACTACTACTACTACTACTGTTTGAACATGTTCACTACTACTGTAAGTTAATAAAATGCGTATAGGTTTGAGCTTATTTGCGTTTATTTAATCCAGGAAATGCTGTTCGACAAAACTGTTGAAGCGGGATTTAGACTCTCTTTTCGCTATCTGTCGTAAGGTGATGTAGCTCATGTTGTTCCTCGAGCAATTTTCTTCAAGTTGGTCCAGCCACGTCTTGCGTTGACCCACTGGAGCTCGTTTAGCATAACGATATTTTCCTGTCGGCTCCCAGGTGAAGGCTCGAAGCGCTAGACGATCGTCATTCATCCTCAGGACATGGCCAAAGCATTTCAACCGTTTAATCATGATCATTGCAGAAAGTGTCGACATACGTGATCTAGCCAGTACTTCTTCATTTGTTACCCTCTCCATTTATGAAAAACACAGTATCCTTCGCAGACAACTGGTGTGAAAGCTCTCAAGTTTCCGTTGCGTTGATTTATTCATTGTCCACGTTTCAGAGCTATATAAGACCACTGATAACACAAGAGCTATGTATAACTTGCATTTGAGGGGAATACTAAGTTGTTTGCTCTTCCAAAGCTTCTGAAAGCTCACAAATCGCTGTCTCCCTTCCGCCAGCTTGACACTGGTTTCCTTTAGGTCACCATGTTGCAATCTCACGAAAAAACCGAGATACTTGAAAGCTTCTACTTTTTCGAACTCCACTCCATCTCGATCGTGGACATTGCAGGAGAAAATGCGAGATCTTCTAGCCTTTTCTCTGCCGCAGTATCATGACTCCTGAATTTGTCGGCCTTTCACAGTCGCGAATTTCCTATTGCACTTTTGACAAGTGAGGCTTTTCTCTAGCCCAACAAACTTTGACCCGCTGTCTTCGACACTCGAATTCTTAGATTTGCAGAATCTGGCTTCATAAACTCTTGCAGTGTCGAAGCGACGTTTATAACCTGAACATACACAACTCTCGTCATCAGAGACCGCAGATGAGCCGTTACTTGCCGTAGACACTAGATCAGCAACCACTGACCTCTCGTCGCTGCTAACTGTGACAAGCTCAGCCTCCGCTGAACTTTTCAATCTCAGTTTCTCGCCAGCTAGTGTCTCGAACCAGCCCGCATTCTTCTTCTTGCCCACCAGCACCTCCCTGCCAATGAGTAGTCGGGATTAGTTTTTGGCCTCAATGAGAGTCCCAAAAAGGCCTTTGTGGTTTCCTGTAAGAACTTCCACGTTTTTTCGAGCAATGGGTACACTGGCTCTGGGTTTTTCGCATTTAACACCCATTTTCTTTGTCTTCCCAACATTGATCATCAGGCCAACAGCCTCGGCTGAAGATTCAATTCTGTGTAGATTTGCTTGAACTTCGGAATCAGAGACGCCCAAAAGAGCAACATCATCGGCAAAATCAAGGTCAGCAACACAGCGTCCAATGTCGATTCCTCCTTGAACTGAATTAGCCAACACATAGTTTATCACAAGGCCAAAGAGAATATGCGACCATACATCGCCCTGGCAAACACCAGTTTTTACGTCGAACATCTGGCCCTTCTCGCCCTCTGCCTTGACGCAGCACTTGAAGCCTTCGTAACTGTTGCAGATGACATTCACAACTTTTTGTGGGAGCCCGTAATGTTTCATTATCTTGTACATCATCTCGTGGTCCAACGAATCGAATGCAGCGCGGAAATCAATTAAACAAAAATTGACATCCAATTGGAAAGCCATGCATTTCTCTAGTATTTGCCGCGACGCAAACAATTGGTCAGTGCAGCCCCTGCTCTTTCGGAATCCGCATTATTCTTCTCTTAGCACTTGATCAAGTGCTTCTTTGCATCTATTCAGGATGATTGATGCAAAAACTTGTCAAGGTACCGAGAGCGATAGTTCCCACACTCAGATCTTTTTCCTTTGTTTTTGTATAGCGTGACAATTTCTGCTAACTTCCAGTCTTGTGGAAGATTTTCTTCAGTCCAGCACTTGTTGCCAATGTCCCACAGCCATTCAGTGATTCCATTATGCGACTTTAGCATTTCGGCAGAAATATCGTCTGGTCCACTTGCTTTACCGTTTTTCAGTTTACGGACGGCATATAGAACTTCATCAAACCGAATTGGACCTAGGTCTATTTCAAGACTCTCGGATGCTTCCACTATGCTCAATGCAGAATTGCTGCTTGTCGTGACTGGTTTTAACAGATGCTTAAAGTGCTCGGTTCAACGTTCTAACCTTTCTTTTTTTTGTTTTCAGAGGCTCGCCTGTGGTTAAAACTAATTTACTTATATGAGGATTCCACTTCCGGCATAACTGTTTTGACTCCCTCAACACTTATTTCAGGTCACCCTTGTCTGAATGACCTTGTATTGTTTCACTTTTGTGTTTCAGCCACTGTCTTTTGTCAGATCTTAACGCTTTTCGTAATTCTTTGCAGCAATTAGAGAACACTAGCAGCGCCTCCGCGCTACTATGCTTCCTCAACTGTAACTCGGCCCGTTTCCTAATCAATGCCAGCGTTTCAACAGTAATCCAGGGTTTGTGCACACGCTTTTCGGAGATGAGTAGTTTTGTTGTCTCTGCATTAAGAGCCGTTCAAAAATTTGCCCAAGATTGTTCTACGCCTTCAACAATATCGCTCTCATCAAGGTAGCGTTTCACTTCTGCGCAGAAAGCTTCACGCGTGACTTCATCGCGCAACTTGGCAGAGCAGACTTTCGGTTGACTGCGTGGCTTCCGTGCCACTATTTTGAATCTCAATTCAGCAATGACCATTTCGTGATTGGTGAGTTTGATCTTTCTCTCCTTGTCCTAACGTTGTGCAAACAACTCCTGTGCCTCAAACCCAATAAGATATGACCTAACATCTTCTTTCGCATCTGTTGGTCAGGTGGGTTAAATGTATACCGGTGCACTAACTGGTGTCGAAAGCAGGTTCCACCAATCAACAGGTCATGAGAGACAGAAAAAGACAACAATTTTTCTGAGTTATCATTCTCCTCGCCCATTCCAAAGGTTCCTCTGCAAGGCACGTTTACATCAGATTGTTGACCAAATTCCGCATTGAAGT
This sequence comes from Convolutriloba macropyga, assembly GCF_964194025.1. Lineage (NCBI taxonomy): Eukaryota > Metazoa > Xenacoelomorpha > Acoela > Convolutidae > Convolutriloba > Convolutriloba macropyga. The sequence goes on along the minus strand of NC_134469.1, from coordinate 76,728,902 downwards.
CTCCGACGAGGCAGACTCTCTCCCTTTGTTTGAAACTGGATACTAAGCTGCTCAACTGATTCCAAAAATTGTCTTTGGCTAAGACGTCAGCTTCATGTGTGGGCGCATAACACACAATCACAACAAGGTTCACATAAGCCATTCGCTCACTAACAGCAACTTGCTCAATTATGCTACCGGCAAGTCTTTTCGTCACTCCAACTCCTCCTTGTCTCGCTTTTGCAGTCGGTAGTCAGGAGTCAGCGAGGAAGAGCTTGTGGTCGCCAAGATTTATTTCCTGCTCCTCCAGTCTTGTTTCCTGCACTCCCAGAACATCCAAAATGTACTTCTTCAGGTCCATTTTCAGGCTCTCTAGTGAACCTGATTGAGCCTGTGTCCTGACATTGAGGGTTCCATTTTTGAGATTTCTTTTCCACGGGAGATTCTTTGCACCCCTTACCCGGGACTTCGCACCCCTTACCCGCCACCAAATAGAGGAACCTTGCCTCGTTAGCTCGGTGGTACTATGCATCTGCCCTACGTGCAGCTGCTGCACCACTTACCCCAGGGGACACCGCGGGGAGGAGAGGTTGGATTTTGCCCCCCAAAATCCACTACTACTACTACTACTACTACTACTACTACTACTACTACTACTACTACTACTACTACTACTACTACTACTACTACTACTACTACTACTACTACTACTACTACTACTACGACTACTACTACTACTACTACTACTGCTACTACTACTACTACTACTGCTACTACTACTGCTGCTACTACTACTACTACTACTACTACTACTACTACTACTACTACTACTACTACTACTACTACTACTACTACCTCTACTACTACTACTACTACTACTACTACTACTACTACTACTACTACTACTACTACTACTACTGTTTCAACACTTTAATTCCAAATATGAAATAAAGGCACGGTCGGCAACAAATACAAACAAAACAAGACGAGTTATTTGTTTGGTTATTCTGTGAAGTGCTGTACGACGAAATTGTTGAAGGCATTCTTTGACCCGGTTGCTGCTTTCTCCTGCAATCTGGTGAACGATACTTTGTTTCGTACACAGTCTCCTTCGATTTGACTCATCCACGTTTTCCGTTGCCCCCAGGAGCGCGTCTAGCATGGACGTATTGATCGGGCGGGTCCCAATCGAAAGCACTGCGGGCTAATCTTCCTGGCTCCATCCTCTGGATGTGTCCGTACCATTTTATCCGTTTGAGCATGATCATCGTGGATAGTTCGGGCATTCGTGATCTTGACATAATTTCTTCGTTCGTTGCTTTCTCCAGATATGACACACGTAGAATTCTCCGAAGACAACCACAGTGGAAACTCTCAAGTTTTCTCTCCATTAATTTCGAAAGAGTCCAAGTCTCTGAGCTGTACAGCACGGCTGATAAAACGAGTGCTTTGTACAAATTGCACTTGAGGTGCACGCTGAGCTGCTTGCTCTTCCAGAGATTTTGGAAGTTAGCAAACCGTTGTCTACCTTCTGCAAGTTTGCAATTGACTTCCTGCAGGTCTCCATGCTTGAGGCTGACATATGATCCGAGATACTTGAACGCTTCTATGTTTTCAAACTCGTTTCCGAGAACATCTTGTACTTTGCAGGAAAACACGCGTGTGGCAACTGCTTTAGGTTTGCCACAGTATCTCGATTGGTGAACTTTTCGGCCATTGACTGTTTTGAACTTTCTTTCACACTTGTCACAGGTAAGGCTCGCCTCTGGTTGCTCGAACTTTGACTTGTCGACGACATTCTTTGACAAACCGGCTTTGCAGAATCTTGTTTGGTGCACTTTGCGTCCGGTAACTGTACTGAATTGCCGCTGACAATTCTGACATCTTAGAGACTCTTGGTCAGCCACCACTGACCGACTCTCATTTTCTAGCGACTCTGAATCTGCTACCGCAGATTGTTGTTGTGAAGCTACCAACGCTGGCTTAGCCACCGCTAAGCTTTTCAATCTTAGCTTCCGGCCATCTTGTGTTTCGAACCAGCCCGCTTTCTCTTTTGTTCCCAGCAGCACCTCCGTGCTGATGGTTAGTCGTGACTGGCTAGATGTCTCTGCCAGGAGTCCTAGTTTGCCTTTATGTGTTCCAGTGAGTATCTCCACGTTCTGTTGGATACTAGGCACTGCAACAACATTTGGGCTGTCGCATTTTACGCCCATATTCTTTGTTTTGGCCACATTAATCTTCAACTACTACTACTACTGTTTCAACACTTTAATTCCAAATATGAAATAAAGGCACGGTTGGCAACAAATACAAATACAAATACAAATACAAACAAAACAAGAAGAGTTATTTGTTTGGTTATTCTGTGAAGTGCTGTACGACGAAATTGTTGAAGGCATTCTTTGACCCGGTTGCTGCTTTCTCCTGCAATCTGGTGAACGATACTTTGTTTCGTACACAGTCTCCTTCGATTTGACTCATCCACGTTTTCCGTTGCCCCCCAGGAGCGCGTCTGGCATGGGCGTATTGATCGGGCGGGTCCCAATCGAAGGCACTGCGGGCTAATCTTCCTGGTTCCATTCTCTGGATGTGACCGTACCATTTTATCCGTTTGAGCATGATCATCGTGGATAGTTGGGGCATTCGCGATCTTGACATAATTTCATCGTTCGTTGCTTTCTCCGGATATGACACACGTAGAATTCTCCGAAGACAACCACAGTGGAAGCTCTCAAGTTTTCTCTCCATTAATTTCGAAAGAGTCCAAGTCTCTGAGCTGTACAGCACGGCTGATAAAACGAGTGCTTTGTACAAATTGCACTTGAGGTGCACGCTGAGCTGCTTGCTCTTCCAGAGATTTTGGAAGTTAGCAAACCGTTGTCTACCTTCTGCAAGTTTGCAATTGACTTCCTGGAGGTCTCCATGCTTGAGGCTGACATATGATCCGAGATACTTGAACGCTTCTATGTTTTCAAACTCGTTTCCGATAACATCTTGTACTTTGCAGGAAAACACGCGTGTGGCAGCTGCTTTAGGTTTGCCACAGTATCTCGATTTGTGAACTTTTCGGCCATTGACTGTTTTGAACTTCCTTTCACACTTGTCACAGGTGAGGCTCGCCTCTAGTTGCTCTACTACTACTACTACTACTACTACTACTACTACTACTACTACTACTACTACTACTACTACTACTACTACTACTACTAATACTACTACTACTACAACTACTACTACTACTACTACTACTAATACTACTACTACTACTACTACTACTACTACTACTACTACTACTACTACTACTAATACTACTACTACTACTGCTACTACTGCTACTACTGCTACTACTACTACTACTACTACTACTACTACTACTACTACTACTACTACTACTACTACTACTACTACTACTACTACTACTACTACTATTAATACTACTACTACTACTGCTACTACTGCTACTACTACTACTACTACTACTACTACTACTACTACTACTACTACTACTACTACTACTACTACTACTACTACTACTACTACTACTACTACTAATACTACTGCACGCTACTGTAAAAGAACATAACCGACTAACGTCGGGCAACTTGCCCTCAAACGACCGCTGGCGCTTTGGCTCTGTCAGTACCTCGCCACGTATATTGGGGATAGTTTTAGCTTGATTCGACTCTAAAATGAAAACAATTTAGATTTCTAGCATTGTTAATAAAAAAATCAAGTAAACTAATATTTTAAAAACTTGCAAAATATTTTAAAATTAAATGAAAAGCTTCCAGATTTTGCATTGAATTTGTTCAAAACTATTTTTTTCTCTATTTCGCTAGCAATGATCGTTAAACTCAGAAAAGGTCAAAAATAATCGAAATTTTCGAAAAAAAAATCCATAGTTAAACAATAAAAAATTGCCAAAAGTCAAGATATTAAAATCTTCATATCTTTTTCATTGTCTCAAGAGACTAACCAGCATCCCTATTTCAAGTAGTTATTAAACTCGCTGGCTCATAAGGATCCATAAACTGGAAAAAAATATTTTTGCAAAAAAAAATTACATTAAAAAATAATACAAAAAATTGCTAAAACCGGAGGCATTAAAAAATAGATAACAATTCCATTAACTCTGAAAATATGCGACAGCTTATCGACAAATTTTGGAGGAGAACCCCTGGACTCTGGTGCCAAAAAAATTCAAAAACTTAAAAAAAATAAAAAATTTTAACAATTGCAGATATTAAAAATATGAAGAATATTCCATTACAACTAGAAGCTATACAGTAAACTAAAATCAGACCCTAGGGGAGGTTATAAGGCTAAAATTTTTTCCGCTACTTATAATCAATTTCTTTGGGACGTTTTCTGACTTCCAAAAATTGCTTAAATTTGTGACAATGAGAGGTCGAAAAAATATTGCATGACCAATAACATCAACTTATTATCAAACCCTTTAGGATGTTTTCTGGCCCCTGTGTCTGGAAAAACGTGAATAAAGAAAAAATATCACACAAAAAATTTTAAAAAATTACATGTTTTGTCAAAGAAATGCTATAAATCGTAATGTTAAAATGTTGAAATCTTTCCGCTACCGCTAGAAATTATGCAGTACCTTATTGTAAAACCAAAAAAGAGGTCATTTGACACCTAGGGCTAGTAGAACTCAAAAAGTCAAAAAAATTTAATAAGCTTGAAACAAATTGTGAAAAATTGTATGAAATTGCTTGTTTTTTTAGCAAATCGATTGTTCGTCAGTTGCAACGGGTGTTTTGAATGCACCGGGGGTTTTATGAATAGGGAGTGGGCATCAGCGCTGTGGGGGAGGGGCAACAGCGCAGTGGGGGGCAATAGTGGGAGGGGGTCAGAAGTGGGAGTGTCTTCAACCTCTAAGAATCTCACTTGACATCATAAGTATAAGTCTGCAAAACTGTTCAAGCTGAAACAGAGCCGAAAAACTCTAAGAGCACTTAATGCCCGCTGAGCGCTACCTGTTTATTTTGTCTTTGAGGTTGAAAAGTCAAGACGAAAAATAGATCAATCCAAAAATCGCAAAAGGAGGGACCGACAGGACAAATATAATGGCTACGAACTTCGTTTGGGAGCAATTAAAAAGCAGTGAGCAGTAGTGGGTTTCGTTAGCGAAATTATTTACAAAAGGATTTAATGAATTAAACCATTGAAAAAAGTTTTCTGAAATTCTAAATTCTCTTAAGTTTCAGTCAGGACATTTTCGACGTTTCTAACATTTCTCTTCAGTTTTTCCTTATCAGAGTCTTGATTGCCCGTTTAAAAAAGTATGTTCAAAAACGCGCAAAAATTTGGTCAATTTGAGGCAACAAGCTAGCTGCACCAGTATTTTAGTGTTAATTCTTGTCTGTTGTATTCATCACGCGTTTATTCGTTGGTATGTTGTAGTAGTAGTAGTAGTAGTAGTAGTAGTAGTAGTAGTAGTAGTAGTAGTAGTAGTACTAGTAGTAGTAGTAGTAGTAGTAGTAGTAGTAGTAGTAGTAGTAGTAGTAGTAGTAGTAGTAGTAGTAGTAGTAGTAGTAGTAGTAGTAGTAGTAGTAGTAGTAGTAGTAGTAGTAGTAGTAGTAGTAGTAGTAGTAGTAGTAGTAGTAGTAGTAGTAGTAGTAGTAGTAGTAGTAGTAGTAGTAAAAGTAGTAGTAGGTCAGCTTTGCAGCTTCAAGCCGGGGGTGTTGCTAGTATCACTTTTATATCTTCAGTGGGCAAAGTTTGTTATGCGGATCACAACTTCTACAAAAACAGTATTCTCAGGGGGCACAAGTTATGTTCATCGTACTGCTTGTGAAAGAATATGCCTGGTAACAATAAATAATCTAAAAGTGCGGGACATAAAAACTGGGGGGGGGGGGGGGGTGGTGATTAGAACCTGCCCTTTTTACTTTATTTGATTAAGAGTTTTTCCATATTAGCTTTATCTATTTTTTTCAGTTGGCTTATTCTGGGCAATTGAGCGCCAAATTCGTGGTTTTGAGCAATATTAACCCAAGTTATTAACACATGTCAACATAAAAGCATATTTTCAGCCAGGAATTTGTAAAATTTAATTGCAATTAGTTGGTTCGACAAAAAGACGAACAATCAAATAATTTAATTGGCAAAACATAAAAATTCAGTTTTTACAATAATTGCAATTATTGATCAACTAAAATTTGATGTTCCATCAATTATTTGTTTTTCGTAGAATAAAAATAATTTTAGTCTTGAGTTACCCAAAAATGAAAGCAAATGGTTGTGTTATCAGATTTATTTAATTTCTAATCAACATAAAGAACTTTTTTAAAACACAAAACTACCAAATTACATGCAATCCTTTCCAAATTACGTGCAATCTTATGATGTGAAGAGTTTGATGACACTACCACTGTTGATGCCCTCCAAATATTGCCCCCCCATTGCGTTGTTGCCCTTCCCCCCAATTGTTGCCCCCTCCCACCCTATAAACACAAGAAACTCTCACCGGTGCGCCCAATCCTCCCGTTGCAACTGACGAACAACCGATTCGCTATAAAACAAGCAATTTTATACAACTTTTCACAATTTGTTTCAAGCGTTTTGAAATTTTTTGCTTTTTTTGAGTTTTTTCAGTCCTAGGTGTCAAAGAATCTCAATTAGGGTTTTACAATGGGTTACTGCATAGTTTCTAGCAGTAGTGGAGGGGTTTCAACATGTTAACATCATAATTTATAGCATTTTTTGTTTTTTTTCAATATTCATGTCCTTCCAGACTCAGGGGACAGAAAGCATCCTAAGGGGTTTGATAACAAGTTACTGACAACTTTTTATTGGCCATGCAATAGTTTTTCAACTTTTTAATGTCGCATATTTTAGCAATTTTTGTTAGTCAGAAAATCTCCCTGAGAAATTGATAATAAGTTACGGAAAAGAATTCATTTGCCATGGAATAGCTTTCAATTTTTAAATATGACAAAGTTAACCGTTTTTTTTATAGAACTTGCTTTTTTTTCACGTTTTTTCAGTTTGTAGGGTGTATTGGCCTCAAGAGCCACATAACCTCCTCTAGGGTCTGATTTTAGTTTACCGCATAGCTTCTAGTTGTAATGGAATGTTTTTCATGATTTAAATATCAGCGAATGCGAAAATTATTTTCATTTTTTTCAAGTTTTTTAATTTTTTTTGAATTCTTTTTGGCGCCAGGGCCAAGGGACCTCCTCCAACGTTTATTGATAAGCTGTCGCATATTGTCTAGTTAATGGAATGGTTATCAGTATTTTATTGACTCCGGTTTTAGCAATTTTTTCATAAATTTTTGTAATTTTTTGGAAAATTATTATGTTCCCAGTTCATCGATCTTTATGAGTCAGTGAATTTAATTAAAGATTGAAATAGAGATACTGGATTGTCTCTTGAGACAATGAAAGAGTAATGAAGATTTTAATATCTTGACTTTTAGCATGATTTTGTTACAATTTGCAATTTTCAAAATTTTCGTATATTTTTTGTAGTAGTAGTAGTAGTAGTAGTAGTAGTAAAAGACTTAAATTCCAACAAGAGGAATACATAGTAAAAGAAAGACATGACAGCACAAATTAACAAAGCAAAGTAGCAAATGAAGATCTGCAGTCCACAATAATTTGTACATGGCCGATAGTAGTTAAAAGAAAGTGTTTTGGTTATGAGAAAATTATCTAAATTTTTACAAAAAATATTGAAAGATGACGTAAAGTCAATGAAGTTGATAGAAATTAAGTAATTGGCGGCGTGGATAGTTCGACTAATAAAACAGTTGTCAGTTTTGAACTTTTTGTTTACCGGTTGTTCAAAGAAAGTTTTGACCGATCCTCGAGAACTGAGTGTCGTTCTATTGACATGTAGCTTGATGTCACTCTCCATTGTTCCATGCCAAGTTTTTCACAGTAGAATAAGGTCAGCTCGCGCGATTTGATAGCAAATGGGATACAAATTTAGTTTTGTAAGTGTCTCGTTGTAATTTTCAGACCTAACAACCAGTCGTTTTCTGAGTTTAACGATACTTGCTAGCAAAAAAAAGGAAAAATAGTTTTGAACATTTTCAATGCGAAATCTGTAAGCTTTTTTTTTATTTGCAATTTTATAAAATGTTAGTTTTGTTTGATTTATTTACTAACAATGCTAAAAAACTAAAATGTTGCAGAGTCGAATCAAGCTAAAACTAGCCTCAATATATTATTATTAATTTTACTATTGGTTTAAGCACCATTTAAAATCTCAACAGTGCAGGAAAATTAAAACAGATAAGTTTTGAGTTTTCGCCTGAATAAAATTTCAGATGGTATCAGTTTCAAATCAAATGAGAATTTATTCCACTCAACAGCGACAGCATGCGAGAACGAACGTCTTCCAAAGTTAGAGCGAAATTTGGGAACAAGTAGATTGTAAAAATAGTGAGACCTCGTAACCATTGTGTTTCGTTTCATTAGTTCCGATAAATATAGTGGGAGTTTAGCAGGCTGATGTATGAAACGATGCGCATAGAGTAGAATTTTGAACACAATGCGCTGCCTAATTGGCAACCAGTGCAGCTGCTTCAGGTACGACGATGTAGGTGTTGATGGTGACAATCGAAAAATCAAACGCGCGGCAGAGTTCATTATTCGCTGTAGTTTTGCTAACAAAAAGTTTGGCAGTCTATAATAAAGAAAATTACAGTAGTCGACACGTGATAACACTAAAACCCTAATCAACTCAATTAAGACTGATGTTTTAACCTGATTGCGAATTGACCACACTTTACGGAGATAATAAAATGAATTCGAACAAACAAAGTTGACCTGTCGTTGCATAGTAAGTTCACAATCAATATAGCAACCTAGAACTTTCACCTGTTCAGTGTAGTCACAATCTTCAGACAGACGTAAAGAACCATGTTTGACAATTTTACACTTCCGAATAATCATATACTCACTCTTATCCGCATTCAATTTCAAATTTGCACTGCTAAATCAACGTTGAATCGAGGTTAGAATATCATCAAACATGCATTGACTGAGGGTCGAACCGAATACAAAATAAAGAACAGTATCATCTGAGTAGAAATGCTAGTTTATTCACAATTCTTTCAGCTTATCTTCTAACGGCAGCACGTAACAGGAAAAAAAGTAAAGGACCAAGAACCGACCCTTGTGGCACACTCGTATTGACTTTAACGTCACCAGAAAGACATCCATTTATGATAACTTGTTGCGAAAGAAGCGAAAAACAATTTTTAATAAACAGTAATACCACCGATTGCAAACCAATCCTCTTCGCTAATATTTCAAATAAAATTGATGATCAATAATATCAACCGCTGCGGACTAGTCTAACCCAATATACATCAAGGAGTGCGATTCGTCTAGATAGCAAAGAAGATCATTAAGGACTTTCAGCAAAGCCGTTAACTTTGAATGTGAGCAACGATAAGCGCGCTGATACTTGTTCATGAGATTATTGGATTCCAGATAAAAAATATCTTGCTCAAAAACAACTCTTTCAATTTTTTTTGACAAGAATCTTAGATTTGTCACAGGGCGATAACTCGACAACAATTCAGGATCAAGGTTAGAGTTCTTTATGAGCGGCCTCACGACTCCTTGTTTGGATTGATTTGGAAAGTATCCTGTCTGAAGAGTTGAATTGATTAACGCAATGAAGTAGTCCGGAGAATTTGTCAAAACAATTTTACATAACCTAGTTGGTATTACATCACTCGGTGCCGTACTGTTCGAACTTTTTGGTAGAAGCAATTGCAAATTGCTCAGTGTGAAAACTTGAAATTGGTACAGGATAGTTGTATGTTATTCATTCAATTCTAGGCCACTCGTTAGAGGTAGTGAAACTAATACGGCTTCTATTTTCTAAATAAAGAAATCATTAAACTTCTTTGCTAGGCATTCAGGCTCCCCTAGTGACTGTGGCAGGACAACATTTTTTTCCCAAGAGTTGCTGCAGCATAGAATACTTAACACGGTTATTTTCACTAGCAATACATTTTTCGAGGTATTCACTTTTTTTGGTAAACAGCTCAAAATACTCCGAGACTGAGTTAAGAAACCGGCTTTTGGCTTGGGAATTTGAATTCTTCCGGTAGGCTCTCTCAAATTTTCTTCTGGATCTTTTCATCGTTCTTAGCTCATCATCAAAAAAGGACACGTATGATTACTCACATATTTACTTTTTAAAGGATGGTTCTTATCGACATAACTGACTTCGTTCATTAAAACACTGTTCCAAACATTTTCAGGATTGTCTCGGTCAATGGGAGCAACAATATTTTCTGCAAAGGCTACCACGTCAAAATTTTGCCATTTGCTGCACGACGCCTTCTTTACTGCTAAATTCTTGTTTTTTTGCAAAAGGTCAAAGTGCACAACTCCATGACCAGAGCTTGTAACAAAATTTACAAGAGGTTCTGATACTTCAACCTCCTCGGATGTAATGACCTGGTCTAAAATCCCACCACTTCTTAGAGTAGGCACACTAACTTGCTGTTGCAAAGCATATTTATCCAAAAAAGAGATCCAATTTCTTGACGCATCGTTTGATAGTAGCATGGAAATATATCGCCTACAATAAGTATTTTTTTGAACAACAGCGCTTTCTCCTCAAAATACGAGGTTAACTCACTTATAAAGACACGTACATTAGTATTTGATCAACGGTATATACAAACCAAAAGATACACCGACTTGCCCAACGTAAATTCAAGAAAAGCCCCCTCTGCGTTCGTAAAGCACTTGTTTGAAAAATTATCGACACGAATAGTTCCATCATAGAACACCGCTAATCCTCCACCCTTTTTTTTCTATTTGCACTTAGGTAATAATAGCCCCTCGGGCAACACTGCTTGAGATAAAACTCATCATTTGCGTTATCTTTGATCCACGTTTCCGTTAAAATTATGAGGTGAAAATCATTAGCTTCGATAAGGTTTCTTATTTGAGAGGTCTTGTTGCGAACCGATCTTGCATTATGTAAACATACCTTTACACGGTTACTGACAGATTTCAAATTAGATAGTCATGTATCAAAGGAGGCCAGCCATTCCCTCGCTTTTTGATTTAAATAAAATTGTGAAAATGAGACATTTTCGGGCCAGAAATCAGGAGATTCAACTTGATCATTATCGAATTTGAAACCACAGTGGAAAGATTTCAGACGAGATTCTTCCCTGGATATAACACGGATACACAGTAGATCAACTCCCTTGTTCTTGCAATAATCTTATATCATCCGTAGAGACAGAGTTGATTAAACAACCAATGTAGAGATGCGTCTTTTCGGTGGTCTTTTAATTGCACTGGCTGTCGTCTGATGATTATTATTTGTGGCCGTCTTGAAAACTTTCGGTTTACTCTTTTGTGACTCCTTTTCTACCTGCACGTTATCATTGCTGTCAGCTTTCCGTTTCTTTGAATTACGATAGCAAGCGATACTGTCAGTCCGATTTCTGAAAGCAGGTCTAACATACGGGTAATCCGGTTTCTTCATAGAATTTATCTCCTGCTTCAAAAATTGAATTTCCAAAATCAGCGAGTCTACTTTCTCTAATTTAACTTCAAGAGCAGATATTCGATCAAGCGCTGATAACTCTGTTGTAAAAGTTAACAAACAACTCGGAAAAGCCCAAAATATCATTCCAATGCAATTTGTTGTCTGAGCAATTCCAAGGCACGACCCATGAACACAATTAGATTTACATCGAACGCAGATAAAGTGTTCTTGTTCTTTTCATACACCCATGCACATATTGCATGGCGGATCGGATGGGGGAGGCGGCGGGGATAAAGCCGTCATTCTTGGGGACAAATAAATACAGTCCGAAGACTGCAGTAAGCGCTGAATAAGTCCTAATTAAACGAAGTCAAAATCCTATTATCCAAATAAAAACTAGCAGAAGACAAATAAATCAGTCGAACAAATGCGGAGCACGCTCGCGCCAAATGTTGACTGAGAGAAGAACGAGCAAAGGAATAGGTTCTTCGAATAACTAAGCTAAATGAATAAATCCAGCAGATGCGGAGCAACCTCACGCCAAGAGCTAGAAAAATTCAATTCAAGATGTTTGTCCCAGATACAAATTCTTCCGCCGGAATCTGAAATCCCCAGTAATTGGGGCTACCCAAACAATGTCCGGCCTCTTATCACTGTGAATAACAATCACCAGCTGAAACACAGTAAATAGCCTCCCGGGTGCAAAATGGAGACTATTTAATAAGTTTATCACAACAATTAGGCAATATACCGTGGCTAGCTACTGACAGAGCCAACCCGGCAGCGGTCGTTTGAGGGCAATTTGCCGGACGTTAGTTGGTTATGTTCTTTTACAGTAGCGTGCAGTAGTAGTAGTGGTAGGTCAGGTTTGCGGCTTCATGCTGGGGGTGTTGTTAGTACCCTTTTGTATCTTCAGTGGACACTGAGTTTTATGCGGGTCACAGTTTCTACAAAAACAGTATTCTCCAGGTGCTTAAGTTACGTTCAATGTAGTGCTTGTGAAAGAAAGTGCCTGGTAACAATAAATCATCTAAAACTGCGGATCATAAAAACGGGGGGGGGGGAGTTTTTCCCTATCGGCTTTATCTAATTTTCTTATACTTCAACCTCCTCGGATGTAATGACCTGGTCTAAAATCCCACCACTTCTTAGAGTAGGCACACTAACTTGCTGTTGCAAAGCATATTTATCCAAAAAAGAGATCCAATTTCTTGACGCATCGTTTGATAGTAGCATGGAAATATATCGCCTACAATAAGTATTTTTTTGAACAACAGCGCTTTCTCCTCAAAATACGAGGTTAACTCACTTATAAAGACACGTACATTAGTATTTGATCAACGGTATATACAAACCAAAAGATACACCAACTTGCCCAACGTAAATTCAAGAAAAGCCCCCTCTGCGTTCGTAAAGCACTTGTTTGAAAAATTATCGACACGAATAGTTCCATCATAGAACACCGCTAATCCTCCACCCTTTTTTTTCTATTTGCACTTAGGTAATAATAGCCCCTCGGCCAACACTGCTTGAGATAAAACTCATCATTTGCGTTATCTTTGATCCACGTTTCCGTTAAAATTATGAGGTGAAAATCATTAGCTTCGATAAGGTTTCTTATTTGAGAGGTCTTGTTGCGAACCGATCTTGCATTATGTAAACATACCTTTACACGGTTACTGACAGATTTCAAATTAGATAGTCATGTATCAAAGGAGGCCAGCCATTCCCTCGCTTTTTGATTTAAATAAAATTGTGAAAATGAGACATTTTCGGGCCAGAAATCAGGAGATTCAACTTGATCATTATCGAATTTGAAACCACAGTGGAAAGATTTCAGACGAGATTCTTCCCTGGATATAACACGGATACACAGTAGATCAACTCCCTTGTTCTTGCAATAATCTTATATCATCCGTAGAGACAGAGTTGATTAAACAACCAATGTAGAGATGCGTCTTTTCGGTGGTCTTTTAATTGCACTGGCTGTCGTCTGATGATTATTATTTGTGGCCGTCTTGAAAACTTTCGGTTTACTCTTTTGTGACTCCTTTTCTACCTGCACGTTATCATTGCTGTCAGCTTTCCGTTTCTTTGAATTACGATAGCAAGCGATACTGTCAGTCCGATTTCTGAAAGCAGGTCTAACATACGGGTAATCCGGTTTCTTCATAGAATTTATCTCCTGCTTCAAAAATTGAATTTCCAAAATCAGCGAGTCTACTTTCTCTAATTTAACTTCAAGAGCAGATATTCGATCAAGCGCTGATAACTCTGTTGTAAAAGTTAACAAACAACTCGGAAAAGCCCAAAATATCATTCCAATGCAATTTGTTGTCTGAGCAATTCCAAGGCACGACCCATGAACACAATTAGATTTACATCGAACGCAGATAAAGTGTTCTTGTTCTTTTCATACACCCATGCACATATTGCATGGCGGATCGGATGGGGGAGGCGGCGGGGATAAAGCCGTCATTCTTGGGGACAAATAAATACAGTCCGAAGACTGCAGTAAGCGCTGAATAAGTCCTAATTAAACGAAGTCAAAATCCTATTATCCAAATAAAAACTAGCAGAAGACAAATAAATCAGTCGAACAAATGCGGAGCACGCTCGCGCCAAATGTTGACTGAGAGAAGAACGAGCAAAGGAATAGGTTCTTCGAATAACTAAGCTAAATGAATAAATCCAGCAGATGCGGAGCAACCTCACGCCAAGAGCTAGAAAAATTCAATTCAAGATGTTTGTCCCAGATACAAATTCTTCCGCCGGAATCTGAAATCCCCAGTAATTGGGGCTACCCAAACAATGTCCGGCCTCTTATCACTGTGAATAACAATCACCAGCTGAAACACAGTAAATAGCCTCCCGGGTGCAAAATGGAGACTATTTAATAAGTTTATCACAACAATTAGGCAATATACCGTGGCTAGCTACTGACAGAGCCAACCCGGCAGCGGTCGTTTGAGGGCAATTTGCCGGACGTTAGTTGGTTATGTTCTTTTACAGTAGCGTGCAGTAGTAGTAGTGGTAGGTCAGGTTTGCGGCTTCATGCTGGGGGTGTTGTTAGTACCCTTTTGTATCTTCAGTGGACACTGAGTTTTATGCGGGTCACAGTTTCTACAAAAACAGTATTCTCCAGGTGCTTAAGTTACGTTCAATGTAGTGCTTGTGAAAGAAAGTGCCTGGTAACAATAAATCATCTAAAACTGCGGATCATAAAAACGGGGGGGGGGGGGAGTTTTTCCCTATCGGCTTTATCTAATTTTCTTATACTTCAACCTCCTCGGATGTAATGACCTGGTCTAAAATCCCACCACTTCTTAGAGTAGGCACACTAACTTGCTGTTGCAAAGCATATTTATCCAAAAAAGAGATCCAATTTCTTGACGCATCGTTTGATAGTAGCATGGAAATATATCGCCTACAATAAGTATTTTTTTGAACAACAGCGCTTTCTCCTCAAAATACGAGGTTAACTCACTTATAAAGACACGTACATTAGTATTTGATCAACGGTATATACAAACCAAAAGATACACCAACTTGCCCAACGTAAATTCAAGAAAAGCCCCCTCTGGGTTCGTAAAGCACTTGTTTGAAAAATTATCGACACGAATAGTTCCATCATAGAACACCGCTAATCCTCCACCCTTTTTTTTCTATTTGCACTTAGGTAATAATAGCCCCTCGGCCAACACTGCTTGAGATAAAACTCATCATTTGCGTTATCTTTGATCCACGTTTCCGTTAAAATTATGAGGTGAAAATCATTAGCTTCGATAAGGTTTCTTATTTGAGAGGTCTTGTTGCGAACCGATCTTGCATTATGTAAACATACCTTTACACGGTTACTGACAGATTTCAAATTAGATAGTCATGTATCAAAGGAGGCCAGCCATTCCCTCGCTTTTTGATTTAAATAAAATTGTGAAAATGAGACATTTCCGGGCCAGAAATCAGGAGATTCAACTTGATCATTATCGAATTTGAAACCACAGTGGAAAGATTTCAGACGAGATTCTTCCCTGGATATAACACGGATACACAGTAGATCAACTCCCTTGTTCTTGCAATAATCTTATATCATCCGTAGAGAAAGAGTTGATTAAACAACCAATGTAGAGATGCCGTCTTTTCGGTGGTCTTTTAATTGCACTGGCTGTCGTCTGATGATTATTATTTGTGGCCGTCTTGAAAACTTTCGGTTTACTCTTTTGTGACTCCTTTTCTACCTGCACGTTATCATTGCTGTCAGCTTTCCGTTTCTTTGAATTACGATCGCTAGCGATACTGTCAGTCCGATTTCTGAAAGCAGGTCTAACATACGGGTAATCCGGTTTCTTCATAGAATTTATCTCCTGCTTCAAAAATTGAATTTCCAAAATCAGCGAGTCTACTTTCTCTAATTTAACTTCAAGAGCAGATATTCGATCAAGCGCTGTTAACTCTGTTGTAAAAGTTGACAAACAACTCGGAAAAGCCCAAAATATCATTCCAATGCAATTTGTTGTCTGAGCAATTCCAAGGCACGACCCATGAACACAATTAGATTTACATCGAACGCAGATAAAGCGTTCTTGTTCTTTTCATACACCCATGCACATATTGCATGGCGGATCGGATGGGGGAGGCGGCGGGGATAAAGCCGTCATTCTTGGGGACAAATAAATACAGTCCGAAGACTGCAGTAAGCGCTGAATAAGACCTAATTAAACGAAGTCAAAATCCTCTTATCTAAATAAAAACTAGCAGAAGACAAATAAATCAGTCGAACAAATGCGGAGCACGCTCGCGCCAAATGTTGACTGAGAGAAGAACGAGCAAAGGAATAGGTTCTTCGAATAACTAAGCTAAATGAATAAATCCAGCAGATGCGGAGCAACCTCACGCCAAGAGCTAGAAAAATTCAATTCAAGATGTTTGTCCCAGATACAAATTCTTCCGCCGGAATCTGAAATCCCCAGTAATTGGGGCTACCCAAACAATGTCCGGCCTCTTATCACTGTGAATAACAATCACCAGCTGAAACACAGTATATAGCCTCCCGGGTGCAAAATGGAGACTATTTAATAAGTTTATCACAACAATTAGGCAATATACCGTGGCTAGCTACTGACAGAGCCAACCCGGCAGCGGTCGTTTGAGGGCAATTTGCCGGACGTTAGTTGGTTATGTTCTTTTACAGTAGCGTGCAGTAGTAGTAGTGGTAGGTCAGGTTTGCGGCTTCATGCCGGGGGTGTTGTTAGTACCCTTTTGTATCTTCAGTGGACACTGAGTTTTATGCGGGTCACAGTTTCTGCAAAAACAGTATTCTCCAGGTGCTTAAGTTACGTTCATTGTAGTGCTTGTGAAAGAAAGTGCCTGGTAACAATAAATCATCTAAAACTGCGGATCATAAAAACGGGGGGGGGGAGTTTTTCCCTATCGGCTTTATCTAATTTTTTCAGTTGACATATTCTGGGCAATTGAGCGCCAAGTTCGTGATTTTTAGCGATATTAACACAGGTTATAAACACATGTAAACATAAAAGCACATATTCAGCCAGGGATTTGGAAAAATTAATTGTAATTAATTGGCTAGACAAAAAGAGGAGCAATCAATTAATTTAATTGGCAAAACATAAAAAAAAACAATTTTTGCAATTGTTGATCAATTAAATTTGATGTTCCATCAATTATTTTTTTCGTAGATATAAAAATAATTTTGCTTTGAGATACCCAAAAATGAACGCAAATGGTTATGTTCTCAGATTTTTCAATTTCTAATCAACGACAAAAACTTTTTTAACACCCAAGTCTACCAAATTACCTGCAATCTCTGACAGAAGCTCGTGATCTGGAAACTTTTCTCTAGCGGCGGGTTTCCGACCTGGCAAAATGCTGCTTCAATTTTCGCCAATTATTGGGCAATCATTTGGGTCGTTCCAATCAAATTATTGCATCACAATTAATGTTTCCAAATCCTGTTTTCAGCAGAGACAATCAATAATTGCCTGGTTTCAGATGGATGAAAAGAGTCACATGCGCCGTTATGAGTATCAAAGTCGGCAGCTGCATTATCTAGCATCAGTTTCCTCTGCAAAAGGTTCCCTCAACCGCATAGTTTCTTCTTGATTGTTGTTTGCGAAAGTTGTATTGTGATAATTTTTGTTCTAGCCCGAGTGGATAATGGACTGCCCAAATCTCTTGTGCTGAGCCAGAAGAGTGAGACCTTTTGTTTCGTTATTTATAATTGAAGACTATAAAAAATATACAAATGATTCTTCTTAAATGATGAGGACTATAAGAAATGATTCCATTTCTAGCCCTGTTAAATTTTAGGGCGAGATACATTGGCTCGGGCGAGAAGCAAATCTGCACGCATCAACCGAATAAATAAAGAGTCTCAACATGGCGCAAACAAAGTGGTTTGTCTATTGTTTGTCTTTATTTATGAATAAAGGGATGGTGAAGGGCTTTTACTATTTACCATAATTATACAGAATCTATAAATGAGTTAAAAATGGTTGAAAACTTTTTTTTACCTGAATCGTTTAAGAACCCTACCAATGAAAAAGTTTGACGGTTTATCATTTTGAATCGTTGTTTTGGTACACTAACAAAATGAGACCTTTGTGCTTAATCACTTCGAAGAATCATGAGATTATAGGTGTCATGGATAAATTATCTCACAATTTCTCCCTGAATATATTTGATTGA
This sequence comes from Convolutriloba macropyga, assembly GCF_964194025.1. NCBI lineage: Eukaryota > Metazoa > Xenacoelomorpha > Acoela > Convolutidae > Convolutriloba > Convolutriloba macropyga. The sequence continues at coordinate 76,710,722 of NC_134469.1, read as the reverse complement.
ATTTGAAAGAGATTAAATCGCTAGATTGTCATTGGATAAAATTGTATGTAGTAACTTACTGAAAAAGTAGTAGAAGTGTTGTTTGTAGAAGTTGATTGAATACTGCAGTTGGATTATTTGAAAGATTGTAAAACAGTTGGATTATTTGGAATGTTGAATATATTAGTTGAAGAAATTAGTTGAATTCATTGGGACTCTGCATCGAACCATCATCTGAAATAAAAATGCAAAACAATCATTTTATGAACTGAGTTTGAGAAATATAAGTTGGTGAAAGGAAAAGCAGAGATGTTCAAAACTGTTAATGTTAGAAAACTGAAAATGAAAATCAGAATCGGTGATAAAGGTCCTTTGCAAAGTTACGTTGTAAATTCGATTAGAACAAACTTACATTTGATTAATGTCATAGATAACAGAAACTGCTTCTATTTTACAGACGAAACTTGCCCTGAGTTTTACTCGATCTTATCTGGCCTCGATCTTGAAAACACAACGTTTCATTTATCGCCCCAAATGGCTTACAAACTAGACGCATAATTATATTTTACGATTTCATTGAAATTTCATTAAATTCTGATTTTGTGTAGTTTATAGTTATGCAATTTATCAATGTTACCAAAAAAAAAAATTAAATGTCGAAATTTTGAAACGTAGAGGCAAAGTTCTTTTTAATGCAGAAAGCCAAAATATGATTCAATTTTTTTTTCACATTGAAAATTTAGATCAACTAAATATTTTTATTATTACCCCAGAACTTCAACAATTTTCTCAAGTACTATTATTCATTCACTCAACAGATACCTGTATTAAATTTGAAACATTCATAAATATTTTGTCAAAACCTGATTTTAAAGCCAATTAAAAATTGATTAAATGACAGCGGACGTTGCGGCAGCAGCAACCGCAATTGCAGCGGCTATCCGGGGTGTAGCACCTACTTCAGTGTCACAAACAGTTAACCTTCAACCTTTCAGTGGTGGCCCACTTGAGGATTGCAGATTTTTTCGAGAGCAATTAGAGAGCTCAATTGAACTTGCACAAGTACCAGCAATTGGACGCGTTGGTTGCCTTAAACTACACCTCCAAGGCGGTGCTCTATATTATTTCCTTGAATTACCTGACGCTGAACGCAACACCCTAATGCGCTTGCAAGTCTCGAGTCTCGGTATCTCATTGCAAATCGCGTGGAACTCTACAAATTGAAATTCCAGGAGCGGAAATTTAATCAATCCAAAGAAACTTCTGTGGATTTTCTTACTGATTTGACTCGATTGGCAAATGTGGCCTTTGCTAATTCAGGAGGTAATTACTATTCAGCTGAGAGAACACGTAGAATTCGTGACGCCTTTATTACTGGTATGCCGACGCATATACGCATTAAACTTTTAATGCAACCGGACACGACTACGGTTATTGATCTTTGTTCCTCTGTTTCAAAACGTTTAATTTTGAAAAGCATTCTTCCCGATGAAGAAGCTAGCACAACTGGATTTAATGCAATAACACAAGGTCCAGCATCAACCAATCCTGCAGCAGACTATTTACCACGCATTTTTGTAAATTCCGACACAGTTAAAACTTAAGCTCAACGACCGTATTCCAGTTCATGACATTGAGATACACGTCCTGGCAAATACACCAGACAATGCTTTAAATAAGCTGGCAACAGACTTTATAATACATACAATTACAATTGAACCTGTAGAAAGTACTGTTGACATTCAAACTGAGGAATTCACACAGTTGAAAGAACCTAGTGTAAATAAACTTTCTGAGTGTAATCCTCTTGATTCCTACGATTTAACTAATAAAGTTAATGCAATCGACATGAAGAAAGAACAGAAGCTAGATAAAAACATACAACAGGTTCTACAATGGTTGGAAAACAATAAAATACCAAACGTAGAGTAAAGTTCGTACGACTCAAAGAAATACCTTAAACATTTTGGTCGACTAATAGTTGACAATGGTCTTTTATGCAGAAATTTCTTTGATCATACTGGTAAAAACTACATAAAGCAAATTTTGGTACCAAAGCCGTTACGAACAGAATTGATTTATAGAATACATAACTCAAAAATGAAAGGCCATATTGGAATACAGAAGACGATTCGGGATTTTAGACGGAAATATTATTTCCCCGTCTTCATAGAGTTTCTCATTCAATATGTTAACAACTGATTAACTTGTCTTCAAGCAAAATCTCCGAAACACTAAGTACTACAACTGCAACTATCTCCAGTTAGTTCAAATACAAATATGCCAGCGGATATGTTACAAATTGACATAGTATGACCGTTATCCAAATCTGGTGGTTTCTCATACATTCTTACGGGAATGGACGTGTTTAAGTATATGTTTGCCCAACCACTCTCTTCAATTTCTGCCGAAACAGTATGCAAATAACTAATGCAGTGGTTTATGCGCCATTCATTTATATACCCACTTTGGTATTGACTGACCAAGGCACAATTCTTTTCAAAAATGCTGAAAGAACTTTCAACACTCCTTGAATTCCGACTAGAACATGCTACATTGAAACATACACAAACTATAGGAGTAGTGGAGAGATCACACGGACCACTAAAACCTTACTTGAAAATGTATGAAAATCAAATTCAACACGACTGGCACAAGTATATAGACCTAGCAGTCTTCCAACACAATACAAGTTACCACTCTACAATCGGTGGCCCTCCAAGCTTTGTTTTCCATGAACAAATACCATTATATCCTATCGACCTGAGGTTTAATAATGCCAACATTATCAAAAAGAAATGTAACTTCGACTACATAGTAGACGTGCAAAGTAAAATGTCAACACTATTTGGTCGAAATAAAGAAGCCTTGCTGAAAAGTTTTAATAAATATCGGGATTGTTACGACAGAAAAGCAAAAGCAGTTCCTTTGAAAGTTGCAGAATATTGCTTACTTTTCAGCCCAAAACTGTCTAATGAACATGAGAAATTTAGCAGCATGCAATGTAAGTGAATGGCTCCTTACAAGGCAGAGAAAGTTTTAAATAGAGGTAACTACCTTATAAAAAAATTGGAACGAATCATTCCCAAATTAATCATACTTAGACTAAAGCCAATAAAGCCGCAGTACACAGTACAAGACATTAAAGTGAAAGAGGAAAAATTTGTTGCTGATCTTTTAGTCCCAAATTTTACGAAAGCCTGAGTTGTTTGATAATCGTATGGACGAAGCCCTTTATAGTCCTTGGAATAATAATAGTAAAGTGGTAGTTCAAACACGTATTAACACCAAAGATAATACAGTTCGTGAACCCCAACCGAGCACTCCAGAGAGACAAGCTCAACAAACAGAAGAAACACCAGAAAAACAGCAATCTAATGAATCGTCACCCTTAAAATTTAACACACCAGATTCACAAATAAATGAAAGTGTTTCGCCTAATTCTTCGGATAGCAATTTTAGAAGTCCAACAACAGAAAATCAATTGCCATTACAGTCTCAGAGCGCAGTACCCTCAGAGCTTTACGCACCTGTATCTAACTTAGCTCGGTTAATAGCTGAGAAAAGAGTAGAAAGACAGGGCTGGAATTGCACAACAACCGCCAAGTTCAACGGTTAGACCAGCAAATGTAACTAATAGCCGAATACCCGAATCACCGCAAGTTGCTAACACGGTCTCAAGGTACGGTTGCGTAAAGAAACAGACGCAGCATTTGCAGTCTACTTAACCACTCGTTTAGAAAATTGAACTTTCATAATTCCTTCTCCTTTCCTACATTCTTATCATTATCTTTCTCGTAAAACTTATCTTTTGCTACAAACTTCTTCCTATATTTCTCTCAGTAACATTTAGACAACAGTTTTACAGCTCCAGGCGATTCAGATTACAGGCAGCTCAAAAGAACCTAACACAAAATTTAATTCCAAACAATGAAATTACATGCAAAATTGGTTAAAAAATGGTTCAAATTTACATTTAAAGACAAATTTTCTCAAAATTTTAACAGGAAAATAAAAATCTTCTCGCTAGACTTTGTAGAGCACGCAGTTACCAATGGTTTGATTCCATTCATGATGCTCAAAAGTGAACAACGGGCATAGCCGAAATTACTTTTGAAAATATTTTTTACCTTTTTAAGACAATGTCGATTGCTGAATATTTAATTCAGCCCGACATTTTATAACAGACGCATTGATTAGAGACGCACTGTGCCAGACGATTGTGCTCCAGTTAGTAGCCCAGTTGTTTCACAGCCATACACAGCAGTACAGTCTCGCATTTCACCGTATTTAAACCGGCGCTCCATTCGCTCTAAATATTATCCTAACTTAATACTTTCTTTTACCATTTTAAAAACTTCCTAATTACCATTATCCTGGTCTTTCTTTTCATTATATCACGCTTCTTGGTTGGGGGACGAAAGCTCGGCTGCCTCTTTTTAGAAGGCCCGCTTGATCGACCACGTTTTTTTACTACTAGAAATACAAATTGGCTGCTTGGAATTATTTAAAGCAACTAAGTGTTCAGGAACGCCAGTGTTTGTATTCAAATATTCTAAATATTATCCTAACTTAATACTCTTACTTTTATCATTTTACAAATAACTTCCTAATTACCATTATCCTGGTCTTTCTTTTCATTCTAACACGCTTCTTGGTTGGGGGACGAAAGAAGGCCCACTTGGTCGACCACGTTTACTTTGACTACTAGAAATAAAAATTGGCTGATTGGATTTATTTAAAGCAACCTAGTGTTCAGTAACGTCAGTGTTTATATTCAATGAATTATCACGTTTAGTTGCCCATTCAGTCGCTCAACGTGGCCCCTGAATTTCAAGTAATCTTTTATATGTTGTGCGCCTCAAGTCATTTCTATAGAATTGCAAAGTTTTTTGCGCCCGCTGAATATCAGTCACGTTACAAGCCTTCCAGCGAAGAACTAAAGAAGGGCCATTTCTAAACGTTAATACTGTATGACCACACAGCGCGGGCTGGCATAAGAAATGGTCAGAACTTGGAATGAAATATTGAGATTATTTGCTGTCTCAGCTGAAAGAGCAGAAGGACCGGATTTCCCAGAACGAATAAAGTTATGTACATTTCGAATGCGTTTTTCCAGCAACACCGATTTTAAACCACGCTCAAACTATAAAAAGTTTCTTTCCACAAGGCGTATAAGAAATTGAATCTGTGCCCCTCGTTTCTATATGAGCTTCGTTGAACAAGGAGTTCCACTGATAAAGGGTGTCAAAATTCGAAAATGTTAAGTTTGGTGGTAAATTGTAATTAACAAGTGAATCCATAGAAAAGCTGATACAACTTGAATAACTGTTTAATTTTGACTCGGAACACTGGTTTCGTTGATAGCGTCTCGATTCTCTGTTTGCCTTTTTGACGCTAGCGTATAACAATTATCAACTAAGCTTGAAAAATGATTAACTCCTTGTGATTCGCTAACGTCTTCCGGGAAAGACCAATTAACTTGCAATAAATTATGATTCGAGAAAGCTACTGGAGATTTTACCCTTTCACCATCGATATAATGAGCAATCCTTGATCAATTAATACTGATTGAACTTTTTTCCAGTTTTTGGCTCCATTTACTTCAATTATAGGTACAGAACGCCAACCCAGTAATTTTAACATAGTATCGTTACAATATTCGTTTTCAAAATTCGTTATTTCATAATATATATATATATATATATATATTTATATATATATTATATATATTATATATATATATATATATATATATCATCGGACAATTTCGAGCAGACATTTTTATCTCAAAAATCATGTACCTTGATTACTCAAACTTAAAATGAAAATATTTGTTAATTAACACTCAATTAACATCTGGCCATTATTACTCCAAAGGCAACTAAACACGGTCAACAGCAGACGCAAAGAAGGGCAACCGCAGAAAACAGAGCAACCCAAAAGAAAGTTTCATTTCCATCACTTGACAATTCAGGACAAGGGTACTCCACAGAAGTTGTCTCGTAGACAACTAAACCAGCTTCCAAGAACACTTTTATTATGGCAACACTATACACTTAGTTCTGCTGATTTTTCATTTTGTGTACGAGCAGGGCAGAACGTACAGAACAAAAAAAACATGCAGAACATAAAGAGTTTCATTTCAACTGAAAAAAAATTCTTACCTTTTCCCTCATGAGTTTAAAACTATACATTACCAGAAGCACAATATTTATTTCATTATCATGACCCCTAAACAGACAAACGAAACTATATTATTTTAATAATTAATAAATCTTATGTTTACTGCGCTCCTTTTTGCAGAATTCTTGGCTCATTTTGCAAAATACAAAAACTTGTTCTTATTGTAAACACTGACGTCAAAGAAAGTCAGTTGACGTAAGTCGTCATACCTGTTTTACACCTCAGACAACATATTTTCATGCCTTAAGCACTGACAAAAATACTGGAAGAACACCCAGAATCAAAACTTTGAAAAATTGTCATTATCGGTAACCTGAGAATCAGATTTGAAATTAAGTAAAAAATTAAACCTTAGAAGCGAGATAAAAATAGAAACATTATTATGCTTGATTATGTTGAGACAAATGTTGCTAAAAAAAGTAATCACAAATCTTCGATAAACTGAGCAATCTTGAATTAGCAAAACAACCTGAAGGTTTTTACAATAAAAATAACTTCTTTTTCTCCCGGATATTTAAGTCTGCGAAGAAAATTCAACAAAAAGTTATCTAAATTACTTGGCAGCTCAGACAGTTATTTATCAAATAGAGAAAAATATATATCATGTTATTTTATACTACAGGCAAACAGAGACTTCTCAGATTGACCACCTGTGAACTTAAGTAAGCCCTGTTAAACCTCATTTGATTAGAAAACAAAAATGATTTCCTTGAAATACCTTTTTCTATTAGTAATCGTTAAATTATGCTATAACAACAGCGATAACTCACAAAAAGGTATAGAATTCTTGTATAAACAAAAATTTTCATTAGCAGAAAAATTTGTTGATTTACAATTTCTGGTGCCGTTTCCCCGATTGGACATACAAATACATCAACAGCCATCTAATGAATCGTCACCCATACAATTTAAAACACCAGATTCACAAATAAATGAAAGTGTTTCGCCTAATTCTACTGATAGCAGTTTTGGAAGTCCAACAACAGTAAATCAATGACCAGTACAATCTCAGAGCGCAGTACCCTCAGAGCCAAACGCGCCTGTTTCTAACTTAGCTCTTTTAATAGCTGAGAAAAGAGTAGAAAGACAGGCTGAAATTGCACAACAACCGCCAAGTTCAACGGTTAGACCAGCAAATGTAGCTAATAGCTGAAGACCTGAGTCACCGCAAGTTGCTAACACGGTCCCAAGTTACGGTCGCGTAAGGAAACAGACGCAGCATCTTATTTTTTGCTACTAACTTCTTCCTATATTTCTCTCAGTAACATTTTAACTTCAGTTGTACAGCTCTAGGCGATTCAAATTACAGGCAGCTCAAAAGCCAATTTTCTCAAATTTTAACAGGAAAATGAAAATTCTGCTTGGTAGGCGTTGTAGAGCACTCAGTTAACAATGGTTTTATACCATTCATGATACTCAAAAGTGACCAAGGGCCATAGCCGAATTTACTTTTGAAATTATTTTTTACTTTTTTAAGCCAATGTCGATTGTTGAATATTTAATTCAGCCCTACATTTTATAGCAGACGCATTGAATAGAGACGCACTGTGCCAGACGATTGCTGCTTCAGATAGTAGCCCAGTTGTTTCACAGCCATACACAGCAGTACAGTCTCGCATTATACTGTCTTTAAACCGGCGCTCCATTCGCTCTAAATATTATCCTAACTTAATACTCTTACTTTTATCATTTTACAAATAACTTCCTAATTACCATTATCCTGGTCTTTCTTTCCATTGCACCACGCTTCTTGGTTGGGGGACGAAAGAAGGCCAACTTGGTCGACCACGTTTACTTTGACTACTAGAGATAAAAATTGGCTGATTGGATTTATTTAAAGCAAGCTAATGTTCAGTAACGTCAGTGTTTATATTCAATTAATTATCACGTTTAGTTGCCCATTCAGTCGCCCCACGTGGCCCCTGAATATCAAGTAATCTTTTGTATGTTTTGCGCCTCAAGCCATTTCCTTAGAATTGCAAAGTTTCTTGCCCCCGCTGAATATCAGTCATGTTACAAGCCTCCCAGGCAAGAACTAAAAAAGAGCCATTTATAAACGTTAATAGTGTATGACCACACAGCGCGGGCTGGAATAGGAAATGTTCAGAACTTGGAAAGTAAAATTTGAGTTTATTTGCTGACTCAGCTGAAAGAGGAGAAGGACCGGATTTCACATTTCGAATGCGTTTTTCCAGCAACACAGATTTTAAACCACGCTCACAAACTATAAATTTTCTTTCCACAAGGCGTATAAGAAATTGAATCTGTGCTCCTCGTTTCTATATGAGCTTCGTTGAACCAGGAGTTCCACTGGTAAAGGGCGTCAAAATTCGAAAACGTTAAGTTTGATGGTAAATTGTAATTAACAAGTGAATCCATAGAAAAGCTGATACAACTTGAATAACTGTTTAATTTTGACTCGGAACACTGGTTTTGTTAATAGCATCTGGATTCTCTGTTTGCCTTATTGATTTTTGACGCTAGCGAAAAACAATTATCAACTAAGCTTGAAAAATGTTTAACTCCTTGTGATTCGCTAATGTCTTCCGGGAAAGACCAATGAACTTGCAATAAATTATGATTCGAGAAAGCTACTGGAGATTTTACCCATTCACCATCAATATAATGAGCAAATCCTTGATCAATTAATACTGATTGAACTTTTTTCCAGTTTTGGCTGCATTTACTTCAATTATAGGTACAGAACGCCAACCCAGTAAATTTAACATATTATCGTTATAATATTCGTTTCCAAAATTCGTTATTTCATTATATATTATCATCGGAAAATTTCGAGCTGACATCTTTATCTCAAAAATCATGTACCTTGATTACTCAAACTTGCAATAAACATATATGTTAATTAACACTCAATCAACATCTGGCCATTACTTCGAAGGCAACGGCAGACGCAAAGAAGGGCACCCACAGACAAAAGAGCAACCCAAAAGAAAGTTTCATTGCCATCACTTGACACTTCAGGACAAGGATACTCCACGGAAGTTGTCTCGTAGACAACTACACCAGCTTCCAAGAACACCATTTTATTATGGCAACGCAATACAATATATTCTGCTGATATTTCTTTTTGTGTACGAGCAGGGCAGAACGTACAGAACAAAAGAAACATGCAGAACATAAAGAGTTTCATTTCAACTGAAAAAAAATTCTTACCTTTTCCCTCATGAGTTTGAAACTATACATTACCAGATGCACATTATTTATTTCATTATCATGACCCCTAAACAGACAAACGAAACTATATTACTTCAAAAGTTATTAAATTTAATGTTCACTGCGCTCCTTTTTTTGCAGAATTCTTAACTCATTTTGCAAAATACAAAAAGTAGTTCTTATTGAAAACACTGACGTCAAAGAAAGTCAGTTGACGTAAATCGTCATACATGTTTTACACTTGAGACAACTTTTTTGCATGACTTAAGCACTGATAAAAAATACTGGAAGAACACCCAGAATCAAAAGTTTGAAAAATCGTCATTGTCGGTATCCTGAGAATCAGATTTGAAATTAAGTTAAAAAATAACCTTGAAAGCGAGATAAAAATAGGAACCTTATTATGCTTGATTATGTCGAGACAAATTTTGCTGAAAAAGTAATAACAAATCTTCGATCAACGGAGCAATCTTGAATTATCAAAAGAGCTTGAAGGTTTTTACAATAAAAATAACTTCTTTTTCTCCCGGATATTTAAGTCTGCGGAGAAACTTCAACAAAGTTATCGAACTTACCTCGCAGCTCAGACAGCTTTTTATTTAATTGAGAGAATTATAGATCATGTTATTTTATGCTACAGGCAAACAAAGATTTCTCATATTGGCCACCTGTGAACTTAGGTAAGCCCTGTTAAACCTCATTTTGATTAGAAAACCAAAATGTTTTCCTTGAAATACGTTCTCTTTCTATTAGTAATCGTTAAATTATGCTATAACAATAGCGATGACTCAAAAAAGGTATAGAATTCATGTATCAACAAAAATTGTTATTAGCAGAAAAATTTGTAAAAATTCAATTTCTGGTGCCGTTTCCTGGATTTGACACAAGAATGCATCAACAGTTGAAAAGCTTATCACTGCTCTTAAACAATTCTTGGCATCAACATGAATTTGGATGTGATCTTAAACTTATGAAAATGAACGAAAGCAATTTGACCTTCACTAATTTGATTGAACAGTTGGAAAACGACTAATTGCAGCTCAAAATGATGTTGAAGATATCAAAGACCAAATTTACAAAACACGATTTGGGACAAAAAACTATCAAGACAAAAACGAGGACCAGCTAAGCTTGCGTCTGAAGCACTAACAGCAGTCACTGCTGGTGCAGGCATTGCTTGCTCACTGGGAAGCATTTTTGGATCATGCGGAGGAACCGATCAAAACAGAAGACATTGACTTTGCATTAACTCAAATAGAAGAAAATAACAAGCGATGGAATGAAATAAAGGGGAAAATGAACGACAAACCATTCATAATTGCAGATCAATTAAAAGACGTGAATGATTGTCAACGGAATTTTATAGAATTTCAGAAAAACCACTCGGAAGTTCTAAATAAAGCAGTTTCGTTAATTCGTAATAACTCTTAGAAAATTGATGGCTTGCAATCAACTTTTCTATGCACGAGATCAAATGTTAGAAGTTCAGACAAATTTGATTGGATCCTTATCCGCTCTCTTGAATGAAATTAAATCATGCAGAACAGCAGTGTTTAGCTACAAGCTTACAATTTTAAATTCAGTTATGACAATGATCAATAAACTAATTCCAATGGCTTTACTTCCAAGAACAGCTCTCGAAGAAATTCTAGAAGCAGTGGTAATTTATCAAACAAAAGCAAATAAACGATTATCTTTGGCAATACCTACAAACCAGCTCTTAACGTATTACGAAACAAAAATTCTCAGAAATGTTGACGTAGTGGAGGATGGAATGTTCTTCACTTTGGCGATTCCGTTTGTGACAGGAGCAACTGCTCTAAATCTTTTTGGAGCTATACCGGTTCCGATGCCCATCTGATGGATATGTATTGCAGTATGCTATAGAATCCGACTTTATTGCTATAGCTGAATCGACTCATAAAATCGCTCTTCTATCGGAAGATGAAGTTGACAGGTGTGTAGGGTCAAGCAGTTTTTCTGTTTGCATTAATGGTTTTTCGCTTGAAACCGCTCACAACACTTGCCTAGGATCACTTCTGATTGGCAACCATTTTATTGCTTTACAGAAATGTGATATAAAAATAGGACAACTACCAGTAAAGAAAAAGCTAGAAATATTGGCAATGGAAAGTGGATAATCACTTCGGCACTTCCTAATTTTGATATGTATTTGAGCACAATGATGAACAATGACCCACTGACTTGAGCAAAACTTGCAGGATGTCAGGTATGTATAATCCAATTAGAGTGGAACAAAAATTGAAACAACCTATCATGAGATCAGAGCTGACATGTTTTTGTCACAATGCTACAAATACGAGCGATTGATAACTTGCCTCACATGGCAACAATAGCACAAGCGGGCCACCAATTCATTGAAGAGATTCAATTGAATATGTCAGAAGTGCCTGGGTATCAACGATTCTCGTTCGATAAACTTGATTAAGTCGCAGAGCCGATATTGCGTGATATGCAAACAGTTTGCACCGGTCTAAGTCACAGGGTCACACTGTCTCATACATGGAAAATGTCAATCATTATTGGAATAGCGTCATTCATAATATCATTGGTTTTACCTTTTTTCATTAACTACTTAGTTCAAAAGTATGGAAAAAGGTTTGCGAAACTGATGAGAACTAAAAGGAATTATACATCGACCAGTACTAATTTTTACCGATGATGAGTATCAAACTCTCAACATGCACCCAGATTGTAGAATGTTGAAAGAGTGTTGTAACTAATTAAACTCAATTAATGTCTGCCCTCTCATACAGTGGAACTGTTCAACAAAGTTCTGCTCCTCCGATGGACATGAACCTTTTTTCAACAGTTGGCGAACAATCTTAAGCAAGTCTAAATGAATCAGCGCGAAAAAGACACAGAAATTAAAATTATTAACCACAAGCTTTATTTTTACAAAAATGCCTTCACAAGGTAATAAAACACAAACACGAAAGTTTTATTACAGCTTCAATGTTATTTTCAAAGTACCTAAAAAGAAGCATGAAAAAACTGATGACATAATTAATTTTCACAATTGATTAAATGCTTATAATAGTTGCTGCTATAGTGCATGAAAAACGATCATGATGGAGTAAAATTATTAAAGAGGCGCAGTGTCATGGATAAATTATTACAAAATTTCTCCCTGAATATATTTGATTGAATTTGAAAGAGATAAAATTGCTAGATTGTCATTGGATAAAATTGTATGTAGGTACTTCTTTTCTGAAAAAGTAGTAGAATTGTTGTTTGTAGAAGTTGATTGAATACTGCAGTTGGATTATTTGAAAGATTGTAAAACAGTTGGATTATTTGGATTTTTGCATATATTAGTTAAAGAAATTAGTTGATTTCATTGGGACTCTTCATCGAACCAGCATCTGAAATAAGAATGCAAGACAATCATTGCTCTTAAACAATTTTTGGCATCAATATGAATTTGGCATCAAATGCATTTCTCGGCATCAAATGCAAACCAATCATCACTGCTCTTAAACAATTCTTGGCATCAATATGAATTTGGATGTGATGTTAAACTTATGAAAACGAACGAAAGCAATTTGACCTTCAATAATTTGATTGAACATGTTGAAAAACAACTAATTGCAGCTCAAAATGATGTTGAAGATATCAAAGACCAAATTTACAAAACACTTAGAGAAAAACAATTTGGGACAAAAAACTATCAAGACAAAAACGAGGACCAGCTATGCTTGCATTTGTAGCACTAACGGCAGTCACTGCTGGTGCAGGCATTGCTTGCTCACTGGGAAGCTTTTTTGGGTCATGCGGAGGAACCGATCAAAACAGAAGACATTGACTTTGCATTAATTCAAATAGAAGAAAATAACAAGCGATGGATTGAAATAAAGGGGAAAATGAACGACAAACTGTTCTTAATTGCAGATCAATTAAAAGACGTGAATAATTGTCAACGGAAAATTATAGAATTTCAGAAAAACCACTCGGAAGTTCTAAATAAAGCAGTCTCGTTAATTCGTAATAACTCTAGAAAATTGATGGCTTGCAATCAACTTTGCACGAGATCAAATGTTACAAGTTCAGACAAATTTGATTGGATCCTTATCCGCTCTCTTGAATGAAATTAAATCATACAGAACAGCAGTGTTTAGCTACAAGCTTACAATTTTAAATTCAGTTATGACAATGATCAATAAACTAATACCAATGCCTTTACTTCCAAGAACAGCTCTTGAAGAAATTCTAGAAGCAGTGATAATTTATCAAACAAAAGCAAATGAGCGATTATCTTTGGCAATACCTAAAAACCAGCTCTTAACGTATTACGAAAAAAATTCTCACAAATGTTGATGTAGTGAAGGATGGAATGTTCTTCACTTTGGCGATTCCGTTTGTGACAGGAGCAACTGCTCTAAATCTTTACAGAGCTATACCGGTTCTGATGCCCATCTGATGGATATGTATCGCTGTATGCTACAGAATCTGACTTTATTACTATAGCTCAATCGACTCATAAAATCGGTCGTCTATCGCAAAATGAAATTGACAGGTATGTAGGGTCAAGCAGTTTTTCTGTTTGCATTAATGGCTTTTTCGCTTGAAACCGCTCACGACACATGCCTAGGATCACTTCTGATTGGTAACCGTTTTATTGCTTCACAGAAATGTGATATAAAAACAGGAAAACTACCAGTAAAGGAAAAAGCTAGAAATATTGGCAATGGAAAGTGGATGATCACTTCGGCACTTCCTAATTTTGATATGTATTTGAGCACAATGAGGAACAATGACCCACTAACTTGAGCAAAACTTGCAGGATGTCAGGTATTTATAATCCAATTAGAATGGAACAAAAATTGAAACAACCTATCTTGTGATCAGAGCTGACATCTTTTTGTGTCACAATGTTACAATTACACGCCTCGACATTAGTCTGACTGATCCACTCAAACATTTGCTTGCAAAAGTACCAGCGATTGATAACTTGCCTCACATGGCAACAATAGCACAAGCGTGCCACCAATTCGTTGAAGATATTTCAATTGAATATGTCAGAAGTGCCTGGGTATCAACGATTCTCGTTCAATAAACTTGATTAAGTCGCATAGCCGATATTGCGTAATATGCAAACAGTTTGCACCAGTCTAAGTAACAGGGTCACACAGTCTCATACATGGAAAATGTCAATCATTATTGGAATAGCGTCATTCATAATATCATTGGTTTTACCTTTTTTCATTAACTACTTAGTTCAAAAGTATGGAAAAAGGTTTGCGAAACTGATGAGAACTGAAAAAGGAATAACACCTCGACCTGTACTAATTTTTACAGATGATCAGTATCAAACTCTCAACATACACCCAGATTGTAGAATGTTGAAAGTGTGTTGTAATTATTTAAACTCAATTAATGTCTGCCCTCTCATACAGTGGAACTGTTCTACAAAGTTCTGCTCCTCCGATGGACATGAACCTTTTTGTCAACAGTTGGCGAACAATCTTAAGCAAGTCTAAATGAATCAGCGCGTAAAATACACAGAAAATACAATTATTAACCACAAGCTAAATTTTTACAAAAATGCCTTCACAAGGTAATAAAACACAAACACGAAAGTGTTATTACAGCTTCAATGTTATTCTCAAAGTACCTAAAAAGAAGCACGAAAAAACTCATGACATAATTAATTTTCACAATTGATTTAATGCTTATAATAGTTGCTGCTAGAGTGCATGAAAAACGATCATGATGGAGTAAAATTAAAGAGGCGCAGTGTCATGGATAAATTATTACAAAATTTCTCCCTGAATATATTTGATTGATTTTGAAAGAGATAAAATTGCTAGATTGTCTTTGGATAAAATTGTATGTAGTAACTTACTGAAAAAGTAGAATTGTTGTTTGTAGAAGTTGATTGAATACTGCAGTTGGATTATTTGAAAGATTGTAAAACAGTTGGATTACTTGGATTTTTGCATATATTCGTTAAAGAAATTAGTTGAATTCATTGGGACTCTGCATCGAACCAGCATCTGAAATAAAAATGCAAAACAATCATTTTATGAACTGAGTATGAGAAATATAAGTAGGTGATCTTTATTGCTCCTTCATTCCCAAATTATAATCAATCAGCTCAACTCAACTGTCGACAGTTTACTACCAACAGTCAGCTGAAATTGAATTCGTTTAGATTTTTGCACTGAGCTATAATGAACTCAAATAATAAAATTTTTAATGTAGGTATCTTTAAATTTTGTATTTCGTATTGGCGAGTAAAATGGAGTTGTAAGTTAACGAATGTTGGGAAAATTCTAAAGCTTTAAAGGAAAGATTGAAAAGGAAAAAGAGATTGATTAGCGAACAGTAAGTTGGTGGCAAAATAACGCTTTCGTTATAAATTAAAGAATCCTACTTGAATCATAACGTACTATCAACCTAAATTATAACGTCAAAACTAATCAAACTCTAAGTTTTCGAGGATATTGATAAAGGTCCCGATGATATTGATAAATTTGGAAACAAACTGACAATCATACACAAGCAACTAACTGACCAGCAGATCAACAAAAAGAACGGAGCAGCTTAGAAAAAGTTATTGAGGAAGGAATGGAAATAATTGAACGCAGCTTTGAAGAGAAAATCAACCTAGTAATTGAGAAACAGAAAATACCCGAGGAGATAAAAACTGCCAGGCCGAACAGTAACAGGACTCGCCTACTGTACAACAGCAGAAAGATAAACAAAAAAAATGAAAAAAGATATATTGTGCTTTCTCTTCAATGTACCACCTAGCAAACAGAATACCCCCAAATAGAGAGAAAATGAAGTTTTATTTACTTGTAAGCATCGAATTATTTCCTTCCCTAAGGAAATTTAAAGACGCGGAGCTTAAGTTCCATCAAATAAGTGTTATTAATCGGAACAAACTCGTGAAAAGATCAACTCCATGATCGAAGAAACAAAAAAACAAGACCGATACAATGCTGCTAAGTACCGATATACATTCGACGCACAGCGTTGCTACTGCAAGTTCAAAACGTTGAAAGAACATTGATGTTGAGCAAATGACGCAAATTGAAATTGACTAAAATCAAGGTATGGTTGTACAATATTAGAAGCCTTGTCGATTCGAATAAAAAAGATTCCTGACTGATTGTGCGTACCGATGTTAATTTTAGCGAGGACATGGTTCATAAAGGAATTCAAAAAAGGATAATTATTTCTTCCAGATTTCTACGCCATACGAGGAGACTGTAAAAACAAATTTACTTCCGTTCTGTTTGACTTGAACCTAGAGATATTTGTCGGATTCAACAAAACCAAATCGAATTGCCTTGATCTTGTGCTTAGCAATAATGACTCACTGATCTCGAATGTGAAGATGTGTGATACATTTCCAACTTTCTTGGATGATATCCAAATTGAACTTGACATAGCAGTTAGCGGGCAAAAATTAAAGAAAGCATTTTTGTGTAATTGAAAGACATGTCTCAATGCAAACAAAAAATAGACAATCTCTCCTACTTTGGACGTACCCCGCAACGTCTCGTTTTTACATAAGATTCAGTTGGAAAGACAAAAACGTGAAAAAAATGTGGCGCCAGGAGTCACTCCTGTCGCCCCAAATTAAGTAAAGCAAAGCACAGAGTTGAGTATGAACAATTTTCGTTTGCTACGTGTGACAAATCGAAGTTTCAAGTACATGAAGAGTCTCAAGAAAGATAACTTACCACCAGCAATGAAATCAGAAAGTTTGATGATAGAAGCTATAAGCGACCTTGACAAAGCTGAATTGTTTAACAATAACTTTGCAACAGTGGTGACTGGCAATGAGTACGAATATTTTAAGTTACTTGCAAATCATTCATTTGGAAATATTAATCTCCGAATATAAAGAAACTGAAATAAAGAGTGAACTGCGGGAACTGGACAGCTTCTAAGGCAGAGGTGATGGTTCAATGGCGACTATTGTAAACTAGAGTAGCTGGGAATCAATTTCGTCTCCGTTAAAGAGTTTGTTTAGCAAAGTAAAATGGCTTTGGAAGTTTCCTTCCGGGTGGAAATGTAGAAATAGCTAGTCCATTTTACAAAGATAGCGACAAAAACAAATTACTGACCTGTCACACTCATTAACATCTTCACAAAACCGTTTGAAAAGTTTGTTTGCCCTTTTGTTTATCTCGTTCACCGGCTCGGTAAGCATTTGTCAATATCGCTTCAGACCAAAAATGTCTGTATTACTTCATTTAAGTTACAGTTCATGTCGTATCTACTCAAGTCTAAGCCCTACTGAAGCAGTAAAACCATTCTTTTTTGTTAGATTTTCCCAAAGCTTTGGATAAAATTCAGCATAGCTTTCTTTTGAAAAAATTGTAATTAGTTCCGAATTGCAAAGGCTTGTTCGAACTGATTCAAAGTTCTCTAACGGGAAGCAAAAAGTACGCATTGGCAGTGAGTTCTCAGAGTCCTTCATCTTTTTGTCCGCGGTTCCACAGGGCTCAGTTTTTGGCCCGCTACTGTTTTATCTACATAAATGACCTACCAACTGTGGTGTTTTCATCAATTGCTCCTTTATTTGCCGACGATTTGAAAGCTCTTTTCGATGGAAACAAAAGAATCGATCAATAAACTTGAAGATGATCTCAATGCGATGCACAATTCAGAATCAGCTCTTGTTCAATTTCAAATAGTGCTGAGTAAACCAGTAGATGGAATTTTTTGCAATATGAACGGGCAAAGCTTTGAGCGCATTATTGTTGTTGGAGATGTGGGTCTCGTTCTAGATGGAACTCTAAATTGGAATGAACATGTTCGACAAAGAGTTGGAAAAGCAGTCAAAGCTCTCTTGTCGAGGAGTAATTCGTGAATACTTGTTTGTTAAACTAAAGCTCATCTTTATTGGGCTATGATTATTCCATCTTTACTATTCGCTTCAGAATCATGGGAACTCCGAAAGGTTAGCTTTACAATTATTAAGAACTTCAACAGGAAAGTGTTGAGATGGATTAACGGAAGCGTGAGATATAAGAACGCTTTATTAGAATAATATGTATTACAACCACTTATTATAAAGTGCTAAAAGATCTACTTCTGTTTAGTAATATCGTTAAGGAGAAGTACAATGTTGATTCTTGAAGCCGTTCATATTAAGTAATACCGATAGAGATGACGAGTTATTCCTCCAGAATTAAGATATGATATACAGAGGAAGAGTTGGTGGTTCACAACTGGATTCAGAGTCAATGTTATTCAACAAATCTTAGATTTCTTTAACCCAGAAAAACTTCAAGTTGAATCTGATTCAATTTCACGTGGATTTAGTTTAATAGACACTGGACTGAAAACAACAGCTGTACCTGGACTTACGTTTGTGTGTGATTATTGTAGTGCTAATACTGGATTGTAACTGAGGAGCATATTTCCCCAGTGGCATATCCACGAAGTCATATTAATTATAATTTCGCGATAAATTTCGATATAAATGATTGTATTCATGATCGCTCTTTTAATGGTTTCTCAGGTTTTGTTGAAAGTAATTTCTGTTTTGGTTAACATTTTCCTTTGAAGCATATTCCAAAACAAAGTTTTTAAAGAGAAAATATGAATTAAAAATGGCTATTATTTCAGCGGGAAGCACCAGAATTGTATGACGATTTCTTGCCACCGCGATCATCCACCCAAAATCGCAATCCTTTGAGAAGTTCCTATGACCCCCTGGACTACCATGACCATTACTTCACGGCTCCTCACAAACCATTCACTCCTAGGATCAATAGTTACGTTGCTGGTACTAGCTCAGCCCTCAGACACTACAAGGAAGCATACGACTATGAACCGCCTAGTGTTGATTGTAGCTCTAAGAAAAGTTCAAGAGTGCAAAAGATGCCCACTAGGTACTCAGATTACGTTCATAGTTTTGCTTTTCCAAGAAAAACATCTGTGACGCTGTCATAGATTGCTTGCGTTGTCTGATGTTTTGTCCTTCGACAGAATATTTCCTGATCAAACGGTATAAAGATATAGTACATTTTTTAATTCTAAGATAGATATTATACAATTGTAATTTTAAAATAAAGAGGAATTCCATGTTCTTAAGTTGTGGTATTAAGGCTGTAATATAGGGCAGGAGTATCTACAGTCGATGAGGGAAATTGAGAACATGATGATGTTGCAAAACAATGTGTAAACCTCGTCGAATTTTTGACGAGTATTAAGTCATTAATTCCTGATTTGACCCTACCAACTGTTTGATTAGCCCCGCCGGGTTTAAACGTGACATTGACATCTGCTTAGGCTGGAAGATGGAATGAAGACACCCGATTTTGTGCCTCGTCTTAACATTGAATCGAGCGGGGAGCCTGCAACAAGTAAACAATTAATGGGAAGGAATACAGAGTTCAGCCCGAGAGAGTGGAGAGAGAAGATGGAGAGAACGAAGCGGGAGAAAGAAGCCAAGCAACGTTTAATTAACCAGTTAGTATCAAGTCAATTCTGAGGTGGTGGTGCAATTTTGGCCATCAATGAGTCATTAGAGTGCTAACGCCGATCAAAAATTAAAGGAAGATTTTTTGGTATTTATGATAACCTACTATCAGCGAAGTGCGGTAATTAATTGCTCTCAAACGAAATTTGTAGCAATTATATTAGTCCTGTCGGTCTTTTTTTATGCGATTTTTCGCTTTTGACTTTTCGTCCTCAAAAACGGGATAAACAGGTAGCGCCCAGCGGGCATTATGTGCTCTTAGAGCCTTTCAGGTCTGTTTCAGCTCAAACTGTCTTGGAGACTTATACTTATACTTATGGTGTGAGGGGCGGTTCTTAGAGGTTGACACCCCCCCCCCCCCTTTGTTGACCCCCACCCCCACTATTGGCTCCACTCCCCCCCCCCCCCCCGCCCCCACCGCGCTTTTGTCCCACCCCCCACCCAGTGCTGCCCCCATCAGCCCCCGGTGCACCCCCCCCCGTGGCTAGCTACTGACCAAGCCAACCGCTCGCCGGTCGTTTGAGAGCAATTCGCCCGACGTTAGTCGGTTATGTTAGTTTTGTTTTTGTCGAATTCTCTTTCAGGGGATTTTTGTCTGTCCGTTTTGACCTTTCTTCTGTTTTGTTTGAATGATTTTTCGTCGATTGTTCCATGCTCTGAATTACTCTCCTCAGGGGCTTATGCAGAGCAACTTAGGTGACTGTTCTGATGCGAGGCAATCTATTACCGAAAGACAATTAAAAATGGAGTACGATTAAAGAAAGTAATTAATTGCTGGTTGGGTACCAGTCGAGAACTCGGCTTGGCAGAAGTTGTAAAGTTAACTCTATCAGTTGTAAGTAGTAGAGTTTCAATAATTTGAAGCTTATCAATTCCTCCTGAGTTTTAATCTACGCACCCATGTGGACCTTGATTGTTTCGAAATTTTATTTCCGTGTAAGCTTAGAATTTTGGCATGGGATTAATAATCAGCAAAAAAATTGTTGATTTTAAACTAGTTTGTGCCCGTGTGCTTGGTTTCGTTTATGTTTTTATAGCTGCGAAGCTGTAAGCTGAGCGAAGCTATATTGCGGTGCTCTTGGTTTTTTACAATTCGAAGAATTTGAATTGTATTGGGGCGCTGTCTTTCAAGATCTGTTCACACATTTTCATGATTTTTCAAGTCACATTGGAGTAGTGATTTTGGTCACGCCGAAACAGGAACTGGAGCGAAAAAGCGAGTGGTTTTGCGGCGTGAATTTTTTTCGCTCTAATTTTAAAGTAGAGTGAGAAAACCGTGTTTGAACAAAATTTCGCTTTCTCGGTAGTGGTTTTTTGTTCACATGCCGCAATTTCACTCTGATTTTTACTGTTTTTTCGATTTTTTGGATCGGATTTTTTTCTAAATGGTTTTCCCAATCCATTCACAGCTCATTTTAGGACTAGTTTTTTGTTTGAATTAATTTTTTATTTCTCGCTAGTGGTTTTTTTATGTTCACATGCGGAATTTTGGCATTGATTTTCTATTTCTTATTTTTTAATCTGATTTTTTTAAAATAGTTTTCTCAATTCACTCATACTCCATCCTAGGTCTAGTTTTTCTTTTTAATCAACGAAAATTCTTTGAATTGTACGTCAGGACTTGTCCTGCTATGTTTCTTTTAAGATCTGTTCACACATTTTCATGATTTTTGAAGTCAAATTGGAGTAGTGATTTTGGTCACGCCGAAACAGGAAATGGAGCGAAAGAGTGAGTGGTTTTGCGGCGTGAATCTTTTTCGCTCTACTTTTAAAGTAGAGTGAGAAAACGGTGTTTGAACAAAAATTCGGTTTCTCGGTAGTGGTTTTTTGTTCACATGCGGCAATTTCACTCTGATTTTTACTGTTTTTTCGATTTTTTGGACCGGGTTTTATTCTAAATGGTTTTCCCAATCCATTCACAGCTCATTCTAGACCTAGTTTTTTTTTAATTATATTTTCATTTCTCGCTAGTGGTTTTTTTGTTCACATGCGGCATTTTGACATTAATTTTCCGTTTTTTCTTATTTTTTTGATCTGATTGTTTTTTTAAAAATGGTTTTTTCAATTTACTCATAGTCCATTCTATGTCTAGTTTTTCTGTTTAGTCCATGAAAATTCTTTGAATTGTACGTCAGGACTTGTCCTGCTATGTTTTTTTTAAGATCTGTTCACACATTTTCATGATTTTTGAAGTCAAACTGGAGTAGTGATTTTGGTCAGGCCGAAACAGGAAATGAAGCGAAAAAGCGAGTGGTTTTGCGGCGTGAATCTTTTTCGCTCTAATTTTAAAGAAGAGTGAGAAAACGGTGTTTGAACAAAAATTCGGTTTCTCGGTAGTGGTTTTTTGTTCACATGCGGCAATTTCACTCTGATTTTTACTGTTTTTTCGATTTTTTGGACCAGATTTTTTTCTTAATGGTTTTCCCAATCCATTCACAGCTCATTCTAGACCTATTTTTTTGTTTGAATTAAATTTTCATTTCTCGCTAGTGGTTTTTTTGTTCACATGCGGCATTTTGACATTAATTCTCCGTTTTTTCTTATTTTTTTGATCTGATTTTTTTTTAAAAATGGTTTTTTCAATTTACTCATAGTCCATTCTAGGTCTAGTTTTTCTGTTTAGTCAATGAAAATTCTTTGAATTGTACGTCAGGACTTATCCTGCTATGTTTTTTGTTTCGTCGTCTGACGCTCTTCGTTTTACATTTGTTCACACAGCAAAGCTGAAAAAGTCAAATTTTCCTTATGACTTCTTCCTCTCACTAACGGCATTTGCGCGCGTGACGTCATTTCTCACTCGCTTTTGCAAAATTTTTAAGGTTATTTGCGTGATTAGATTTTGATCATCCGTGACTTACCTCACTCAATAAGATGACTTTTGCACTTTAAAACGTAAGTTTAATTTGAATCTGTTTAAGGTCAAATGAACTCATTTGTGCAGTAAAGGTCCCTAAAAAGAGGCTTCTGCGGAATGAATTTTAACTGGCTTTATTAATTTATCGCTGAATGTTTTTTACCTCGTTTTTTTTAGGCATCGATTTTTCAATTTAGATCTGTATCTGTTTCTATCTCTATTATATGGCACGCAGGTCTATTCCTTCGCAGCTATTCCCGCAATCTGCCGGCTATGCTTCGATATTTGAGTGCAGTCGCGTCACTCCAAAATATTCAATGCTATTATTGCACTTTCAAGATAAGATAATGGAGATCAAGAAACTTAAAAAAATATTTGTTGCCATAAAATGTTAGTGAATATTTCAATTCAATTTTGACCACTTTCTATAAGTTATTCATGTCATATCACTTAGTATCGGTAATGACAGGTCTTAGTTGTGGCTAATCAGTCATAAATGAGCCTAATTATTGGTGTAAGTCTAGCTACAGGATTTCATGACTTTGACACAATTTGTTCTCAAAATTTTTTATTGATTTTTAATTGCCACACATCGATAGGTGGGTCTATTATTGTCCTTCTCTTGGTTTTTACAATTCAAAGAATATGAATTGTATTCAGGTGCTGTCTTTTAAGAACTGTTTTCACTTTTCACGATTTTTGAAGTCAAATTTGAGTAGGAATTTTGGTCGCGCTGAAACAGGAAGTGGAGCGAAGAAGCGAGTGATTTCGCGGCGTGATATTTTTTCGCTCTAATTTTATAGTTGAGTTTTTTGATTTTTTGTCTGGTTTTTTTTCTAAATGGTTTTCCCAATCAAGTAATAGTACGTTCTGTCTCTAGTTTTTTTTTGTTTAGTCAATGAAAATTCTTTGAATTGTTGGTCAGGACTTGTCCTGCTATGTTTTTTTTTGGTCAAGATTATTGTTACGACCATTTGACGTCGCAATCTGTTCAAATCTGCTTTTTGTTCATTCGCTCATGCAGTTTCAATTGAATTGCGTGCATGACGTCATCTTGCTCTCTTATTGGGGCGAGTTTTTTGTTGATTTGCGTGATTAATAGCTGCCGGCAGCCTCTCAAACGGCATTTATTTAGGCGCTTTTCTTTTTTTAATTCGCTTTACCTTTTGATCATGTTTTTCGTTTTACATACGTCACGATTTTCACGTTTGACTTCTCACTTACCTCACCGTTTCAACTGAATGGATTCTAAATTTCACGCATTGAACTGCGCAATGTGAATACGGTCAATGTCAAAAGAGCAAGAGCAAAATAAACCGGATAAACCCCGGTCATTAGGTCATAATTCACTAGGTTATCAAAGTTCATTAGAGCGTTTGGTAGCTGATATTTTTATTATGCTTATACCATTCAGTTAAGATGCTGAAGTAAGTTAGGTTTAGAATCTAATTGAAATTGCACACTGAATTAGCACAATTTTTGAAACTTTTTCTATTTTCTTTTTCTGTTTCAATACCGATTTGCGTCTGGCACGTCAGCGGTTTATTTTTGGGCAGTCTGCCAGCTGTGTTTATGTTTTTGGTCACGCGTGACTTACCTCGCTTTCAAAAATGACTCCCTGACTCTCAAACTGACTTTTCTTTACTTCAATTAATTCAAAAAGATAAGGTCTAGAGAGTGTGTGTCACTCTAAGCGAAGTTATTGGAGAACAGCTAATAGCGGCAGCAGAAACTTATCCGGATTATCAATGAAAACATAACTTCTCAGAATTCAACAAAAAACAAAATTTCTCGTAGGTCTGTTTATAATACTATCTTTTTGAGACTCCAGATCTACGAAGCGCTCGTGGCTATTTTCGGGCAATCTGCCAACTATGTTTTGTTTTATCCTTTAATCGCGTTAGAGACAAGTCTCATAGCCTTCCTAATAGGTGTTTTTGATCGATTTATTAATTTAGTTTATAGCTTCTCGTTTTTTCTGTACTTGACACTAATTGTAAGAATTATCGTCGATTTTTTTGACAAGCGTTATCATTGATGACAAGCGTTATCAGTTCCTAAGGTTGCTTAAATCAATCGACATAATAGTTTCAGATACAGCTATTGTTTTCTATGAATTCTGGTGAGGCGTGATTTGGGCGAATTTATTTGCCACAATTTTCAGCTAACGACGTTTCCATTGACTGAGATCCGTTTGTTTTCGAATTGTTTAAATTTGTGTATCTTGCCTTCATTTGCAGTTGTATTGTCTCTTTTTCAGCCATTAGAATTGCTAGAAGATGTTTTAAGACTTCTAAAGTTTTATAGTATGCTGTGGTTAAAGATGCAGTTTTCTCTCTTTGACTTCACTGATTTTGAAGATTTCTTGAATTTTCGTAGTTTTCTCTTTTTTACTGTGTCTGGCATTTATTCAATCAAACTGGGTTGTAGTGTGTAATCATTTCAAATGAGCTTTGTTGAATTAAGAGTAACCTGAATTGAAATATCTGAAAAGGATTTAAAAATACTTTGTGAGTGAAATTGATTTGAGGCAACGATTTTGCATAGAACCAATAACCAAAAATCTAAGTTTTGAAGGATTTTAATGCATCTGTGAGCTACGTTTTTTGAGTAAACATGGAAGCATTGATCAATAGCGTCATATTTCGTCAACATTAGGCGAGCAAAAATTAACAAATTATTAATCTTTTTTCTGAGGCTCTGAATTTTTTTGGGACAAAATCAAATCTGTACTGCTCTCTGAAAAATATGATTATTTCAAAGCAGTGTAATTTGATAATGCTCAGTGTTCTGAAATTGACTGTCATTCGGTTTGGAAAGAGTATTGCTGCCTCTGAATTTTGCAACTGTGTGCCCGACATAATGTATTGCCAGTAGGATTTTAGATAAAAATGGGACGACATTTGAATTATCAACGCGCGTGATGTTTTTTAATTGCTCTCAAACAAAGTTTGGCAATTATTAATTGCTCTCAAACGAAGTTTGTAGCAATTATATTAGTCCTGTTGGTCTTTTTTTATGCGATTTTTCGCTTGACCGATTTTTCGTCTGACGCTTTTGACTTTTCGTCTTCAAAAACGGGATAAACAGGTAGCGCCCAGCGGGCATTAAGTGCTCTTAGAGCCTTTCAGCTCTGTTTCACAGCTCAAAGTTTTTGGAGACTCTCAAACGACCGCTCACCGGTCGTTTGAGAGCAATTCGCCCGACGTTAGTCGGTTATGTTATTAGTCCTGTCGGTCTTTTTATGCGATTTTTTGCTTGATGTATTTTTCGTCTGACGCTTGACATTTCGTCCTCAAGGATGGGATAAACCGGTAGCGCTCAGCGGGCATTAAGTGCTCTAAGAGACTTTCAGCTGTTTCAGCTCAAACTGTTTTGGAGAATTATACTTATGGTGTGAAGGGCGGTTCTTAGTTTGAAGACCCCTCCACTGTTGATCTCCCCCACTATTGTCCCCAACTCTCCCTCGCTGTTATTTCCCCACCCCACTGCTGCCGCACCCCCCACCCCAGCCCTCGGTCTTAATGCACCCCCCTCTCCCCGCCCCGTTTCTAGATACTGACGATTAACCGCTCGCCAAAAACACGCAAATTCATATTATTTTGCACTTTTTTCAAGCTTTCTGAAATTTTTTGGCAATTGTTTTAGATCTAGGTGTCAAGGAACCTGCTCCAGGTTTTAGTTATAGTTTACTGCATAGTTTCTAGTGGTAATGGATTGGTTTCAACATTTTAACATCACGAATTCTAGCCTTTATTTGACAAAACGTGCAATTTTAATTTTTTGACATTTATTTTTCCTTATTCAGGTCTTTCCAGACCCAGGGTAAGGAAAACCTCCTTTTTTTATTGGACATGGAATAGTTTTTCAACTTTTTAATGATAAAAATTTTCGTCCAGTTTTTTTTTAATAAAACTTGCTTTTTTTCAAGTTTTTCTGAATGTTTGTCGTTTTTTTAGTTTTTTTTTGCCTGAAAAGCCAAGGAACCTCCTCGCTTTGAAACTATAACAAAGCTGTATAACTTTTAGTTGTGATGGAATGTCTTGCAAGATTTTAACATCATGAGTTTTAGCATATTTTTGACATTTTTTTAAATTAGTTTTTTGACATTTAGTCATTTTTCAAGTTTTCCCCTCGCTGTTACACCCACCCCACTGTTGCCCCACCCCTCCCCCATTAGCCCTTGGTGAACCCTCCTCCCCCACCCCCCGTTTCTAGCTACTGACGAGCAGCCGCTTGCTAAAAACACGCAGATTTATACTTTTTTGCAATTTTTTCAAGC
Source organism: Convolutriloba macropyga (assembly GCF_964194025.1). Taxonomy (NCBI): domain Eukaryota; kingdom Metazoa; phylum Xenacoelomorpha; order Acoela; family Convolutidae; genus Convolutriloba; species Convolutriloba macropyga. The sequence continues at coordinate 76,683,779 of NC_134469.1, read as the reverse complement.
GTTTCGAAAATTTTTGACGTTTTAATATCCGCCCTCATCTTCTCAGCCGGCTATTATAGCGCTCCACTTCGTCGAATAAAAAAAAATGTTTCACTTTACCTCATTTTGCCGCTTTTTCAACATTTTGCGTGAAATCTCTTTGACTTCTCTAGTCTAATTTCTCTCTTCTCTCATTGTGCTAAAGGTGATTTTGAACATCAGTTGCTCAGCAAAGAAATTCAAAATGAACTGAGTCAGTATAAAAAATTGAAGTCCGAAGTAGAAACGGGATAAAACCATAAAGCCCAATTTTAGATGCCCGCTATTTGAACGTCGTTCCTATAAGTCTTAGTTACCATCTCGAATGCTTATTGGTATTGATAGTAGCCCCTGTAGCCTCTCTCTAAGAAACAGAAGTAGGTTATCGTCAACTACGAAATGCCATCAAAATAAATCGGACTTAAAAAATGTTTTTGTACAAAAAAATTTTTTTTCAATATCTATTCTTTCAATCCCAATCTTGCTGATTGGAATCAACGGCGGCTGTTTTCCGGCAATCTGCCGGGTATGTTTTGATTTTTATCTGCCTTAGGTGTCAAGGAACCTCCTCTAGGCTTTAATAATAGGCTACTGCATAGTTTCTGGTGGTAATGGAATGGTTTCAACATTTTAACATCACGAATTTTTTTAAAGATTTTTGACATTTTTCCTTATTCAGGTCTTTCCAGACCCAGGGGCCAGAAAACATCCTAAGGGGTTTAATAATAAGTTTTTGAAATCTTTTTATTGGCCTTTGAACAGTTTTTCCACTTTTTATTGTCACAAACTAGCAACTTTTTGATAAAACTTGGCTTTTTCCGAAAGTTTTATTCAAAGTCTTTTTTGAAAATGTTTTTTTTTTTTGGGTTTTTCAGCCTCAAGAGCCAAGTAAACTCCTCTAGGGTTTTAAAATAGGTTTATGTATAAGTTCTAGAAGTAATGAAATGTCTTGAAAGAGATAAACATCACGAATTTTAGCTTTTTTGACAATTTTTGCCATTTTTCAACTTTTTGACATTTAATGTGTATTCAGGTTTTTTGAGCCTCAAGGGTCAGAAAACCTCCGTGAGGGTTTGATAATAAGTTTTTTTATTATTAAGTAAGTAATTTTTTGTTGGTCTTGGATGATTTTTCAACTTTTTAATATCAAAAGTTTTAGCAATTTTTTAATAATTTTTGCAAGTTTTGAAATTTGTTGTCTTTTTCTTAAGGTTCTCTAGCCTCAAGATCCACGAAACTTTCTCAGGGTTTTATAATATGTTACTGCATAGTTTATAGATGTAATGGATTGTTTTTCAAGATTTCATCACGAATTTAAGCAGTTTTTAAAAATATTAATAATTTGTTTTTGTATTTTATGACTCCAATTAATTTTTGGATAAAATTTAAATTTTCTCAAATATTTTGAATTTTTTTTGTTCCAAGTGTATGGATCTTCATGAGCCAATGAAACTCTTTCAGGCTTGAAACAGAGATATTGGTTAGTCTGTTGAGACAATGAAATGCTTCTTAAGATATTAATATATTGATCTTTAGCAAGATCTTGTTAAAATTTGCAATTGTTTTCAAAATTAGACATTTTTTGTCCTTTTAGTTTAATGAACATTACTGGCCATCGAAATTTTTCAAGTCTCGGAGATGGGTTTCTTTACAAAACTTTCGAGAAAAAAATGGTTTTGATTTTTTTTGAAGCTCAAAACATTTTTTTGCCTTTTTCAGTGTTTTGTGATTTATTTACTAACAACGCTAGAAAACTAGAGGCTGCAGAGTCGAATTTCATCATGGAAAATGTTCCTATCTCTTTTTCTCTATCGGTTAGGGTTTCTTCCCTTCTCTTTCTCGTTCAAGTTTTCTCTTTCTCTCTCACACACTATCTCTCTCTTTGTTGATGCCGCACCTCAGCTGCTGTTATGTCGCGTAATGTCATCATATCTGATCGTCACCAGCATCGAGTTATAGTAGAAATGTTTTTATCATAAATGACTTAGCAGACACTTTTTAGGAAATCATTATTATTTGCTCTGAAAAGCAAGTTGTTAAAATATCTTATGAAGTTTTTCTTCCATAATTGGTGCCTCTGGATTAGCCATTTTGGAGCCATTTAGACAAAGAATTTCTGCGGTTACCAGACTAATATTTTTGACGATGCATCCTTTAAACATGGTCGACAGCGGGTTTTGTAAACCTTAACGAGCGAGTATTGTAAACCTTAACCCTTTAACCGCCAAAAAAGTGGGAACTTGACTTTCGTCCTAAATCTTGTATAAACCAGTAACTCTACGTTAAAAGAGACCGAACAAGTCAACTGTATCAGTTCTTTCTAGAAACTCTTGAAGCTTGAGAACATATTTGATGTCAATTGGATGTTGGGATTAATCAACTGGTGTTGTGTTTAGGTCCAATTCTATAATAGACGAAGTTCGCCATTCTCATGATGCAGAAATAAGCAAACAGTAAGTTGCTCAAATGATCCGTTTTGGTCTTAATTTTAACAGTCCTAGTATGGGCAGTTTCTACCAAAGTCAACAATAGAATCTAAAAGGATTTTATTTTTGATTTGCAAAATGGATTATGCTTGAACCCAAAATATTTCCTGTTTCCGATTTAAAAGCTGGCAATTTGGTTCCGGTAGGATGTGGATCTATCCTGTTCCAACAGCTTAGGGAGCATGTATGTTTTACGCCCCCAGGCGCACGTGCTAATTTTTGACACAGTAACATGCTATATAACAATGCATAGTTTGTAACTGCGGGGACATGAAAAACACCGAGGGGAAGGGGGGGGGGGGTTCTGGTCTTCTAACACAACTAGGCCCGCTAGCACGTGAATAGTTCAAAATTACCGAGGTAAATTTTTACAAAATTTGATTAGGGACGAGGAGATGGCCTATTTGGAGTTTGTGCGTCAAGTGACAGCCGATGTCATCAGGCGAAACATCTCATCCAACATGTCAGTATTCTTGACTATTTGAAAAAGTTAATTTTGTAGTCGGTCTTGAGAGTAGTGAAAGTTAAATGTATCTGTTCAGGGTCATAAAACAGGTGTTCGAATGGCACGTCGAACAGAACAAGCAAGTTTTGGACGAGGTTAGTTTAGTACAAAAGCTTTTCAAACTCGGATATTGTGTATAAATTAGCTGTTTTCAGGCAAGAATGAGAGATCACTTAACAGTGGTCAGCAGACAACTGGGCTTGATGGACTAGAATTCGATAAACGAGTATATAAAGACTAAAATAGTTTTTGTAGAAGTCATATGTTTTCATGTAAATATGTAAATGATGTACATTTTAGATCAATAGTAGTTGAATTTATTTTTGCATCAATTTCGACTCTAGCTTATATAAATTTTGCTGGTCTGTCATTCAATAATAATTCTCACAATAATCGCGGGTTTTTGAAAAATTGGGACGTGATTTAAGTGATTAAGTTGCTGAAATTTTGATGATAGCTCTAAATGAGGGTTCCTGTTTTTTGCTTGGCTCTCAAATCAGTTTTATAGCAATTATCGGGGTACTGGTCTTTTTAATTGCTCTCAAACTAAGTTTGTAGCAATTATATTAGTCCTGTGGTCTTTTTTGATGCGATTTTTCTCTTGATCGATGTTTCGTCTGACGCATGTAACTTTCCGTACTCAAAAACGGGATAAACAGGTAACGCATTGAGTTCTCTTTGAGACTGAGGCCCTACAAGTCGCTGAGAACGCAATTCACCAAAACTGTTTTGAGGAGACAATTTCATTGTGAAATTGTCTCCTCCCTCTTAACACACCCTCAGTCCACTCTCCTCCAAATGGCGGTATGGACCACTCCGATCAACCCCTTCACCACTCCATTCCTTTAACCCTCCATCCCATTCTAGAATCTCTAAGCCCCAGCTGAGTACTACCGAAGCCAACTGGTCGCTTGTTGTTTGAGAGCAATTCGTCCGACGTTAGTCGGTTCAGTTTAATAGCAATTATATTAGTCCTCTTGGTTTGTAGCAATTATATTAGTCCTCTTGGTCTTTTTTCATGCCATTTTTCACTAGGCTGATTATTCGTCTGACACATCTGACTTTTTGGCATCAAAAACAGGATAAACACGTAGCGCCCAGGGGGCATTAAGTGGTCTCGAGCCCTTCAGCTCACTAGTCTCTGAGAGTTTGACCACCGCCCTTGCGCCCCCTTTAATTAAGCTAAAGCTAGCCTAACTAAACTGTTGCTAGCTACTGAGCCAACCACTCGCCGTTCGTTTGAGAGCAATTATGTTTAATTTTTTGGTCAACTGACTTTTCGCCAATGGTTTAGCCGATTGTTTCACTCTTGGCTGAATCCTTGTCTTTGGAAGCTAATTCCTAGTGATCTTCGCCGCAGTATATATTGAATGGTACTCAAGAGTCGTTTCATGTGGGTTCTGAAAAGTACCTGCGGAAAAGTCTAGATTAACGGTGTTTTTTAAACATAGATTGATACAAAAAAATGGAAATTCAATTTTTGATGATTCTTTCCGACCTAATCCAAATTTCCGCGGTAAAAGGGATAACCCAAACAAAGTTTGGACCTGAGATCGCTCTCAACAGACACTAATAGCTGAAGTACTAGTAGTGTCACTAGTGCTTTTGGAAACTATTTAATTATCTTATGCGAACTGCTTGAGAGATTTAAATTGATTTTTGTCTTCAAAGACTGGATAATCTAAACCATCAGCTCATCAAGAGTCTGAGCAGCAGTTAGAGCATCAGTAGGTTTCAAGTGTACGCTTGACCAAAGCGGTTGAGAGTGCTCGAGGAGGCAGATCTTTGTTTACAGAGGGATCCTTTACAGGACAGAGCCTTTACTTTTGCCAACCACTATTTGTATCCTCCCCAATTTTAGGCGCCCTGTGCTTAAGCTAGATACTACAGTTTTTTAATGAGCTTTTGTCACAGTTTTGATGCTGTGAAAGTCTGCTGATGTTGTGATCTTCGCTGATATATTCAAAATGATATTTTTAATCCGCTGTTTGTTTTAGAAACGTCCGATTTAAATTTTTTTCTGCAGTTCCGTTACATTAGGATATTTAGCCTATATTTTTGAGGCCTCGATAGGAAATGACGTGGAGCCCTCATTGGAGAATTGGTGACAGTTCATTCCGTCATCAAAGTTTTCTCTAAAGTTGCTCATATTCAGAGCTAGGAATACCATCCTTTTACCTAACGAAATAGCGTGCTAGTCGGTTTTCCACAAATACAAGCCTGGTTTTCAACAGTCAAATTCCAACTGTCGGGGGACAAAAGTTTTACCCTTAGTAGAATGATGAATTGGAACAATGTTTTTTTTAGTAATAAAAATATATAGAGGGACACAGCACTCATCACGGAGGAAAACTCGGAAAGCGTTTCGCCGGAAAGCGTTTGTCATCTTGGATTAAGGGACCATCCTTAATCCAAGATGACAAAAATTTTGTGTCGAGCCTTAGGCTACAGGAATATAAGTAAGGTCAATGTGGCAAAATCTCCCAATTGCTCTTGTTACGTTGGCCGCCTTAGGAACTTTGTGAGATTTATTTGATTATTGAATTAATAAAGGATTACATTGGTTTAGTATAAATTAATCAGTTTCCAGTTTCTAGTTTTTGTTAAATTGACTGTTCTTCACGATTTCTGATGTTGTTATGGCTGAATACTTGCATGACTTTTCTTAACCATGTCGAATCAGTATCGGGCACAGATGGTAAATAGAGCACATATGGCAAATAATCCACTGGGCATCAATGTTGATGACATCGCCGGCCCCATTTGCAGGGTTGCAAAGAATAGTCGGCTGCCGTAAAGACGATGCTTTGTTAGGTAAGAACTTTGTAGCCAATAAATAATTCCGATAAAATAACTGAGAGAAGAAAAAGATGGTTACAAGAGATAACAAAGCAAATGATTTTCAAAATCGGCGTTTCCAACTGACGGAGCGGGTAAAGGCAAAAAATTGTAATACCCAAAAATTGCGACACAAGCGGAAAAGGCTAAAGCGGAGGTTGCTGCGGTGTAGCAACTTTCTACACAGCGCAAAAAAAACCGAGATTTCTACCTGTTGCGGCTTGTACCTACCTGTACCTAACTATAACCACTCAAGAGTGAAGGACCTTTTAACGTACTGGATTTTTTAAATTGTATGTTGATCGACAAGTAAGTGATGTGACTGCACATTAACGATAGTGTAGATTTCTGCAGGATGAATTTATGGAAGCTGAGTGCTAAAATGATGTGATTTTGTCCGTTGAATGTGAATGTAATTTACTCTTCAGAAATTTTACTTAGCTTGAGAACGGGGCGGATCTTTTCACCGTATGCAGTCTTTATTTTGACTGACCGAACTACTTTATCCGAGCCTGGATACACTTCAATTACCTTTGCTAGAGGCCAGAGACCACGAGGTGTGAAATCTTCCAAAATCCAGACTAAGTCGTGAACTTTTAAATTCTGATTTACTTTATGCCATTTAGAGCGTTTCCGCTGGTTAGGGAGATACTCTCTAATAAATCGGTTCCAAAAATGTTGGGCTAGAATTTGTGATGTTTTCCAAGATTTCGTAACTGCTACTTTGCTTTGAGAGAAGACTCCTGAAGGGAGATTGATTGAGGGTCTACCCAAAAGGAAATGATTTGGCGTTAAAGGGAGTGGATCGTTTATATCGCTAGAAACATTCGTCAATGGTCGCGAATTCATGTTGGACTCAATTTCACAAGTGAATGTCGACAGCGTTTCGTCTGTTAGCGTTCGTGAGCCAATAACTTTGTAGAGGGAGAGTTTGAAAACTTGAACTAACCTTTTCCAGCTGCCGCCAAAATGCGGAGCCAGAGGGGGGTTAAATTTCCAATTGATGTCTACGTCTAAGATGTGGAGCTTAGATGCAAATTCTCGCGAGGATCTGAGAGCTTCTATTCCTTTTCTCAATTCGGAACAAGAGCCGACAAAAGATTTTCCGTTGTCAGAATAAAATATTTTTGGTTTTCCGTGGCGGCTAATGAATCTGCGGATGCAACTCATTGTAGAATCTGTAGAAAGACTTTCAGAAACTTCCAAATGAACGCTCTTACAACTAAGCAAGAAAATAGAAGGATATAACGGGTAGCAAATTTACCACACTGTTTTATAGGAAAAGGACCTATGAAGTCCAGGCCTGTTGTGGCAAACGCAAAGTGATTTTGTAGCGGTAAACGTTCACTGGGCAGATCTGACATCTGAGGTGGACTAATTTCTTGAGCCATTCTTCGGCAGGGAATGCACTGACGTATTGTTTGTCTAACGACAGCTCGGCATTTCAGAATCCAATAGTATTCCATTAGAAAGGAACGTGTTTGTTCAACACCAGAGTGACTATTCACCACGTGAGTGTTTTTGATGAGGAGCTTAACGATTGGGTTAACCCCGTCTAAAATTAACGGATGGCGAGCAGTTTCTAAGACCATTGCCTTAGACAGCCGACCTTTGGCGCGGAGTTCATTTTTCCCGTTAACAAAAGGACAGAGTGTCTTTAGAGGGCTCGACGAAAGTATCTCCTTGCCTGTTTGTAAAGACAAAATCTCACTTCCAAAGTTCTGACTTTGAGCAATGCCGATGAGGTACTTGTAAGCCAGTGTGTGATGTGCGAGCGATAAGCTACTGCTCTGTTTTTTCAAGCGATCGAGGAAGAAGAAGCAGTATGCTGCAACTCTAACCAGACGATTCCAATTGCTGAAGCGTGCAATGTCGATGGGACATTGAATTGCTGAGTGCAGATCGGTTTGCAACGCATGAACGATGAGAACGCTTGAATTTCGTGCTTTCAAGATTTCCTGACTTGGCCAGTCACTTTTTGGTAACTGTAGAAAGGAAGGACCGTTGAGCCATCGAGAACTGCAGTTCATCTGTTTAACTTCATAGCCTCTTGAGCCATCATCGGCTGGATTGTCAGCTGAGGTGATGTAATTCCAGTCATGTGCTGTTGATACATCAAGTATCTTCGCCAACCTGTTAGCAACAAATATGCGATGACGTATCTCTGGGGTTCTGAGCCAATAAAGAACTGTGGTACTATCGGACCAGAAAATTTTTTCATTAATGTGAATGTCGTGCTCTTCTGTCACGAATTGTGCGAGCAGAGCTGCGTAGACGGCGGCTTGCAACTCAAGATTTGGAATTGTCATTCTTTTGATTGGAGCTACACGGGCTTTTCCCATGATGAATTTCACTTGAACGGTTTCATCAACGTATTCAATCCTAAGATACGAAACTGCTGAGAGTGCATACTCCGACGCGTCTGAGAATGTATGGAGAGCTGTTTCCTTTATTGCTTTGTTAATGAATAAACAACGAGGTATTGAAACTTCGCGGAATTCCCGTAGTTCGTTTTGCAGCTGAGTTAGATCTGCAAATTCATTGAGGTCCAATGGTTTGTCCCATTTTGGTCCATGATTCCAAGCGGCCTGTAGACTTTTACGAACTCGGATGGTGAGCGGTGCTATAAAACCTAGGGGGTCAAAAATGGATGCGACAAACCGCAGAAGTTTTCTTTGGGTTACCATAGTGTTATCCAGGGGAAACTTCTTGAAAACTTTCTTCTCGATTACATAAGTGTCTGTTTTTGCATTCCACGGTAATCCGAGGACCTTTTGAATTTGAGGTGAAGCTTCGTTTGTGTTTAAAAGTTGATCCCTACTGACTTGTTGCAAAAACGCAGCCGAATTAGAATTCCACTTGGTGAGGTTAAAACCCCCAAGAGACAGGCAAGCTTTAGTGCTGCTCATTATGTTTACAGCTTTTTCAACGTCGTCAGTGGAAATAAACGAATCGTCCATGTAGATATTGCGTTCAACAATATGGGAAACCTCAGGAAAATGTTTCTGATTATCTATTGCAGAGCGACGTAGAGCGTACGATGCAATGCAAGGTGATGACGTTGCACCAAATATGTGGCTAGTGTATTCATATTCTTCTATTTTGCCGTTGTGATCCCACAAGAAACGAAGATATGAACGGTATGAAGGAGCAACTTTGACTTGCATAAACATTTGCTCAATGTCAGCGGATAATGCGATATGACTTTCTCTGAAACGCAAAATAATCCCAACAAGATTGCTGAGCAAGTCCGGACCTTTCAACAGATTTGAGTCGAGAGATTGGCCTTGAAAGATGCTGGATGCGTTAGTCACCCGACGAATTTTTCCGGGCTTATTTTCGTTTGAGACCGGATGATGAGGTAGATAAGAAACTGACTTTGTGTTGTCGGTACAAGGATCAATTTTTACAACATATCCGTTTTGCAAGTCCTTTTGCTAAGTCTCTTCATATTTTTCTCTTAATACTGGCTTTGTGGAAAGCTTTGCTTTTAGCTGCTTCAACTGTTTCTCAGCGAGCCATCTGTTATTCGGCAATTTTGCGTTCTCTTTCCACAAGAGACCAACTTCGTAATGACCATCCTTGAATCTGGTTGTGGATTGTAAAATTTCCAAAGCCTTTTCATCGTTCTTGGACAGTGCTTTTTTCTTGGATGCAATGCCATAATTTTCGATCTTCATCCATTCCTGAACTTTAGTAAAAAGTTCGTTGTCCAATTGGCCATGGGAACAAATTTGGGTTTTGAGAACTGGATTTTGCTCATCTGCAATTATGTTGGTCTTTCCGGCACAAGTCCAACCTAATGGTGTCTTGACAGCCCAAGGTGTGTTTTTCGGGCCTTTAACTATCTCATTGTAGTGGATTAGTTCAAGGTTATCAATTCCAATGATTATACACACTTGATTTTGTTTGACATTTGGAAACGTGATGTGTTTAAGGTGATCAAACTTACTACAAAGCTTGTTCAGCTCACTGGTTTTAACTGGTGTCATATTGAGATCTGGTACTGCTAGCACATCGATTGAAACTACTGAGCTATTCTGAGATCTGTATGGCTTGATTTGGACAGAAGCTTGAGAACAGTCTATTTCTCTAGTTGTATGGTAGCCACTGATAGGCATTTTAGCGACTGTGTTCATGTCAATCTCCAATTCTGATGCTGCAGATATAAGCAGCAAGCTTTGACAACTTCCGTTGTCTAGATACGCATAAGTATCAAGAGTTTTTACACCATTGGAAAGTTCAACCGGAACAAGGGCTACTTGTCCTGTTCCATGTAATTGAACGGATTTAACGGCCGATGGCGGCTTCACTCTCTGATTATTGTCTCCAAAGCTCTCATGTAGCAGAGTATGATGCTTTCGGCCACAATTGCCCTTTCGACAAACATTTTTTGAATTGCAATGTTGAACATGATGACTGCCAAAGCAGTTGAAGCAAAGTTTTAAGTTTTTGACATGTTCTCTCCGATCGAAAGGAGAGAGGGTTTGGAAATGAGAACATTTGTAGAGATATTGACAGGTCTCATTACTGGGGCAAACAACAGTTCTGGAGGGGCATTGTTTGTTACCGTCTGAAAAGGAGCCACCTTGTTGACCATTGCTTGTCGTTCTCGTAGATGAGGGCAAGGGACTTTGAGTTTTCTGAATCCATGGTTTATGGGCAAAGTTTGATCTTCCATGGCTCGGTCGTGTTATGGAAATTGGCGCTGGCAAATCTCTACAAGCCTTTGCGCAGATTGATAACCAATCAGAAAGGTCTTTAAGAGACGGCTGGAGTGAAAACGAGTGCATACTTGTTCCAGTCCAGGCGGACTGGTGTCGGAAGTTTATTTAATGCCTGATTGAGATTTGTAGTAGAATGGATGTCGTGATTGAATCCAGGTTGTTGAAATGTATCCACTAGGGTCAAGAGAAAGGCTGAAAATTGGGTATAACTTTCAGGGACAATCAGATTAGGTGGTTTGAATTGCGAGAGTTTATCAAGAAAGGCATTTACTATCCGGTTTGGGTTTCCGAAGTGTTCCTCAAGACGATTCAACGCTGGGACATACAGACTACCGTTGCAGCCGTATCCATCTATTAAATGCTTTGCCTCTCCAGTTAATAGCGATTGAAGATGTATCATCTTTTCTGATAATGACATAGGCGATCGATCTATTGTGGCTTGAAAAATGCTGAACCACTTCATCCAGTCGAGTGGGTTGCCATCAAATTTTGTTGCCTGCAACTTGGGTACAGATTTCTGGAAACAAGTGGACATAGAGATGGGGTTATGATATGAAGCAGAGCCAAGTGTAGCGGACGCCGACGGATCTGAGAATTGTTGATTGGAAAGGAATCTCCATGATGGATTGCTGTTCGAAACATGAAATGATGTGTCCTGGTTGACTGAACTACTGTTTGAATTAGCAAGAAACGGTTCCGAAGACAACGCACTGTGAACAGGATTTCCAGATGAGGTAGCCGTTGAGAAACCAATATTGGATTCCATATTAGCCGGCGGCGAAATGGAATTGGATTGAACTGAGCTAGCGGGCGCTGCAGAGTCCGACGAAAAAAGTTGACCTGACACTTCGTTCCCAGCGGATGCTGAGAAATTTGTAGAGGTCCTGTTAGTGTTAAGAATGGTTGGGTTACTGCTGCTACTATCAAATGTTACCCTTAAGTTGCCTGATGAAACATTGCTTACTTCTGCGCTTTGAGTTTCTTTTTTGTGTTTGCGGAGGGCAGCGGTTGTTTTTCGAATTTTGAATTTTAGTTTGCTAAGTTGAAAACCGAGCGTATCTGCGTCTTCTGATGGTGAGATGTCCAAAAGCTCTTGAACGGAGTTGTCGAGTTTCTCTTGCAGCTCTTTAATTTCGCTCAATGTTTCTTCTAGAGTTTCCGTGTCCTCCCCGGAATCGATTCCTGAAACAACAAATTCGATGCAGGATTCAATTTCGCTTTCAAACATTAGTTTTTGGTTTTTAATGTGTTTCAAATGAGGATCAACAGAGGATTCTTCGTTTTCACCCATTGCTGGTGTTTGTGAACTCGTAGAATTTACCTGATGTTTAACTCTTGTTGATTTTCCGGTTCGAGTAAGAACCATTAACTCTGTTTTGTTGAGTGGGTCTAGAGCTCTGAATTTAATTTAGCCACTTTTAGTAGCATTGTTAACCAAATCTCAAGGCCAAAACCTGTTTAGTTAACTACCGGTTAACAATTACCTACCAGAGTGTACTAAACCCTGTCAAAACGTTGATACGGTACTTTACCAAAACTACCGAACCTTACCAAACCTTACCGAACCTGATCAAACCTTACCAAGCCTTACCGAACCTTACCAAGCCTTACCGAACCTTACCGAGTCTGATCAAACCTTACCAAGCCTTACCGAACCTTACCAAGCTTTACCGAACCTTACGAAGCCTTACCAAGCCTTACTGAACCTTACCAATATCTACCGAACTTTACCAAGCCTTACCGAACCTTACCAATACCGACCTAACCTTACCAAGCCTACCGAACCTTACCGGATACCATCAAATACCAATACCAGAATGATAAACTCAAAATCTACCAAATAACCACAGTAAAATCCGGACACAAACCGAGGTTTATGCCAAAACACACGGTAGGAAACGTTGGTTTTGCCAATAGCGAAATAAAATGTTAATGGCGGTATCGGAGCAATAAAACAAATGGCTGAAATTTATTGCAAATTATTAACACGTCCGGAAAAAATTCTCTAGGTGCGAGAAAAAAACAACGCTGGGGAAATTACTGGCGAATCACCAGAGTCAAAGGAAATAAGAATAAGGTAATGAAGAGAGTCCCAGATATAAACTCTCTGTTGGGTTGGGCGATGATGGGTTGCCTCGGGTTGGGTTGGTTGGGATGGGTCTTTGTCTAAAATTTCCTTCTCTACCCTGATCACGAGAAAAAAAATTCTCGAGAAGGAAATTTTAGCTGTCCATTCTTTTGTTGGGCGCCAGAATGTTACGTTGGCCGCCTTAGGAACTTTGTGAGATTTATTTGATTATTGAATCAATAAAGGATTACATTGGTTTAGTATAAATGAATCAGTTTCCAGTTTCTAGTTTTTGTTAAATTGACTGTTCTTCACGATTTCTGATGTTATGGCTGAATACTTGCATGACTTTTCTTAACCATGTCGAATCAGTATCGGGCACAGATGGTAAATAGAGCACATATGGCAAATAATCCACTGGGCATCAATGTTGATGACAGCTCTTGAGATTATGCATTTTTTCATTCAAAACGTTAGTTTTTCAGATTTAGAAAGACTGTCGCAAAATCAACTGGTCGAGAATTGAAGTTTTTTCTCACATAATTTGTCCAATAATGCTTTTAAATTTTTTTGAGTCACCGTTTGTTTGGAAAAAGATGAACGGAACGTTTTTTTTATATATCCAAATGCTTATTTTTCCCAATTTTGACTCCAAAACAAATTAAATTTAGAGTTATATTTTAACTTATGAATTGTCACTTTTCAAAAAAAATCGTGATTACATATTAGACACATGCGTTGTTAGCGATGCTAGCGCGTTAAGCGAAACCGACAGGCAAACAACAGAACATTACTGAAGCTTAAGCTCGATTAAAGTACTTTTGCCCTCCTGTTTTTGCGTCCCGTCTCTTTATTTTAGGAGTGGAATTTATTTGGGGCTATCGGGACTAAATGAAGTGTTCATCCGGTGAAATCGTTCCTATTGCCCCCTCACCCCTAGCTCCCCCAAGTAAGCTTCGAGGGTTGGTTTGCCTGTGAAAGTAGACAAGTCTGTCCCCCCAGTTTACTGGGGCGGTTTGACTGTGAAAACAATAGTATTAAATTGCTTATATCAATTGGGGAACCGTCTGTATCAAGTGACAAAACAACACAGATCAGCTAAGAAACAATGCCCAAAGAGTTGCAAAGATTTTTAAGGACTCTTTGGGGTAGCTTGCCAGAGGAATCGGCCACCCCCAAAAATGCTTCATAAAAAGAAGGGAGCAAAATAAACGTTTCCATTTGGACAGTGGCTTTCGAACTGCTACAATAATTGTTTTCATTGGTTCAAGTGCGATAATTGGTTTCACTTCAATTGTATTGATTTGACAGAAAACTTTTGGTCCCTAGGAAAAAACAATGTTGCGTTTTGGGCCTGTGATAACTGCCGAAGCGAAGTAATGACAACGCAAAGCGAACACTTTGATTGGAATTAAGCGAACATTTTGATTAACATCCCAATTTGATTGGAATTAAGTCTCCCAGAATCCGAAAGATCTAGACATTAATTTGCAACCTAAAACAAAGATGCAACTGGAAACTATCTCATCTCCAGATGGTAACAATTATGACTACTCTAAAGCGATGCAAGATAAAAATAAGCTAATTGCATTTGGTTGATTGGAAAATCAAGCCGCTAATGATAGCTCATCTAGTGATTTTGTTGACAGATACCGAAATCACCTCAGGGTTGACAAATTGAAGAATCATTGGGAAGTTTTGTAATACAAGACACTTTTCGTCTGAGCAAATACAGCAATAAAAATATAAAAGAACGGCCACTGGTTATAAAGATTGCAAACCACTGGAACTGAAAGAGAAAAATATATATCAAAAATTTCTGATGCAAAAAGAATGGTTGAAAGAAGAACATCTGCTTGATTGTCGATGCAAAGTTTCGGATAACTAAAAATCAATCCATCAGTAAAAAAAAGTAGAGAAGGAAAGTTGTATTAAAAACAGCAAGCCCTTGATATTGCGCCGGGGTTAGATACTGTCTGCTCAACACTGCAGAGTCAAACTTATACAATCTTTACTAAGACCTTGTGATGTGATACGAATTGTAGCACCAAATTGTAGATCACATCTGACGATGCAGACACGAATGAAATTAGATGTTCTAAGGAAAGTTGGCCCAGTCAACATTTGTTTGTGAGAACTGTCTTGATTCAAATGTTAACGACTGCGAGATCTCTTTAAATAGCAATTATCGGTTGCAGAAAAGGACTGACGGACAAATTGCCACTCATGGTGGTGTTTTGATAGCTCATAAATCAAACCTTGTATTCAAGGAAGTAAAAACAATCGATATACCATAAAGTTCGTTTTAACTTTATGTTCCAGAGATTTTCTGGTTACATTGATTACAATACATAATCCTTCACTGAATAGTAGCTGCAGAATTAAATGTAGTAAACTTCGTAAAACAGTTGAATCCGATTGGAAAAATTGACTTTCATATGGCACAAAAAGGAAGAGAACTGTCTGATTGTAAATGGTGGCACAAGATGGGATTGTACGACCAGCAGTGACCTCAGTGAAGAATTATTGCTCCAGAAGTTCACTCAATCAAGTTTAGTATCTTTCCTAAAAACATGCTCATCGCTCGATATCTTTCTTTGCAATAACTGGAGTCATAAAGCTTCTGTCATTATAAACTACTCCTTGCGGAAGTTATGGTTCAGTTTAATTAGAACGAATGTTTTTCTGTATCTAGAAGATTGGGTTAAAAAACTTCTCATTGGAATAAGTTCAAGGAACACTTTTCTATCCGCTGAATTTAAATTCTATCGTAAACAAAGTAACGGAAAAATTATGCAACATTATATTATTGGCAAGTAAGTCTACAATGCCGCTGAAAACTGGTCGTAGTAGTCTGGCACCTCTTGATTTTTTGTCTTCTCACTCCGTTCACTTAGAAAACTTATGACCGCCAGGCCATAAGGTTAGCATTTTGGCACATCAACTCAATAGTTCTCTTGAGATAGACAAAAATTCGTTAAGGGACCAAAAATTGGTATCAAAATGAAGATTACAAAGTACTTTAAAATGCATCTCAAGGGAAAACACAATCCCAGCAAAGTTGCATAATTGAAAAGAATTCATTGTTTTTCAATTTGTTTGAAGCTTTCTATGATCATTTTATATCCGTCGATTTTCAGTCGAGACGAATTGGTAATGGAAGTAACAAAAACTTCCAGTAAATTGTTTTGCTTAGATAATTTCACTTTTTCTAAAAAAAAAGGCATAGATGAAATCTCTGAATTCAAATCGTTTTCAAATTCCAATGAGATGTCATCAGGTTTCCTCGAAACGGCTGCACCATTACTGATAAACCATACTCTATTCATTTTCAGTGGTTCGATTAACAAATACCATTCCCAGTTATATGGAAAAAAGTTCATGTAAGACTTCATTTCAGGAGGGGCGGAAAACTTGATATCAAAAACTACAGACCTATTTCGATGCTTACTTCCTTGACAATACAGTTTGAAAGATCGGTATAAAACATTTTAAACAATTGACTCAAAACCAATTATGGAACGATTAGCATGTTTTTTGCATTGGTCGGTATCTGTTTTCCTTGAAATATCTTCCTAAGTGGTCGACACAATTAACTTCAGAATTATCCTTCACAAAGTATCTGTATATAATTTTGATGAACAGTTCCTATTGTTTTTCAAATCGCATCTTTTAGGCTGGCAAAAACGAGTAGTTTTTCAACTTTACGTCGAATTTGGTGAATGTAACCAGTGGACCACAGGGGTCAACTTTTACAGTCTTTCTGTTCTCGCTTTGTTTAAATGAATTGCCAGAAGTTTTCTTGAATGAAAGATTTTCATTTGCGGACGACGCGAAAATTGGTGGCTCAGAAACCTGCCAACCAATTTTACAAAATGATACCGATAGTTCTATTATATGGAGTGAAGAATACTTGAATTATACTTTCACAAAGTTCAAAATTATGAAATTTTGTCTACAAAATTGCGATAACCAAGATTTGTCTTTTCAAGCAAGAGAACATCAGATTGAATGGATCGAGTCGATAACAGGTACGGCGTAAATTTTAACCAAAAATTTCCTTTGGACGTTCACATTGACGTTATTGCAAAGAAAGATCTTTAGAAGCTACGTCATTTTGAAGAGTTGCCTGCTGAAAGAAAAGTGAATGTTACGTGTGTTGTGGTTAAAAGTTATGTAATTTCAGTTCTCTACTATGGATGAGATTTTTGGTTCCCTAGTAAAGTTAGGCTACAGAGTTTGGAGCAAGTTTAAAGATGTGTTAAATGTAGCTGTAGAAAATGGAACCTCTGCCATTCAGACTGTCTTAAGTCTGGTTAACCAAGGTCTTACCAATTGGGTACAAGCTGCTTCTCTCAAATCTCCCTCCTTTGAACAAAATGCTTGTTGGATAGAGAGTTTTGAATCTACTTGATTACTGGGAGATAAGGTCACACGACTGCAATACAAGATCCAGTGGCAAAGTCTTGATTTAGACTGGACATGAGACAGAAGCGAGGAAATTGTTTTCGTGTAACGAAGTATAACAATGCGCTTTCATTCACGTAAAATTGTTCCTGGTGTACGCCTCTGATGAATCCCAAAACATTCCAAAGAGAAATGACAAAATTCTTTGAGGCAGAAGCAATATCTAAATTCACACTACTGCTATTCTGGATGGCATCCATTAGAAACACTTAATCAAAATTGAACCTCCCATATGGGAAAAATCAAGATGATGGAAACCATGTTTTGTTTGAATTCAATTTTTTTTTCTAATTATAATTTGGAATTTATTTTGGAACAGTTTAAGGGTTAAATTAAAGTTTACTAAATTGCTCATATTTTGTATCAGTGTTTCCTACCAATTTAGAATTTTTGTTATAGAGTCTAACTTTTGTGCATTTTTCAGTACACGGGTTAGTAACTAATTGGTCATGGACCTACCAGATGTCAAATAAGCAGAAAATTCAGTGTACAATACTTCTTAGTTTTTGACAAATTTGCTGAACAAAATTTCATTTGTTTCAAATTGGCTCAAAATAAAAAGCATTTCACGGAGGACAAGCTGTTCGGTGCGCTTTGTGGTTTTAGCTCGGCAGGTATTAACACAAATAGTATCAGTGCTTTTTAGATTGAAAATGGCTCAAGATACAAGTTTTTTCGCGGACAGACCTTTTGGCGGCGCTCTCTGGACTTAAAGTGCTGTCTATTTCTGGCGCAATTTCAGTTTTTTTAGAAGTGGAGGATTTCATGATACAGTCTAAAAAACTGAGTTCTTTTGAGTTTTAAAGTGAACTGAACTCTCATCCTCCCTTTTCGTCAGACTATCTGGAGTTGATTTTGATTTGATCGCATGTTTCTGTTACACAACTTTTAAGCAAAACTTACTCAAAATCATTTGAAAAACCAAAATGATTTTTTGAAAAAGCATAAAGAGGAGACCATAAAAATCCGTTAAATTGTGGCCCTTAAGTTAAATCTACTTTGTATTCTTTTTAACTTAGATACTAAATGATGTTCGTATTGACTATCTTTCTATACATGCATACTAAGCCTGACTTTAGAATACAACCAGAAATGAGGTTTTTATGGAAAAAACTGGTCGTTCTTTAAAAATCAAAAGGTATTTTTACCTATAGTCAGATGATTTAGCAGATTTCCTCGGTTCTTATTGCTTTTGATATACATGCATACTACTTAAGATTTAGTTATTTTAACAAGCTCATTTTAACCTCTATGTCCTTGTTAAAATAACTAAATCTCAAGTAATTGACATAATGTTTAAGGAGGAGGCTTATTAATATGCGTTTTCGTAATGTTCCACCCTGCTCATTCCGATTATGACTCAATTTTCTACCAAATGAGGAAGGAAAAGAAAATCTTCAAAATACATAAAGTGTTCAATAATATCTGGTAAATACGACCTGACATTAAAAACAGTACTAGACAAGACAGAAAATGAAACAACAAAAGCACAGTCAAATTCAATATCAACTTTTAAGAAAACGTTTGCGACGTCCAAATAGCATCAGAAAACACCTTAACGTCTAAAATATTTCACGATAAAAGATATCGACTGGTCTTTGATAAGACTAGGCAACAGATGGCTAAAAAATCATAAAAGGATAACGTTTAATTAATCGGTAACCTATTTGTTTTCAAACCATTAGATATCGGCTGAAGCTTTCGATAGATTCATTTTCCCCCATAGGAAGGCGATTGCGACCTGCCATTATTCAGAATACGTCATACGACTTCAAAAAGCTTCAATTTCCGGCAAAATTAAATTAAATTTTCAAGTTGATACCATTAAATTAAATTTTCAAGTTGATACCAATTTCAAGTTGATACCAATTTCAAGTTGATACCATGTATCAGAGTAAAAAAATATTTGCTATGGAAATTTAGATTTTTAATCACTGAAATTAAGATGGGACTTGTATTTAAGGAGACTAAGCTACGAGTTGACAAAAAAGAGAAAAAAATGAAGTTCAAAAATGCACAAAAATTTTTTCAGGAACCCTGTGTTTTTAAAAACCATATCAGCCAAAAACTTATAACCAATAAATTATAGGCAGAAAGATTGTAACCCATGAGGGAGCCAGCTGTGTCTCTAATCACTTGAGACTAAGGCTAAAAACGTTAATTTAACAGCTAAACCACTCCGAATTCAAAGTTTTTTTTCTTTCCAAACATGTAAATTAATGATATAACCGAAAGGTTAAAGTTTACATGCCTTCAGATTAATCAGGAATTTAACTGTATACACTTAGTTACTCAAATTTTAGTTCAAAGTTTTCGTAAGGGGGTGCTTCTCTACGTTCTTTCCCCAATTACGCAAATTTTCAAATCGCTGCAAAATGATCCCTCATCACAATCGGAGTCTTCCATGCATCCGAACTGTCGGTTGATTGCAGCTCCCATCTGTCATAGAACCTGTCTTCTCTTGCTTCTATAGAGGTCAGAAGGACAATGGCCATGCATATAATTGCAACTGCGAATTTTGAAACCATTTTCAATTCTTGATTTGAAGAAACGACAACGTCACCGTGTTAATTTTAACTCACGTGAATAGCACGTGCTAAATTTTTGGTTTTTTTTTGGTTTTTTGGGAACAAATGTTTGAATAGATGTATTGAAGCGCTTAACATTAAAAGCTATCTACCGAAAACAATTGAAAATGTTCAATTGGGTCCCATTTGAACAAATATGTGACCCCTTTATAGAGGATTATGAAAACACAACAAAATTAAAAAGCAAAAGAATATTTGATATGACTTCAAACACAAATACAGGTCAAAATTTAAAATCCTCTTTATATCGGACTAAGAAAAAAAGCAACAAAACAAAGCACAATGTTTGCTTAGTATCAAGAACTTGCAAATTAAAAACAACTAATATCTGTTGAAGTTTCACAAAACTTTCAACTTCGATAACTGCGAGAAAGTAATGAAAAATCGTTTTAACGATATGTTCTGCGCTTTAAAGGTTTTCCAGTGATACCGCTCTTAACTCTCAACAATAAATATATCGATCGGCCAATTTTGACTGAACAAAAATAACCGTTTGAGCATGTAGTCCCCCCCCCCCCGCCCTAAGGAGGATCGTAATTATAAATTGAATTTAGTTAGCGGTTTTTTGTGACAAATTCTGCCACCCGAATGACTTACTGCACAGGAGCAAGTGCTGATACAGAAAGATCATGGATAATAACAGGAGCTTAAAATGCAATTGTACTTTTTATGAGCTTGGTTTTGAGCAGTATTTTAAAATTTTTTAAGTTTCATTGGACTTGACTTAGAATTAGTTTGTTTTACTCTCAATTCTAGAAAAAAGATGCACATTAACAGAAGAAATGCACTATGAGTGTACGCAGATTCCGTAATTTGCATTGAATTCATCTATGACGCGCTTTCTGTTCAAATCATTCATCCGTTAAGTGTTTTAAAATTTTGCGTTGCTTCACGGTCAACTTCACCCGAAGTGACAAGTGACGGAATTTTGAAATTTTTAACCGACATTGACTATTCTTGCTGGTTTCTCTCCGTAAATACGCTCGGTTTTTCTAGAATTAAGAAGAATAAGAATTTCGGCAATCTCAAAGAAATAAAATCAATTGCAATTGGAATTGTTATTCAAAAATATGTTCATCACAATTTTCAATATTGCATAATGAGCGTTCGTCTACAATCAAGGATTTTAGACTTTTTTCTTGGCAGTTTGAGATGGAATACTTCTTTCCTACAGCTTGGGATTATCGTGGCAGGTGATGGCAATTTAGGGCAAGGAACTCGGAGCAATTTTTATTGAAAGCTGTTTTGATTCAACGAATGCTTCCACTCGCATTTGATGTTTATACATCAAAGTAAACATAACCGACTAACGTCGGGCGAATTGCTCTCAAACGACCGACGAGCGGCTGGCTTCGTCAGTAGCTACCCAGAGTTTATTGAACCCAGCGCTAGCTTGATTCGACTCTTCAACATTTAGTTTCTAGCTTTGTTAGTAAACAAATCAAATAGAAAACAACTAAAAAATTTGCAAAATATTGCAAAATTTGAAAAAGCTTCCAGATTTCGCAGTGAAAATGTTCACATCTATTTTTCCTTCCTGAAATATGTCAAGTAACCCATCCGCAAGACTTGAAAAACTTCATTGGCCACTAATGAAAGTTAAACACAGAAAAGGACAAAAACACTCAAAAATTTTGAAAACAATCGCAATTTTTAACAAAATCATGCTAAAATTCAAGACATTAAAATCTTCAAAACCATTTCATTGTCTCAAAAGACCATGCAGCATCACTATTTCAAGCTTTAATTAGTTTTACTGGCTCAAAAACATCCATAAACTTGGACATAAAAATTTTTCGAGAAGTTAAAAATAAAATTTTATCAAAAAAAGTGCTAAAGCTGGAGTCAATAAAAGATTGATAATATTTCCATGAATCTAGAAACTATGCGACAGCTTTTCAAGAAGCCTTGGAGGAGGTCCCTAGGACACTGATGCCGGAAAAAGTGATAAAAAAGTCTAAAAGATTCAAAAAAACTTGAAAAAATTGCAAATAATTTTAAAAATTGCTGAACTTAAAATCTTGAAAAACCCTCCGTTACATCTAAAAGCTATGCAGTAACCTCAACTCAAACTCTAGAGGAGGTTATGAGGCCATTGAGGTGGGAAAAACCAAGAAAATGACAAAAAAAATTCAAAAAACTTGAAAAAAATTAGAAAATGCAAAAAAAACTGCTAAAATTTGTGATAAAATTGTAACTAATCCATGGCCAACAAACATTTTTCAGTAACTCATTATCGAACCCTAACGGAAATTTTTTGTTAGGCTGAAAAACCTGAAAAATGACAATATTGACAAATAAACTGATCATAGTGATAATGAACTGACAATAAATGTTAAAAAAAAGTTTAAAAATTGCAAGTTTTATTTAAAAAATGCTGAAATTCGTGGTGTTGAAATCTGGAAAAACAATTCATTACATTTAAAAATAATACAATAACTACCTTTGAACCCTAGAGGAGGTTTCTCGAGTCTTGAGGCTGGAGAAAACTAAAAACCAACAAAAACTTGAAAGAAATGCAAATTTTATCAAAATAAATTGATAAAATTTGTCAAATTAAAAAATTGAAAGCTATTCCATGGCAAATAAAATTGTTTAAGTAACCTATTATCGAACTTCTAAGGACGTTTTCTGGCCCCTGCGTCCGGAAAGAAGTTGATAATAAAAAATAAATCAAATTTTTTTTTAAAAAATTGCACGTTTTGTCATAAAAAGGCTAGAATTCGGGTTGTTAAAATGTTGAAACCATTCCACTGCCACTAGAAACTATGCAGTAACCTAATATAAAACCCTAGAGGAGATTTCTTGACACCTAGGGCTGAAAAACACAAAAAATGACAAAAATTTTCAAAAAACTTGAAACAATTTGTGAAAATTATTGTAAAATTGCGTGTTTTTAGCGATTGGTTGTTCGTCAGTAGCCACGGGAGGCGTAGGGGGTTACACCGGGGGTCTGATGGGGAGGGGTTGGCAACGTGGGTGGGGGGCAACAGCGCGGTGGGGGGGATGGGGCAATAGGGCGGGGGTGGGGCAATGGGGGGGTCAACAGTGGGGGTGTCGTCAACCTCTAAGAACCGCCCTTCACAACCTAAGTATAAGTTTACAAAACAGTTTGAGCTGAAACAGAGCTGAAAGGCTCTAAGAGCAGTTAATGCCCGCTGGGCGTTACCTGTTTATCCCGTTTTTGAGGACGAAAAGTCAAAAGCGTCAGACGAAAAATCGGTCAAGCAAAAAATCGCATGAAAAAAAGACCGACAGGACTAATATAATTGCTACAAACTTCATTTGAGAGCAATTAATGACGAACTACGATGAGCTGAACACTAGTTTGGTCTTGCTTTTTTTCACATTTGCGGAGATATGAGCCCAATCAAGCTAGCGTTTGAGCCCAATTTTTTGGCAGTCAGCCGTTTGCGTTGGGCATTTTTTGACAGCCGTAAAACTGAACAGAAGTTGTTTTGCTTAAGTTGCGAATTGGTTTCCACTTTTTTTTTAAAAAAATGATTGTTTTCATAACCACAAACTTGGTGGAAGCTTTCAAAAGTTCGTGAGGTTGTCGTTTGCTGTTTGAAAAAATTACATTTTTACAAGAGTTAATTTTAACCAATTATCTATTCATGCATTAATATATCTTAAAAATCAAACCTCTATCAATCACTTTATAAAATCATCACCAGCCAACAACTGATTTGATAATTTGAGGAAGCAGAAATGTTGCTTATCTCAATTAAGGACTGGATTATGAAAAATTGATAGCAAAGCACCATGGATATTAAGCACATTTGTATGCATTACTATGCTGTTAGTGGTACCACAAGTTATCTTCACAACAAGTGTTCGCTTCCGTTCAATTTGTTCAGGATTGCAGCTATGTCACGTGACCTCTTTGGGAGCGTGTTATGAATTTGCGCTTCATTTGGTTGCTTTGGTCCTGTTCGTTTATGACTGGATTGTAATTGGCTAGTGGATGATTATCGTGCTGATGGTGGTGGAGAGATCAGCGCCTGAGTCCATTCCGTCCATAGTTTGAATGATGAAAGTTCTGAAAGAAATGCCAAGATTAAAATGAAAGAACAAAAATCGAAATAAACGCTAACTTTGAATTTCAATAGCTCTGTTAAACAACGTGAAGAGAACGGTTATTACTAAAAGTTATGAATAAAATAAATGACACAGAAATCGGGGCCGCTACTGTCTGTAGATTTACAATATTGTAAATGTCGAAAAAGTTTAATATAATGATAATCCAAAATTAACAGAATAATCTCGATTTCGACAGGCAAACGAGTTGCTCGTTTTTTCCTCATAATGGTGTTGCAATAATTAAATTTTTACATACTTCCAGGAATTTAAATTAAGAAAGTTTTAGTAGATTGAAAGTTTCATTGAAATTAAAGTACAACTCAACTGTTTTAAAAATCAAACTGAAAAATTGAATTAAATTGAATTGAGTTGAGAAAAAAACATTAAACCAGAAAAAATGGAACATTTAGCAAATGACAGCTTATGAAAAAACGGACATACGCCCCCAGGGCATTTGTTACAGTTACGTGCTAAATAGCAATGCCTAATTCGGGGGGGGGGGGGGGGTAAAAATTACTGGGGGCCAAAACAAAAAACCGAAAAAAAACTACCAAACCATCAACCGCCATCTAGAGCGTAAGTTTTTTGAAAGTTTTTTTGACGTAGTCTTTTTTTTATAGATGCTGTTGAGTATTTTTTGATATTTTGTAATTTTGCTTATCAAAAAATACTCAACAGCATCTATAAAAAAAGACTACGTCAAAAAAACTTTCAAAAAAAACTACGTCAAAAAAACTTTCAAAAAACTAATCTTGTTATTTTGCTATTTGCAATAGAATATAATGCAATATGCCTTAAGGACAATCGTGATTGCTTTCTAAAGTTGAGGATTTTTTTTAAGTGTCGAGACACACTTGCTCATAACATTCATTTGATGGCAGCAATTTTTTTTTCATATGAATATCCGCTGCACAGAATTTTGTAACATTGTTCGGAATAGGTTAATTTGCTTCGCTTCAAGTTCTTTAAACTGGAACGATGACTTTCTGACGCAGAGAACGTTAATAATTTTTCAGCAAAAAAGCAAAAAATTAGGTTGAACCAAAAAAGTCAGTTAACAATTTAAGAAACTTGCACGTATTTTTACTTGAAGATCGCGTGCATGCAACTCAAATGTTTGCCACCTTAACCCAAATATTTTGCTTTTCACACTAAAAATTTATGGGAACAACTGTTAAAGAAATTAAATTAACCCTACATTTCTGTTTTTTACGTGTTTTACTTAAAATTAAATATACTCTTTTGACATCAAACTTCAATTTGACTCGTTGGGCAACAGCGACTCGGCTACTAAAATGTTTGGCTTAGTTTTTGATTGCCATACTGCAGCGAAGTTTTAGTAACAACCAAAGTATTTTTTTATGTGGAGCGTGTTTGGGGGAATCTCAAAGCAATGACGTTTTTGAGTTTGACTGAAAATCTTGAAAACCTATCAGTGTTTTTGAAATGTACATAATGCAGTGTACAAAATGTTGTTGATAACAAAGAATTTGCAAAAAATCAAAAAACTTCAAGTTCCTTTAGCGTATCACCGTTTTGCTTTATTTCCACTATTTATTTTCTCAAAAAAATTTGTACCGGTGAATTACTGTAGTAACGCTCTTCCTCAAGAAGTAAATTAAGTTATCCGCTTGATAACGACTGGACCTTGCTAATTTGCCAATCAAAATTTCGAAAATCGTTTGCCGAAAAAGCCTTCAATTAAATTTGCTACCAAGATTTACTCTAAAAGAAAGTTTTATAACAGGTCATTTTGATAATACAAATTTTCGGGAATGATCATATCGCTTCTGTAATGCTAAATTGCCTTGTTAATTATAACATTTGCTTTTAAAAATATATCTTGGGAGGTGATGTGTAGTTTCATTCGGGGTGCTCCCCGAATGAAAAATTATCTGAATGGAAATTCCGATGAAAAATTATCCGAAAAAAAATTAAAACAGTAGGCCATTTTTAAAAATAAATCTGTAAAAAATTACTCACTTAGTCTATTGAAAGGTGATTTTGGCACTCAATTTGGTATATGCAACTGGGCTAAGCGGCGATTAATTTACAAATAAGCTTAATTGGATGAACACACCGGTTGGCGATTTGATTGTGTGTATAATGTCAATGATAGACTGCACAAGACAAGGTCACGTTTACAAGGCGATCACTTTACTGGTTTTTACAATTTGCGCCAGAGAGGGTGTGTGGAGAGTGTGTCAGAATCTGAGCGAAATTTATTGTTTGACTGGTTAGTTAGAAAGAGTATTGGTTTGAGTTTACCCTTGTGATGATGTAAACGAAGGTTTCGATATTAATATTTATTGGAGAAACTGTCTCAAAAGAAAGCGAGGTTCAAAATGATGTAATAAGAGCTGTTATGAAGGCCGATATCTTTATTCCAATTAATACGTAATTTCTTGTTTTCTCTCTAGGTATTTTATCTTAACGACATGGATTAATTGTTAATTGTGCTAGTTGCGTGGGATGGTTCCTGGGCTAATGTGAACTAGGTCAAATCTTACCGTTTCAAACAAACAGTCAGAATTAGTTCGATAAGATAAGGATCCTGGGTTGGCAGGTGATCAACCGATTTCACTAAATCTCCCAAGCTCTGTCAATATTATTTGAGGCACAATCGCACTTGCGATGGCAGTAATTCTTGCGGGGGTGTGTTGTTTATGAACTAATGGAAATTCACTAAATGAGGTGAAGAATAATTTGGGTCGCTAGGTTTAAGAATCAAATCGAACGTCAGTTCAGTTGAGTTTCGACTGCACTTGCTTGGTTTCAAAGTGGGGAGTCGACTTGCTTAGTTGCTTCGTAAGTTGAAGAATGAATAATAGCTGGCTAATCTAGTCCAACAAAGACGGAGAAATTTTATCAAGAAATATGTGCAAATATTAGCTAAGATTCTTACCAAAATTGCTCAAAATGACCGAAATCAGCAGTTTGTTTTCCAAATTTGTCAAATTTTGCCGTAAACTCTGCGGAACTGTCCAATTTATCGATCGATAAAGCGCAAATTAACAAATGAATAATAAATAATTCAGGTCAAGTTATTTGATCTTAATGGTATGTGATCTTATATGGTGGTATGAATTTTGAACTAAGTGACGTCATAGGATCGGATTTGTTTAAAATGTAAAAGCGAACAAACTGTGGGTGGCCATGTTAGTATTCAAAAATTTTTTTAAAAAGAATGAGAAAAAATGTTTTTTCTCACCAGTTAGTAATAAAAAATTTGATATATGTATATTATGTACTCACACCCGTATGATCTGAAACCGAACGCTTGAAAAAGAATAAATACATGTTGTGACCTTACGTGCAATGTGTTTGCGGTTAAATGTTTATGACTTTTCTCATTTTGTGAACACTTTTGACCGCTTCTAGAATTTTAGAGGTGTACGTAAGTAATGGTTAAGCGACTCTGCTTGAAGTCACTGACAACTTCTGGCGTTTATCGAGAACCACGAAGCGGTTCGAGATATTAAGTCAGAATTTCGAATTGACTTCTGCAGAGTCACTTAACCATGCTTAAAACACAAAACGCGCACGTTTTAAAATGACGAAAGTAACGAAATTCAACTTCTGGCTAGGTAGTAACTTCTGGCATTTTGACTTCTGGCACTGCAGACTTTCGGCATTTTAAAATGTGCACGTGAGTGTTTTAAAATTCATTAATGCTATTTGCGCTTAATTGAAAAAATGTTTGACAATAAGTCATTTATTGGTTTTGTTGGTTTTACTTGTGGTTGTTGTTTGAAAACACAGAACCTATTGATTTGAGTGAAAGGTTTTTTGAGATCAAGTAAATAAACATATGTTTTCTAAGCCCACAGCAAATATTGATTAAGGACTAGTAACACAAACAAAAACAGATCTTTCACTATTGTCGTCACTCAGCTGTGATAGAATGTTATTGAGAAAGTGAGGCGCTTAAGCAAGACAAGTGTCACTAACCATCTGTCAAAGGATCTCAATTATGTAACAGTTGGCCTGTTTCAATTTATGTTCAAATTTTCAAGATCATTGTGATTATTGACAAATATGGACTCAGACTGATCTTTTTTCTATCCAATAAACGGAGAAAGATCCATTGTTCACCTGTCTTGTTTTGTCCGTAACTTGTACTGAAAGATTTTAAAAGTTTTCCTCTATAGTTCATGTAAACAGACAGAACTGATAAAATAAAGGTTTTGAGTCGAAAATCATCAGTCGGGAAATCATCAAGGCAACCAAATGTAATTTTATTGTAAAATTTGACAGTGGCTTTTGAAGAATCTATTCCGATAAAGTTTGCTTTTTACAATAACCTCATTTCCTCTAACCGTATTTATTTTTTCATGATGCAATCAATTTTAACATAAAACAAGGAGGCTCGGTAATATGCGTTTGCACATAATATTCCGACTCCACTCGTCCACATTTTGACTTATTTATCTACTAAATGAGGAATCGACAGATTTTTTCAAGGTCTCATATTGTTAGAAAATAATTGGTAAATGAGTAAAAATTATTTTGGACGCAAATCACTAAATGAATTGAATAATGCATTATCGGAAGAAACCTGCCATTAATATGACTACAAGACAAGACAAACCACAAACAAAGCAACAAAAACATTATTTACGTTCAGTAAAAATCGTATCAATTAAAGAAATACCAACAAAGTTAAACTATTATAAAAAACAAATATAAATGACTTCAAAGCAGATCCTGCAAGTCGTTATTGGAAATCGGTGACCAATAAAAAATGATTAAAAAGGGGACAATGGCATGAAAAACTTCCAGCTTTCTACTGAAATTATTAGATAGATTCTTATCTAACTCCTTCGGAGCCATAGGGACAAGCATGAGTGAGAAAATCAATTAAATAATGCCACCATGGAGAGCCGATGAGACCTGCCATTACTGAGACTGGGTGACGAAATAAAGAAGGAATCAATTAACACAAACACACGTTAATTACATGCAGAAACAAACATCTATGTTTTAGAAACACCTAACAACAAAGTCAAAATTGCATCAGATAAATTCAGACAAGTCTTAATTGCATCCGAATGCGTCACATAAAATTGTAAAAGCACAAAAAAATTTTCACGTTTCCACAAAACAAATGGGACTGGTGCTTTATGAGACTAGGTATCAAGTCGGAAAAAGAACAAAAGGGCAAGCTTTAAAAATGGGTTTACATTTTTGAAAACCATTTTTTAAAATTTTTATTGTCAAAAGAGGATAGGTTATCAACTAATGTTTTAATATGGGTTCTTATATGAAATTATTGAAGCTATTGAGAAATGTCAAAGTCCAGAATATGTCACACAAGCACAAAAAGCGAAAAATACAGCCAAAAATCAAAAAATCAAAACAATTTCGAACACGGTGTCCGAGAGCAGTAAAAACCATAAGCTATACATTTAACCCATCATATGTTTACTTCGTTTTAAACTTCAAAGCCAACGTGAAAATTTGTCAGGAATATATAGAACTCAAATTTGGCAAATGTCAAGAAATCACAAAAATTATGTGAAAACTCGAAGTATCGTAGCCAAAAAATCATGAATCAAAACATAAAAAAGATGGCTTTTTCGCTGCTTTTTTCAAAGAAGATGTAGACTGTGTTTTTTGAGGCTGTGCAAAAAAATTGACTGAAAATTATTTAAAGAAACCACAAATTTCAAAACTTTCCTGATTTTTTTAAGCAAATATTTTAAACCAAAAGTCAAAACAAACATGATTTTTTGAAAATTAAGAAATGTATTGTCTAACTTTATTTCAATTGAGGTCAGTTGTGCCTCTCATTAGTTGAGACTAAGTCTAAAGACTACAAATTAACAGGCAAATCCAGCAGAACAGAAAATTCCCAAAACAAATAGAAACAACACAATTGTTGACCTTTTTGAAGCCATTAAGGCCATAAACTGTCAACAGAAAATGTATCGGGTGTTAATTGGGTCACATCTGAACATTCAGTGGCTCTCATTTCTGGGTCATTATTCCAAAAGGTCAACAAAAAAAGATGCTCAGGCCTGGACAAGTAATATTTGAAAATTTTCTAAAGTCACAGTATCAAACCCTTAAAACCACCAGCTGCAAAATAAAAAATTTAAAACTGTCCATTTCTGGTGTGTCCAAGGACGTGGTTAAAACTACTTCTGATGCAGTCAGAACACAAGAATTATGTTAAATTTTTGAAAACAATTTGTCGAAGCCATATAAACTTCTAACTTTTCTATGAAAAGATTATAAATAATCAGTAGGCTTCTTTTTTACTTAAATATTTACTGCCAATAATTGAGCTTCGATAGAAACAATTTTCTGTCTGTATTTACCAAAGAAAAAAAATGTTAAAGCATTTTTTAAAAAAAGAACTTGCCCCATAAATTCATAACAATTTTTGACAGTCAGAACAAGGATGAGACTAAAAAACGCCCAGATTTTGCTGCACGTACAAGAATCTACATTCTTCTAATGTTACCGAAATAAAAATTTTATCAAAAAATTTTTCGATGTTTCGAAAACAAATGATTCATGTTGAATAATAATTGTTTTAAATTTGCAAAAAAAATGGGAGAAACGTTTATTCTTGAATACACTTTTGGGAAGCAGAAGTGAAACTATCACCCTTTTAAATTTATTCAGAATTGTGGTTTTGATGAAAGTGGCTGAATTTAGCGAATTTTTATCTAAAGCTTTCGGATCAAAGACTTCAACAGCCCTCCTCTGTGTGTATAGGCAAAAATAATAACACTATTGTTAACAAATTTAGCAAACTATGGAAAAAACATTTACGAAAAATTGACGAAAAATTCTGAAAAACTTGAAGTAAAACAACGAATATCATTCAAATGTTCAAAAAATTTAAAACCCCGATAACTGACTGGAAGACACGAAATTCGAAAAATTCTTTTTTATTCTATATTTTACGCTGTACGAGTTTTTTTAATGATACCCTTCACAACTCTCTACGATAAATATATCGATCGGCCAAAATTGACCTAACAAAAAAATCAAAATGCAATTGAGCATATACTTCCTCGCCCACCAAAATTGGTCGGAACAGCAATGAAAACGAACTCTTGACTGTTTTTTAACCCTAAAGCTTATTGACCGGATATGCATTTTTGATGGTCATTTGTTTAGTTGTATTCTTTTTTAAAACATTTCATCGTCGATTTTTGAGAGCTGAAGCTGGTTTCTGATTTTACCAGTATCGCGTAATGTCACTTGTCTGTATTTTTATAACATATAAAAGTGGTAAAACCTTTAAATTACCGCTCGTTCATGTAAATTTTGCCGTCTTAAATTTATAAATTCGGTTTCAACTAGTGTAAAAATTTTCCTTTTTTTGAAAGGGCAAACATGAAAGCCATTGAGGAGGGAAAACACACTAATTACATCTCCTCCCGAAAACACAAATTGTTGTTTTTTATCCGAGGGATTTCAAAGAATGCTTAAAAAGATTTTTTAATATTGTTTCTAACAGAAACAATCCTTTGTTAAGTTGATTCTCTTTGTCGCCAGTTTTCTCAGACGCACACCGTCACGCAATAAACCTTTAAAATGCGTTAACAACGCAGAAAAATTTTTGACAGTGCAGTGACTTGAAACATGATTAAAAATTGTTTGTTTATTTTGTCAAGCCACTGAGTAGGGGATACAATTTGTTTTCAATCGCTCGGGTCAGGGTTTTCAGCCTACTCCACCGCGATTTCTTAGGGATGAGAGCGAACACAGATTTCCGCTGAAAAAATTAGGAATAAGTGTGGTTACCGCAGAGTTACACTTTAAGTTCACTTTTAGTTGCGCTCTAAATCCATTTATGTCTATGACTGACAAATGGAGAGTAACTTTTTCATAGAGAGTGGGCTAAACTTGTGTAAGAGTAGGGCTGCAATGGACTGAAGGGGAGGACTTTTGGTGAACTATCCCCATGTCGAAAATGGGATCCAGGAATGGGATCTAATGGGAGGACCTCATAGTATGTCTGCAATTAAAGATTTAAAGTATTTCGCAGGAATTTTCCTATTGCAGTTCCCTCCCCATTTTTTATCACTTCACTCCATAGCTACCCATTGAAGCCCAAAACGAAGTAAAAGTTTGAGCTATGTTCTTCTAAATAGTCCTCCCCTTGCAGCTTTACTTTTACTTTTTCTTTGCAAAAAAAGACGGCTTTGCACAATTTTGTTAAGTTTAATGGCTCAGCAAATTTTGCATTGTTTGAAATCCTTTTCATCCTCTTTTATTTATCGTGGGTAAAGAAATCTTTCATTTATTTCAATAATGGTTCAGGAAGCCCACTCCATTTTATTTGTAGCTTGCACAGTCATTCTGAGGGCCGCGAAAAGGGAGTGATGTCAAGGCCTTAGAAATTTGATGAACTCCATCCAAGTTTCCATTGAAAAAGAAAATTTTCTCGAAAAGTGATAAATTTTCACGCCTGTTTGACTATGACTAAGATGAAGCTAGGAAAATTGGCCGACAGGGCGTTTAGGCGACAAGGAAAAAATGACAGTTTTTTCATAATTGGTATTAAAAGTCCATAATTGGTCCATAAATCAGTAGCTCGGTTGTGATAGATTCATATGAAGTCCCACGGGCCGCTAAGGCATGGCCATGGCCCGCGTGGCATAGCCAGATGCGGTAAAATACGGTCCGGCCACGGATAGACCTTCGTTACACTAGTTGATGAAGAAACTGCGGTATATTTGCCCGCTTACGAAATAGTTTTTTAAATTGACCAATCACAGCTTAAGAATAAGATTTATTGCTCATTTTACTTAAATTTTCGGTTAAATTTATCATTTTTTGGTTGTCGGCTAAACGCCCTGTCGGCCAATACGGCGGCCACCGACTAAGATTCATATGCATTAACAATTAGAGATGGGAAGGATGTGAATAAACTGTAATTTTCTCACAACTTGAATGCTGTGCGAATCTCGGCTGCAGTTAATCAGCTCTACATTGCGGTATCTTAATAGTTACGATTGCGATTTAATTGAGTTTTATAGGTTGGTAAAATAAATAGATCACAAGATCAATGATGCAAAAATTGTTGATGCGAGTTATAATTACAAGTTGATGTATTCTTACATAGTAAAACTAAGGGGTGCTAAATTACTTTTGACATGCAGTATATCTTTCTACTCAAAGAAACAATTTTGGTACACTGACTCTTGCGTTTCGATATATTTTGTAAAAAAATTTCCAGCATTTGTTATATCTCTTATTTTTGAAGGTAAATCTATTCCTTTTCTCTTTCTTTCTTTGGGTGCGTTTTGGGTAAAAGCAGAGTGTTGAAGCATCTTTTAATTCAATCCCGCTTTTCAACTGTCTCTTATTTTCAACTATTTTTCACTGCTCTTATTTTTCACAATCGCTATTATTCACTGCACGGATTGGCTCTCCTCTGGTAAAATACTTTCATATATGCAATATATGACACTACCACTCTAAAAGAAAAGAAGCACCTCTGATGCAATTCTAAACGCACACGTACAAAGTTGGTATCATCGGTATCAGATGCTTTTTATAACTTTTCTATATTGAATAAAATTAAAAGTTCCGCTCTGTTTTGGTATCAACACTGAATTGAAAATATCAAGTGTATTTATAATACGTTGTTAGGTTACACTTTGCATCATTTTTCAACCACTTCACACTTCCAAATTTATAACTTTTTGAGCTATTTTCTTTGCATTAT
Organism: Convolutriloba macropyga; assembly: GCF_964194025.1. Taxonomy (NCBI): domain Eukaryota; kingdom Metazoa; phylum Xenacoelomorpha; order Acoela; family Convolutidae; genus Convolutriloba; species Convolutriloba macropyga. Next base: position 76,650,305 of record NC_134469.1, on the reverse strand, counting down.
AGCTTTATTTTTTTTTCAGTTTACTAAACTTAAAAATTTTCAATCTTGAATAGCACAAAATACTACCAAATTTCGAAGGGGGTCGCAATTGCTCTATGAGAATTAAAGTGAAAATGAGAGGCTGTAGTTATATGTAGTCATTTCAAATACAGCAAAATCTGCATTGAAATACAGCAAAATCTGCTTTGAAACACACAATTAGCAATAAAATAGGAGAATGGGAAGTCAAGTGATTTGATTTCTCTGTTTCTCTTTGAGAAATTGTTTTTGCGTACCAGTTATTGTAGTTTCTATTGGTCTTCTTTTTTTATTCTGATTTTTTTATCCGTTTTCGGAATCTTTGAGTCCTTGAATATAGTTCCTCAGTTGTTTGAACGAAGTTGCGTTTTCCAGTTCGGCTGAATCAGGTACAGACGCTTGCGCAGCTGAAAGCTCTCATTCATCGATTGGAAAAACACAAGTTTTCCGCATAATAGGATGCTCTGGGTTCGCTCGTAGAGATTCATAGTCACTTTCATTGACTGCAACAACAAGACGTGATCTAATCTCGCGTCCATTTTTTTTAATTCTGAAAAGATGCATTCCATGTACTTTTGCTCGAAGTTTAACCCAATAAGATATTGTAGTATGCAGGAGAGCTACTACAATATCTTATTGTAGTAGCTCTCCAGGTAATGCCAAGCTCAACATTTGGTCGTCATTTCCCAATGATCGTTGAACAGAGACAAGGATCTTCTCTAAGTGCTCTCGTGGGACAAGCGAGATAGGAAGAAACTCATTAGTCATTGTCATGAACGCCGTCAACAAAGTTGAGCGGAATGTATAAGTTGCTGTCCTGAAGTTTTTTATTTCTGTTTGTAGCACCAGTAACCAGGCAAGAATTTCACTGAACTGTAGGTTTTCCTTCCCTCGCAGTTGTAGACGTCGAACGCAACTTGTTAGACCCTTCATCTCCTTTTTGATGCTATAGAACTCTGCCTCAATTTTTTGTGAGTTGAGTTTTTGAAGTTCTGTTAGGCTTTTTGTCACTGCATTCAATGAATTCAGTTGTTTTCCGACCAAGAAAAACTTTTATTAGATGATGTCGTCAGTTGTTGGAACCCATCCTGAATTTCTCTGATTCTCTGAATGCCTTTTTGGATGTTTCCCTTGTCTCTCCTGGAAAACTGTACAACTACCAAAAAGACCATTGATAGCACATCCGATCTTGCTGCCTAGTCCAACTCCAGTGCCAAGAACTGTAGCGGCTCCACCCGCTAAAAGGAGGGGAGCAATGCGTTTCCGCCTTCACAATTCCGATTGTTTTGGTGCATAGTTGTGTAGGGCGAGAGTCTTTTCCATGTCCTTTTTGATTGAGTTCTGGTCAGTAAGTGCGTTTCCATGTTCTTCGATGATTTTCGTCACTAACCAAGTGAAATTAAGTTGATCTGTAGCGTCCAGTTCTTCCAGGTCTGGAAATGCTAGATGGAGACAAAGTCCCGCTCGTGTGTTCCAAGAATCGTGGAATTTGTCTACTAATTTAGCTAAGTTCTCGGGTAGCTGTATTTCGATAACAGGATGGGGAACTATAAACTGAACATTTATGAATTTGTCCGCAAGTAGTACTCTCTGGTGAAAATTGAAAACAATTCCTTCCTTTGTAACTGTGTTAGCGCTTGGTGTTGCTGGAGACATAACAAGGAAAAGGAGGAAGTAATCTATTGAAACGAAATTAAACATGCCAATTCATTATATTGAGCCAAAAACATAACACTTCTGACGGCGCCTTCAGTTGAGTTGAGTCTTCAGAACAATTACAATGAAACGAAATTGATGGTGATCGAAAATAATGCAAGGAAACATAATATGGTTAGGAATAAAGAAGAGAAATTTGTTGCCGGCACTTTGGATAACAATTTTCTAAGATGAGAAAATAATTTCCGATACGAATTATGAAATGCTGGTGTAATCTGCTTCTTTTTTCGCAAAACTAATTTTGTTCTTTTGGAAGTATCAGGAGCTCATCTCATCTAGGTTTATCAAATTTATTGCTCTGGTTTTTCCCTGTCCTTTGCGTGGGAGGTCTCAGTTTTGGTTCACATCATTAGTTATCCGCGGGTAACATACATTCATTTTAATAACAAGTACCATAACTCAGGGAGGTCTCAGCTGAAATTTTGATTCTCTTCATCAAAATGTGATTGTAATTTCAAAATCAAATTTGTTTTAATTCAGAATCGGAGGGTAATTTTGAAAATCAACTTTGCTTTAATCAAGATCAGATGGTAATTATATTGTTTGTTACTGGGTCTCAGATTGTTCTGAGAGGTCTACTTGATTTAATTTAGATGGCCATAATTTGTGGTTCTCCGTTGTTTTGAATAAAAATTGATTTTTTTTGTGAAGTAATTCAATTTTGTTTTCAACCTGGGACATTTTGATGACGTTGGTAAACTGCGTTATAGGAAACCTGTTGTGACGTTGGTAAATTACGCCATCGGAATGTTTTGTGACGTTGATTATTTATGTCATACTGAAACAATCAACAAAATAATGCAATGGATGAAGTAATCTGCAATTTCCACTATATGTAACTCGTCTAATGATAACATAATTACTTAATGAACTTTCGCAACTTCCTTTTTGTGGAGAAATGGAACAAATAACGTTACATAGTAACCTGAAATGGATGCGTGAATCGTATGTGTCTCTAGAAAGTGGTAAATTTCCTTTTCATGCATCGTGGAAAGAACAGAAACTAAATGTGGTAAATTTTGGGGGCAAAACCGCGTCTCAAATATCTCCTCCGTCTCAGCCCAGTTTGGCCTTCAATTTAAATACAATCACTCCAAGTTCGGACATTTTACAAAAATTTGACAAACATGCATCTGTTGAAAATAATTTGCTTAGTTTCGAAAATTATGTCAAATACAATGGGAATGAACTTTGCGCATGGTCTCGTGGGAAATTCAATGTGGTCCGGCAACTTAAATTATTCATCCAGCTGCTCAGTATTCAAAGGACCGAACAAAATTCATGAGAATGTTGTAAAGACGAATCAAGAATGGTTTACGTTGCCTCACGTGGAGTATGGGGGTGCCCATTCAATTGCTTATTTATTCAGTGGGAAAAAACTGTGGCTAAATGCAAAAACTAAAACGAGTGAGCAACAGATGAAAGCGTTAAAAAAGAATATAAAGGACCTGAAGTTTTATTTAGTAAATGAGTGCACCGGTGTCTGTGAAAACTGGGTTTGGCACTATATTCAACCTGGGGACGTTATTATTCAGCCAGAATTAGCAGTGCACACAGTTCTCACTTTTAATACAGGTGAAACGGAGATCCAATTCGACGAAAAAACACAACATTGTATTACAATAATGTTAATGATCAGAAAATTGAATATGTTTATTCTGTTTAGGTGTTATAACAATTGTGGGCGGTTGGGAAGCGGGTCGGAAGTACACGAAAACGCATATATCAACGCTTTTTAATGTTTTTGGGGAAAAGGATAGAAATAGCTGGAAGCAAAAACTGGGTAAGCTGGGCCCAAAAGGGTACCTAAGGCAGCTGGAGAAAGAAGATGAAAATGTGTACAAGAGCAGGCATCAAATAATGAGTTATAGGGAAAATGAAACCACTGGACACCTCAGAACACTAATTGAAATGGGTGCTGACTTTAGTAACATTGATATGGAGGCAAATAAAGGAAAAGTCAGCAAAAAGAAGCAGAAGTGTTTGAATTTTGGTCATTTTTTTCTTGCTTCTTGCTGTTTTTGAAAATAAAAAACATTCCTTTCAATACATTTCAGCTTGAGTAATTGCAACTCCCTTTGTTACCACAATCGCCAAAATAAAATATTACATCTTCAATATTACAAATTCTCTTATTACAAATTATTTTAACTGCTAATTATAAAATTATATATGGATAATGGAGCAAACGTCACAATAACAGGTAAGAGTTTTCACAATTTCATTGTCAGGTAAGAACTCTATGCCTCTTGTTTTGTTTCTTTTTGTTTTTTTTTGTTTTTTTTTAAATAAACATCAAGACTAATCAAAAAAATAGATCCACGAAAGTACTGAGGGTAACTAAGAGGACCTTGGAAATGTGAGATTTCCTAGTAGTAGTAGTAGTAGTAGTAGTAGTAGTAGTAGTAGTAGTAGTAGTAGTAGTAGTAGTAGTAGTAGTAGTAGTAGTAGTAGTAGTAGTAGTAGTAGTAGTAGTAGTAGTAGTAGTAGTAGTAGTAGTAGTAGTAGTAGTAGTAGTAGTAGTAGTAGTAGTAGTAGTAGTAGTAGTAGTAGTACCTAGTTTCCAGTTTCAAACATAGGGAGCGTATTTGTGTCATCGGTGACCTCAATGCAGAGCCTGGACACCAGTTGAATGACACCATGAGCTGCAGAGGCCCGTTTGGAATGGGTGAAGAAAATGAAAACTCTGAAAAGTTGTTATCATTTTGCACTTCACACAAATTGCTCGTAGGTGGTACATGGTTCCAACATCGACAAGTGCATCGGTACACCTTCAACCCTCCCGATCCGAGTTGTCGAAAAAAGATGCTGGATCACATTCTGTTTGCAGAGAGATACAGAGGATGTCTGACGAATGTGAGGTCCAGAAGAGGGAAAACCACAATTACCGATCACGAACTGGTCATTGCGGAAGTATCTATGAAACTTCTGTCTAAAAAGTCATGCTTCACGCCCAGAATCAGTTCTGCAAAGCTGCAAGATGAAACAACGCGTGACTTATTCACGCAGGAGGTCAAGTTACATCTTGATAAGAGCGGCGATTTCGAGAATACAGAGCAGTCTTGGGACAATTTTCGAAAAGCCCTGAACCAAGCAGCAGTGAAATGCCTCCTTCCGGACAAGCGAGTGAACAAACCTTGGATTTCTCCAGATTCTCTGGAACTTATCCGGAAACGAGCCGATCTACAGTTAAAGAAACACAGCAGCGCGGAGGCGCTGTTAGAGTTCACAAACTGCTGTAAGGAAGTCAGAAAAGCTCTACGTGCAGACAAACGGGCATGGCTTGAACGCAAAGGCCAAGAAGTGCAGAGCTTCGCGGACAGAGGCAACTTAAAGGAGGTTTTTGGGGCATCACAGCAGATTTGCCGAAACTGGAGGCCCCAGTTGACCAAATTAGTTTCAAGCACTGGCGTCAACTTACGGACGAAAGAGGAACGACTTGAACGCTGGACGGAACATTTTAGTCAACTCCTGAATCCCTCAACATTCAGTTGCAGTACGAGATTGGATCCCGAAGAAGCAGCTGAAAGCTTGCCGATTGACCTGAGCCCAATTCGATTTGAAGAAGTGCTTGAAGCTGTCCGCAGGTTGAAGAATGGCAAGGCAAGTGGACCAGATAACATTTCCTGTGAGATGTTGAAAGCACACAAGGGTATTGTCGAGTGGCTCTGGGACATCATAGATAAATGTTGGTCGACGGAAGTTCTGCCCGATGACTGGAAGGTAGCAGAAATTGTCCCATTATACAAGAGTAAAGGAAAGAGGTCAGAGTGTTCGAACCACCGAGGGATCTCTCTATTGTCAGTACCAGGCAAAGTGTTCGCTTCCGTTACTCTCAATCGATGCAAAGATTCAGTGGATCGCGTCTTAAGGGAAGAGCAGTGCGGCTTCAGAAAAAGCAGAGGATGCGCCGATCAACTCTTTGCCCTGCGTCAAATAATAGAGAAATCAATGGCGTTTCAATTGGATATTAGCTTTTGTTTCATAGACTTTCGAGCGGCATTCGATTCTGTCGATCGTGAGCAGATGTACCAGATAATGAAACACTATGGTCTGCCGCAAAAAGTGATAAACATCATAAGAAACAGCTATGATGGATTCAAATGTCGAGTCAAAGCCGAAGGTGAGAAGGGACGCTTATTTGATGTCAGAACAGGCGTTAGGCAGGGTGATGTGTGGTCCACAATCCTATTCGGCCTTGTCATCAGCTACATTTTAGCTAATTCGGTGCATGGAGGATTAGACATTGGGAGATTGGTGGCTGACTTAGATTTTGCTGATGATGTTGCTCTCGTGGGGGTCTCAGACAGTGAGGTGCAAGAAAACCTACATCGAATCGAGGCCCTAGCGGAAGCCGCTGGTCTGAAGATTAATGTGGCCAAAACAAAGAATATGGGCGTAAAATGCGACAGCCCAAATGTTGTTGCAGTGCCTAGTATCCAACAGAACGTGGAGATACTCACTGGAACACATAAAGGCAAACTAGGACTCCTGGCAGAGACATCTAGCCAGTCACGACTAACCATCGGCACGGAGGTGCTGCTGGGAACGAAAAAGAAAGCGGGCTGGTTCGAAACACAAGATGGCCGGAAGCTCAGATTGAAAAGCTTAGCGGAGGCTAAGCCAGCGTTGGTAGCTTCACAACAACAATCTGCAGTAGCGGATTTAGAGTCGCTAGAAAATGAGAGTGGGTCAGCGGTGGCTGATCAAGAGTCTTTAAGATGTCAGAACTGTCAGCGGCAATTCAGTACAGTTACCGGACGCAAAGTGCACCAAACAAGATTCTGCAAAGCCGGTTTGTCAAAGAATGTCGTCGACAAGTCAAAGTTCGAGCAACTAGAGGCGAGCCTCACCTGTGACAAGTGTGAAAGGAAGTTCAAAACAGTCAATGGCCGAAAAGTTCACCAATCGAGATACTGTGGCAAACCTAAAGCAGCTGCCACACGCTTGTTTTCCTGCAAAGTACAAGAGGTTACCGGAAACGAGTTTGAAAACATAGAAGCGTTCAAGTATCTCGGATCATATGTCAGCCTCAAGCATGGAGACCTCCAGGAAGTCAATTGCAAACTTGCAGAAGGTAGACAACGGTTTGCTAACTTCCAAAATCTCTGGAAGAGCAAGCAGCTCAGCGTGCACCTCAAGTGCAATTTGTACAAAGCACTCGTTTTATCAGCCGTGCTGTACAGCTCAGAGACTTGGACTCTTTCGAAATTAATGGAGAGAAAACTTGAGAGTTTCCACTGTGGTTGTCTTCGGAGAATTCTACGTGTGTCATATCTGGAGAAAGCAACGAACGATGAAATTATGTCAAGATCGCGAATGCCCCAACTATCCACGATGATCATGCTCAAACGGATAAAGTGGTACGGTCACATCCAGAGAATGGAACCAGGAAGATTAGCCCGCAGTGCCTTCGATTGGGACCCGCCCGATCAATACGCCCATGCCAGACGCGCTCCTGGGGGGCAACGGAAAACGTGGATGAGTCAAATCGAAGGAGACTGTGTACGAAACAAAGTATCGTTCACCAGATTGCAGGAGAAAGCAGCAACCGGGTCGAAGAATGCCTTCAACAATTTCGTCGTACAGCACTTCACAGAATAACCAAACAAATAACTCTTCTTGTTTTGTTTGTATTTGTATTTGTATTTGTATTTGTTGCCAACCGTGCCTTTATTTCATATTTGGAATTAAAGTGTTGAAACAGTAGTAGTAGTAGTAGTAGTAGTAGTAGTAGTAGTAGTAGTAGTAGTAGTAGTAGTAGTAGTAGTAGTAGTAGTAGTAGTAGTAGTAGTAGTAGTAGTAGTAGTAGTAGTAGTAGTAGTAGTAGTAGTAGTAATAGTAGTAGTAGTAGTAGTAGTAGTAGTAGTAGTAGTAGTAGTAGTAGTAGTAGTAGTAGTAGTAGTAGTAGTAGTAGTAGTAGTGGTAGTAGTAGTAGTAGTAGTAGTAGTAGTAGTAGTAGTAGTAGTAGTAGCAGTAGTGGTAGTAGTAGTAGTAGTAGTAGTAGTAGTAGTAGTAGTAGTAGTAGTAGTAGTAGTAGCAGCAGCAGTAAAAGACTTGATTTTACCAATTATGGAATTTTAACATTACAAAGAGAGGCCTATAGAGAAGGTAACTAATAATTAATTTAAAAACAAAACATTGAGTAAAACAAATAGTGAGCTAAGATCTGCAAAGAGAACAGTGGCATTTTACCGACCAAGTGCAAGGTTGATTAAAATTGTACTTAGAGTCACGCAGTTTTTAAAAGAATGTCTTTATAGGAGATTTCGAGCTGCTTGGTGGCTCAAGTAAACTGAAGACTTTAAATTCATTGAAATCATTGACCACTGTTACAATTCGATGAAAAAATGATCTCCCTGTTAGGTTTCTCTTATAGCCAGACGAAGACATATGTTGAACAGTATCGCTGCGTAAAGATCTTTGATTCTGCCTAATCGAAAAGTAATTTTCAAACTGAATGCAGCTTGTTCCACCTCTAATTGCTATAAAGTGTGTAAGTAATTTGCATAGGCTATGGTAAATATAAAAGCATTGTAGTGAATTTTTTTGTCTTCAAAATTTTTTCGGACCTATTTCGGAAAACCGGTCCAAACAAAGGTTGAAAGGGCGTTAAATGGAAATAGGCGATGTAAATTAAGGTTTCATTTGTAAAAGTTAAATTATAATTGATCACTTGAATAAAGAAGAAGTGAGAAAAAGTTGAGGTTTGTTATAGGTAATGAGTAAAATTTCAATCTTCTGAAACTTAATCTCAATTCTAGCTCCAAGAAGCTCTAGCAGACTCTTTTTGGGATCTATTGATAGTAATTTTTGTTTTATTTAATTAAAAATCATAAAAGCGGATCGGATCACTTAGAATATGAAGGATATGAACAATTTTGTGAGCCAAATCTAAGCTTTTTGCCAATGTTGATATTTTTGAGATCCAATGAGAAAATTGGGCTCCAACAGATCAAAGAGCGCATATCAGGGGACGTTTTGCGCATAATTTTTGTTTCCTGACAGAAAAATTATTAAAAGCGGATCACTTTGAATGCTATGAAATTAAATCAAATAGTGTAATTTCAAGATTATTCATTTTAATTGCAAGGAATCGCAAATCTGGCTCCAAGAAAAGGTAGTGGCCACAATTTGGAAACTTACCATAATAAGTTTTCCTCAATTGTGCAATTTATTGCAAAAGCGGATCACTTAGGATAATAGAGAGAGGTAAAAAAACTAATTTGATTTCAAAACTGACAACTGCGGTAGAGTTGTTGTGGTGGGGCAGGGTTCAACCTCAATTTGTAAGGTCCAGATCCTCTGCTGTTTCCCCTAGTTGCTGCAGGAGTCCTGTACGGGAAAGGCGGTATTGCCCTATTATTGCTGTCTTATGGTTGATTTGATGCATGAATTGTGACTGGTAGTTGATTTGTATTCTCGGCTATGTCATGAGCAGTAGTAATCAGGAAAGGTAGTGCGAGCTCCACGTTGTTGGCGGGAATTATTGGTTGATGAACAACGTGTGCAGGTTGTGCATGAGGCTTTTGGTTTTTTTGTTGTTGGACCGTATCTCTGGGGTTGAAAATAGTAACATTCTCGACGTCATTCCACGTACAGCTTTTGCCAACTGTCTGCTGTGGTGGCTTCGGCAATTGTGGTAGGAGCTTGTCGAATAGTTGGGGTTCACCGCTATATAAATTTAGCATCGGATCTGGTTTAAAGTTTTTTGGGTTGACGTAGCCAATATCTTGTATTGTGTACTTGGGTTTAATTGCACGGAGTCGAACTCTATTAATGCATTGGGTGTCGATAGTTCCCACTAGCCGTATTAGATAGTTTGAATGAGTGTAGACAGCCTCAATCCGATAAAGAGGAATCCAGCTCGATTTGCTGAAGCCGTGTAGAGTCGGCGGCAGATGGGTGATTTTCGGGTCGATTAGTAGGCAGTAACAGTGTAAGGTTAGAGGTGACGCTTTGGCCTTCCGATCGAATATTGATCGGTATTTCTGGTAAGCGTTGACTATAGTGTCTTTCTGCAGTTGATAGTATTGCAGCATCTGGTCTTGTATTTCTTGGCTAGTTGAGGCATTGTGGTGTTTTTTCAATAGTTTTGCCGACATTAAATCTTCGTTCAAGTGCTGACATTGGTTGACGGCCGTGGAACAGTAGGGGTGGTGTGCAACTTGACTCGCTGTTGAAACTCGTGTTAAGTGCGAAGCCTGCAATTTCTATTTGATTATGCCAAATTACACCCAGTGAGTTGATGTTCAGCTTCAAGATTTTCTTAAGTACTGCATGGCTTCGTTCCAAATGACCAATAGTCTGGGGGTGCTTTAGTGTTGCTTGACTCAATTGAATCTGGAGAATGACTGTCAGTTCCTTGAACATTTTTGATGTAAACACTGATCCAAGGTCTGATAAGGTTGTATCTGGAATGTAGCAGTTTTGATGAAATATAGATACTGGTTTCTGGGTCACACTTTTGGCATCTGGGTGTTTCAGTGGGACAGCAAACAGGTATTTGCTGAAGACGTCGATTGCTGTTAGAATGTATTTGAATCCCCCAGAAACAGGGAGTGTTCCAACAATATCAATCTGTAAAAGTTCTTCAGGGAAATTCAGTAAACTGGTAATTGGCAAAAGTGGAGGAGTTAGATGAGACTTTTGGATTGGCTTAATTTGGAGACAGGTCAGGCAATTTTTAATGTAGTCGACGAGAAACTCTTGAAATCCAGGAAAATAGAAGTTTTTCCGAAGTAGGTAAACAGTTTGGGTAATGCCTCGATGACTGGCTTCGGGGCTGTTACGTATGCGATACAACAGTTCATACCGAAGATGTTTTGTGACCAACATCTGTTTGTGCGACACGTGGCCAGCATGATTGAAAAGTTTCCGATACACAATATCGTTGTTGACACAAAGTTTATCTAGTTGATTTATGTATTTTCGTTGAGAAACAGTCAAGTAATTCGTTCTCGGCAACGATTTCCGGTTATTAATCCAGGATCGAACTTGTTGTATTGCTCTGTCTTTTTTCTGTTCCTCGGCAATGCTGAGGTGTTTAGTGCACTCTAGGACATCAAAACTGTTTAGTGGGTCTGCAGTACCAGTTGCTGATATTTGCAGGTTGACCCTGTTTGTTTCGAGTACTTGATAAAACTCAATTGCGCTGTTATTTCCTGTTGTTTTTTGGAGGCAACTTACCACACTTTGTGAGTTTCCCGTGTCTTGAACGTTTGGTAATATTGGAGTTTTACTGAAATGGGCTGAGTCGTTGGTTTCGGGTGGTAAGTTTGTTTTGAATTCAATCTCTATCTGTTGGATTGGAATTGTGTTTCTAATCATTAGCTCGATTGCGTCATTTGGTTTTTGAGGAACTCGTGAAAGAAAGTCAGCTGCTGCATATGCCTTCCCTGGAATATGCCCCAATATGAAATCGTATGACATGAGGCGGTCCACCATTAACCAAAGATTACGTGGGATGTATTTTGCTTGAAAGAAATGGATCAAGCTTCTGTTGTCAGTAAGAACAACAACTTTCTTTGAGCAGCCCCAAATGAGATGACAAAAGTTTTCGAAGGCATTGTAGACTGCTAAAAATTCCTTACCGTAAATGCTCATTTTCAGTTTAGCTTCGTTGAACGCGTGGGATCCGAACATAACGGGTGCGTATTGGCGTTTTTCCCCTTCAATTCCTTCCTTTTGAGTGTAGTCTTCGATAAGCAAGACGTATCCCGCTGCGTGCATACTAGCATCGGTCATTATCACGAACTGTTTTTCCTTCAAAGGGAACCGCAGTGACATATTGGTTGCATCGATTAACGATTTTATTCAGAATATCGAGACGTTCGGGATGCTCTTTTGTTATAATGAACGTCTGGTTGTTTTTCAGTAGTTTGTATAATGGTAGCAGATGCTGTTGCAGCTTCGGCATGAAGGCGCGAAAAATTGCAAAAACCCGATAATCCTTTTCACTCGTTTAGTGGTCTTGGGCATTTCTAGATCGTTCAGAAATTTTGTCACCTTATTTGTATCTGGGGTTAGACCGTTTGCCGTAATTAGATTGCCCAAGAATTGAAGAGATTTAACACCGAACTCACATTTAGCGGGGGAGAGTTTTAGTCCGGATTTGTTGATGCACTGAAAAATTTGATCTAGTTCCTCCAATAGGTCATTCACTGAACTTGCTCCGCAACCAATATCGTCCATGTACTGGTAGCAGATATCTTTTGCGTTGCATGGGTCTAATTGTTGTCGAGCAAAGCTGCAGAAAGCCGTTGGGGCTCGACTTAGTCCATGGGCTAGTCGACTAAGAGCGTAGGTCTTAGCTCCAAAATTAAATGCTAAGAGTTGAATGGACAGTTCATCAGCAATTGGTATGCAGTGGTAGGGTTGTCTACAATCCAGTTTAGCGAATAATTTTTTTTCCTGCTAGATGATCTCCAGCGTCTGCTAATGTCGAAATAGGCAAATTATGAATTTCGTAGTTGTGCCAAATTAACGGGTTTATCTTCCTGAGATCAATCAACATGCGAAGTTTGCCGGAAGCTTTGCGTTGGCAGATAGGTGGACTGCAGTATTTCGAGTATGTTAGGTGTTTTACAATTCCAAAGTATGTCATCAAGGTTAACTCTACTAGAATATCATCCCGGAAGTGTATTGGTGCTGGGGGGCAAGCTGAGTAGACGGGGCGATGTTCAGGTTTTAGTCTAACACTAAAATTCGAGGCCAAGCCTACATCCAATCTATGTTTACCGAAATTGTGATGGTAGCTGACAAGAAGCCTTTCTACTGAATAATAACGTCCCCAGGCTGAACATAATGCCAAGCCCAGTTTTTACTGACACCGGTGCACTCATTTTCTAAATAAAACTTCAGGTCCTTTATGTTCTTTTATAACGTTTTCATCTGCTGCGCACTCCTTTTAGTTTTTGCGATTAGCCACAGTTTTTTGAATAAATTGAATAGGCACCCCCATACTCCACGTGAGGCAACGTAAATCATTCTTGATTCGTCATTACATTATTCCCATGAATTTTTTTTCAGTCCTTTGAATACTGAGCAGCTGGATGAATGATTTAAGTTGCCCGATCACATTGAAGTTCGCTCGAGACCATGCGCAAATTCATTCCCATTGTTTTTGACATAATTTTCGAATTTAAACAAAATATTTTCAACAGATGCATGTTTGTCAAATTTTTGTAAAAATTCCGAACTGGGAGTGAATGTATTTAAATTGAAGGCTAAAATGGGCTGAGGAGCAGGAGATATTTGAGACGCGGTTTTACCCCCTAAATTTACCACATTTAGTTTCTGTTCTTTCCACGAAGCATGAAAAGGAAATTTACCACTTTCTAGAGACACATACGATTCACGCATCCATTCCAAGTTACTATGTAACGTTATTTGTTCCATTTCTCCACAAAAAGGAAGTTGCGAAAGTTCATTAAGTAATTATGTTATCATTAGACGAGTTACATATAGTGGAAATTGCAGATTACTTCATCCATTGCATTATTTTGTTGATTGTTTCAGTATGACATAAATTATCAACGTCACAAAACATTCCGATGGCGTAATTTACCAATGTCACAACAGGTTTCCTATAACGCAGTTTACCAACGTCATCAAAATGTCCCAGGTTGAAAACAAAATTAATTGATTTCACAAAAAAAATCAATTTTTATTCAAAACAACGGAGAACCACAAATTATGGCCATCTAAATTAAATCAAGTAGACCTCTCAGAACAATCTGAGACCCAGTAACAAACCATATAATTACCATCTGATCTTGATTAAAGCAAAGTTGATTTTCAAAATTACCCTCCGATTCTGAATTAAAACAAACTTGATTTTGAAATTACCATCAGATTTTGATGAAGAGAATCAAAATTTCAGCTGAGACCTCCCTGAGTTATGGGACTTGTTATTAAAATGAATGTATATTACCCGCGGAGAGCTAATGAAGTAAACCAAAATTGAGACCTCCCACGCAAAGGACAGTGAAAAACTGGAGCAAGAAATTTGATAAACCTAGATGAGATGAGCTCCTGATAATTCCAAAAGAACAAAAGAGCAAAAAAAATGCAGATTACACTAGCATTTCATAATTCGTTTGGGAAATTATTTTCTCATCTTAAAAAAAATGTTATCCAAATTGCTGGCAACAAATTTCTCTCCTTTATTCCTATCCACATTATGTTTCATTGCATTTTTTTCTATCATCATCAATTTCGTTTCATTGTAATTGTTCTGAAGACTTAACTCAACTGAAGCCGCCATCAGAAGTGTTTTGTTTTTGGCTCAATATAATGAATTGGCATGTTTAATTTTGTTTCTATAGATTACTTCTTCTTTTTCCTTGTTATCTCTACAGCAACACCAAGCGCTAACACAGTTACAAAGGAAGGAATTGTTTTTAATTTTCACCAGAGAGTACTACTCGCGGACAAATTCATATATGTTCAGTTTATAATTCCCTGTCCTGTTATCGAAATACAGCTACCCGAGAACTTAACTGCTTTTGTAGACAAATTCCACGAATCTTGGAAAACACGAGCGGGACTTTGTGACGATCTAGCATTTCCAGACCTAGAAGAAGTGGACGCTACAGATCACCTTAATTTCACTTGGTTAGTGACGAAAATCATCGAAGAACATGGCAACGCACTTACTGAGCTGAACTCAATCAAAAAGGACATGAAAAAGACTCTCGCCCTACACAACTATTCACCAAGTTAATCAGAATTATCAAGGCAGAAACGCATTGCTCCCATCCTTTTAGCCGGTGGACCCGCTACAGTTCTTGGCGCTGGAGTCGGACTAGACAGCAAGATCAGATGTGCTATCAAAGGACTTTTTGGTAGTTGTACAGAGTTTTCCAGGAGTGACATGGAAAACATCCGAAAAGGCATTCAGAGAATCAGAGAAATTCAGAATGGGTTCCAACAACTGACAACATCATCTAACAAAAAGTTTTCCTTGGTCGGAAAACAACTGAATTCATTGAATGCAGTGACAAAAAGCCTAACAGAACTTCAAAAACTCAACTCACAAAAAATTGAGGCAGAGTTCTATAGCATCAAAAAGGAGATGAAGGGTCTAACAAGTTGCGTTCGACGTCTACAACTGCGAGGGAAGGAAAACCTACAGTTCAGTGAAATTCTTGCCTGGTTACTGGTGCTACAAACAGAAATAAAAAACTTCAGGACAGCAACTTATACATTCCGCTCAACTTTGTTGACGGCGTTCATGACAATGACTAATGAGTTTCTTCCTATCTCGCTTGTCCCACGAGAGCACTTAGAGAAGATCCTTGTCTCTGTTCAACGATCATCGGGAAATGACGACCAAATGTTAAGCTTGGCAATATCAATAAACAAAATTCTCACGTACTATGAGTCAAAATTGCTGCGTGAAGGCACAACCAATGATCTAGGACTAGTTTTCAAAATGGCAACACCACTAGCATCACGGGAGACCGTTCTACAAGTTTACGAAGCAATCATACTGCCTATGCCACAGTCAGAGTCCGACGACAATCTGCCCATGCTGTGGCGGACGGAATCAGAATATATTGGGATCTCAAATGACAAATCCAAAATAGCTCTACTTAATGATGAGGATCTAAATCAATGCATTGGATTGAGTGTTTATGCTATCTGCGATCAAGCGTTTCCCATGCTGAAAACAAGAAGCAGATGTCTCGCAACATTATTTGTATCATGACTCGAACACAATTTTCCAATACTGCAATGTTGATTTTCAGCCTCTACCAGTTCAAGAGAAAGCAATCAATATTGGGTATAGCCGCTGGCTAATACTAGCAGCGTCCTCCAACTACCAACTCATTAAGTCGAACCACAGCGACTCGAACCCTATCAACCGTATTATTATTCAAAGTTGCAAGGCATGCATTATATCATTGAAATGTGGAGAACAAATTGAGGGACCAAACGTCTTGGTGAGAAGCGACGCAAAATCTTGTGCGGAGATGCCTGCATTGCGAATTGACGTGAAGCTGCCCACAGCTATTGATCACTTATTCTGAGCATTACCACCCCTGCGCAACTTAGTGAACTACGATAATTCAAAACCGGCTAAGAAGGAACTCGTCTCAAACTTTCGTTTGGAGGTGATGAAAAATTCCGACATGCCAAAAAGTGATATCGAATTGGAGCAAATCGCCCAACCTATCATAACAAAACTGCAACAACTTCAGCCAGTTTACGAGCAGCAGTTCGCGAGCACGGTAAACTGGCAAATGTCAGTGAAAATTGGGATAATCAGTTTTATACTGAACGTTCTCCTGCATAATGCAATATCTTATTGGGTTAAACTTCGAGCAAAAGTACATAGAATGCATCCCTTCAGAGTTAAAGAAAATGGACGCGAGATTAGATCTCGTCTTGTAGTTGCAGTCAGCGAAAGTGACTATGAATTTCTACGAGCGGACCCAGAGCATCCTCTTATGCGGAAAACTTGTGTTTTTCCAATCGATGAATCAGAGCATTCAGCGGCGCAAGCGTCTGCACCTGACTCAGCCGAACTGCAAAACGTAACTTCGTTCAAAAAATTGAGGAACTATATTCAAGGACTCAAAGATTCCGAAAACGGAAGAAAAAATCAGAATAAAAATGAAGAAGACCAATAGAAACTACAATAACTGGTACGCAAAAACAATTTCTCAAAGAGAAACAGAGAAATCAAATCACTTGACTTCCCATTCTCCTAGTTTATTGCTAATTGTGTGTTTCAAAGCAGATTTTGCTGTATTTCAATGCAGATTTTGCTGTATTTGACATGACTACATATAACTACAGCCTCTCATTTTCACATAAGTTCTCATAGAGCAATTGCAACCCCCTTTAAAATTTGGCAGTAGTTTGTGCTATTCAAGATTGAAAAATTTTAAGTTTTGTTAACTGAAAAAAAAGAATGCTAAAGTGTAAAGAAAATAGCTTGAAAAGTTTGGAAGTGTGAAGTGGTTGAAAAAAGATGCAAAGTGTAACCTAACAACGTATTTTAAATACAATTGATATTTCAATTCAGTGTTGATACCAAAACAGAGCGGAGCTTTTAGTTTTATTCAATATAAAAGAGTTATAAAAAGCATCTGATACCGATGATACCAACTTGGTAGGCGTGTGTTTAGAATTGCATCAGAGGTGCTTCTTTTCTTTTAGAGTGGTAGTGTCATATATTGCATATATGAAAGTATTTTACCAGAGGAGAGCCAATCCGTGCAGTGAATAATAGCGATTGTGAAAAATAAGAGCAGTGAAAAATAGTTGAAAATAAGAGACAGTTGAAAAGCGGGATTGAATTAAAAGATGCTTCAACACTCTGCTTTTACCCAAAACGCACCCAAAGAAAGAAAGAGAAAAGGAATAGATTTACCTTCAAAAATAAGAGATATAACAAATGCTGGAAATTTTTTTACAAAATATATCGAAACGCAAGAGTCAGTGTACCAAAATTGTTTCTTTGAGTAGAAAGATATACTGCATGTCAAAAGTAATTTAGCACCCCTTAGTTTTACTATGTAAGAATACATCAACTTGTAATTATAACTCGCATCAACAATTTTTGCATCATTGATCTTGTGATCTATTTATTTTACCAACCTATAAAACTCAATTAAATCGCAATCGTAACTATTAAGATACCGCAATGTAGAGCTGATTAACTGCAGCCGAGATTCGCACAGCATTCAAGTTGTGAGAAAATTACAGTTTATTCACATCCTTCCCATCTCTAATTGTTAATGCATATGAATCTTAGTCGGTGGCCGCCGTATTGGCCGACAGGGCGTTTAGCCGACAACCAAAAAATGAGAAATTTAACCGAAAATTTAAGTAAAATGAGCAATAAATCTTATTCTTAAGCTGTGATTGGCCAATTTAAAAAACTATTTCGTAAGCGGGCAAATAAACCGCAGTTTTTTCATCAACTAGTGTAACGAAGGTCTATCCGTGGCCGGACCGTATTTTACCGCATCTGGCTATGCCTCGCGGGCCATGGCCATGCCTTAGCGGCCCGTGGGACTTCATATGAATCTATCACAACCGAACTACTGATTTATGGACCAATTATGGACTTTTATTACCAATTATGAAAAAACTGTCATTTTTTCCTTGTCGCCTAAACGCCCTGTCGGCCAATTTTCCTAGCTCCATCTTAGTCATAGTCAAACAGGCGTGAAAATTTATCACTTTTAGCGAAAATTTTCTTTTTCATTGGAAACTTGGATGGATTTCATCAAATTTACATCGGTCTATCTATTACGTAACACATCTTTATTATCGGAATATTCTAGCTGTTGAAACATTGCCAAGAATTCAATTTTATTTCATATAACTAGAGGGCGCTAAGTTAGTTTTTTGTGATCACTAAATTTGAAAACATGTCGTTTACTGGAGAAGAAAATTAACGAATACAGTACTCGCCGGGGAAAAAACCACAGAATATTAACAATTCCTATTACACTATAGTACAAAAAAGCTACGTATACCACAATTTGTGCGCTTTAAGCGTTAATTTTGCTCAAAATGTTTGATTGTCGCAAAGGCGTGAAGAAAGACGTGAAACGTTGGTTAGGTGATCAAATAAGCAAAAGGATCTGGTTCGCTTCGAATCTTTGAAAAATTACAAAAAAGTAGAATTGCATTTTCAAAACCTTTTTTTCAACAAGATGATGTTTCTTTGCATGAAGAAAAGATTGTCAACAATTTCTTCAAAGAACAGGTGCGGGGGGTACTGGAATGGTGGGCAAATAGTTTAGATCTGAACGCAATTGAAAATTATGGGCAATTGTGAAGCAAAAATTACGAAAACCGAGAGAAATTTTGGACAAAATTGGAAGAAAAGTGGTCAAAACCTTGACTCAGACGTCCTTATTGATTTGTTTGAAAATAGTGTATTTCTGCCCCCACAGATTAGTGAGACTCATTTGTTGAAAAGCTGAGTCAGATAAGCACACAAACTTATTCCAACAGTTGAAAAGTTAGTTAGTTAAAACATCGAAGGTCGTCAAACGATGTAAGATGCAGCAATAGGCCGCAGTTGTTATCAACAATAAATGTTTGCCTTTCGCCAAAATTGGATTTCTTTGTACAATGTAATAACTGTGAGTCAATTCCACTATTGATTGGAAATGAAACCATTCAATGAACATGAAAATTGCTATAACAGGTCATGTAAACTAATAAGGGAAATAGTTTAAGCTCATCGTTAATCTATTTGGGGAATGTTGAAGAGACAGTTAAGTAGGTTTTGATTAGCGGAGTAAAAGAAGGACCATTAACTGACAAAATTATCTCAAGGATGAGAAACAAGTTTTCTAAAAAAATATTGCCTAATTGCTGTTATGAAACAACAAAGTTTCCCAGAAAATGGAAAGAAATAACATTCTAAAATTGCGAAATGCTACCGCAAAAGTTAATTGAAGCTTTATTTACAGAGCGTGACAATATTACCTTGAAAAACAGCATAGCTAGACCTTCACTTCCGTTTTCAAACAGTAAAACATTCATTTTTCTCAAGTGGAAAAAATGAAGTTCTCGAATTTCAAAAAAGCTATCATCTTTCTAATTTAAATTGTATTTTGAAATTCATTGTGTTGGCAATTTTATATTCTGAAGAAAAATTGATATTAAATGTCTGAAAAAAGTTGCAAAACGGATAATATTTGCCAGCAAGGATTTGAAACGGGCTTCTAAAAGCACTCAATTTCACAACTACTCAAATGTTGTAATGTTGTACATGCTGGACCAGCATTAAAAACGGTAGATTTTTTTGAAAATTATCACATTATCAAGTTATTTTTAGTAATTACTTGTGAAAAAATTTTTTACTGGTAAATTTCTGAATAGTCGTATATGGTCGATAAGAACATAGCTACATATTCAAACGGTGAAAGTTCTGTATGTTGGCTCGAAAGAACAGAAAGAAAAGATTTTTTGCTAAATTTAAGATTGCCACCCACAATTTTTCACAAGAAGTCAAATCAATTCTCTAAAATCAAAGCCATTGCGCAACAATTTGACCAAATTTATAGCATTTAAAATGCCACAAATGTGATCATTAGTGTTGTATATAAAACCGATGGTATATATATATATATATATATATATATATATATATATATAATACAAATAATGTATTTTTTCTAGTTTTGATAGATTCACGAAATGGCAGTTTCATTGACGAAACTAGCAACAGTTCTGCTAGTTTTACAACTATTGTTACTTCGTGGATTACACCAGGAACTTATGAATTATCTGAAATCACAGAAATGAAATGACAAGAAACCTATGTTAATATTGAAATAAAAGCTGATAAGAGTACAATGTAAAGTAACACGGATGTAACACAAATTGTATTTGGTTTTGATGCGGAAAACTCATTTTCATCTTAGCTTGAAATTAATAAACAGACTCATTTTTGGGGTCAATATAACACTAATAGTATAGGTTGCACATTTTGATTTGACACCATTAACAATCATTGGATTGTTTTACTCGGAGAAGAAAATAATAGAAAAGTTATTGATATGCTAAACTTTTAAGTTATGTGAGTCTGCAGGTCATTTAAACAGTATCTCATTTAATAAATTTTTTTGAGGCTCTTAAAAGGAGCTTGAAACACTAAAAGTAGTTCTCTAGTCTTTTTACGCTATTTTTCGCTTCACTGATTTTTTTTACATTAACTTTTTTCCTCAATAATGGGATGAACAGGTAAGGCCTAAAGAGCTTTAAGCATTAAGTAGACCAGCAGCTTGCTTAGAACCTAATGCCTTACTAGCATGCAATTATGCGTTTCACCATATTCATTTTGAGGAGACGATTTCATGCTGCGAAGGGCAGTTCATCTATCTTTGATGAAATTTATCCCCAATAAGTCGGCCCTCACTCATCCCCTCCCCCACATGCCTCCATTCCACCCTTGTCGACTTGACGTTTGGACCTCCTTATCTTCCAGCCCCTCTAATTCTACCAAAAAACCCTAACCCAAATAGCTTGATCCCTCTAAACGGTTGACCCCCAGTAATAATGCTAGCATCTTTAGGTCTCAGTTGGCAACTACTGGCGCCAATCGCTTGGGGGTCGTTGGAGAACTTTTTGACTGATTTTAGTCGGATATGCTATTTAACAATAATCCAAGAAAGAGAGGACAAAATTGAATTTAGCGTCAATAGGGAAATCTTTTCATATTACGGGTGATGTATTGAGTTTTACATCACGTCTGTTTATTAATTATTTTTCCAAAATTTCTTTTGCTTTTCATTTTTGATTTAAAAATTTTGTTTTTAAGTAAATTTAGTTTTTGCTTTTAATTGTAGGTTTTTTAAAATTATAATAAGATTTGCTGCAAGTTGGTGGCTTTTGATTCCTTTTCAATTCAAAATCTATTATTTATAAAACTTCAATCAACAAAGCTACTGATACTTTTATTAAAATGTTGTTGAAAGAAAATGGCTTTTAGCCTGAATACATCTTTTAATTACACCGATGATAGAAACAAGAGTAAAATATTAAAATGTAAATTAAATAATTGTACAGCAAAGAAATAAATAAACAAATTCAAAGAAATAAAATAGATAAATAAAGAAATAAATAAAGAAATAAATAAATTAATAAATAATAAAAGCGGAAGAACGCTAATCAAATTTGACCAATTCATATCCTGATAGTAAATATGTTACAGATAATGCTGGATTTTTATTTGGTGCCAATGCTAACATTATACTTGTAAACGTTGGTTTACTTGAGTTAATCAGTTCAAGTAAACATGAGACTGATGGTTCAAGAACAACTAAACAAATAGATCTTTGTCATTTAATATCATTGATGTAGAAACAAATTACAAGTATTGATAATGAATAATAATTTGGTTCTGTCAAAAATCAAGATGAGAAGTCAGTTCAAGGATAAAAATGCAGCTGCAGAAAGAGGTTACATGTACATGAGCATAAAAATGAGCAATTTAGGTGGATTTGTTTATAATTTGGAAACAATTTCATGAGGTCATGGATTGAAAATCAAATTGAAAAGAAACTTTAATGATGTAGTGTTGTTTATTGTTAATGCCAAAGCTAATGATATTGATAATGTAACGTTGAATTAAAAGATTTACATTGGCGAGTATCTTCAAGTAATCCCAATACTAATAACAGAAATTTTGTAAAGAGGATTAAACTAAAAATTTTTTATTGACTTTTGTAATTTTGAATGATACCCATTCATAAGAACAAACCTAACCCAACAAATTTGCTATTGAAAAAACTCATGACAAAATTATATTTGTTATAAAGAAAAAAATAAAATGTTTACGTAAGTTTGGATTTGAATTCTATCCAGAGGAATTAATCATATTTCATTATGGAACTGACAACTATAATGATATTCTAAGAGAGATAATTTTTTTAGGTTTACAGAAATCTTTAGCTTATGTGTTTCTACTTTTTACCATTTCTTTTAGTTAGTGTTTTATTTGTATTTTAGTACTTTTTTATTATCATTTTTCTCTTATCAATAAAAATAAGGTCATTGGTTTTTTTGTTTCATTATTTTCTTTAAATTTTTACTGCCTCTACATTTTGCTTTATCTGTAACCACAGGAGTATAATTTTTTCACGTTCATTTTTGTATACATAGGTGAAAACGCTTACTTCTTTGGCCATTAGTTGCAAATTTGAATAAATCAGGAGTTTCTGCTTTCGGATTTCCGTTGCAGCGGATATCCCAATCATACTAAAAATGCCCTCGTTGGATTACGCGCTTTTTTCTTCCAAAGTTAAGTACTAAACTGTAGCTTTACCTACCTACCTACACTTTTCAAGATGTCATTTTTATCTATTTGCTTCTTTGTTTCATCAGAACCAATTCATGATCTTCTTCTTTTGCATTTATTACCATTTCAATTGAACTGTTCTCTACCGTTCATTTTTGATATTAGATATGGCACTATAATATGTTCCACCTAACCAACACGAAATAGAACTTTTGAGACTATCCTTTTCTAGAAAAAGGTTGTGTTATAAAAAAATTAAAAGTATTAATAATACCTTGAGATACAGAATAAATAAAATGCAACAATAATAAAAAATTAAGGAAAATTTACGCGAAAAATTATGATCTGTTCTTGTTCGTTTAAAAGTCTTTATATAATTTAATTATTTTTTTGTCTTCTTTATTATCAATAACCTTATCGTTGAAAAAAATTTTTTACAAAACGCTGAATTTTTCACCAAATTCATTAGAAAGAATGTATATTGAGAATGGTTAATATTTTTGTTCCAGAACTTAGTATTAAATTTGTATGTAAATGGACCGCATGCTGCCCAGTCTGCAATACTTTTGATAAAGAAATGGTTCTATGTATACCAGTCAAAGTAATCGATGTTGATATTCCAGTTGTGACTGTCGATTTACGCATTTTTTGTCACTGCAATGTTAACAGACTTCTTATATGTTTTTTTTTGATAGTTCAAAATAGTTCAAATAGTCAATCTTTTATTAATTTCTGGCATGTTTCTTTTTTAAAATAATATTGACATAATTAAAAATTTTATTACGAGAATTTGCGTCCATGATCATTCTTTTATTCACAATTGATAGGCTAAGACAAAAGTTGACACTAACGTTTTGCGCTGATTTGTTTAACTGAAACTGAGCTCATTTCACGCATTTTATATTTCAGGTGCTACTGTTATTGGAATGGTTGTCTCTTCACTCATTGTCTATAGTAAAACCTTTTTTTTCTAATTTTTTTTCTAAATTTTTTTGTTGCCAAATGGTTAGTAGTGGAAAAAACAGGGAAATGAAACACCACTAAAATTTTGTTTTATTTCCTAACACTATCAGAGGAAACCAGCCACCAGCAAAATTTGTTCCTTTCTCCTAACGCTAATCACGCATGTCGAGCAGGAACAAATTTTGCTGCTTGCTGGTTTCCTTGTTTTATCCAAAACTACATATTCACTCTAAGTCTAACATTAAAATATGAAGTGTTTTAATTCTAGAAAAAAATAATATACAACTCACCAAAATTTTTGTTTTATTTCCTAACACTAATCACAGGAAATTAACCAACACTAAATTTTGTTCCTAACATCAATCACACATTTCGACTAGGAACAAATTTACTATTTGTTTCCTTAACCAAACACCACTCAAACTTGATTTATTTTCCTCATAGAAACTCGGAAATGAAACACCACTCAAACTTGATTTATTTTCCTCATAGAAACTCAGAAAATAAACCAAGTCGTCTGCTATCTGTTTTCCGTGTTTTATCCACAACTACAGCCACCAATAACATTTAACCCCTTCTCCTTACACTAATCCATCAATAAAAAACTACATGACAGATAAATTAATATTATACTTGTAAACATGCTCCTTGAATTGATTTCTAGTATGGCTATATCTGTATCTATGAAGATAAATACACAATCTACACTTAGCATTTCTAAATCTATAGTAAGAAATATGTTTATTAACCCCACACATACAACATGTTAAATATAAATTCTTATGATTATAATGTTTTCCTAAATGTTCAATATAATCCTTTACTTTGACTACATTCTCACATATATAACAAGAAAATTCAAATTCTTTACAATTATCACAACACTCTTTCCAAGGCTTATTTTTACACTTATCACACTTCATTTTTTACTTTCGAAAAATTATTTTTTCCATAATTTTCCCTAACAAAATACACCATGTCTCACTTAACAAACAGTAATGTAAACCTTTGTGATTTATGTGATTTATCCTTTGGTTCAAGGAAGGATTTTCTCAAACACACTTTAACAAACCAACACCAGAAAAGAGCTAGGGATATTATTATGGATCTTGATGAAGCTGAAACTAAAACTAAACCTAAAGCCGAAGACAACATCTACACCAGAATTAAATCGGCGAAGCCGTTGGGGAACCAAAGGCAGTGCCCCTTTCACGGATATGAATGTATAGAATGTCATGAAGAATTTAGGAATAAAATAGCTCTAACTACTTACTCATATAGTCATCATCATAAGTATCTAGAAAACACAGAAGACTTTGATATAAACTCCAGTCAGAACATGAAAAAATTTTTTATTACTGATAAAGGGGGGAATTACATTAAAGATATAGATGAAGCAACTAATTACTCTTTAGAAGAAATTAAAAACTGCTACCAGTTTCGTAGAGTTAAGAGTTTTAAATATAAGATTACAGTCGAGTATGATTATAAGAAGAGAACCAAAGAAGACGTTAAGATTGCAAAAATATTTTTCAATACTGACTACATTAATAATAATGCGATTTATGAAAATGGAGACTTCGCGGATTGGCTAAACTTCGAAAAGGAAACATATGAAGGTTATGGTTATGATTTCGAGTTTCTTGGAATAAGAAGTATTCAATTAAACATTGAACCAACTAAAGCATCTATTGGTAGCTATATAGATTTACCAGCTGATCTCAAAAACTCTAAACCGATATTAAATATACGCAATTCCAAATACAACTGCTTGCAACTAACTGTTAGTGCTTGGCTATATCCAGTCATAGTTAATGCAACACGTGAAAGTAAATATGTAGGTAAACTAATTGAACCAAAACAACAATATGAAGATGACTTTGGAAATATATTAAGAATACAGAAATTATACAAAATTAATATTTGGTTATACACTCCTTGTGGTGGGGTTAAAGTAGAATTGTTTAAACCAGTGGATGACTTTAATGAAGATAGAAACGATGTAAGAATACTAGTTTGGGGGGATGGTACTACAGAACACTGTGCTCTAATTAAAAACATAGAAACCTTGTTAGATCGACCAAATAGAATGAATCTCAAATTCTATTACTGTGATAGATGTACATATTGGTTTGATTCAAAAATTAAATATGACAAACATGAATGCAACAACTCATTCAAACCAGAGATTGTTTGTCCTAAGAAAAAACATATTACTTTTATAAATGAACACAAACGTCAGAATATAAAAGATACTATAACTGCCGATATAGAATGTTGCATTGTTGAAGTCCCAACTAATGATTGTAAATATGTAATAGCTGAACATATTCCTATAGCTGTGGGTTACACCTGGCAAGGTAACTTCAAGCACTACTTCGGTCTTGATTGTATCAAATGATTTGCTAGAGATTTATTAGAGATAGAAACAGAAAATAATTTCAAACATAATGAAAAGATGATATTCACAGAAGAAGATAAATTATACCATGAAACTAATAACACTTGTCATATCTGCAGCAAAACATGTATTAATCCGCGAAGCGGTTACACCGATAAAGTAAGAGATCATTGTCATGAAACTGGTAAATATAGAGGACCAGCATGTAAGATATGTAATCTGAGGTATAAACAACAAAATTTCATTCCTGTAATATTCCATAATGGCTCTGGCTATGACTTCAACTTACTATACAGTGAACTCTTCAAACAGAATAATGATAAAAGAAAAGTAGATAACATACCACTAGCTGCTGGTAAGTCTAAGATGTTTAGCATTGGTTGTCTCAAATTCTTAGATAGTTTTAACTTCTTAGCTATGCCTCTAGATCAAATGGCAAAGATATACGGATGTAAAACTAAAACATTATATCCATATGAATACTTTGGTTTAGATGACTTGGGAACCACGACAAAGTCGTATGACAGCGAAGCTGCCAATGGTAGCAAAGCTACCTACCAAGAAGTTATAGGTAATCTGAAAATAGAAGACTTCAAATCCTCACTACATAATAAATTACCAACACAAGAAGAAGTAGATAACTTTAATAATGAAAACAGTCATAAAACTGGTAAAGATCTAACTATAGAGTTTTTACAGAATGATGTTGAAATATTAGACTATTGCATGAATGAATATGTTAAATTAAGCATGAAAGAATTCAAGCTCAATCCACTACATTACGTTAGTCTCCCAGGTTATAGTTTTGATTTTTGGTTAATGTCAAGTGGTGTTACACTAGATACATTGCAAGATAAACAAATGTTAGATGATTTTGTTGGAGCAAAGAGAGGTGGTGTATGTGGAATAATGGGTGATAGATATATTAATAATCGGCGAAGGTCCATCAGGGAACCTGCTTCGCAGATATGGTACATAGACGCAGACAACCTATATGGTTATGCAATGAAGCAAAATATACCTTATATGGACTTCCAGTTTACTACTACTACTACTACTCTAGACACTATACTAAATACTCCAGATGATAGTGATCATGGTTATTATATAGTTTGTGATATTGATTATACTAATGAATGTAAAGAGAGAACAGAGCAACTAGCACTAATGCCTAATAAGAGAAAGATAAATGATAATGAATTAGGTTACAGAGAAAGAGATGGAGGCAAAGCAAGATCAGGGAAACTGCTTCACAGATCAGAGAAATTAATCTTAGATCAAAACAACAAAACAGAATATATGGTTCATTACAGGATGTTAAAGTTCTATGTTAAGATGGGAGTAAAAATAACAAAAATACATAGAGTAATTAAATTTAAACAAGACTATATATGTAGAGATTATATACAAAACAACACAAATAAAAGAGCAACAGCTAAAACTGAAGCAGAGAAGGATGTAAGGAAATTATTGAATAACTCCCTATATGGAAGAATGTGCATGAATCCCCTACACTTCCTTCAAAGCAAGTTCTTGCATGATGAAGAAAAGATAATGAAAAGTGTAAGTAAACCAACATTTAAGAATATAACTAGATATAGAGATTATAGCCAAATAGATTATATAAAGAAAAAAATAGAATATAGCTCACCTGTATATGTGGGAGTAACAATACTCGAACTTAGCAAATTACACATGTATGTTGTATTCTATAATATTCTACAACCATCCCTCAAAGATCTAACACTTCACTATATGGATACAGACAGTTTTGTATTAAGCTATAGTGAAGGTAAAGTTAGTGATGAGCATATGGACTTAAGTAATCTAGACATACCTAAAAAAACTAATAATAAAGTCACCGGCAAGTTTAAGCACGAACTGGGAAGTAGGATTATTGAGGAATTTATAGCATTGTCCCCCAAAACATATAGCTTCAAAAATTATCCTAAAAACATTAAAGAAAAAGGAATAAAGAAGCATAGCAATGCTAGGCACATAGATTATTATGATGCATTAATGAATAATACACAGAGAACAGTAGATGAATGTAGAATACAAAAAGTTGGTGATAACATGACACCAACAAAAACAAGTAAGATTAGTTTAAATATATTTGATGATAAAAGGTTTTATGTAAAAAACATTAAAAGCTATCCTCACGATGAGAATCTATATCTATTCAAAAGAGATCTAATAAATAAAATCTGTGAAGCATATTTAAATTTAAACAAAGACCTACTTATAAATAATATTAAAGAGCTAACCATTAATGATGATAGGAAGTTAATCCTTGCTGCAATTACACTATATAATGATTTATTATAATTATAAAAAATGACTAAACTAGATAAACTTATAGAATTAAACAATCTAGAAAAACAAAACAGAAGAAATAGATTAGACGATAAATTAAAACAACAAGAGTATTATGGTGAAATAGAAGAACTATTTGATCCTTTAACTAAAACACTAAATGCAAACAATGAGCAGAATCTAGCATTAAGTGAACAAACATTAAGAGCAATAGATTGGCAAAATCAAGAGTTAGATAAACAAACTAAGATGATCAGTGAAAATGCTTCGCAGATTGGTGATACTGCTTCGCAGATCGAGCAAGCTGGTTACCAGTTTAATGAAACTGCTTCCAAGATGGGTGAAACGTTAAAGGGGACCATAAAGCAAACTCAAGATATAGCACCAGTTTTTGTTGATACAAAGACAGCCAAACTTCTTCATGACATGGGGGCTCAAACTAATCCTCAATTAAAGTTAGAACTCGTAGATTTACCTAGTAGGAGATATAAAATAAATGGTGTTGATATAACTCTAGAGCAGGGTGCATTTTTAGTTAGGGATAATGTATATGAGTTTTCAGAGGGATTTACTGATTTTCTTACTAAATCAAATATAACATATGATAATATTGAGGAAGATGAAAACAAAATTAAAATGTTTTTAAAGGATATTAGATATGATTTAGGAAAAGGGGATAAGAAAAGTGCTAGATATAGAACAATAAAACGTATAGTGGAGGTAAGAGATGATATATTTGGCAGGGGATTAAAAAGCAACCCAAATAGTTTAGTAGAAGGATTAGAACTATTAATAATAGAAACAAAAGCTGGTCATGATGGATTATATGATGAAATGCTAGATATATCTAAACAACTATTATCTATGAATATTATTAATCAGGAGCAACTAGACAGTTTTGTTTTTAACTATGGTAAATGATTAATGATGGAAAAACAACAACAACTCCTAGCTAAAGAAGTATTCAGTCCTCAAATAACAAAGTTTAGAAGAGAAAGAATAATACCATTATATAAAGATGAAACATGGTCAGCTGATTTAATTGATAAGTCATCTCTAAGTAAATACAATAATAATTATAAGTTTATATTAACAGTTATAGATATATTCACAAAATGTGCATGGGGTATTCCATTAAAGAATGAATCTGGTTTATCTATAACTAATGGTTTTAAAACAATCCTATCAGAGGGTCCACTGGGTGGCTCTGAAAGTCGAAAACCAGAAAAATTATGGGTAGATAGAGGTAGTGAGTTTTATAATAAAACATTTAAATCTTTACTTAAAGAATATGAAACGAAAATATATTCTACTTATAGTGATTTAAAGGCTGTGTTTATAGAGAGATTCAATAGAACATTATTACATATAATAAATAAACCAATGTTCATCAATGGTGATGGTAATTGGGTAAATATATTAAGTGATGCAGTCATAACATATAACAATAACATCCATTCAACAATTAATATGACACCTGTTGATGCTTCTAATAATCCTGATAAGGTTAAATACACTTTTAATTTTAAGAATATTAAGCCAAAACTTAAAGTCGGTGATTATGTTAGAAATGCAGATAAACGCAATATCTTCTCTAAGGGATACACTTCTAATTGGAATAAAGAACTATTTAAAGTTAATGAAGTTCTAAAAACACAACCACCAACATATAAGATAGAAGATATTAATGGAGAGATAATAGAAGGTAAATATTATGAACAGGAACTATTGAAATCTGAGTTTGATTTTGAATCCAATAATAAAGTTTTGGAATCATTAAATATATTTCTTAAAATAAATAATGACAAGAAACAGATTCAATCAGGCTAAACACCAATAAACATCAACATCAACAAACAACTTAACATTAAGTAAGGCTCGTGGGTTTTTCCTTGAAGATAATGATAGTATTGATATGAAGGATACCTATAAAATTACAAATGTTCATCCTCCAATAGATGAAAAGGATGTGGTTAATAAAGAGTATTGTGACAATAACTTATTATCCTCTTCTAATAAAATTGATATTTTAAGTAGAAACATAACTGAACTAAGAAAAGGTGAATTTGATAAAGTTACAACTAAAATATTACAGCTAAATGAAATACAAGTTAATGAAAATCTACTTAAAGAATTCATTAAAACAGCGAAAGAAGTCACAAATACTGTTAACTTTTGTAATAAAGTTGCTGCAGATACTATCTCTAAATATAATCAATTAAAACAAGAATTTGATAATAATAAGTTTAATCAGATCATCACTAACATACAACTAGATGAAATGTTTACTAATGGTCTAAAGGAAATGAAAGAATACAATAAATCTCTTAGAGGTGTTATAGTACAATATATAATTTCTATACTTTTACGAAGTAAGTTACTTGATAATAAAGAGCAAGACAGACTTGAGATGCATTATGGATTTAAACAAGAAGATATAACAAAAGAAATAGAAAGTTTTTTTACTAATGAAATTGAGTCGGCCAACAGCACCGAGTGAGAGCTTACTGTATCCAGATTTATCATCAGTATCAGAACGGTTGATGCGCGAAGCTGCTGCTGTCAATGAACAGCAGATAAACGAAAAGATTCAAGCTAATAATAAATTTAACAATAATATTAACATTATAAAAGATATTAGAAATTATTATGAAACTGAAACTAATAATTATAATAGGAAGTTAAGTAGATATAAAAATTATATTAACATAGCTGAGATAACAGAAATACTATTATCATCAATTGCAACAACAGCAACAACAACATCAGTTGCATTAACAGGTATAGGATTACCTTATTCTATACCCACAGCGTTTGCTACAGCAACTGTTTGTGGTTCATTATCAAAAACAATTAATACTAAAATAAGAAATAAAATTGTAAAATATTCACAATTGTATATTCTAGCTAAACAGTTTAGTGATAAATTTAATAAACTATATACTAAATCAATGAATGATAATAAAATAGATAATGATGAATATAATGAATTAGTCAAGGTTTATGAGGATTATAAGAAGAACAAGAAAAATAAACTAAGTGTTTTTTAATCTAAAGTTAGTAGTGTTTAGTTATAATAACATATTTAGTAATAATAATATTAGTATTAATATTTATCCGCGAACAGACTCCGTCTGTGGTAAACCAAGCGGTTACACCGATGGCAGAGCATGACCGAAGGTCAATCAGGGAACCTGCTTCGCAGATCGATAGATGTAGAGTTAGAATTAAATTATCTCTTCTTTGTACCTAAGTATAAACCTCTTCCTTTTTGTACTACCTTAATACCTTCACCAGTAGTTGCAAATTTAATTAAATCAGGTGTGGCTGATAAAGCAGCTCTAGGGTTTCTAGATGCAGATGCAGTTCCTATTTTACTTGCAATCTCTAATGCTCTTATTGGATTATTAGCAACTTTCTTTCCAAAGTTAACTGTTGCTTTACCAACACTCTTAAAGAAATCTTTCAATCCCTCAGCTTCTATTGTTGCATCAGATACTGTCATTGATTTATTCCTTCCACATTTAGTGCAAGATCCTCATAACATTTTAGTACCTTTGGCTGAGATAACTCCTCTTATATTATTAGTACCACTATAATGTCTACCACCAACACAATATGAATTGACTTTGAACTTATTTAAAAGACTCATTTCTATATATAAAAAATAATGGAAGTTAAAAAGTATAATCCTTTTGTTCTTATTAGGCCTAAGCCTAAGGTTAGGCCCAAGAATAAGATTAAGCTTGAAGCTGGAGGCTTAGCTCTAGAGAATAAAAAGAAATTAGATATTATTTATGCTAAAGGTTTTGTTAATACTAATAAGAAATAGTTGGGTATTAACAAGAGTAACAATTAGAGCTGACTAGCTATTAATATAAGTATAGGTATATGGTTATGTATATAATTATAAAAATAACTATATTATACTATAATTATAATTATCGCTAGAGTTATATCTAAAATTATAATTATAATTAAGACTTAAATTATATCTATGATATAAAATCAACCATCTTATTACCATCACTACTCACACTAATAACCTTTCTAGTTAATACTAATGCATGACATATAACATCTGCAACTGCAGCACTAAATTTAAAATTAAGTTGTATTGGTTGTGGACCTATATGATCCCTTTGATATCTAGTATCGAATACATATATTCTGTAATTACTTTTGAATGTTCTGTGATTTATATATGGTTTTATATTATGTGGTAGCCCATTATAATCTTTATTAAAGCTAACAATCTCTTTAAAAACCTCATTATAATTATTGGTTCCATAATTAATATTCATTCTATCCTCGGGATAAAACTCACTACCAATCTTACAATAACATTCAGTAACATTCGTTACATCAAATGTACTTGCATCATGAGTTTGTTCATTAACATTATTATTTTCAAAACCAACTATTATATATTGCGGTCTTTCCATACCACTTTCCATACCCAGATCAAACAAGAAGTTAGTAGCATTGGGTACATTCTTATAAAATGTCTTCCTTTCATAATAACTAAAGTCTACATTATTCATTTATTTAAACCCTTTTGCACAATAATTCTATTATCATTACTAGGATCAGTACTAGACACACACCATGATATATCTCTAATTTCTATATTACCATCATTAGCAACTGCACCAGGATTAGCATTAACTCTATATAGAGCTCTATCTTTATTATTCCTTTTTAATATTAGTTTAAATCCTAAACCATATATAATCTTTTCTAAATCATTTACGAAACCAAATAGATCACTCATCTTAACCATCATATACATATGACCTCGTTCTACAGCAATATGGTCACCTTTAAGTTGACTATCTCTATTGCCCTGATTTCTAACAAAACCACTCTCATATTCATCATCAGTGCTAGTTAATAACTTATACATCAATAGATTAGGATGACAATGATCTATATATTCAATAGTCCTACTACCACTAGTTTCAAGCTTAATTGAACTGAACAATGCCATCATACCATAATTAACTAATCTGATATTAGCATCATTAGCAAATACACCAGCAGCATCATTTGATACAACAAACTCTATCTCTAGATATGAATCACGCAAATTTAAGTGATTCTCTTCTCTATTGAGTATGATATTAATATTGGTATTAACCGTATTCATTGTTGCTAGATTATTTGGTTTATACTTTATAATCTTACTTTTGTGTATATCCTTATTGTAACCATAAGTTGTATCCAAATTAAAATCCATTTTTATTAGATAAAAAATGACTGATCTACGAAGCGGTTTCACCGATAGTTTAATGTTAAGAGAACTACAAAATATACACGAAGCTTTAACTAAAACTAAAAAAGAGCATACACTTAACTTTAGAATGATAAAGCCAACCGAAAAGTTTAACTTTAGCGAACCTATACTTAATACATCAAAATTAGGTTTAATTAGATTATCTGTTTATAATTCGGTGTTTAATGTGAATAGGAAAAATAATCAATTTTTATATGCTAGAACTGTTATAGAAGATGATGAAACTTTACTTCGGGCTCTTAGCTCTGACCCTAACCTTAATCCTATCTCTATCTCAAGCCCAAACATTACATCTATACTTAATTATAATTATAAAGGAATCCCGTTGCTATATTCAACTATTACACCGGGAGCATATGAGTTAACTGACATAGCAGAATTAATAAAAGAAGAAACTGAATGCAATGTTATAATAGAACCTGATAAGAATACGATGAAATGTTTAATGGAAATAAAAGAAGGAGCACTCAGCTTTGATATAGAAAACTCACTAGCCTCATTACAAGGATTTAGAAAAATAATTTATAAAAAATGGTAGATATAAATCTCAGAAAGTTATTGATATTATGGGTTTTAGTAATATTAACATTCATTGTAATGTGATATCTGGTGTTAAAGATAATGGTAAGGATACAGACATACTATATACTTTTAATCTAACTGAACCACCAGGTCACTTGATAAATATTATACCAACTAATATCTTGTATCAAAATGTAACTAAAGATAGAATAGAATATACAGAATTTCATATTAAAGATGAGCATGGAAGACCTATAGACTTTAATGGTGATGTATTAAGTTTTACTTTACATTTGATTTAGACTTAGACTTAGACTTATACTTAGACTTAGACTTATACTTATCTGCGAACGAGCTCTGCTCGTGGTAAGCCAAGCAGGATCCCTGATACTTATACTTAGACTTAATTGTAAAACTCTCCGATCCCAATTAATTCTTAGTTTACCATTAATATTTTTATTTTTAGTTATATCAATGACAATATAATTATACGGTTCTTTCCATACCTTATTACATATATTAGCGAAATCATTATAACTAAGTTCCACATTATTAAAGAAATCTTGAAATATAGATATGAGGGCTTTACCTCTCTGTTCAAATAAAATAAATAGATTACAGTTCTCTCTAACACTTTGTCTATCCAGAGAGAACAGGTTTTGATTAAGATATATCATATTACAATTATTATGTCTACCTCTACAAAAGTATTCATCAATAACTGGTTCTTTGGCTCTAACATCATCAAATATCATTAGTTTCTTTAAGTCTTTGGGTAGTTTATCAGGAGATGGTAAATCTTTTATATCTTTAATAAATTCAACATCTGCTTTTGGGTTTATTCGTTCTATACCATGGTACTGATCACCAGTAGGTCCAATGATGTATAGCTTATCAAAGTATATACTAGCTAAAATTAGTTTTTTCAATAAGAATGTCTTACCACATTCACTAGGACCAGATATTATACATCTAAAGTTATCTGGAAATTCAGCTTCAGTAATTATATCATCATCATTTAGCCATGAATATAGATCATCATTTTTGTTTACAGATATCGGTGAAACCGCTTCACGGATATTTTTAGTAGGACTATTACTAATGCTATTACTATTGCTATTCCTATTAGATTTACTCCTTTGATATTTTTCACCAAATAAATCTGCGAAGCAGGTTCCCTGATATATAAAATTATCTCTATCATAATCATTATCATTATCATTATCATTATTAGCAAAGCTACATCGTAGATCATTATCATTATCATTATCATTATCATTAACATTATCATTATCATTATCATTATCATTATCATTATCATTATTAGCAAAGCTACTTCGCAGATCTTTATCAATGACAATATCACTATCATTATCATTATCATTATCATTATCATTATCATTATCATTATCATTAACATTATCATTATCATTAACATTATCATGAACATTATCATTATCATTAACATTATCATCAACATTATCATCAACCTTATCATTATACTACAACCTAAACAAAAACACTCATATATATTCCTGGATATTTACATTGATTAACTAGAATATTCAAAGCAATGTTAATTCTAAATCCTCTATCAATAAGACAGATCATATATAAACAATAAGCCCCACAATAAGATTCATCATATTGTTGTATTCTTTCATCAGAGCCTAGATCAACATATTCTTCTAGGAATAATGGTGGGGTTTCTACACCAAAACTATCAAAGTAATAGACAGGACCACCTTCTCTTCTTATAACTAAAACCCAATGTGTACCTTCAGTTGGATGTAGATTTACAATAATGTTGGAGTTAGGTTCACTTACCATTTCCGGTTTATCATCTCTCATTACAATCTCAATTGGTGTTAGACTTATATCTTTACCTATATCTTTTATTCTGATATGACTCATAGCATTATTATCAATATTAAATTTAATATTAAATTCCTCAAAAGTTAAAATAAGCATTTTTTATATAAAAAATATTATATTTATCTATGTTTTCATTTATAAAAATGGAGACAGGTAGTGTGGTTATAATTTTTATTTTCTTAATTATATTTTGTTTTATAATATATGATTCAATACCGAGTGAATACGCAAAACTAGAAGAAAGCTTTGGTGGATTTATGAATAGGAGTCTAGTTAGATTTGAATATGAAAAGTCACCATTACATACTAATGTTTATGGTGGACCTGGTACAGGTAAAACATATTTTATTAGACAATACTTAAAATTATACTCAGTCAAAGATCAAGATCAAAATCAAGATCAAAATCAAGATCAAAATCAAGACCAAAATCAAGATCAAAACCAAGATCAAAACCAAGATCAAAATCAAGATCAAAACCAAGATCAAAATCAAGATCAAAATCAAGATAAAAACCAAGATCAAAATCAAGCTAAAAATATAGTTGTAGTGTGTAAAGATGACAGAGACTGGATAGATCCTGAGTCTAATAAGTTTTATACCGGGTTTAATAAATGTGATATAAATATGATCACAAAAAATAATATGCATAAATTTCAAAATTGTGTAATAGTACTTGATGATATGGGTGATAGGTTAAATAAAGATATAGGTTATTATTTACTGAAGGTAGACATTATAATATTCAAATGATTGTAATGTGTCATAAATCAGCTCAAATAAATAATATAGCAAGAATGAGTTGTGATACTATTTAATTAACAACTTATAATGGACCTGATCTATTTAATAACTTTAATGAAAAATATAAATGTGAACATGACTTTAGTAAAATAATTAGTGAAATAAATAGTAACTATTATAATTGTACAGATGGAATGTCAGATGAACTTCGTTATGGTATAATTAAATATAATAAAAAGGAAAATAATTTTATTATTATTAGTAGTAATAGAACAATGATATTTGATTCAGGAGTTGGTTTCCTTGATTTAAAAGCTCTCAGTTTAAAAGATGAGTTAGGAAGAGAAGATATAAATAAACTTATAGCATATATGAAACCACTCATGATAAATGCAACAGATAGAAATGTTATTAGTCATGATAATTATCAGTTTTATTTTAATAAACTTCTTACATTAAAAGGTATTAAAATACAGAATGATGTTTGAACTCAGGAAGTGGTTAAAGCAAATGGTCTTAGATTATTTTCAACTATTTTAGGTATTATGAGTTCAGGTTTAATGATATATAAATTCATGAGTCCTGATATAACAGTAAGAAATGCCGGACATGTGGCAACTGTAGCGAGTACTATGTTGAATAGAACAAGTACATTATTGAACTATGGATTTGGCAGAAATCAAGATCAAAATCAAGATCAAGATCTGGAACATGAAAGGGAATATATAGATCAGCGAAGCTGTTACACAGATCAGCGAAGCTGTTACACAGATCTGCGAAGCAGTTACACTCATAAATATACTGGAATTTTAAATAAAGAAGGACGAGAGACTTTAAACAGTCTATATGTAAATAATGACGAATTTAGAAACGAAATTATAAGTTATGTTAAAAATAAAATGCAATTAAACCTTGAAGCAATTTTAGGTAAGAGATGTAAAACTAATATACTCAATACGTTAGGAAATAAATATTTAGCAGAGTGTATCAAATCTAAAGATAATACTAAAGATGTAATTGAAATCTTGGGTAAATATGTTGAGTGTAATTGAAATCAGTGAACGAACTTTGTTCGTGGTTTACCAAACTGCTTCGCAGATTTGACCAATTATAAATGGTTATAAAATGTTTAGAGTGTAACTACAAATGTGGAAACATTGCTTGTTTAAAATATCATTACGAATCATGTCATAAAGATAAAATTGATAAATGTATATGTGGTAATATAACAATAAGTGCTATTTGTGCTAATGATTTTTCTCCATGAGGTTGTTCTTTAAAAAATGAATCTAGTTCTAGTTCTAATTTTAGTTCTAACCCTAGTTCTACTTCTATTTCTAATTCTAGTTCTAACCCTAGTTCTAGTTCTAACCCCAGTTCTAACCCTAGTTCTAACCCCAGTTCTATTTCTAGTTCTAATTCTAGTTCTGATTCTGGTTCTGGTTCTGGTTCTATCTATGACTACAACTCTGACTCAGATCCTAACCCCAACCCTAACCTTATCCCTAACCCTTACCCTAAACTTATCCCTAATCCCAACCTTAACCCAAGCTCAGAAGTATTAACTAGATGTTGTAATAAGTGTAATTATATAAAACCACTAAATAATTTTGATGAGGGTAAGTATACATGTAGAAGTTGTACTTCAGCTAAAATTAATTGTCCATATTGTACTTCTGTTGTGAGATATGATGGGATACGGGCTCATGTAAAGAAACAACATCCAGATATAGAATTGACTAAAGGATTTAGTAGAAATCTGGGAAGCAGTTGGTGAACCAAGACCGAAGGTCCTTACACTGATCTGGGTGAGAAAACAATTATTACTAGAACTGTAAGTCCATTAGTTTTTAGCCAAACTGGGGATCTTCGAATTTGCAAAACAGCTCCGTTGAGCAGCTTCACTGATGGTTGCTCATGTAAATATTATGATTTTGTATTATTTCTTATTAATAATGGAATAAATATAGAAAAAGTAAAAGAAAATATAAATTTATTGAAAAGTATAGATAATTTGAAATGAAAATATATATATTATAAATACAAAATGGAAATGAACAGATGTTTAGCTTGTAGAAAACAGTGTCATAGTATAGGTGAAATCGTTAATCATGTTAAAAATCCAAATCATGATAAACAAATTATTTCATCCTATTCCAAGTATGTGGATACCCCTAAGAAAATAATAGACTTTATAGAATACAATAAAAATATAATTGCAAAAGCGGGAACGTTAAGGGATAGCCCAGACCCTATGGCAATAACGATGGCTGAGATGATGATATATAATATATCAACTACTAAACCAGCGGATGTAATACCTGAACTATATTAATGAGTAGTAATATAACAATCATTTTTTATATAACTGTAAATGTTATAATTTTGTATTATTTCTTATTAATAATGAAATTAATATAGAAAAATTTATAAAAAGAGGGAATCGCTCTTCAAGAGTGAAAAAGAGCGATATTTCTACTGGGGGATCACTCCGAATAAGAGTGAATCACTCTTAAAGAGCGAAATGTAAATTTTGCATTTTTTGATCGAATAGAATGTAGTCAAAGTAAAGGATTATATTGAACATTTAAGAAAACATTTTGATGATAAGAATCTATATTTAACATGTTGTATGTGTGGGGTTAATAAACATATTTCTTACTATAGATTTGGAAATGCTAAGTGTAGATTGTGTATTTATCTTCAAAGATACAGATATAGCCATACTAGAAATCAATTCAAGGAGCATGTTTATAAGTATAATATTAATTTATCTGTCATGTAGTTTTTTATTGATGGATTAGTGTAAGGAGAAGGGGTTAAATTTTATTGGTGGCTGTAGTTGTGGATGAAACACGGAAAGCAGATAGCAGACGACTTGGTTTATTTTCTGAGTTTCTATGGGGAAAATAAATCAAGTTTGAGTGGTGTTTCATTTCCGAGTTTCTATGAGGAAAATAAATCAAGTATGAGTGGTGTTTGGTTAAGGAAACAAATATTAAATTTGTTCCTAGTCGAAATGTGTGATTGATGTTAGGAACAAATTTTAGTGTTGGTTAATTTCCTGTGATTAGTGTTAGGAAATAAAACAAAAATTTTGGTGAGTTATATATTATTTTTTTCTAGAATTAAAACACTTCATATTTTAATGTTAGACTTAGAGTGAATATGTAGTATTGGATAAAACAAGGAAACCAGCAAGCAGCAAAATTTGTTCCTGCTCGACATGCGTGATTAGCGTTAGGAGAAAGGGACAAATTTTGCTGGTGGCTGGTTTCCTGTGATAGTGTTAGGAAATAAAACAAAATTTTAGTGGTGTTTCATTTCCCTGTTTTTTCCACTACTATGGTTAAAATTTATAATATTTATCAAAAAATTATTTTTCAGTAATAAAATTATAAGATACTTCTAAACGTGATCTCTTTTTAAAACAAAATTCAACTTTGTATAAAACCATAAGTTTTCCCAGTGCTAAGCGTTTGTGTCTTAACCATCACCATCGATCAACAAAACCATCGCATAATTGAATTATAGCTACAACTCAATTAAATTTTCTATTATCAAGTTCTTTCTTCAGTGTATTTTTTATGGTGACATTGGCTACTGCATTATAAATTTTATAAAAACTTATTCAGCTTCTCTTAGTTTTTACATCAAGGATCTACAGTTTTTGTAAAAAAGACGGATGCTCCTATTTGCGTTACCATCAGCTTCCAATTCAGGCAGCCTTTTAAATTTTTTCTAATGCAGTATACTGGCTATTTTACATAACTCATCGACATTTTTTGTCAGATAAAATATAGTTGTTACCACAAATACTCTTCTTTTCAAACGTGTTTGTCTTTAATAGGATTAGGTAAATTTTGCACAATATGTTTTTGATTCTTGTAACTATTATCACTATTGTCGAAGGATAGTCGGTGATCTTTACTTGTTATTAAACCTAAGGTCGCTAGGACAAACTGTTTACCTTGGGTAAAAATTTTTGCCAATTTTACTACTTTGTTTAACAATCATTTATTGCAATTTTGGGATACAATATTTAGATACTCTAAATTTTTTTAATGTTTTCAAAGTGAATTTTAAGTTTTGGTGATGCTTTTACATAGTTTTCATCTTCTCTAAATGCAGCAGAAAATTTCTTTTTTATAATGTGGTTGTTGGTTGTGTTTCTTAAGAACTTCAATAAACTTGTTAAACGCTGTTCAAAGAAAACTGATGCTTTAGAAACTTTTTTACGTTTATCTGCATTTCTAACATTGTCAGCTACTTTTAGGTTAGTTTCCGACTTCACACAGAAGCATCAACTAATGTGATCTTGATCGTTCTATGATGTTTGCTTTTAAATGTTTTTGCTGCATCAATCAATAAATTTATCCAATTGCCATCTCCATTGATGAAATAAGGTTTCTGGATTATATGTAAAAGTGCTTTGTTAAATCTTTCAATAAAGCAGTTTTTAGGTCTAATACGACTAAATTGAGTATAAAATCAAGTTATGTTGCTTTATATGAAACTCATTGCCTCTCACAACAGTGGTTTTTTAAATTTTCGCACATTTGATGGATTATCTAGAATAGACTCAAAAACACTAGTGTTAGATATATCAGATTTGCTAACCAGCTTCACTGATTTGTTTTTTAATGAAAAAAGCTCAGATCAGTTATTTTTTCTGAGAATTTCTATAACTGCTAAAGCATAATTTTATCCAGTTTTGTATCCACCTAAATATGACTTTTTAACTAAATCTGCATACAATTCTACAACCTTATATATGGCAGTGATTGGTTTTATTTGAAAATATTTCAACTTTGGACTGTTTGCATCTTTGGCTAGTTGTTGTTTGCTCAAAAATCATTTAACGTAAACAAAACCAAATTTATATAATTGTTTTCTAATTAAAATTGCACTTGTCAAATACTGATTTTACAACTTTAAAACCATAATTTTATGCTCAGTTGATGTTGCTAGTAAAAGTTTTTCTAATCTTTATAATAAATTATTAGGGTTTCTTAAAACTACTCTCAATAACACCTTTATCCCTCAAAGTTTAGCACTAACACTTAAAAATAATTCGAATAGTAAAAGTCTAAAACTTTTTATTTCATATTTATTGTAGCATCATTCAATAATATTATTCAATTGCCATCTCAATATATAAAATAGGGTTTCTGGATTATCTGTTAAAGTGCTCTGTTTAATCTCTCATTAAGACAGCTTTTAAGTTACTATAAATTGAGTATAATAATTTTTTATTTTGCCTTCTATGAAATTTTTTGCCTCTCTCAACAATAGTTTTTTATGTTTTTTCACATCCGACGGATTATTTAGATTAAACAAAGAAACATTAGGGTTGGATATAAAAGATATGCCAATCAGCTTCACTAAATTTTAAAAAAGAATTGCTCAGCTCATTTGTTTTTTCGAAGCTTTTCTAAGACTGGTAATACATATTTTTATCCTGTATTGTAATCCTCTAAACTTAATTTTTCTACTAAATCTGCACACCATCTTACATCTTTATGTATGGCAGTGATTCGTTTCTTAAAAAATATTTTAATTGAGGACTGTATTCATCGTTAGCTCGTTGTTGTTTGCTCAAAATCACTTAACTTAAACAAAACCAAAGCTATATAATTACCATTCTTGTTGTTGCTAGTAAAACTATTTCTATTTTTTAAAATGAACTTTGCGATTTAGTTAGAGTACTCGCTATAACAGCAACTTTAGCTCTAAGTTTTAAAAATAATTCCAATATTTAACGTCTAATACTTTTTATTACTACTTATTGTTGCATGATTCAATAAATATATCCAATTGTTATCTCCATTGATGAAATAAGGTTTCTGGATTAGATGTAAAAGTTCTCTGTTAAATTTCTAAAAAAAACAACCTTTAAGTTTATGAAACTCATTGCCTCTCTCAAAAACAGTTCTGTAGATTTTCTCCCATCGATGTTTATCTAGAATTGACTCAAAGACATTAGTATTAGATATATAAAACATGACAACAAGCTTTACTAATTTTTTTCATAATAAATGCTCAGCTCAATTGTTTTTTACAAGCATTTCCATAATTGGTAATACATAATTTTATCCAGTTTTGTAACCACCTAAATATGACTTTTCGAATAAATCTGCGCACCATTTTACGTCCATTTATATGGCAAATTTGTTTTCTTTAAAAAATTTTTTAATTGAGGATTGTTTTCATCTTTAGCTAATTATTGTTTGCTCAAACATCATTTTGAAGTAAACAAATGTATATTTTTGTATTATAATTACAATTGCCATTGTCAGATACTCTTTTTATGTTGTTAAAACCTCAACTTTGGACCCAGTTGTTGTTGCTACTAAATATAATTCTATTCTTTTTAATGAATTGTAGGGTTTTATTTAGACTACTCGGTATAAAACAAACTTTAGCTCTAAGACCTAATAATAATTCCAACAGATAGCGTCTATTAATTTTTTATCTCCTTTAATGTAATTATGGTCAATATCTCCAGGGAAAATTTTTTGTAAATCTTCTCCCATGTTTTTCATTTGCACACTATTACTTTAAAAAACTAGTTGCTCTGGCATGATTTCATGCTCATTACTTTTTAGTTTGATTGCATTTTGGTTTTGTTGCGGGCATCACTTCCACTAGTGCTAATTTTACCTTTACCAATATCTCTTGTTGGTATTATCCTTATTCGGTTGAATTCTTAAGAATTTGTTTTCGATTGAACATTGCTTTTCCTACAGTGTATCTTAGTTACATTACCATCATCCTCCTTCTCTCCAGACGTTTTAATAGAAAGCTAACGCAAGTGATTCGTGAGCCTTTAGTTCTATTGCTTCATGCATATTTATTCTCTATCTGGCTCTGTCTGTTCTTTTAATGTTTTTGGTAGCGGACCAAGCGGCTCTTCTATGTTATTATAGCATATTGTTGTTGCCTTAGTTTATATTTTGATTTATTCATTCCGTTGTTGATTTTATTTTTTTTTATTTTAAAAGTATTAAATCTTGGCAACCATAGCAAGATCATATAAAAAATTTTTGTATGGCATGTATGGAACCATGTATGATATATATGTATATATATATATATATATATATATATATATATATATATATATATATATATATATATATATTCAATATTTCAAATCATAAATTATTTTTAAAACATCATACGTTGCATGCTAGTTTATGTTAAATCCTGAGGTCTTCTATGTCGATTGATCTGCATTCAGACCGTATCAGTCAAACGTCTTCTTTCCCAGAGCGCCAAAGG
The DNA here is from genome assembly GCF_964194025.1 of Convolutriloba macropyga. Taxonomy (NCBI): domain Eukaryota; kingdom Metazoa; phylum Xenacoelomorpha; order Acoela; family Convolutidae; genus Convolutriloba; species Convolutriloba macropyga. Next base: position 76,606,392 of record NC_134469.1, on the reverse strand, counting down.
GTCTAACTTTAAATACAGAAACTAGTATTCTTGTATCGTATAATTGGCTAAATGCTCATTTGTTTTCATTTATTATGATCATTTCATGTCGAATTGATTTTAATCTAAATTGGTTGACATTTTCTTGTTATTGCGAGCGTCAAAAAAAAGTTTTCAACTTTTCTGAATATTTTGGGGAAACTTTGAATTCAACTTAGTTAATTGTCTTTTTTATGGTGAAATTAAAATATTATTTGTGTGCCTTAACGTTTGCTTCTGTTGTATAAACACTTTACCAACGTGATCGTTCCTTTTACTTGAGTTACCTTTTTAATGTATAAGTAAACTATCTGTATCCATATAACCTAAAATGAAGTTGTCTTTCCGTCCGGGGAGCTCCACAAAACTGAATTGAAGTATTATGGATCCTACATAATTGACTTCGTCTTTGTTAACCAAACAAAAATTTGTCTACAGCGGCTATAAGCGGCTACTGAACATCAGTTATTGGTTGTTATGCTGGTTCAGCTAGCAAAACTTTACATCTATGCTGCTTATTATTTTTTTCAATATCTTATCTGATTCCAACAACTTTCTCTAACATTTCCAATCCTTCACTTATCATTACACGTTATTTTATGAAGTATATCTTTTATTATATCACCTATGATTTTTGCCTCATTTCTTGTATTTTATAGTCAATATATTATTTTTCGCATTCTTTTAAAGCTTTGACTAAACCAAAATTTCAGTATCACCTAAAGATACACCATAGTTCAAATACCAATTTAACTTTCTCCCTTCTATTACATACTTTTCTCGATTGTATTGCATTTGACTTATCATTTGACTTTTAATTGTCTGTTGATATTATAACCAACTGTATTTTGTAATTTCAAGGATAATTTTCAGTCGTCTCATTTTTAATGTTACCAATTAAGGGGATTGAGTTTCTCAGCTTGTTGGCACTTGAAGTTTCCTTTATGTTTTTTTGTATTGATGTGACAATAAGAAGTTTCAAAACTATTTGAGATTTCGATATAGCACGGGTCGAGACCGAATGGTTAACTTGTAAGAACCTGCAAGTTTCTTGCAAACGATGGTTAACTTGTAAGAACTTGTAAGTTGAATGGTCAACTTGTAAGAACTTGTAAGTCGAATGGGTAACTTGTAAGAACTTGTAAGGCGAATGGCTAACTTGTAAGTTTCTTACAAGTTCGTTCCGGTCGAGCCCAACTCTTATTGGTTGATTCAATTTCAATACATTCAGTCATTTACCGTAGAAAGCGCGTGGGAGTTAGTTGCTCTGTTTGGATAACATAATACAATTCGACCTAAGTAGACAAAATGGTTACTTTTTGAATTTTATCAATTCGTGAGAGTTCCTTTTGCAACACCCTTTTTAATAATTTAATTCACACTTTTCCAGATTCTATTTTTCCAAACATCCGCTTACATTCATGTCTTGCAACGTTTTATTTACGGCTTAGTGCGTATGTTTGTATGTGTTTGTTCGTGTGTGTGAGTGTGTGTATGTGTGTGGGTGTGTGTGTATGTGCGTGTGTGTGTGGTCTGTGTGTGAATGGTTAACTTGTAAGTCGAATGGTTAACTTATAAGAACTTGTATTTCGAATGGTTAATTTGTAAGAACTTGCAAGTTTTTGATAGAAAAACTTGCAAGGCGATGCATCGCCTTGTAAGTTTCTGCCAGAAACTTGCAAGTTCTTACAAGATAACCATTCGGCCTCGACCGGGGAGGTTTTATAGTTTTAATTTGACACAAATGAGTTCAAATTTGAACGAACTTCAAAACAGGTTCCCGGAAAATGTGTAATTCGTCGGTGATCATACGATTTCAACACTGCCAAAAATCAATCTTTTTCCTTTGTGCCCCACCCCCAATATGTTTTATACCACCCTTCTACAGAGCTTGTGCCCTTGCATGGTAAATCATTATGTAAAAATTTTACGTCTGGGGGTGCAAGTAATATACACCCACTCACCCACTAAGCGGGGGGGCACAATGGGAAAGATCCAAAAAATCTTGTTCAGCTGCAAGTTGAAAAAATAATTATAATTACGTTTTTGTTCCGTTTTGTTCCCTCTTGAGGGGGGACTATATACTCAAATGGGTTTTTTTGTTCAGACAATTTTGGCCGATCGATATATTCATCGTAGAGAGTTGAGACTGGTAACAATAAAAAACCTGTCCCGCGTAGAATATGGAATTAAAAAGATTGTTTTGATTTTCGTTTTTTACAGGGAGTTAACAAGGTTTAAACTTTTGAGAAAATAAAGTTAATTCTGTTGATTTTATACACACTTTTCGGAATTTTTGATTAAAATTTCGCCCATTTTGCTAAAATTTGTTACAATTTTTACGGAAGGAGTTGTTGTGTTTATTCTTAAAGACGAAAAATATTGTGGGCTATTTCTATTTAATTTGTCAAAAGTTGCTAAATTAATCACAAACATCAGACTTTTTCATCAAAAACAGCACAAAATTTGTTTCTTCAGTTCACTTTGAAAAAATTTGCAGAAAGTGCACACCCAAACACCACCAACACAAAATTTGTAGACTCAAAAAGGGACTATTTTTACTTCAATTTCTGTTGCGAGTGCTCTGTAATTAAATTTTTGCCGTCTTTTGCTAACTTTATTTGTTGATTATCTAAAACGCAGCATTTATTTTTGATTTTTTAAATAACAAATTGTCTATTTCTATGACATTAGAAAAATTAAGTGTTCTTAATGGAGGAACAACCTAAGCGGGGCTAGTTTTGGACCAATATTGGACTGTTACGATTCAAAAATTTTTCGAATTGCAATCGGTCGGTCTTTTTTATTAAAAAAATTCGATCTTTATTATGTTAATTGAATAACAGAACATTTCCAATCAAAGCTCACTAGTAATGGGTCCCATTGGTTTCCTAACAAGCTCTAAATTACATTATCTATTTTATTGCTTTAAAACTTATGTTCAATTTGACTTTTAAAAATATTTGATTTTTAGATAAAAAATGGCTTATTGAACTCTGCCCCATTTTTTTTTAATTTAGTCAACATGTAGCTTAGTCACAAATTTTAGCTAATGATAGGTCCAATTGGCTTCTTACTTAGCTCTGAAATAAATTATCTAATTAATTGCATAAAAACTTATGGTCGTTTTGACTTTTAAAAATATTTGATATTTAGACAAAAAATGGCTTATTGAACTTCTCCCCTATTTTTCATTTAATTTGGTCAATTTGTAGCTTAGTGCCAGCAATAAAAAGAAAACTTCTCCTTTCTACTGAATTCAAACTCAATCACTATTGCGGGTTTACGCCTTAAGTTATGGTTTTCCGGCTTTGATACCACTAGATTTCACATTTTTTTTATTTTTAGGTATTTGCCCATTTTGCATGTTTTCTAGATCTATCAAACTATCACTTAAATTATAAATCATTTATCCATTTATAGCGTTCAAAACAAAACAATTTGATAATGTTAAAATTAAAATTATTAAAGATATAGACTATGGTTTTTTAAGGCTTCGACACTACTTTCTCGAAGAATTCTATAGAGTTTTTTTTTTAATTTTGTCTTTAATTGTTGTTTTTACTTTGCCTTTTTAGTCCTTTGAAATTTCCCGAACAAGGAGCTGGTTTCATTGGCTTTTCATAGAAGAATAGATGAGCCGATATTCTGATCTAAGAAGATAGTTGATGGCTTTTATCACTTTGAAAACAATTGTTTTCCAAAAGAAAAAAATACCTTATATTCAAAAAATTGTGCTTCTATTTTCTGTTTGTTATAAAGGCCAAATATGACATCTTGTTGCTAACATAGGGTGTCAAAAAGAAATTGTTGTCACAAAATTTAATGTTTTTAAAGAATTCTGACTTAGTTTTGAATTTACTGGCTTTGACACGGGTTTTTCAAAAAGAAAAGTAAATTAATTTTTGATTTTTGACATATTTGACGTTTTTTGTAGACTTAAAATATTGTAAGACTGATTCTCGATAATTCCAGGTCTCATGGGCTTCTTTTGGATGAACAAACGAACCTATTTAATTATTTCGTTTTGTAAATAATGATCTAGTTTGTTTTTTCTTTATGTCTACTTGTTACCTAGTTTCATTAATGAGAGGTCTCATAATAAATTTTTGGTGTTTGAAGAAGGTGCACTCAAATTTATTTTCAGGGCCAAAATATGGCTTTATGGCTTCGAAATTGTTTTCTGGCAAGTTTTAATTGATTTTTTGTTTGTTTTCTATTTGTTGTTCTTTTTTAACTGCATAAAATATTAAATACCGACAGTTCTTAATTCCTTTCTATAGAAGCATTAGTAATTGTGAACCAAAGGAAATTTTGGTTAAACTCTAATGGTTTTCGTTACTTTGAAATTAATCGTTTTTTTTATAAATTACGCGAATTTTTCAACTTTACTGTATTTGTTCTTTATTGTCTAATTGTTACCAAGTCTTATTATGGACTCGTCCCATATCTTTACTGGTGGAATATTTATTTATTTGTCTAATTTCAGTTTTATCTACTGCTATTTTGACTTTGTTATTAATTTTTTCTAAAAACGGACATAAATTGATGTAATTAATGCTTGTTTTTGTTTCTCGTTTTGCTGCTCGCCTTTACCCACTTTCTTAATATTGACATATCTCATCAATCTAATGCACCATGTTTTACTCCACTGAGTTATTTGCTTTGTAGGCTCTCTTTTCGTTCATACAGAATTTTTTTTGAAAAATACTTGAATTTTTGGTTTTTTCTACCTGTTCCTCATTTGGTAGACAATTATGCCCAAATTGTGGATGAGCGAGGTCGGAATGTTAAGTGCAATCGCACATTACCGAGCCTCCTAGTTAGATTTTAAAATTGAAATGGAAATCAATGGTTAAAAATTGTTGGACTTCGTAAAGAATTTTTGGTACATATGTATGGGATAATTCGACTGAAGGAAACAATCCTTGCTGAAACAATACAAAATTTTATTACCTCCGGCATTTATAAGTATTATTTCGGACTTTTTTTACAATTATGCTATCCGACATTAAAAATTCGATTTTTACAAGAACCTCGACCTGATAAAATTTAAAAAATATATTATTATACTTGAAAATTTTAATTCAAAGCATGCTAATTCTCCAATAAAATTATAGGAAAGTAGCGCAATTTAAATCAAATTGTCATTCGGGTTGGTAAATTGAGAGATTTTATATTTTTTACATAGAAACAGATAGTAATTCTGCTACATGTAAATTTTGCAAATTTTACGAATTTTTACAATTGCATGATAACGCAACCATTGAAATTGAATTATTTGTTCAGTCGGGCCTTTCCCATTATAGCCCGTCCCCTTGCTTAGTGGTCATATAACGTATGCCCCTCCCTTACCGTAAATATAACATAGTGGGGGCCCCCAAAATTTCATCGGGGGCTATAATGGGAGAGACCTCTTTTCATCAACTCTCGTTGGGATAACAGAAGACTCAAACTTATCGAGGGAAGGACATGCTATCGCACAACCAGAACTGAAAGGATTTCGAACTGTGCCATATATGAAACTCTTTCATAATTAGACTACTTATTTGACTGCTTTGAAGCCATAGGTAAAGTGACTTCTGCAGAGCCACGTAACCTTGCTTAAAACACGCAGCTTGCACGTTTTGAAATGACGAAAGTCAATGAAAGTCAATTTCTGGCAATGTCTATAGCGTCTTTTGGCATTTTAACTTCTGGCACTGCGACTTTCGGCATTTTAAAACGTGTACGATCGTGTTGTAAGTCAGGCAATTGTTCTTATCGAGAGTTGACTAAAAACAATATCACACCGTTTTTGTTGCTCTCTCGAAGTTATTTAACTACTTAGCTTCACCGCGTGGTTTCATAACTTCTCGAAGGCCGTATAAACTATACTAGGCAATGTTCATCAAATAAATTCCAAACTATTTTTTGATAAGTTTATAGCATTTTAGCACCCAATTTTTTATGAATCCTCTGTTGTATGACTGGTTTTGTGTTGTATGTCAGAGCACAAATTTTGTCTTTGAGATGCGTTTTGGGTTATCTTGGCAAAAATTGCTGGTGATATGACCGGAAACTAGAATAATGAGATAGTAGGAACTGTCCTCCTCCTTAACCCCCCCCCCCCCCCCAGCAGATTTCGACCATACATGACTAGTATTTATATTTTGCTTACTTTCATAACGGGATGTTTAAATTTAAACTGATGGACTTACCTTTTTATTAGACTATACAAAAATAATGATCAGAGCGGAAACATACATTAAGTTGTTCACACACGGTTTTGAAAACAAAAACTTAGCTGGCGGGTCCCGGAGGGGGGGGGGGCTGAGGAAGCAGTTATTCCATGCAGAATTTTACCTCAACAGCACAATTTAATATAGTCACCAGGTCGTTTTCAGATATTCAGACATCGTAATCTTCTTCATGGTTCTCTGGCGAGGGTGATTGATTGTTGAGAATGATTCCATTGTTTTTCTGGTCACTCGATTCCACCTTGGTCAAGTCAGCCCCGAAACAGCTTCTTACAGCCGAAATCAGCTCTCGTATCTTTCTTTTGATGTATGAGTTATTAAACGAATACAAGTATGGGTTGAGCAGAAAGTTTAGGCCGTACAACGTTTCGGTTACGAAGTACAGTCGGTAAGAAAAAGTTTCCGTTATTGTTGTTGGGAATAAATGACTCATTACCTGTGAGAGTGAACTTGGAGCCGAAACTATAATAAACAGAACACTTATGAAAAAGAATGTTGTTGTTAGGTGATGCTTTTTGCGTTCTCTTCTCAACTCGGCCGGGGTTTTAGAACTCGCGCCCCCGCCATAGATTGATTCGGATAGTCTTTTCGGCAACAATGAACTAAGACGTCGCACATTTTTGGAGAACTTTGAAAAGGTTGACGACGAGGAGGGTTCCTTTTTTATGAATTTTTGATCGGATATGTGTTCAACAGACCTGCTTGTTTTCACGTTGACTTTCGTAACGTCTAGCAGGGATATTTGCTTGCTAAAATTTCCGGAATTAGCACAGGTAGTAGTTTTTCGCGATTCTGAAACGGATTCAACTGGGTTCGAGTTACTTCTAGTTAGAGAAATTTTGATTTGAGGCTGGGCAACTTGTAAATTGTTTTCAGTGGGCAACTTACTAGCACCATTTGCGCTGTTTTTATTGGCGAGTGGTTGATTCATTGAAGTCAATTCGAACTGGCTTGTGGACGATCGATGGACTAGCTTTTGACAACCGCAAGTTAGCAGAGCTTTAAACGGTAGCAGAATTGGTAACCAGAAATTATTATCGCCAAATTGTTTGGATATCGATTTGTACATCACAAACATCAAAATAACAACAATCCCAATTAAGAGAAACTTCATGTACACCCATATAAGAGTGAAAATGTGTGAATAATCTTTGATTTCATGCGGGTCAAAAATACACAACACCAAATCGAACGAAGCAAAAACAGTACTTGATAAAGCAACTATGAGTAGATACTTGATAACGTTGGAGGTCTTGAATATGACTTTGTAGCGAAACGGCATTTTGACCGCGACATAGCGATTCAAAGTCATAACAATCAGAAGTAATAAGGAGGCTAGGATTAAAAAGGTATATGGTACTCTTCGAATTACGCATTGAAATTGTCTACTAACTAGTTTGTCAACAAAAATATCAGTTACGTTGAACAACCCAGTCCATGCGAGATTCAACGCATACAAAGCATCGATAACGAGGTTGGTTAGAACTAACATTTCGCTCGCTAGTTTGTTCGTCTTTCGAATAAGCAACAAGAAGATTGCCAAGTTGGCGAGAAAAGCTGCAAAGCCCATAAATAAAAGTATGTAAGAAATAACCGAAAATAACTGCTTATCAAAGGTGCTTAAACCATGACCAGTTTTGTTTTCCTCAGCTTCTAAAGTGTCCAAAATTTCCAGGGATGCGTTAACAGAAGCCATGTTAAGAGATAGTATAATGAAAAAAGTGTATGGCAAAAATTGTTAGTAAATTTTAATAAGTTTGATGAATATAGGTTCTCGCTGACAGATAAACAAAAGGATATTTCAATGTAGGCTGTTTCTATTCAGAAAATGTCATTTGAAACAATGAACACGCTGTTGTAATTATCAGGAACTGGGAAAATTGACAAATAACGAAACTAACGAGTTTTGAACATTTTGTAAGTTGTATGAAGTCTGTATATAACATTTTTCACGCATTGCACAGTTTAAAAAAATGGTGGCTAATAATAGCGCTGGTAATGTCGTTTAGAATGAAATTATATACTATCTATTGGGGGTAAATTCGTGTTAATGATAACAGCACTGAACGGGAATTGGGAAAACAGACGTCTCAAATCTCATTATCTGTCAAGTAAGATCTCTAGTCTACATATATATGCACTCTTATCACGCTTTTTGAAGTCTCTTCATTTCATGAATGGGAGCAAAGCTTGAGGGATGAAATTCACACCCTTGTGATGCGTATTCCCCTCGTATACGGGGGAAATTATCCCGGTATGAAAAAATTCCCTCTATTCTCGTGTAAGTTTAAGTGACTTTTCGCTCATTCAGAACCAATCCGAAGTGTTCCACTTCAAAAACAAGTGCAGCAAAATGTAAACAATTATTGTTTACTCCACCCCCGTAGTTGTTTTTTTGCAACTACGCAATGAAATTTTGATTGCTGCTTGTTCCAGGAACGCATTAAGAAAATTGCTTTATTTTTTGTGGAATAATAACTACAATTTTAATAATAAAATACTGCTAGAATTATAGGTAGGCGCTTTTGAGGCCTATAATAGCAGCAGAGTATAAATGATTAAATGCTAATGTAAGAGGTATAATACTTGTGAAATAACGGTGTTAGTGGTAAATTTCAATCCATTTTTCCATAAATTTGTATCTCTCCCTCAGTTGTGGGGTGATTAGTAAATTTTCCTGACCTAATAAAGGAAGCACTTCCTTCTAGTTTTCCCAAGTTTAGGCTCAAATTTCTATCAATTCTCAACACAATATTCAATTCACCATTTTTCCTACACCGCAATATTAATATACAACTTCATTATTACATGCAGATATGGTAATGAGGGGGATATTATCTAATCCTATAATGCCTTCTAATGTGTTCACTCCCCCCATAGTTGGTTGTTGAAATCTTTTGGACATTTCTAGGATTTAGTTTCAAATTGCTTTATTATTCAATTACAGTTACCTCTTTATTTCTCATGCAACCTTTGCACATGAAATAGACGGCCATACGTACAGGGGGAAAAATACATCCATAGCTTTTACCCCAAATTCTGTTTTCGGTCATTCTGACTTAAAAGGTAGTCTTAAAAAGGCCAAAAAATAATCTCCTCAAGATTTTTGAAGGTAAAAAAATCTGCATAAGTTAGAGATGAGATTACTTCTCGCTGAGGGATAGGATAAACTTTCAGCTTCAGAAAGGCTGTTATAACTATGACCTTTATTTCGTGCCTATCATTTCACCCCAATTTTAGTTTTTTTTATAGAATTGGTACAATTAATATTCAATGTACGGGATAAGAAGGCTTTGAGTGTTAATGGCTCTAAGATTAACACTTAATATTAGAGATACGTAAGGTCTTAGTGAAAAGGGTTTGAGACAAAATGATTTAGGAACGAAAGATATGATTTTTATAAAACAGGGGGTGGGGGGGGGGGCATGAATTGGGGTGGAAAGAAGTCGGAACCCGTAAAGCGTAGCTGTAAAATATTGTAATTTTTTTACTCTAAGTTTCATTCGATCACATTCCATGTTTTAAATTTTGCATAACATCACATTACGTTCACAAACATCGAATTTGAAGCAGGAAGAATATGTTATTTTTATTTGGCAATAACCGTTTTTTTTCAAAGTCAAGTAGCAAATGCAATTTGAATTAAAGCGAACACTCGTTGGTACAACTTTTATAATTTAAGCACCAGACAAAAACTTGTTAAAATTGCAAACACAACAATTTTGGACGTCTATTATTGCTCAGAGAAAAATATGCGCTACGAGGGCATTTGATCGAAAGACAGTAAATTTAAAGAAGAAAGTTGGGACAATAAATGGAAACAGACATTGTGATAAATTCATTTCAAGTTGCACGATGCGCTAAGACATGGCTATGCATGGCATCGCATGGCATGACAATAATTGCCAACGAGGTATGATCAATCGCACTACTTCATAATCAAAAACTGTTGATTGCGGTTTAAGTAATTTCAATAAAAATAGAGATGACGCTTTCTCTTTACTTTCTATTTATTGTTCCAAAATAAATAAAAAAATCGTATTGTTTTCGGCGTACAGTCCTTTCGATTTACTGTCCTGTCCCCGAAAAGCTGTTCCCCTATTTAAGAAGACCGCAAAAGTTATAACTAACAACAAAGCAGAAATATCTAATCTAACCAAGGAAGCACTGATAATTTTTATCCCCGCGACGATAAACAACTGAATATGAAAAGAAATAGTCTATAACATTAAACGCTCCTCCTCCCTTCAAAACCATAATCAAAGCAATGATGCCGGTTCATTTTACGCGTGAACAAAACCCTCATAAAAGGTCCTGGAGATTTTCTTTACCCTAAAATTCTGGTCGTAAAAGCATTTTCCATTAAAGTTGTAAGAAGTGAACATAATGAAAAAAGTGCAAAAAGCGCAAATCAGAAAATAATCTTAAAATCAAAATGCGATGTATTTCGAACGGGTTTGATTGAATTATCGCAAATAATGCTATAAGTAACCTAAAAAATTAAGTTTTTCGAAAAGGTATTAAATTTTTCAATACAGTAAAACTTGTCATCCAAATTTAATTTACTTCGATTTATGAGAAGAGAGATTATCTCTTGGGGTTAATTAAGGGTGGCGTGGGGTGCGGTAATATGGGGGGGGATGATCAGTTGCAAGTGGTTTGACTCAATGACTCAATAAGATTGGCCGTATTCCTTTTGAGGGCCAATATGGGCCAGTCCTATTAAAACTTATGCCCAAAAATTGCGATATCATGTTAGTTATAATATTAGTCCTCAAATCCATATCAGTAGTGATGTGTCTTTCTGGGCAAACTACGGGGGGGGGGACATAAGTGTCTTCCCGTAAACACTACGGGGGGACACAAGTGTCTTCCCGTGAACACTACGGGGGGGGGGCACAAGTGTCTTCCTGGGCAAACTACAGGGGGGGGGACACAAGTGTCTTTCCGTGAACACTACAGGGGGGACACAAGTGTCTTCCCGGTCAAACGACAAGGGGGGGACACTTAGATTTTGTCTTTGTTTTTTCTATGAACCTTGTGAAGGGGAGGGGGACACTTGGATTATAAATAAGAAAAAATAAGTTTAAGGAAGCCAACCTGGGAGAACTTTAAAATCCTTGCGGAAAAAGGAGCTGTCATGTAGACTTAAACAATAAAAGTAATTATCATACCCTGCAAAAGTCATCTAATTTTCATTTGTATATAATGCTTGCACAAAAACAGCATGACACCAACTATCGCGACGGTAGATTTAAAAACCATTCATGAAATCTATAAATTAATAAAAACAGACTACGCAGAGCATAATGAAAGATTTCTTTACTTTTTGGCAACCTGCTTACACTTGGACCCTGATGTTAACCTCGAAATTGCACTAAATTTGAGGCCTTTTGGTGGTATTATTGGAATAGATAACTCTTCATTGGACAGTTATTTGAAAGCATTTAAAGTTCTTCGCTTACATGCAATTCTTCATGATGCCTCTGGATTCATTGCAGAGTATAGCCAAAAGGGTCCAGGATACTCTTACATTTTGCCTTGGCCAATGACAAACGCTTACGTTGGTCACCTGACAGGTTTATTCTTCTGCATGTTCGTGAAAACTTTTAAACCGAACTTATTCAGTTTGCTGGAATGTTGAGTCCGGATATTGTTGTTATAGATTTTGAAGGTTTTCGACACAAAAAGAGTGGATTCATTATAAACGAATTATCTGTTTGTTCAAACAACTACTCAGACACGGTTCTTTTTCTTCTTCCAATTTCCTTCAACTCGCTGTCCTCGAGTGAGAGGAAATCGCATCAGTGAGTAACGAAGCATTTGCATGGTATTTCGTAGGACAGTGGCAGCTAACCTTACTGGTTTCTATCACAAATATTTATTGCAATCAAGATCCGTTTTCCTACTGCTAAATTCTACGCAAAGGGAAAGGAGAAGACGGAGACACTGCAAAAACTCCTTCAAAAAGACGTCACAAAATTAGAAACATCGCTATGTCCAAAAATTGAAGAAATCTTCACTCCAGTAGAGCACTTGACTTGTTCCTTTCATTCATCTATACTACCATTCAAACAAAAGAAAAAGCATTGCGCAAAAAGAAAGGCACAGGTGTACTTTTATTGGATAACACTACCAACTAATGAGTTGTCGTGTGGAGAAAGCAACTCCTTCAGTTCTTCAAATGAACTTATCTCCAAATTTGACAGTATGCGTTTGCATTGCGAGTAATAGCCAGTTGACAGTGACTTCTCTGAAAGAAGAAAAAATTGATTCTCGTGGACAAACTGTACTGAGGAAGCAGCAAATACTTTGTAATACTGCTGAAATTGAAACACTAAAGAAATATCTTTCACTGCTGGAGTACTTTCAAATGTATCATGTCTTTACAAGAGAAAATGAAAAAACTGAAACTAACCCCTTTACCTACGCCCAAGTATCCAGTGCCAGTACCAGTACCAGATGAGAGTCTCCCCGATGAAATCAAAGAGGTAGCCAGAGAAGGGAAAGTGGAGTCAATTGTCTAATATGGCAATGACTGCGGATTCCAAGCGAGCTATAAAGTAACTTATAAGAAGGAAGACAAAAACTCTGAATTTATCACATACGAAATTATTTTGGTTAATGAACTAACTAAATAATAAACTAACAAATTACACAATTTTGAATTAAAATCATTTTTGAAAATCCTTTGCTTTCAAAATGAGTCAATCAGAAGATCAATTAGATTGCGCTGGTAGTGGAGGAGCAGTAATCACTTATTTGGTTTTTGATGATCAAAACCAAGAGAGACGGTCATGGAGGTTTTGCAACTCTAGATTACCGCGCTCTGAGGTAGTTTGTTTTACACAAGTTTCGATAATAGTTTTTCTTATTGTAGTTTCACTGACAAATTAGTTTTTTTCTTACTCGACTGTGAAGAATCAACATTTTGGTTTTCATTGCTATCGTGCACAGTTGGATACCCACTTCCAAATCCTAAGTTATGAATAAAATAATCTCAACAAGTGATCGTCTTTTCATGGCAGTCTGTGGTCCTTCAGGTTGTCGAAAGACCGAAATTATTTTTCAAATGCTTCTTAAGAATACGTTTTTCTCTAATTTCAAGTCAATATACTATTTCTATCAACATGATCAACCAAATTTCAAACAATGGAGCGTAACTTGAACATTTATTTTACCAAATTTTTGGGATTTGAATTCATTTCAGAGTTGGAATACTGTTTGCTCGTCTTTGACGATTCTTGCGAGGAAATTTTCAATGACAAGGAGTTTTCAAAACTTGCAACAGCTGGACACCACAAAAAAATCAGTGTTATCTATGTTAAGCATTATTTGTTTCCACAGAGTAAATGCTCTCGAAAAATTGATGTCAACACAGCACACATCATTTCGTTCAAATCTCACAGAGGTACACAGCAGATAAGTTATATTGGAAAACAACTCAATAACATAAACTTTTTAAAAGACAGCTATGATCATGCAACAAAACAACCATTCGGACACTTTTTGATTGATTTAGACCCAAAAACAACCGACTCACAACGTTATTGCTCAAATATTGTACCACCGGGGCCAACAATTTTCTATCTACCATCTTCCAAAGCTTTAATTACCCACCTCACAAATGAGAGAGAAAGAGATATGTATGTTGAGGCGAATGCACGAGATGTCGGAAAATATGCTAAAAAATTCATCAAAAAATCATCAAATAAATTTATAGAATTTCTCTGTGAATGCTTCCTCAACGTTATAAATGGAAACGTGCCCACAGATAAAGGTTTACTTGAAAACTACGAAACATCATTCCGAATTTTTTTTTCCAAAGAGACAAGTTTGAGGAAAAAGCGTCAGCTATTGGTATAAAATTTATATCTGCTTCGAAGCATAAGTCTCTTTTGTTACTTTTACTCGAGGAAGTAGTAATGCATGTGGAAGAGTTTGTCTTGATACCGAAAAAAATGTTTGTGTCAAAACAACCGACTAGGACAGAAATTTTGGATAATCCTATTTATAAACAGAAAGCTGCTAAATTGTCACTCCTCCAACGAAACCACCCAATAGATTTTGAAAGCAATGAGGCGACTGAACAGGAAACTAGTAAAACTAATATCGTGAACAAGAGCAAAAGAAGAAGAGCAAATAGTTTGATTTAAAAAGTGAATTGGACGATGGAATGAATGTGTACAGTCTTTCTTTAGTGATGATGGCGAAATTGAGCCCGTATTGAAAAAAAGACAATCAGACTTTGACTCTATAATGACAGAAATAGAATTAATGGAAGAAAACAAAATCCAAAGAGCTGAAATCATCCTAAACAAGATATTTAGTTCAGGAACAGTTTCCATTGAAGACCCGAGTGGCTTCCTTCATATTGAGGACAAACCTATGAGAGTTAAAGTGTCAACTTTTTTGTAGAACTTGCAAGAGCCGGCAAAGAAAATTGACCTAGCCGTGTACACAAATTTTTTGCACGAACTCAAGATACCCCCACACTTAGTATCCAACACTCATGCTAAAAAAGTTCTCAAAGAAGTTTACAGTGATGAAGAGAAAGAAGAGAAAACCGAACAAAGTCAAGGAGAATCAGAAAAACAACAGAGATGCGAACAGAGCAGTGCATGTCAAAGCAAAGCCTCCGTATCAAAACCTGCAGAACCAAAAAATCGAATAAACAAAAAGACAGAGCAGGAGACGAAAGGAAAAAATTGGTCTAACTATTAAAGATGTGAAACTACTGGATAGACTCTATTCCAAAGGTCCAGCATCATTCGGAGGTTCAAAGCGATTGCCAGATTTGAGCAAACTACCAATGACAAAAGTCAAAATTAATTTGGAAACAAAACCATCCTTCACAAAATATCGTTCACAGCGGTTGAACTTTCCGCGATTAAAAGTAATCGTCAACGATCTGAATGAAATCTGGTCTTTAGATTTAGCTCAAGTTGATAAACTTGCAAAATACAATCGTAATGTTAAATATTTGCTCGTAGCAGTTGACTGCCTCTCGAGGTATCTACGTGTTGAACCGTTTAAAACAAAGTATGCAAAAGAAACCGCAAAGGCCTTCCAAAACCCAATCAAACACAAGCAACCACAAAAAATTTGGGTTGATGATGGTACTGATTTTTTGGGAGCTTTCAAAACACTCTGCAACAAAAGAGGAGATCATTTGTATAGTACTTTCAGTGAAAAGAAGTCTGCGTTTAAAGAAAGAAACATCAGGTCACTTAAAAATATTATTTACCGATATTTGGAGGAAAAATGGATATATTCTTATATTAACAATTTGGATCAATTCGTAAAAACTATCAACTCCCGTGTTAATCGTATCAAAAAACTTGTTCCTAACAAAGTTACCAAAAAGAATGTACCAAGACTTGTATCATTAACTGTGGAGACACGTCGCAGTCAAAAACCAAAACTTTACGTTGGTGACTTTGTTCGAATTGTTAAAAAGGATGAGAATTTACGAAAAGGCTACAAGCAATCTTTCACTGACGAAGTTTTTGAAATTGCCCGTATTCCTACGTTTAATCCACCCACATATTCTCTTATTGATTCGAATAAAGAAATTATCCATGGCGAGTTTTACCAGCCAGAATTACAACTAGTACAAGAATCTCCAAATTAAAATGAGTAGTAACCGTTTTGAGGATGAGTTCACAGTACACGTTATATCATCTGCTTCGATGGATATTTTCCAGGAAAACACTTTAGCAAATTTTCGAATTTTTTTTAAGGATGAAATTAATCTCACAGGAGACTGGAGAGCGGCTCTGAGTGAAACAATTTTTCCAACAAAAATTGAACACTTAGTTAATGGAGATTTGGTTGCGTTCAGTCTCAGGGGATATGAGGAATCACAAAACCAAGCAACTGGATCCAACGTCATTTCACGACCCTACAACGGAGAAAAATTAGCGTTTATGGCTGGCACTTATGATAAAGTTGCTCAACTTTTACCAACTATCAAGAGAACAGTCGGACTGCCTAACTTCTCTTTTCGAGAAATCAAAAGCAGTGGGAAATATGAAATCATTTTTGGTAAATACGAGGGAATTACTTTTCCAAGTGAAGAAATACCTAGTATAAATGACTTTAAAGGTATTCCAGATGGTTACGGAGTACATATTGGATACAAAATGATTCCTGCAACAGCGAACCGATTAATGAAAAATGATGATATGAAAGCCTATTATGGTGATTTTCCGGCAGACCTTTGCGCTGGAAAGCATTTCATTTTTATTTACGCAAACATTATTGAGTATCAGTATGTGAGTGATGCAAAAGCATCATTGTTACTAGTCATTGATTCAAAACAGCGTTTAAAGAACGGTAGCGTTTGTGAGTTAGAGCCCACGCACTGGATTGTTTTCACAAATTTAGACTACAAAAAACTAGTTTCGAACACCATTCAATCAATATCAATTGAGCTACGAACTGAAACGGGACCGTTAGTTTTCTTTTCGGGGATTGGTAAAGTTATTTTAACATTACAATTTAAAAAATTTGGTGATTAAATGGATTCCTACTACGCAATCCAGGCATCATCATCATTGCCTCACTTTTCCGGTCACTATAGACAAAGGGGTGGTGGTTTTGGAGCACTAGCTATCGGTATTGGACGTGTTGCACTGCCATTTGCTAGGAAGTTTGTTTTGCCAGCAGCTAAACGCATCGGAAAAGAACTGTTGCTACAAAGCGTCCCTGAGTTGATGGATGTTATCGGTAAAAAGAAATCACCGAAGCAAGCTCTAAGGAACACCATATCAAACACAGTGAAAAAACAAACAGGTGGATTGTTAGCCCTCCGAATGAGACAAAAGTGAAGAATGAGAGGGAAGTTTAAACGCTTATGCACTGGACCAAAGAAAACAACCAAACACAAAACCACCATTTCACGAAAAAGAGTACCCAAAAGAAGTCGGTCGGACTTCTTCGCCAAGGTAAAAGATGTCGGTAATTTGTTATAAGCCGAAACAACGCACAGTTCGTTGGATTTATTCAAGAAACCAACTCTCCTTGTTACATTTGATGGAAGTTTTTGTCAGAAATTGGGACCGGTTTACAGCTCTAATGGACCAATGCTAGAGTTTGAAGTTGCAGGAGACCGCAACATCTTCATTGATCTCCAAAAAATTTTTCTTGAAATCAAGTGCAAGATTGTGCAGTCTTCTGACGCCGATTTGAAATATGACAACACTGTTGCTGCAGATGTGACTAAAACAAACGCGCCATACTTTTGCTACAATGTCTTACATTCACTTTTTTCTGATTGTACAGTATCTGCTAATGGTTTGAAAATTTCAAGTGCCAATGGTAACTATGCCCACAAAAGTTTCATCGAAACCGAGTTTTCTCACAATAAAGATGCCAAAAGCACCTGGTTGGCATGTCAAGGCTATTCTTATGAAGCAAACCCAGGAGGGATTGCAGCATCCGAAATCACCAGACGAAAAGCTCTAGTCAGAGGATCTGCTGAGTGTACATTTTACGGAAAGGTGGCGGTTGACTTCTTTACCTGTGATCGACATCTTCTCAGTGGTGTAACACTCCGAATCTATTTTCGGCGATCAATTGACGATTTTTCTTTAATTTCAGATGACGCTGCAAAATCCTACAAAATAAAAATTACAGAAGCTAACTTCTAAATAAAAATAAAAATTACAGAAGAAAATGACTCTGAACGATGATGTTGTGTCAGCAATAGAAAAGACCCTTCTGTCCAGTCCAGCATCCTATCCATACCTAGAAACGATTACCAAAACTTTTCTGGCTTCAGCCGGTTTGCAGAGCTGAAAGCAGGAAGATGTTTTTGGTAGAGAACCCATTCGAAGACTCGCCATTTGCTTAAACACGAACGAAGCTTTCCTCGGAAGCAAGCTGCTTAACCCATTTCACTATAGAAAATTCAATTTGGAACAAATTTGCATTTACCGTAAAGGTCTCCCCGTTGCTGATAGTCCTATTTCAACTGATGATTCAAAACGTGTTTACTTTAACACTATGTCAGATCTAGTCTATATCGACAATGGACATGGAATTAGTCTAGAAGAATACCCAAATCAATTTTTTATTGTTTTTGATCTGACAAGTACTCAGCAGGCGTCTCATGATTTCATTCACCCTGAACTTACAAATTGTTCTGTATCAATTGAGCTAAAGTTTTCTGCTGCCTTAGCTCATAATGTAGAAATATTCATTATTGGTGAAAAAGCAAGTACCATCTATATTGATTCGAAGCGGAAAATTTCAAAGAATCATATTTTAACTAATGGTTGAATACAATTTAAACCCTCTAATTCAGAGATGTTTGGAACTAAAATACAAATTTCGTGGAGTTTATGCTGCTGATACTTTTCCAACCAACTTTACCGACAAAAGCTTCATTATAGTCAAAATTTCAACGTTGGCATCAGTTGGAACCCATTGGATATTTCTCTGCCGAAAAAATCAAAAATTTATTTTTGCAGATCCCTTAGGCCAAACTCTATCAACATACAAACACTTGCAGAGCAGAATCGCCTCAAACTTTAATGTTAATACCGAATTTGAATTACTGAGAAACCAACCTATACAGAAACAAAACTCAATTTTGTGTGGCTTATTTTGTATTTATGTTGCTCATATATGTTGCTTTTCAGTGGACAAAAACTTGTAAAAATGATGTTCTATGATGTTCTAACCTTACTAACCCATTTTGAAAATAAATTTTTTTTCAAAATTTAATTTTTTCTTCATAAAGGAAACGAACACACAGAACATCAGAATCAATTTCTAACTTTCCATATCCACTAATAAAAATGTCCATTATTTCACAGAAAGCACCAACATGCGGTCCACAGAGAATCGATTGAAATCTTTTCAGATTTTCAGTTGTTAGTTGATCAGTTTGAATTGGTTGATTTTTCTGCTTCGATGCATTTACTTCTAAACTTTTGTGTCCAGCAAAGTTTTGTTGTAAGCAGTCAGGTGGTTGAAATTTGTTTGTGACATTTTTCGTGAACATTGGCAAACGCTTTTGTATGGAAGCAATAGTGTCTGCTTTTGAGAATCCGTTGAAATTGCTTTTGTTATACTCCACTGCCAGCAAGAGTTTTTGAAAAACTTCTCCCTTTGCCTCCAGTGTATCCGAAGACGAGAACAGATACTTGAAAGTTGTAAAAAGACACGGAACTGAACACGGTTTTGTCTGTTTGAGAAAGTCTGCTGAGAACTCCGACACGTCGATAAGAACATGGTAATGATTAGTAGGGTTATAATCACAGTGGACACTCTCAAAATGCATGCAAAAGGCAAAGTTCTTGAGAGAGGAAAAATTAGGTTTTTCTTCCGATATTAAATATTTAAGTTTTTTCTGAAACTGTTTGAAGAAACCCGGAGAACGCTCATACATTGCTTCCACAATTTTCCAATATATTATAATTAGTCTGAATTGTCTTGCTCGTCGTCTTTTTTAGTTTTACGTATTTTGCTGCTGGAGCTTTGTTAGCTTGATCATTTTCAGTAGCTTTACCTACAGCAGCAGACCGTATTTTTGCTGACCTTTTTGACAAAAGCTCAAACTGACCTAAAGTTAGAGTAATTCGTTGTTGAAGTTCATATTCTTTGTCAACTTTTTTAAACAGCTTGAGAAATACATAGGTACCCGTATTTTGATAAGACTTCACTTTTGCACGTATCAATCTTTTCTCTGTTCTAGAGATATCAAAATACGCGTCTCCAAACTCTGCGTCCTTATCAGCAGTAAATGGCATTTTCAAGAATTTTGTACTTAAACTGTATCAAACTACCTGTTTTGAAAGAATTTTCGGAAATGATTTTATTTGCAAGTATCTTTAACTCACAAAACACAAACAACACTTGAATGGCTTGCTACTGATAAGAGCGCTCTTGGTTAACATGTTAGCTTCTGATTTGAATTTGAATGCAAATCTAGATTATAAAACTAAGCAGTTTCGTCAAAATGTAAGACAAAACTCGTGACCCTCAATTAAACTGTTTTATTGCATAGGTAATAAAGTTAATATTTGGATAAAAATACTCAATATAGAGCAAGACATAGTGCAATTTAATGTTAAACAAATGTGACCTCTGGGTGTGTCCATAGATAAAAAAGAACTCAAAATTACACAGCAAGCGTTTGATAGCAGCCTTTAGGCGTTTGATATAACACAGTCTATGCTAAACAAAGCTGGTTGTAAAGTTCTTGTTATTGTATACATTATAAAGGTTTAATAAAACTGAATACTATTGCGTTTGAGTCTGTGTAGATAGGACAATTTTATACACTTTGCAACTAGTTACCAATACATAAAACTATAACACAGACAAGTTCATGTAGAATAAACATTCACAATTGCAGTTACAACCCTTGACATGAGTGTGTTAAGAATTCAAAAAATTTTACGCACAAGTGTTGCTGATGTTGGTATTTGCCGGATTTTAATTATTCGTTTTACACTCAAGGCTATAGTTGTTCAGTTCTGCTCCAATTTCAAGAAAAGAAATCGTAAAAACGCTTTACCAATAATGTCTTACCACATTCTTTGCGAGTCTGAAGATTCTTGGGAGCGCAGTATTGTCACACTCAATACGAAAGCTACTTTGTTTTTATACAGCAAAAGAAAAATAGCGAAAAAGGCTGTTGGAGATCAGTTGAACATTGCATCATACCAAAAATGTTCGTGAACTTTGTTGCAACACTACCAGACAAATACGTATCTACAGAAGACAATGGCACAAAAACTGTGCTAACAGCTGGAGGATACAGCGTTCCTCGAAAAATGCCCCTACTTTTCCCCTATGACATTGACACACTTTCTCCAGACACAAAGAGACTTTTGTACCAACACGGTTGTGACTGTGTGCCTATTTTTGAGAATCAACTCGACCACTTCCAGGCAATTGAAGAACTGGCTCAACTTTGGGGAATTCAACCTTCGCCAACCTCACCAGCTACTTCACCAATTGGATCACCGGCAACAAACGACCCGAGACCCATTGTTACGCCGGAAACAACAGATACAAAACGAAAAGAAGCCATCGTTTCAATCACGGACAAAATGTCTTGGAATATGGGGTCAACCGAGCAGTTCGAACCAAATTTCGATAGTTCTTTTCTTTCAGAGACAACTTTTGTGACACCAACCCAGAGTGCAGAGAATGCTACAGTATCTCTCGAAACGTACAGAACCTCAACCAACACAACACCCTTGACTTCAGAGACTCCCAAAGTATGCAACGCTCCACAGAAAAAACGTGCCAATCGAACACCACTTATAGATATTTTTGAGGACTGAACTAAACTCTGCGAACTGAAACTTTTTGAAACTGTCACCGTTTCTATGAATCTGTAAATAAATAACAAGTGTGCTTTAATAATATTTTTTGGGTGTAATTGTGTAAAAAAAATTAAGTTGCAATTGTAATTTTAATTGAACATCAAAATATCTCTTTTTGTTGAGAGAATAAAACGGGCAAGACAAGGAAGAATCAAAAAAGTATTCCGTCGAATTGTTAGCTAGTAAACGTTGAAAGAAAACAATCTCACATATTATAACATAAAAACACAGTAAGCAAAGCTCTCTTTAAACGGTTTTGAAACGGTAAAAAGTCAATTTTCATATATAGGAATTCTGTAAAAGTGCAAAAAATCTCACTACTTAACTAGTTACCAAAAAGTTTTATTTTACTAACCATATAGTAAAAAAAGTTTTTAAATGGTGAAAAGTCAATTTTCATATGTAGGAATTCTGTAAAAGTGCAAAATTTTCACTTCTTAAGTAGTTAAAAAAAACTTTTATTCTACTAACCATAGGGTAAAAAAAGGTTTCTAAATGGTAAAAATTTTTCATATGTAGGAATTCAAAAAAGTGCAAAATTTTCACTTCTTAAGTAGTTACAAAAAACTTTTATTGTATTCAACATAGAGTAAAAAAAGTTTTTAAATGGTAAAAAGTCAAAATTCATATGTAGGAATTCTGTAAAAGTGCAAAATTCTCACTACTTAAATAGTTACAAAAAACTTTTATTTTATTCTCCATATTGTAAAAACAAAGTTTTTAAATGGTAAAAAGTCAATTTTCATATGTAGGAGTTCCGTAAAAGTGCAAAATTCTCACCAGTTATGTAGTTACAAAAAACTTTTATTTTATTCACCATATAGTAAAAAAAGGCTTTTAAATGGTAAAAAGTCAATTTTCATATGTAGGAATTCAGTAAAAGTGCAAATTTTCACTACTTAAGTAGTTACAAAAAATTTTATTTTATTCAACATAGAGTAAAAAAAGTTTTTAAATGGTAAAAAGTCAAAATTCATATGTAGGAATTCTGTAAAAGTGCAAAATTCTCACTACTTAAATAGTTACAAAAAACTTTTATTTTATTCTCCATATTGTAAAAACAAAGTTTTTAAATGGTAAAAAGTCAATTTTCATATGTAGGAGTTCCGTAAAAGTGCAAAATTCTCACCAGTTATGTAGTTACAAAAAACTTTTATTTTATTCACCATATAGTAAAAAGGCTTTTAAATGGTAAAAAGTCAATTTTCATATGTAGGAATTCTGTAAAAATGCAAAATTCTCACTACTTAAATAGTTACAAAACACTTTTATTTTTTTCACCATAGGGTAGAAAAGGTTTTTAAATGGTAAAAATTCAATTTTCATATGTAGGAACTCAGTAAAAGTGCAAAATTTTCACTACTTAATTATTTACAAAAAAACTTTTATTTTATTCACCATATAGTAAAAAAAGGTTCTTAAATGGTAAAAAGTCAATTTTCATAGGTACGAATTCAGTAAAAGTGGAAAAATCTCACTAATTATGTAGTTATAAAGAACTTTTATTTTATTGACCATATATTAAAAAAAAGTTTTTAAATGGTAAAAAGTCAAATTTCATATGTATGAATTCTGTAAAAGTGCAAAATTCTCACTACTTAAATAGTTACAAAAAACATTTATTTTATTCTCCATAGTGTAAAAAAAGGTTTTTAAGTGGTAGAAAGTCAATTTTCATATGTAGGATTTCAGTAAAAAGGCAAAAATCTCACTACTTAGGTAGTTATAAAGAACTTTTATATTATTGACCATATAGTAAAATAAGGTTTTTAAATGGTAAAAAGTCAATTTTCATATGTAGGAGTTCCGTAAAAAGGCAAAATTCTCACTAGTTATGTAGTTACCAAAAACTTTTATTTTATTCACCATATAGTAAAAAAAGGCTTTTAAATGGTAAAAAGTCAATTTTCATATGTAGGAATTCAGTAAAAGTGCAAAATTTTCACCACTTAAGTAGTTACAAAAAACTTTTATTTTGTTCACCATATAGTAAAAAAAGCTTTTAAATGGTAAAAAGTCAATTTTCATATGTAGGAATTCTGTAAGAGTGCAAAACTCTCACTACTTAAATAGTTACAAAAAACTTTTATTTTATTCACCATAGGGTAGAAAAGGTTTTTAAATGGTAAAGAGTCAATTTTCATTTGTGGGATTTCAGTAAAAAGGCAAAAATCTTACTACTTAGGTAGTTATAAAGAACTTTTATTTTGTTGACCATATAGTAAAAAAAGGTTTTTAAATGGTAAAATGTCAGTTTTCATATATTGGAATTCCGTAGAAATGCAATATTCTCACTAGTTAAGTAGTTACAAAAAACTTTTATTTTACTAACCATAGGGTAAAAAAAGGTTATTAAATGGTAAAAAGGTCAATTTTCATATGTAGGAATTCAGTAAAAATGCAAAATTTTCACTACTTAAGTAGTTACAAAAAACTTATTTTGTTCACCATAAAGTAAAAAAAAATTTTAATTGTTAAATGGTAAAAAGGTCAATTTTCATATGTAGGAATTCAGTAAAAGTGCAAAATTCTCACTACTTAAATAGTTACCAAAAACTTTTATTTCATTCTCCATAATGTAAAAAAAGGTTTTTAAATGGTAAAAAGTCAATTTTCATATGTAGGAGTTCCGTAAAAGTGCAAAATTCTCACTAGTTATGTAGTTACAAAAAATTTTTATTTTATTCACCACATAGTAAAAAAAGGCTTTTAAATGGTAAAAAGTCAATTTTCATATGTAGGAATTCAGTAAAACTGCAAACTTTTCACTACTTAAGTAGTTACAAAAAACTTTTATTTTATTAACCATATAGTAAAAAAGGCTTTTAAATGATAAAAAGTCAATTTTCATATGTAGGAATTCTGTAAACGTGCAAAATTCTCACTACTTAAATAGTTACAAAAAACTTTTATTTTATTCACCATAGGGTAGAAAAGGTTTTTAAATGGTAAAAAGTCAATTTTCATATGTAGGATTTCAGTAAAAAGGCAAAAATCTCACTACTTAGGTAGTTATAAAGAACTTTTATATTATTGACCATATAGTAAAATAGGGTTTTTAAATGGTAAAAAGTCAATTTTCATATATAGTAGTTCCGTAAAAGTGCAAAATTCTCACTAGTTATGTAGTTACAAAAAACTTTTATTTTATTCACCACATAGTAAAAAAAGCCTTTTAAATGGTAAAAAGTCAATTTTCATATGTAGGAATTCAGTAAAAGTGCAAAATTTTCACCACTTAAGTAGTTACAAAAAACTTTTATTTTGTTCACCATATAGTAAAAAAGGCTTTTAAATGGTAAAAAGTCAATTTTCATATGTAGGAATTCTGTAAGAGTGCAAAACTCTCACTACTTCAATAGTTTCAAAAAACTTTTATTTTATTCACCATAGGGTAGAAAAGGTTTTTAAATGCTAAAAAGTCAATTTTCATTTGTGGGATTTCAGTAAAAAGGCAAAAATCTCACTACTTAGGTAGTTATAAAGAACTTTTATTTTGTTGACCATATAGTAAAAAAAGGTTTTTAAATGGTAAAATGTCAGTTTTCATATATTGGAATTCCTTAGAAATGCAATATTCTCACTAGTTAAGTAGTTACAAAAAACTTTTATATTACTAACCATAGGGTAAAAAAAGGTTATTAAATGGTAAAAAGGTCAATTTTCATATGTAGGAATTCAGTAAAAATGCAAAATTTTCACTACTTAAGTAGTTACAAAAAACTTATTTTATTCACCATAAAGTAAAAAAAAATTTAATTGTTAAATGGTAAAAAAGTCAATTTTCATATGTAGGAATTCAGTAAAAGTGCAAAATTCTCACTACTTAAATAGTTACCAAAAACCTTTATTTTATTCTCCATAGTGTAAAAAAAGGTTTTTAAATGGTAAAAAGTCAATTTTCATATGTAGGAGTTCCGTAAAAGTGCAAAATTCTCACTAGTTATGTAGTTACAAAAAACTTTTATTTTATTCACCACATAGTAAAAAAAGGCTTTTAAATGGTAAAAAGTCAATTTTCATATGTAGGAATTCAGTAAAACTGCAAACTTTTCACTACTTAAGTAGTTACAAAAAACTTTTATTTTATTAACCATATAGTAAAAAAGGCTTTTAAATGATAAAAAGTCATTTTTCATATGTAGGAATTCTGTAAACGTGCAAAATTCTCACTACTTAAATAGTTACAAAAAACTTTTATTTTATTCACCATAATGTAAAAAAAGGTTTTTAAATGGTAAAAAGTCAATTTTCATATGTAGGATTTCAGTAAAAAGGCAAAAATCTCACTACTTAGGTAGTTATAAAGCACTTTTATTTTGTTGACCATATAGTAAAAAAAGGTTTTTAAATGGTAAAATGTCAGTTTTCATATATTGGAATTCCGTAGAAATGCAATATTCTCACTAGTTAAGTAGTTACAAAAAACTTTTATTTTACTAACCATAGGGTTAAAAGGTTTTTAAATGGTAAAATGGTCAATTTTCATATGTAGGAATTCAGTAAAACTGCAAAATTTTCACTACTTAAGTAGTTACAAAAAACTTATTTTATTCACCATAAAGTAAAAAAAAATTTAATTGTTAAATGGTAAAAAAGTCAATTTTCATATGTAGGAAATCAGTAAAAGTGGAAAAATCTCACTACTTAAGTAGTTATAAAGAACTTTTATTTTATTTACCATATAGTAAAAAAGGTTTTTAAATGGTAAATAGTCAATTTTCATATGTAGGAATTCTGTAAAAAAGCAAAATTCTCACTACTTAAATAGTTACAAAAAACTTTTATTTTATTCACCATAATGTAAAAAAAGGTTTTTAAATGGTAAAAAGTCAATTTTCATATGTAGGATTTCGGTAAAAAGGCAAAAGTCTCACTACTTAGGTAGTTATAAAGAACTTTTATTTTATTGATCATATAGTAAAATAAGGTTTTTAAATGGTAAAAAGTCAAATTTTATATGTAGGAATTCTGTAAAAGTGCAAAACTCTCACTACTTAAATAGTTACAAAAAACTTTTATTTTATTCTCCATAGTGTAAAAAAAGGTTTTTAAATGGTAAAAAGTCAATTTTCATATGTAGGATTTCAGTAAAGGGCAAAAATCTCACTACTTAGGTAGTTATAAAGAACTTTTATTTTATTGACCATATAGTAAAAAAAGGTTTTTAAATGGTAAAAAGTCAAATTTCATATGTAGGAATTCTGTAAAAGTGCAAAATTCTCACTACTTAAATAGTTACAAAAAACTTTTATTTTATTCTCCATAGTGTAAAAAAAAGGTTTTTAAATGGTAAAATGTCAATTTTCATATGTAGGATTTCAGTAAAAAGGCAAAAATCTCACTACTTAGGTAGTTATAAAGAACTTTTATATTATTGACCATATAGTAAAATAAGGTTTTTAAATGGTAAAAAGTCAATTTTCATATGTAGGAGTTCCGTAAAAGTGCAAAATTCTCACTAGTTATGTAGTGACAAAAAACTTTTATTTTATTCACCACATAGTAAAAAAAGGCTTTTAAATGGTAAAAAGTCAATTTTCATATGTAGGAATTCAGTAAAACTGCAAACGTTTCACTCCTTAAGTAGTTACAAAAAACTTTTGTTTTAATAACCATATAGTAAAAAAGGCTTTTAAATGATAAAAAGTCAATTTTCATATGTAGGAATTCTGTAAACGTGCAAAATTCTCACTACTTAAATAGTTACAAAAAACTTTTATTTTATTCACCATAGGGTAGAAAAGGTTTTTAAATGGTAAAAAGTCAATTTTCATATGTAGGATTTCAGTAAAAAGGCAAAAATCTCACTACTTAGGTAGTTATAAAGAACTTTTATTTTGTTGACCATATAGTAAAAAAAAGGTTTTTAAATGGTAAAATGTCAGTTTTCATATATTGGAATTCCGTAAAACTGCAAAATTCTCACTAGTTAAGTAGTTACAAAAAAACTTTTATTTTACTAACCATAGGGTAAAAAAAGGTTTTAAAATGATAAAATGGTCAATTTTCATATGTAGGAATTCAGTAAAAGTGGAAAAATCTCACTACTTAAGTAGTTATAGAGAACTTTTATTTTATTCACCATAGGTTAAAAAAAAGGTTTCTAAATGGCAAAAAGTCAATTTTCATATGTAGAATTTCAGTAAAAAGGCAAAATTCTCACTAGTTAAGTAGTTATAAAAAATTTTTATTTTATTCATCATATAGTAGAGAAAGGTTTTTAAACACTAAAGAAGTTCAATTTCTTCAAAAGCTACATTTAAGATTTTCACCAAATGACATTTGGTAAATTTGTTATCAGTATTAGTGGTAAATATAAAATCCTTAATTTCAATTGCTTTCTATCTAATTTTGTCTTACATATAGCTACAATTTACTTTTGCACAATGATTAGATAGAAAATCTTTCAAGGAGTTACATTGTTCTCACACAATTACGCTGATAATAGCAGATTAGAACAATTTTAGTCAATAATATAAGAATACGGCCAAGTATTTCAGAAACATAAACGTGAAAACTGATAATAAGTTTGAAAATACAACGGAATTTCGATACAACCCTCGAAGAGTAGAAAAAATCTAAAACGAGTTTTGCAGAAGATTACTTAGAACAATTGAACTGTTTCCCGGCAGAAACGAGTATATTGTAATTATACTGCGTTAGCTATGCTCCATTTGTGGTAGATAAAAGCTATAATTACAACTACACAATAACCTTTTACCATGCTTGGAAAAAATGGAAATGAGTAGTTCTGAAACAGGAACACACCGCTTATTGGTCAAAAGTTAACATGGGTTGAAGTTGACCTACACTCCTACCAATAGTTGCATTCCAAACTTGGAAAATTGTGTCAAAGTGCAAGCACACCCTTATAGGGAAATTGTTCTCGTGTAAAACACAACTATCAACCAACTAACACTCCCTCTAATTGTACTAGTTAACTGTTATTACAATTTGACTTCATTTGCTCAGTCGTGTTCTCAGTAAAACAGTCAGTCGAATTTTCGAAAGAAAAATTTGAAAAACTCAAAAATGACCCAACCGTGTGAAATTTGCGCAAGGGAACTGGCCGGCAAAAGAAGCCTTCGAAGACATAAACAGCGAGTTCATGGAGTTCAACCGGAATTCCCAGTATTGGAGTGTAGCACTTGTGGTTTTGAGACTCACAACATTCTGATAATGAACCAACACAGCCGACGGGAGCACGGTGCAGAAAATCAAAAACAGTGTGCCTACTGTCCTCTGGTTTTCAACAACCAGAGTAACTTTCATCAACATCTGAAGAATGTTCACTGGTTGCCTGTTTGGAACCCAGGCCAAGGCAATAATCAAGCAGTACCAGTACAGTCGGCAATTCGAGGTGCCCGGAAGATCTACGAGATTGAAGGTAATTGTCACACTGACGTTTTGTCGTTCATGAACTCATCCAGATATCACATCAATGAATTTATACGTCAAAAGACCCTTGATGGTCCTCAGAAAGTTCAACTTTGTCTAAGCATTACACTCACTAAGGGGGTTAATGAAGAAGAAAAACACGTTACAATTTACGCTAACGCTGAAATGCAAATTGTGTACACGGATGGTCTTTCCCAAGAGCAGTTCTCTGAGTCCGTGCAGCATATTGTAAACGTGGTTTCAATGTATGCCACAAGTGGAAGTGGTTGGATTATGGAAAAGGTGGAAAAACTTGAAATTCGATCCGAAAAATTCAACCCTATTCGGGGCTCAACCTATATAGCACTTCCGACTGAACTTAGTGCTCTAAATTGCCTGCTCAATATCCGAAACTTTAACGATCCAAACTGTTTCTTGTATTGATTCACGGCTGCCTACCATTTGCAGGGGAAAGGTTGCCCCCTCACGCGACCTGGGGATCAGTACAGCAAAAAAAAAACAAACCCCGCAACATACGCTCACTCAAACTCTCTAACTCATCAAGCAGTAGGAGATTTCCCAATGCCGAAGCCAATTGACAAAATAAGCGTGTTTGAAAGATGTAATGAAGTAAAAGTGAACGTTTTTCGATACGAAAAGAAAAGTTTTTATCCTTTTCGCGTTTCAAAGCACGACTCTGATTTTGTCGCTGATCATCGCTGATCATTGTCGCTGAAAAGTTTGTACCCTTTTCGCGTTTCAAAGCACGACTCTGATTTTTTCGCTGATCTCCTACTGATAACTGACGATGAACGTTATCACTACGAGCTAATAACGGACCTGGTAAACTTAGTTAGAAAAATGCAAGGGCGGCAGATTGATGCACGCGCGAAAATCTGTCGCAACTGTTTTCATGTTTGCTCGAACAACGAAACACTTCAAAAACACGAAAAACTTTGCTATCAATTCGAAACTTGTCAAGTTCTGCTGCCTTAGCCAGACAGCAACAGTCTCGCTTTCAAGAAATTTCAAGCAAAAACAGTTCTTCCACTGGTTATCTATTTTGATCTAGAGCCAATCATTATACCGATATCATCAGTTGAACAAAATCCGCAGACTTCAGGAACTCGTGTCTTGGACATACACATTCCGAGCGGTTACTGTTATGTAGCCATTTCAAATGGATGTCCAATTTTGGACGCTTTTCATCTGTACAGAGGGGAAGATTGCATGCAAGTTTTTGTGAAGCAATTGGAGACACTAGCAAAAGATATCTACGAGAAAAAACAAAAAAAACAGGTACTTCACAGGAGCCGTTGGACAAGCAAGAGAGCTTGCCAGTCAGTGTTGGATATGTGAAACTAATTTTTCTGCGGACAACGAAAAAGTCTTGGATCACTGCCACTTCTCAAATCAGTTTCTTGGCTGGGCTCACCCAAAGTGCAACCTACAGTGCAGAACACAGAGCTTCATTCCCATAATTTCACACAATTTGTCAGGATATGACTTGAATCATGTTGTAAAGAGTCTTCATCACTGCAACCCTAACAATAAATTTTCATTAATTCCTCAAATTGATGAGAAATATATCAGTTTTAGTTTTCAAGTATGGATCAAAGATATTGTTAACTAAAATCAAAACGTCATACCCATATACGAAGAACTTCGCTTTATCGATTCTCTTCACTTCATGCAGTCGTCTTTAGATAAACTAGTTCAGTCTTTGCCTGAAGATAGTTTCGATATACTCGATAACGACTTTCAATACTGAGACCAAAATGATGTGAAACTACTGCACGTTAAAGGATTCTCCCCCTACTCCTACATGGACACCTTCAGAAAATTCAAGCTAAAAAACTACCACCTAAAAAGTGCTGGGTCAACAAGCTCAAATCAAGAAAAGTCACAATCACGGAAGATGACTACGAAAAAGCAAAGCTGATCTTCGAAAAGTCTGATTGTAGAAACATGGGTGACTATCACGATCTGTACTTGACAGTCGACGCCATCCAGCTCGTCTGTTAGTTTGAACGGCTACGAGCAGTCTGTCTAGACTCGTACAGCTTGGACTGTGCTCAATATCTATCAGCACCACACTTAGCGGGCGACGCCTTTCTGAAGATATGTCACCCCGACCTGGAGCTTCTCACAGATCGCGACCATCTTGATCTAGGAAAAGAATTGTTGCGAGGGGCATGTCCTCAGTATACACAAAAAGGCTCTTCACTCCAAACAACAAATATCTGGAAGGTTTTGATGACACTCAGAAATCAACATATGGGCTTACCATAGATGCTAATAACCTCCATGGTGGGATCATGAAAGATTTCTGCTTGCCATTCAATTCCTTCCAGACTGACACAGAAGTGACGGTTGAACAAATTTTGCAAACTCCAGACGACGCTGAATTTGGATATATCGTCTGCGTCGACTTGGAATACCCCGACTCAATACACGATGCTCACCAAGATTTTCCAATGCACCTACCCGAGAACCTGTCGACAGCATGTGGTTGAGTAGTTACCAGTTGGAACTTTTGGAAGAATATCATCTCCCAAAAGTTTCAAAGTGCCACAAACTGCTTCAAACACTTTATGACAAGAAGGATTATACACTACACTATGTAACGTTAAAGATTTATGAACGCAACGGCCTTAAAGTTTCAAAACTGCACAAGGTGCTCAAATTCCGACAATCAAAGTGGATGGCAAAGTATATCGAACTGAACACACGATTGCGGCAAGCTGCAGCCAGCAAAATTGCTGAAAACTTCTTTAAACTCATGAACAACTCTGCTTTTGGAAAGTGTTGTGAAAGCATGCGAAACCGAATTAACGCTTTCCTGTTCCGAGATGAACGAGCTCTCCTCAACCACACAGATAAGTTTAACATGAATTCCTTCAAAATTTTTGATGAAAACATGGCAGTTGTGACAACAAGAAAAACAAAAGTAAACTGGGTGAAACCTACAATAGTTGGTGCTTCAGTTCTGGATCTTTCTAAAGCATTCATGTTTCGATTTCACTACCAAAATGTGAAACAGTGGTTCAGGTGTGAACTTTTATGCTCTGATACGGACTCACTCACCTATGCTGTTGATTGTGATGACTTGTATGAGGAGCTGGCACGAGCAGAAGTCAACACAGAATTCGATTTCTCCAATTACCCTTCTAATAACGCCTTGTACAACACAGAAAATCATATGATAACTCTCAAATTCGAAGACGAACTGGCAGGGGTGGTAATGGAAGAGTTCTGTGGCTTTAAACCCAAAATTTATTCAATACAAACGAAGGGTATGTGTAACATTATATCTTGTTTAAACAAACTCCAGTTTTCAAACTAACCAAATTCATGAAAACGTCTTTTTGATATAACAGGAACTTTGAAACCTAGATTAAGAAAGCACATAGATTACATAGATTAAAATAGAAAGTGAATTGATTGTAATGTTCTTTCAGACTGTCAGAAGAAAAGTGCAAAGGGAATAACACATGAGGGACAAAAGCAACTAAATCACGAGGTCTCCATGAGAGTATTGAACAGCGGGGAAATTTTCCGTGTCAAAAATGTGACCATCAAATCAGAAAAACATGAGTTGATGACACAGGAACAAAACAGAGTTGCGTTTTCGGCCTACTGTGACAAGCGGTTTTCCCTTGACCCAATAAACTCCCTACCATTTGGAAATAAAAATATTAGAGAATTTTCATTTCACAATGTCAAATTAAATTATTGGGATTGGGAGTCAGAAACGAACAAGTCAGAAACGAGTCGAAAACGACTTGGATTCAATTTCACAACCAACCCCGGAAAATGTGATATCTGAAAACAATAGTTTATCTCCCCCCGATCCAGGATTCAATCAGCCAGATTATTCGGAAAGTGAGCTTGATCAAGATATTGATGATTGGAATGAACCCTACGCAATTTCCCCACCAGCCATTGACAATTCTTTTCTAGAATTGGAAGCAGTTGAAAACCAAGCAAGCAATAATAGTGATATGTCTGACTTATTTTCAAGTAATAGTCTTTTAATAGAACCAACACCAAAACGCAGACGTCTAGTATTATACAATTCAAGCGGTGAAGATAACTGATAATTTACATTTAGTTGTAGTTGAAGTGCATGGATAAATTATAAAAGCATTCATATAAACTAAATACAAATTAATAAAAAAATTGAAATTTTATTATAAAAAAGAAGTCAAATAAAAAGTTTCTCTAATGTCGTTTTATTGGGATTCCACGACGACTAAGAATAATTTCTATGGGGGAATGACTTTTAACATGGTTAGTCAAACCATTTTGCTGGGTGAAAACTTTGAAACAAATTTTGCACCTAAAAACAGGGTTTTCGATAATTCGAGGGGACGCAATAACTGCTGATTTTTCACACTGGTGGTATCGTGTGTCATTTAAACGCCAAATTTTCTGATTGCAGTTTTCGCATCTATATCTAAAATTGTTGGGGTGTATTTCTTCAAAATGAGTAAAAAGATCCTCAGAATTTAAAAAATTGCAGCGACACAGAAAGCAGTTTAACAAGGAACGTTTTCGCCCTGGTGGCATTTTGGAATTCGTAAACTTGTACTGGGTGTGTAGGTTCTTTATAATTGTGGGTAAAATTTTGAAATGGTCCGAGACCAAAACAAGACTAAAGTACCCTGGCGCAGACATATGACGAATTAACTTTCAAAGCAAAAGCGGTGGTAGTTAAAATGGCTTCAAGCAAGTGGAGGAAAAATGGTTTCCTAAGATTAGTTTCATGCATGGCAGGGAAAATAAGGAGAAAGAATTTCAAAGTGTCCCACCCTGTAGTTTGCCCAGGAAGACACTTGAGCCCCCCCCGTAGTGTTCACGGGAAGACACTTGTGTCCCCCCTCGTAGTGTTTACGGGAAGACACTTATGTCCCCCCCCCCGTAGTTTGCCCAGAAAGACACATCACTACTCTTATCTAACTTTATTAAGTTCAATTAAAGCGTCACATGTGTAGATATTCAATCATCTTTAAAAAAATTGAATAATCTGCTTGAATTAATTTTAAAACTGATATATGATCGGCAACCCGGACGTGAGACCAATGTGGGGACCAATGTCAAGAGTAGAAAAATGAGCAAGTAGAGAATTATCAGAGAAGACGTGCATTAGGAAGATTACCCCGTTTGTTGACAACCTTGTAATTTTTCTATTACCTTCTCAAACTCACATAAGCGTTGGAAAAGATTCAGTGACTAAATTTTTTGCTAATCGAACAAATAATCGACTGGGACTATCAGGGGGCTTTGAGGAATCAAAATGCATAACATCGTAAAATGTGTTACTAAGATTTTTCATTCAAGGGTATGACTTAAAGCATATGATTAATTCTGCGCTAATTTACTCTGCCACCAACCTCCGGGTGGAAACAAAATATAGGGCCAGGTCTAAAAATATCAGCATGAAACCGTAAATTACAACCTTAATTGTCTAACAAAAAATTGGGAAACCAATAACAACAACTCAATCAAAACTTTCTGAATATTGGATGGTTTTCAGTGGATTTCATCGAATCAAGGTTATCAGGCAACAGCCAGCCAAACACTCATTACAGGTTAAATAATCAACTACCCATCAACCGCCAAATTAGCAGAACATCACCTGCTGAAGGCGAAAAACGTCACCTGCAATTTGACCATAAACTCAGTGCAGTTGATAGCATTAACATTTCATAGCAAGGGTCTTAGTTTTGGTATTCATGCTCTTCTGATCAGTCGAAGTGATAACAATAAAATCAGTTTGCGGGTTTCACGTGAATTGCGAATAAAAAGTCCCAGTACATATTATTACCACTAGCGTCCTTTCATGAGAAAAATAGAGCGGAGACGGCAGATGTCATTATTGAGCCAGAGATCCAAATCAGTATCCTTAATTGAATCTGCATCAAAACTACAGAATTGGAATCTTGGCAGGACAGTTAACTGACTGGCAGGTCAGCTGACTAAATAACTGCAGTGTCACCCGGAGAATTTCAGTCAGATTGAGTTGAGATTCTAAGTAGAGTGTTGACCTGACTTGATTGAACTCGCACTTAAATGTCTCCCGAGAAATAATTGAGGACAGAAGAACTAAAAATTTGAAATTGAGAACATCAAACTGTTCAGACACATCAAAGAGTATTCCATGATTTTTCTAAGGAGTTGGAGAAAATTTGTGGACACCAGAAGATTAAAAATTGCGACGACCTTTTCTAAGAGTTGTGCAGAAAAAAAACAAACAGGCAATGCCCTCCGCTGTTTGATGGCACACTATTACAAATGCCCCAATACATCTTCAGGAAGGCTCTCATGCTCAGACTCCCTCTTGACTTGCAGTTCAGATCAAAATACATGCAAGTCTGCAGAAGAATTCACAGATGTTAAGTTGACAAAAGTTTTCGGTTCAACAAAGATGCAAAAGCAATAAAAAGATACCCTTATAATGCATGCCACAGTACAACGACGAAAGAACTAAGAAAAACCACAGATTGTGGAACGAAAAAATGTCTAGCTAGTAGCCAATTATTTAAATTTGCGGAGCTGTTATTTAAATGTTGCAAAACGCACCCAAAAGAAAATGATACCAATGGCCGCATTTTTTTCGCCATTTTTCGGTGGATAATACAATTAAAAAATAAATTGGCTAAATTTGACAAAAATTAACAAAGGAAGGAGCAACTGGTAACCAACAGCAGCTGTATTACACGAGCAGAAATTTATTCAATGCAGGGATGATTTTGATGGCGTGCGAACAGTCCAGATTTGCAGAAGTTTTTTGGGACACCAACTTGACACCTAATTTTCACACTTTTACGGCAACGACCAGAGCACATGTCGCACCCAAACACAAGAATAACAAATTTAGATCCAAAAGTGAGTATAACTACAACGTTTTGCAAAAGATATCTTCTTCATATATAATATACACTTCATTTTTATGACTAAAACTGCAGTCACTTTTGGAAACATTCACGCCAAACAAAGAGAAAGTATTCAAATGGAGGTTATGGTGCTTATGGCATAGTGCTGACCTGGAGTCAAGTATGACTTCCAGAAAAGACTATTTGAAAGACTTTATTATTTAAAAAAATAAAGACTGAAAATACTCTTCCCTGATTGGATAAAAAGGGAATAATATCTTTTCCTTTCTTCCCTTTAGATGTTTACCTGTTTTCCCTCTTCTCAGAAGAGAAAGTTCTTTAGTCAGTACCAGTTACCAGCCTGATATAATAATAAAGTATATTTCTCTCTCTCTACTCCGCTCTTGTTTTGTATTGAGATATGTGTTAGACATTAGCATTGGGGCCCGTGCACTGTCTACTGAAGCTCAGATAGAAGAGTAACAAACTAGAGATATAGAACTTTAGTTAGTCACGTAAGCCTTAAGAGTACATCTTATTCTTGAGACAAACATAAGACAGTTCCAGAAGTACCCTAATAAAGGTAAGCTCAGAACACGTCTTATCTGGTGCGACCAGTGCTGAACTAAATTGGGAAAATAACTCTCAATAAACTAATAACAAAATTTTTGTTGATAAACATAACGAATATAAAGAAAAGAACATTAAGATGGCTTACAGCTACGATGAACAAACAAGTACTAACAATTTCTTAATACCATTTACAATTGCTAGCGATTGCCCACAAGAAAACCGTGAAATTATATACAGAATAATAACAAACTTGAAGAATAACCTCTTCAAAGAAACAAAACATATACAACAGAATAATATACATAGAAACCATCTAGTACATTATCTACCAGTAATACTACTGGATCGAGATCAAGATAACAAACATTACACATTTACACTAACAGAAGAAAAAAGAAACAAAAAGATACTTTTTAATTTCCAAAATGAAACAACACTATCGGATATGCTTAAAATATTCTTGAAAAGACATGAGGAATTACAAGATAAAACAAAATTGACAGCAATAACATCTACAACTTACGAAACACTAAGGAATACAGCCGGATACCTAAACGAACATCGTCAACAAATACAATCAGTGAACGATAGATTACGACTAGACATAAAAAATTATAACAATTGGCTAACAAAAAAGATTGAATTAAAACTAAATTTGAAAACAACAACATTAGATATAATAAAAATAGTATCTGAATTTACATTCCTATTTTGGTTAGACAACTTCGAACACATTAATGAAAAACGGTTTCAATTCGGAGAAATATTTCCCGAGGAAATCAGTCATTTATGTGACGAACTCCAAAACATTTGGAATAACAAACACTATTCAGCACATTTTGAAAGCACATTAAAAGTATGCTCAGATAGCATAAATTTCATTGAAGGATTAAGAATTCATGTAAATATCACGGATCAAGGACAGGCAGGATCTTCTTTATTTAATTTATCAAGAAGTCTAACATCGACATCAACACCGAAAGATATTCAAACAAATAATAGCTTACAATCAAAACAAAAATCAACAATAAAACCTGATAAACTATTAACATCGAATTTAATTGGAAATCAACAAAATATAGTAGATGACATAGATATCTCAGACTCAGAAGGAAGAGAGATAAGATTTGAAAATCAATTACCACCATCAGTGAACCAAAATGTTCGACGGAAATATCCAACGAGAGATAATCATAATAGAAATAATACATATATTAGTTCTCTAAATGATAACCAAGAAAAACACGAACAATATTGGGGACAACAAACAAATAAATACATGGAACAAAAAGATGAAATAACAGCTACAGTAACAAACCACACAAATAAACTAATAGATAATTTGGAAATGAAATATCAACAAATGAACAGAAATATGGAAAAACGACAAGACGAAGCCCTCGAAATGGTATTTGATAGACTAGACAAAACTCTAGAAAACATTCAAAGACAAAATAATTTCAGAACAGAAACCAAAAACATACAGAACAATAGAAACATAGATAATCATAATATACATCATAACAATAACCAAAATAACAGACAACAAGAAAATCGTACTAGAAGAAGAAATTCTATTACAACAGAAGAAAGAGAAACAACTGTAACCGAACCTCCTTTACCATTCTATAAACAATTAACATCAATGAGTACTAATGAAGAACCACAAATAGAACAAAACATTAGTAGTGGTTCAGTACCTACAACAATAAGACCATTCGACGGTACAGACCCAGCATACACTGTTGAAGAATACTTAAATAGTATAGTTGCAGCAATGATATTCAGCAGTGGCATAGAACCAGTAAACAAACCTGGACATAACCAATGGAAAGTTAAAAGAGCAGTTTTAATATTACATACATTACAAGGACCAGCACAAAAATGGTATTCAACACGCCCGAGTGAAACAAAACTCGATTGGGAAACATTTTGTAAAGAGTTCTCAGATATGTTCGACTCGGAAAAGTAAAAACAACAAGCGAAAATAGTATTACAACAATTTCAAAAACACACAAACGAATCATTAAGATCACTTGAATTAAGAATAGAAACACTAGTAAAAACAGCAAATTCACTGTATACAGAAGATTATAGAAATAGTGTAATGAATCAAACATTCATTAGATGTTTAGACAACGAACTAAAAACAGTAGCGTTGAAAAAACATGCGAATCATAAACAAACGCCAAGGGAACCAGAGATGCCATTCAAAACATTAGTAGACAAAATAGACCAAATGGATTTAACAAGAACAATAACTAATAATCACAAAAGATTGTACGAAGTCAATCAAAGTACAAGTAATATCAATGAAGATATAAAACAAATGAGTATAGCTTGTAGCAATATAAACGAACTTAATCAAAATGACCTAGAACAATTTGAAGGAACAATATGTAACGTTCTTAACGGAATTAATAATACATATGACAAAAAGAATTTTAAAGGAAGACCGGAATTTGCATTGTTCTGTAGTTATTGCAGTTCACAAGGACATACTAAAGGTAGATGCTTTAAAAGACCACGTCGAGAAAGCATAGCACGACCAAAAGAAAAGTCATTCTATAGTCATATGAGAAATAACCAAAACTTACCAAACAGAAGAATTGATTCAAACAACATTAACGGAAGACAATTACCATCAACGTCACCAATATATAACAATTTACGAAGTAGAACACCATATAGATCACAATCAAGAAATAGCTATAATAATAATAATAACACAAATCCTAGAGATAATAGAAATTATCAAGGATATCGGAAATCAAACAACTACAATAACAGAAGTACCGGTTATAACAGAAACAATTACAGTAGAAACAGAAGTAACAGTTCCAATAGAGATAATAACTATAACAGATACAACAATAGTAGATCAAGTTCAAGATATACAGACAGAAACAATTCAAGACAACAATCAACATATAACAAAAATAATAGTTATAATAGCAATAATAGACAAAGATACAACAGCAGAGATTCTAGTAGAAACGACAAATATAGACAACGTTCTAATAGTAACAACAGATATTACTCAAACAATAATAACAAGGATGACAGCAGAAATCAATCACAAAAAGACAATTACAGACATTATAATAAAGAACGACGCAATGATGGAAACAGATATAACAATAACAATAATAATAATAATAATAGCAAAAACAGAATAAATAACGTAGAATCAGACAAACAAAACGATAACCCACCTGGCATTGATGAATATGAATACACATCAGAATCATCAGATGAAGATCAAGAAAAATTAGATAAATTTTACAACGCGAACGAAGACACATGCAATACAATAATAAACACACTGGAGAGTAACCCAACTTGGATACTACCAATGTATCAATGCAATAAATTTGAACAAGATTTCACAAAACAAAAACCAATACTAGAAATCGATTTCCTGTTAGATTCAGGAGCAACATTGAATTTACTAAATGAAGATACTTGGAACGAAATTAAATACAATAACCCAGAAACACACCTAGAAAAAGCAAACAAAACATTAACAGCAGCAAATAACACAACCATAGAAACATTCGGAACAGTAACACTAACATTAACACCAGACAGAATCTCAAATAACAGAAATAAGCCTCAAAACAATTTTCACATCCACTTCTATGTAACACAATGCAACCATAATATCCTAGGAACCCCATTCTTCAAAGAATATATAGAAACGATAAATGTAAACACTAATAGATTAACATTAAATACAAACAGGATTTTAGATAACGATATCATATTCTATATGAACAGCACAAAAAGTTACCCGTACTACTCTCGATTATATCCGATATTTAACAGAGAAACAATTTATATCGAACAAAATCAGAGTAAATATATAACATTTCCAATTCCGATATTCAAACAAATGAAAAAATCAAATGAAAAAACAATTCAAAAATCACATTTCTATTTTGAACCGATAAACAAATATCAAAATATATCTTTTACAGATATAAAGGACTTCACAGCAGAGGAAGAGTGCTTCATAGACATTTTATTAATTAACAAAAATCGACACCGAATAACCATAAATACAGGATTAATTTGTTTCATGAACAGAAACATTACATTTAAACGGCAAAATGAAGAGATATATCAGACAAATTCAATAGATTTTTTCACAGCATTGTATCATCTAACATACGAAAATGAAAACGATATTAATGAAATACTTAACATACAAGAAAACGAAACAATTGAACAAGTAGCAACATTTGAAAGAAAACCAAACTTTAAATGCAAATTCAATATTAACAAATATTCAGAACAAGACAAAGAACTTATACAAATGTTTGATTTTCAACACTCACACTTAACACAAGAAGAGTCTGAAAAAGTAGTAACAATCATACTAAACTATAAACAAGTATATGCAACAACAAAATTTGACGTCGGAAAAACAAAAGTAAAATTGAACCTACCAATGAAAACAGATGGAATTTTCAAAAAAACAAAGAATAAGCAAAGTACCGATACACCTTCGAGAACGAATACAAAAACTATTAGATGTATTAAAAAAATATGACATAATTGCACCCGTTAACAAAGAATAACTATCAACAGGAAACACATTCACAAAGCCAGTAAAAATATTACGAAAAGGAGATTCCTTAAAAATTGTACTCGATGCAAGATACTTGAACAGCATGATAGACGAATCAAAATGCAATTGGCCTATAGAACCAGTTGACGTCGCACTCACAAGAATAAACGGAACAATATTTACAACAGCAGATCTAAATAGTGCATACAACCAAATACCTTTAGACGAAGCATCAATGAGATACACCCATTTTACAGTCGGAAACGAACAATATTGTTTCAAACGATTATTCTACGGAATATCAATTGGACCAGCACCATTTGCATCAATATTAACACATTTCCTATATCCTCTAATAAGGAAAGGAACAGTCATAACATATGTTGATGATATCTTCATACAAAAAAATTCTTACGAACAAATGTTTTAAACATTAATAGAATATCACAAAATACTTCTCAAAGAAAATCTTAAAGCAGCACCTGATAAAACATATTTTATGTTGAAAAAAGTCAAATTCCTTGGACACATAATCGAAGATAAAAAAGTGAAACCACTTACATCAAGAATTGATGGATTCCAGAAATTGGAACCACCAACCTGTATGAAAGCATTACAGAGATACCTCGGAACAATAAATTTCCTTGCGAAATACGTCTACGGTATGCAACCAATACGTCAACCATTTTACAGTATCCTACACAAGGAAAATGATTTCAAATGGACAAAAGAACATCAAACTATTTTTGAACAAATGAAAAGAACTATAACGCATAAACTCCAAATAACAATGCCAGACACCAAAAAACCATTCTATATCATAACAGATGCCTCAAACACAGGCATTGGAGCAGCATTGTTACAACAGCATCCAACTGAAAAGAAAATGAGATTAATATCAGCAAACTCTAGACTCTTCACACCAATTGAGATGCGATTATCTACATTAATTAGAGAATGCTCAGCGATCATATTCGCCCTAACAGAATATGAGTTTCTATTAACAGGCTCAAATCACCCAATTATCTTATTTACAGATCACAAGCTAATAATTTATCTGTTCACACAAAAGAACAAACCTAATCATAGAGTTTACAGATTTCAACTTATACTGATGAAATTTCCAAATTTACATATTATTTGGACGGAAGGGAAAAACCTAGCCCTACCAGACCTTCTCAGCAGAACAATAGATGAAGAACACTTTACTAAAACACGCGATATAACGGTAGAAATAACAGAAAACATAAAATTTTTCTTCGCAAAAACACCATTTGCAAACAACTTAGAATGCAAGTACAGCATATGTAACAACACAGATGAAGACAATAAAGAAAAAACACACTACCCAGTTTTAGCTAACATACATAACAATTATTTTGAAATAAACATTGATAAAACGAATATCATCCAATCTCATACGAGAAGTATAACACAGAAACAAAAACAAATTTAATACCGAAATACAAACCAAAAACAAAAAATTGGCAATCACCAATCGTGGAGAAAGACGACCTAATTATTGAAAGAAACCAAAAAGGACCCTACACAGTTCATCATGACGATGACTACCTTAGACTCATAAACAATATTAAACAAGAACATAATTACGATAACGCAAAAATAACAGACATTTTCTATGATGAAAAAACGAAAATAACAGAAGATCTGATCAGAGAAACACAAATAATAGATCCAGTACTTCACAAAGTAAAAATGTGGAAAAAACACAACAATAAACCACATTCAGTAACATTGGATATACGCGGAAACAAAGGAAGACTATGTAGAGTTAACAGGACAAAACATAAATGGTTCAGCAATCGGACCTCAAGACATCTTTATCGAACATTATGATTGTGATGCAGAAGAAATAACAAATGTAAAGTACTATGAATTAAACAAAATCAGTACATGTAAATTCAAACCACTAGATTTAGACATGACCAAAACAGAAGTCCAACTATTATCAAAAGCACAAGCAGTAGAAATCAAAGCATACGCAGTTACAGGAACAATTAAGGAACGAGTAGAATGGTGTTCACAACACACTCACTATATTAGAGCAAACAGACCTAGCTATTATGTGTCAGACGCACAAAGAACAAAAATATTAGACCCACACGAAGTTCGTAACGAACTCGGCAGACTTAAACTACTAAAAAATACAAAGTATAAACCAACACGATACAACATATCATTCAATTACATAGCTAATCTACCATTACAAAAGAGAATTGAAGATCTACAAGGTAGAATATAATTTCACCTAGATACTCCAATGGTACCACCATATGGAAGGATAGTATATGATTACACAAATCCAACGTGGATACCTTTTGAAATGAAAAACGCACACTCAAACTGTTTGACCGGAGTAAGAAAACAAAATAGTATAGACATACTGGATTGGACATTAGAAATAAGAGAAGTATCACTAATACTAAATCTTGACACAGAAGAAATATCATACATGGGAACAAAACTACCATGTGACCTCCACAAAGGAGAGTGTCTGCCGACACCTTTCACAAAAGCAACAATAGTTTGGGAACCAAAAACACATTGTCAATTATTTGAAATAATTCGATTTGATGAATACATGGTAAAATACCAAGACAGATACTGGATAGAAACAAATGCAGAATGGACAACAGTACAAAAACCAGATATACAAGAAAAAATAAAATTAAATAAAACAGCCTCAATAGCAACACGATTTGAAGTATATCCAATAGTTGAACACGAATGCGGGTCACCACAACCAATACATAAAACAGAATACGATGATATTTACATAATATATGAATATGGCTTTGATATGCATACAGGACAAAAAGTAACAAGAAAGAAAGATAAATTCGACGATGAAAAATTCATAAAAATAAAACCAAAACAAATCACGTCATCATACACACGCTACGAAGATGAAGATAATCAACAATTTTACTACGGCTTTGTAAATGAAAACACACATCTACATATGAAAATGGACTTTTATATGAGTAACATATATTCACGAATCAGTCAACAAGCAATCGAATTCTATTCACAAATTTGTGATCAAACTCGGAATCTCCGACAATTAACATTAACACAAGTACAAAAGAACACACCACTTCTAGGATGCATCCTTACAGGAGATAGATCGATATTTGTCAAACAAGAAGGAGTTAACGTCATGAAAATGTACAAATGTGCAAAGAAATCATCGCCATTTTATGTACCACAAACACGTGAATGTTACGATAAAATACCAATTCTATACAAAAACAGAGTACAATATGTACATCAATTAACACGCCAAACATACCTTTGGGCAAAAATTGTACCATGTTCACATAGTAATTTTGATCAACTCATATCTATAGATACTGAAGGAGCAGCTAGATACAGATTAACACCGTATCCAGTTAAAGTCGAAACAATACTAAACACTATATCATCTGAGGAAATAGTATTAGACAACATGTTTAGTGAAGCAAGTTTAATAGAAAGCGGAATCTATAGTAAGGAACAACTAGTGCAAGAAAGAAAAAGAGATCTACTACATGAATACATGAGAGATCGTGAAAAACCATTACAGGACGCAAAATCAACTAATGCA
Organism: Convolutriloba macropyga; assembly: GCF_964194025.1. NCBI lineage: Eukaryota > Metazoa > Xenacoelomorpha > Acoela > Convolutidae > Convolutriloba > Convolutriloba macropyga. Next base: position 76,561,777 of record NC_134469.1, on the reverse strand, counting down.
CTAAAACTCTTAGAACTCGAACAATTAGGATTATTACAAACGTACAGAAACTATGAACAATCACTAAGATGGCTACGAGATTTGAACATCAATGGATATAACTACCAAATAGATCAACCAAGTGTTAACTGGAAAAAATTTTTTGACGGCGCATGGCTAAAAGAACAAATTTTAACAATTTTTGGTCGGCCATGGTATATCTTAGAGAAAATGGCTATCATTTATGCTATGATTAGCATGATACTATTCATAAAAAAACTTGTTATCAAATTTTATAACGCTTTTGCTATTCATAAAGCAATTGGAAAACAAGCAAGCATAACAAAAATACTACTAACCGGAATCTTTGGAATATTCTCACCAACACTTACACAGTTAGTAGCTCAAATACAAGAAGAAAATATAGATAACGACAGTGATGATAACAATTCACATTATGGGAACTTAAACAACAGACCAAGAAAAAATAAACATAACTTTCGTAGACATTCAACAGAAGTAACAACATCAACTCATAATAACAATGAAATACCAACAGAAATCTATGTTGATACAAATTATAAACATTACAACACTACAATTCGTAGAACAGAAAACGGATTACAATTACGAACTTTGGAATCATCGACAAAGAAACAGAAACCACAATTAACAGAAAGAAAATATAAACCAGAACCATTTAAAATCGAACCGTTAGAAACAATAAAAGAGAATAAACTACAAACAATACCTCCACAACTTATCACACCACCTCCGGCATACCAATGCCTAGGAAACAGTTTATCAGCACCTATCCCTAGTGCACCAAAGATCGAACAACATAATATTTTATTTAACAACCACCCATATGAAACACCAATACCAATTAATCAACCAACACCGTATGAAATCCCGAAACCTTCATCAACATCTAACGAACAACAACATTTAATACCTACATCAAAACTCCTCGATATACAAAACCCTCCACCAATTGATTTTGACCAACTAAAATTAACGGCTAACAAAATGCATAACCGCAGTCACTGCTTAGATATACTCAAAAATGATCAGCCACACACAAATGAAGTCACATACTTTGACACTCATTCGGCTGATACATACAAAATTTAAGATCAGATTTGAATTAAGGAACACTTAACAAAGGTTTTTTATCCACCCCCCCCCACTACTATTTTAAAAAATAGAACGTTTACTTTATTGAAAACAAAATGCATGAAGACTTCCAGTCAAAAATAACAAAACAGTTTACCATATAACAAAGTAACCACTAACGAGTGAGTAAAACAAAGTAACCACTAAAAGTACAAACAGTTTTTATAACAGTCTTTTAACAATCGTAACCATTATGTTATTCCAAGAGTAATCATCCACGAGTTTTAGCAAATGGCTACCAGTATGGATTACGATTCACCATACAAAGCAGATTCACCCTCAACTATGACGTTGAAGAGGGTGAACTAAGCCCAGGATCCGGACGATCAAGTCCCGGTACAATCAGAGACAACGCCCCGGGCTGTGGAACTCAAACAGATGACCAAATGGGGAACACTGATGAAACAGTAACAACTATGCGAGTACACTTGGATAACACTCCAGAGAACACCCAAACTCCACAGGAAATAGCGCGTAAAATTAGAAATATATTTCAACAAACAACACAAAATGAGGATAGACGGAATTTACAATCATTTAAAAATAAGAGAACTACTACTACTAGTGAACAAGGCACAAGCACAAATTTACATAGTTATGAACATAACAGACCAGTTAACAATCAAAACCGTTCAACTACGGAATCGTACACATCACCCCCACTTCCAAATTACCAACCACCAGTACGACCGCCACCACCATCTGTTTATGTTATAGAAAACCCGAGAACACAAACTCATGTTCAACAACGATTATTTACGAAAACAGCCAATAATAGGCCGAACAATCTAAGATTCCCAAATGCAGTAACACCGAGATCAAATAATAAAAAATCATTTTTCCATCAATCAACAAATGAGCAAACACCAACGGCAACAGTTATGGAAACAATTTGGTTTCAGGACAAAAATCCTAGAACACTGAATAGCCCACACAGCAGCAATTAAGATCCATTATTCTCATATAGAAATTGGGCTAACATGCCATTTGATTCACGAGAAAATAATTTCTTCACGTCACCTCTCCACAATCTCAAAGACCGTGTGTCAGAGTACTTCCCGCCTCTGCCACCAGAAAATACGAACACAGTTAAAAGAAGTACAAAAAATATGGGGAGAGACAAGCTCCACCAGACACTGTATTCTAAACTCAAACAATTCTACAGCCTAACTGAAAGATTTTTGTACGATTCTGATTACAAATTCCAGCTACCAGTAACATGCAATTATGATCTGCTAGTAGCAAAAGCCTCTCAAGATCTATCTGCATATAGTATATGTGAACATCAAATATTTCAACTTAGTTTCAATTTTCTTCACCCAACACCAAAAGACGTACAAAATAATAATTACAGAGTGCACGAAACTAAACTTATCCATAATCTCATATACTACACATTTTTACGGGATAAAAACCACAATACTTCGAAAAGCTACATCCATATAAACGACCAGCTCACATCGCCCTATTTTTTAAACTACGGATGCCGTCTGAAATGGGAATATACTTTGGGCAGACTTAGAAACTTATAGTATATATGAACATCAAATATTTCAACTTAGTTTCAATTTTCTTCACCCAACACCAAAAGACGTACAAAATAATAATTACAGAGTGCACGAAACTAAACTTATCCATAATCTCATATACTGCACATTTTTACGGGATAAAAACCACAATACTTCGAAAAGCTACATCCATATAAACGACCAGCTCACATCGCCCTATTTTTTAAACTACGGATACCGTCTGAATTGGAAATATACTTTGGGCACACTTAGAAACTTTGACCCAATAAAAAACTATTACATCTTTCAACCGAAAGATGCACCTGAACGGCCTCTCATGGTACCTCTCGAAGCTTTACAACCTTGCGAGGAATACCATGTCTATCACCTCGAAGGCAGCGTAACAAACCGCGCTTTTACGAACAGAATTAATTTCAATAACGAACGGAAAATAACAGAACTAGAACAAGAGTTTTGCAATACAGTCAAAGCATCCATTACGGACATCCCAGTACATGATAATACAAACTTACTTGCATATTTTCTTTCGAAAGATGACCACTTTGTAAAAGAATACAATCACTATAAATATCGGACAAACCATCCAAAACAGACGGAGACATTGTAACAATTCCAATACAGTAACAAGTAGCAGCTTCTGATATCTTCAATTTATTCCAACAGTAACAATAACAAATAACCATGAAATTGATCTCTGCATGTATGGTTATCTATGTTCCTTTTAGATAATTAGTTATCTTTTCACAACTCAATAATCCACCCCTTCATTCTAAATGTATTTGTATAGTCCCATACTTTGTACTCAAATACTTTGTAAAACCCTTTCATATCCCTATATTGATTAACCATACCTCAGATTAACAATTGGTATCATTTACATTCATGTACCATTGTACTGATTCTTAGATATTTAATACTTAATAAAATCTAAATAACAAAAACAATTTTTATTTTTTCCAAAATCCTAACCTTATTTCTAGTTTGTACATGTATATATGCAAAGAATTTTCCATAGTTAGTTATATGCAATTTTGTAAATAAGTAAATTCCAAAAAATAACTAAGAATTGTAATTCAACACAAAACTGACGGAAATTAGAACAAATGATTATACACACAATACAGTAAGAACAATATGCAACTGGACAAACAATGAGTAATGCATACCGAAAGAGTCTTTGGATTATTTCGAATGTTGAATATAAGCGCGCAGACAGAGACTAACTTAATTTATAAAGTTGAAGAAATAGAAGTTGATTGGATAAGACAATTGGACATTTTTGAACATACCCATTACAAACGCATAAGCGAGATCTATAAACCTTTTACAAAATAAAAGAACAATAACACAGAGACAAAATGTAGAAGTATGACAATACAATTCGTAAGAATTGATTGCATCAGAATAACTTCTGATTTCGCGGAGGAATTGGATTACTAATACATGTTCATCTTCAATAATAAAATTTGTATTAATCCAACATGGCCAAACAGTCACATGCCACTGAACACTTCTCGATCGTGTCAACAACTTGTGTTGACAACCTAACCAACCAACTACCCTCAATTGCTCCATCGAATTCCATAAAACATATAACATAATATACTTAACACTTAACATATAGATTTCAATTTTCCTCCAACCGGAAGGGATACTAAGTATAACAGAGCATTAAAACCTAACACATGTTACAATAGAGAAAAACTTGTCTGAACATCTAACAGCTAACAACAACAAACTAAACCAATTCAGGTAAGTCAGGTAAGTCACCGGACATCAGGATCGCCTCCAGACATCAACACTGGGCCTACCCGAATGGATCTTTACCCACTGGACGTGGTAATGGAATAGATACTTTTGTGGTTGTTGATGTTCACTCCTTGCTCTTTAGGCAACCTATGTCTAGGGATCGACTTGCTAACGAACCGATACAAAGCAACACATTCAAAAAAGAAAGAAAATCCTTCAGAGAGAATACGGAGAAATTGACTTATTAGATCATACAAGAGACTTTCAAAAAACTCAAAACCCCGGAAAGATGGAGTCAAGTATGACTTCCAGAAAAGACTATTTGAAATAATTTATTATTTAAATAAATAAAGACTGAAAACACACTTCCCTGATTGGATAAAAAGGGAATAATATCTTTTCCTTTCTTCCCTTTAGATATTTACCTGTTTTCCCTCTTCTCAGAAGAGAAAGTTATTTAGTCAGTACCAGTTACCAGCCTGATATAATAATAAAGTATATTTCTCTCTCTCTCTACTCCGCTCTTGTTTTGTATTGAGATATATGTTGGACATTAGCATTGGGGCCCGTGCACTGTCTACTGAAGCTCAGATAGAAGAGTAACAGACTAGAGATATAGAACTTTAGTTAGTCGAGTAAACCTTAAGAGTACATCTTTCTTTTGAGACAACCATAAGACAGTTCCAGAAGTACCCTAATAAAGGTAAGCTCAGAACACGTCTTAGACCAATAACTGTAAAATGCAAAGTTTTTTAATTCAAAAAGGCCTTTCAACGGATCGTTATCGTAAGACACACGGCGTAATGATACATCGGAAAATCTTTTGTAAAATCTTAACCAATAAACTCAAGGAACAGAGAGTGATAGTTTTGGCATAAAATATTTTTTGATGTTTTTTTTTAGAATTAGGCAAGCTAATTGGATACATCGTATTCAATGGGAGCGTGCGAGGACCTTCGAAGCAAATGAAACTATAGACAGGAAAACAAGCAATTGAGCTGACTGAGCTCACAAATGCGTGGAACGAGAAACGAGAGGGAAAGAATTTAGTCAATACTTTTTAAACCTGAACTCTTAAGTAACAAATAATCTACTGAAGCTTGCACTAATTTAGAGGTGGGGAGAACCTGGCCCAAAGTGTTTTCATATGTATTTTAAGCATGAGGACTGGAACCATCAATATTATTATCAATGAACTGTTGTTTTGAAAAGAATGTTATCATCAAAATCTCTACAAGATGATCAAGCAAAGCCTTTCTATCATTTGTGCTATTTAAGTAGAAAAAACTTCAAAAACCCTAGCTCCAGTAGCGTCTAACAAGAGCAACAGAAGAGTAATTTCTGAGCGACTGATTCATTAACCGATTATAGCGAATTATCAATCTCATTGTATTTTACTGTGAATTATATGAAATTGCGTTACTTATTGAGCTGCAAAATGCAAACAGTTTCCTAGTGTTCATAAATTGTTGTCACTCGCTGACATTAATTCTAAATGAATGAAATTGAAGTTTCGCAAAACAACAATGTTTATTCAAATCTGAAAACATTGTCATATCTGAATTCAAGCTGAAATTTTGTACACCCCCGATTCTCCGAAAGCGATATTTCAGAACCAAATTGTAGTCACCTTCACCGTGAAGATACCTAATTTTTTTTTATTCAGGAATTGGTAATAACAATTTTTCCAGTTGCGTAGCTGTTAAACACTTTTAAGAGGAATAAGTTATAATTTTGGGTTAAATCCGAAATAGCCAATTTTTAAGTTTCACGAAAACCACTATTATAGGGTGAAATTGGACTCAACACACATGTTCAAACAGTCTGAATGCAATCCGTACTCCCAAAGTGCCTTAAGTAAACAGAAGACTCTGCAAAGCATAATCGGCATAGAATTAACCGTATACCGGGTTGTCTGCCATTTTGAATTATTTCGGTAATTACAGACGAAAAACGAGACATGGGCGTAATACTGGAGCTGGTTCACGGACTCATAACCATCACACCAAGAAATGACCTGCTTAAACAAAATGATCGTAATGCTCAAATATCCGGATCTTGCATATATATAGATTTGGCAGAAATCTTGACTATTATTTACGAAGTACGTGACAACTTTTGACACGCCACGATATTACAGCACGAAAGTTTTTGGTATTTACCCAATCAATAAATAGGATTACAGAGTACTGAATTTTTTGTGTTGTAATAACGGTTGCTTTGTTTGCTGAGATCAGTATCCAAGTTGCTTTCACTATCAGCGCAGTGCAGCGCAGAAACTTCTAACCAGGTGCAGGTTAAAAAAGATTGTTTGGCATAGTTTGCCAATAATGAAGATGGAAAGGCTCGTGTAACCGTTATTAGCATCGCTGTGCCACTTTTTCCGGAGCGTGTGAACCCGAAGCATCGATTAGTCCCTGTATTCGAACCTAGCGTTTGAGCGCAAAGCTCTGAGTTGAAAATGAATTATTCTAAGGTACTCTTGTAAGAGTGAAACTCCGAGCTTGAACGTAGTGCATATAGAGCAAGAAGCCCCGGAACTTATGTTTGTTAGAATTAGAGCTATTTGACACAGTTTGCCTAAGCGACTGAGTTCAAGGTTCTAAAAAGTTGCAGTTACAGAGTTAGAGTTATTTGCCTGGATTTGCTTGATTGGTCGAGCCAGCAGCTCGAAGTTATTGTTGTTGCTTGCCTGTGGTTCATCCGTCGGTTTAATAGTCGAAGGAAAATTCCGGTTGATCTATAATCCCGAGCGAGATCTATAAACCTTTTACAAAATAAAAGAACAATAACACAGAGACAAAATGTAGAAGTATGACAATACAATTCGTAAGAATTGATTGCATCAGAATAACTTCTGGTTTCGCGGAGGAATTGGATTACTAATACATGTTCATCTTCAATAATAAAAATTTGTATTAATCCAACATGGCCAAACAGTCACATGCCACTGAACACTTCTCGATCGTGTCAACAACTTGTGTTGACAACCTAACCAACCAACTACCCTCAATTGCTCCATCGAATTCCATAAAACATATAACATAATATACTTAACACTTAACATATAGATTTCAATTTTCCTCCAACCGGAAGGGATACTAAGTATAACAGAGCATTAAAACCTAACACATGTTACAATAGAGAAAAACTTTTCTGAACATCTAACAGCTAACAACAACAAACTAAACCAATTCAGGTAAGTCAGGTAAGTCACCGGACATCAGGATCGCCTCCAGACATCAACACTGGGCCTACCCGAATGGATCTTTACCCACTGGACGTGGTAATGGAATAGATACTTTTGTGGTTGTTGATGTTCACTCCTTGCTCTTTAGGCAACCTATGTCTAGGGATCGACTTGCTAACGAACCGATACAAAGCAACACATTCAAAAAAGAAAGAAAATCCTTCAGAGAGAATACGGAGAAATTGACTTATTAGATCATACAAGAGACTTTCAAAAAACTCAAAACCCCGGAAAGATGGAGTCAAGTATGACTTCCAGAAAAGACTATTTGAAATAATTTATTATTTAAATAAATAAAGACTGAAAACACACTTCCCTGATTGGATAAAAAGGGAATAATATCTTTTCCTTTCTTCCCTTTAGATGTTTACCTGTTTTCCCTCTTCTCAGAAGAGAAAGTTATTTAGTCAGTACCAGTTACCAGCCTGATATAATAATAAAGTATATTTCTCTCTCTCTCTACTCCGCTCTTGTTTTGTATTGAGATATATGTTGGACATTAGCATTGGGGCCCGTGCACTGTCTACTGAAGCTCAGATAGAAGAGTAACAGACTAGAGATATAGAACTTTAGTTAGTCGAGTAAACCTTAAGAGTACATCTTTCTTTTGAGACAACCATAAGACAGTTCCAGAAGTACCCTAATAAAGGTAAGCTCAGAACACGTCTTAGACCAATAACTGTAAAATGCAAAGTTTTTTAATTCAAAAAGGCCTTTCAACGGATCGTTATCGTAAGACACACGGCGTAATGATACATCGGAGAATCTTTTGTAAAATCTTAACCAATAAACTCAAGGAACAGAGAGTGATAGTTTTGGCATAAAATATTTTTTGATGTTTTTTTTAGAATTAGGCAAGCTAATTGGATACATCGTATTCAATGGGAGCGTGCGAGGACCTTCGAAGCAAATGAAACTATAGACAGGAAAACAAGCAATTGAGCTGACCGAGCTCACAAATGCGCGGAACGAGAAACGAGAGGGAAAGAATTTAGTCAATACTTTTTAAACCCGAACTCTTAAGTAACAAATAATCTACTGAAGCTTGCACTAATTTAGAGGTGGGGACAACCTGGCCCAAAGTGTTTTCATATGTATTTTAAGCATGAGGACTGGAACCATCAATATTATTATCAATGAACTGTTGTTTTGAAAAGAATGTTATCATCAAAATCTCTACAAGATGATCAAGCAAAGCCTTTCTATCATTTGTGCTATTTAAGTAGAAAAAACTTCAAAAACCCTAGCTCCAGTAGCGTCTAACAAGAGCAACAGAAGAGTAATTTCTGAGCGACTGATTCATTAACCGATTATAGCGAATTATCAATCTCATTGTATTTTACTGTGAATTATATGAAATTGCGTTACTTATTGAGCTGCAAAATGCAAACAGTTTCCTAGTGTTCATAAATTGTTGTCACTCGCTGACATTAATTCTAAATGAATGAAATTGAAGTTTCGCAAAACAACAATGTTTATTCAAATCTGAAAACATTGTCATATCTGAATTCAAGCTGAAATTTTGTACAACCCCGATTCTCCGAAAGCGATATTTCAGAACCAAATTGTAGTCACCTTCACCGTGAAGATACCTAATTTTTTTTATTCAGGAATTGGTAATAACAATTTTTCCAGTTGCGTAGCTGTTAAACACTTTTAAGAGGAATAAGTTATAATTTTGGGTTAAATCCGAAATAGCCAATTTTTAAGTTTCACGAAAACCACTATTATAGGGTGAAATTGGACTCAACACACATGTTCAAACAGTCTGAATGCAATCCGTACTCCCAAAGTGCCTTAAGTAAACAGAAGACTCTGCAAAGCATAATCGGCATAGAATTAACCGTATACCGGGTTGTCTGCCATTTTGAATTATTTCGGTAATTACAGACGAAAAACGAGACATGGGCGTAATACTGGAGCTGGTTCACGGACTCATAACCATCACACCAGGAAATGACCTGCGTAAACAAAATGATCGTAATGCTCAAATATCCGGATCTTGCATATATATAGATTTGGCAGAAATCTTGACTATTATTTACGAAGTACGTGACAACTTTTGACACGCCACGATATTACAGCACGAAAGTTTTTGGTATTTACCCAATCAATAAATAGGATTACAGAGTACTGAATTTTTTGTGTTGTAATAACGGTTGCTTTGTTTGCTGAGATCAGTATCCAAGTTGCTTTCACTATCAGCGCAGTGCAACGCAGAAACTTCTAACCAGGTGCAGGTTAAAAAAGATTGTTTGGCATAGTTTGCCAATAATGAAGATGGAAAGGCTCGTGTAACCGTTATTAGCATCGCTGTGCTACTTTTTGCTACGGAGCGTGTGAACCCGAAGCATCGATTAGTCCCTGTATTCGAACCTAGCGTTTGAGCGCAAAGCTCTGAGTTGAAAATGAATTATTCTAAGGTACTCTTGTAAGAGTGAAACTCCGAGCTTGAACGTAGTGCGTATAGAGCAAGAAGCCCCGGAACTTATGTTTGTTAGAATTAGAGCTATTTGACACAGTTTGCCTAAGCGACTGAGTTCAAGTTTCTAAAAAGTTGCAGTTACAGAGTTAGAGTTATTTGCCTGGATTTGCTTGATTGGTCGAGCCAGCAGCTCGAAGTTATTGTTGTTGCTTGCCTGTGGTTCATCCGTCGGTTTAATAGTCGAAGGAAAATTCCGGTTGCGTTAGTTCAGCTTATATAATAGCGGCAAGTGCTATACTTAGGCAGCCGACTTGAGAATAAATTAGTAAGTTATTTGTTTTTTCGAGCTTGCGGGCGCTTAAGATAGATTCAGTTAAAGTAATTGTTGGTTTGCTTATTTGAAATAAAATATTAGATTAAATTGGTTATTATAATCCCGGTTTTACTGTTGTCTTCAATGCATTGAAATCTTATGGAGCAAATATATTATCATATATTTTTATTTAAACTTAGTCTAAAAAATAATGAGACCACTTTGAGGTGTATAATGATTAGATTTATGAACTCCAGTCGCAAGAAGCACATGCTGTTTTACAACATTTTTTAAATAGTTTTTGCGCATCACTGGGAAATTTATTTTTTTGTATTAACCTAGAGCTTTAGCTCTGATTAAGCGGAGGAGGAGTAATGCATACACTAATTTCACAAAAATTCTTGGATGACTATATTATGAGTAGTTTTTACATTGCAGAGAATTTCCTCAAAATTTGTATTCAATGTTTAAGTTAATGTCTGATATTGTTGAAATATCAGCGACGCAAAAACAAGCAAGTATGATACATGAGTTCGATCAGAGCTGGACTCAAACTATAAGGGTGTGATCAAGATTGCTCACCTCAACTGGGAAGGTTTCTCGTTTTCTTTAGTCAATTTTTGAAAAATTTCTAAGGTTTTTCTCGCGCATAAACGAGTCTCTCTCTCTCTCTCTCTCTCTCTCTCTCTCTCTCTATCTGAATATCTATATATCTCTTTTTTTAATCTTTCTCTCATTCTTTCTCATTCTCTCTATCTTCCTTACTCACTCTCACTCTCACTTTGGGATCTTTTCCGTTTAAGACCCCTACCCCCAGCTTAGTGGGTGCGTGCATATTACTTGCACCTTCAGACGCATGTGTCATATTTTTGCATAATGTTTTACTTTGCAATGGCACGTGCTCTGTACCTTTGGGGAGGGGGAGGAGGGGTTGCTTAACGTACTGGAAGGTGGGGACAAACGGAAGAGATCCTCACGCTGTACTCCTGGATGATAGGCAGTCCCTGCTGAAGGCTCTTCCACAGCTTGACTATCTTGACTAGGGGGCACAACTTGAATAGGGTTGTAGAAGGTGCACAATTACATACTTTTATCAATCAACTGTCAAAATAAATTCCAGGATTTTATGTAAATCAAGTATTAAGCTACAAATTTCCACCAAAACTTCCGTCTGGTCTATCGTAATTGTCGAATATAAATGTCAAAGATTGGTCCTTTATTGACTCAGTTATGCCTTCTAGGGTCACAAATATAAGACGACAATTTGTGCCTCAAAATGTATGAAATTTGTGCTGTGCTCATCAATAACTGATAAATTTGATTATTTACGCACAGAACCAAAAATTGAGCTCATTAAAACTTGACAAATCCTCATTTCATGGTATCTTGGTAAGAAAAAACGTCAAGATATGTACGGATTAGAAAGATTTTTGCAAGAAATTCATCAGAAATAAGCTCTTGATAAGATATAACTACTAACTAACTACCAGTATAAAATAGACGATAACTCGATGAGCTCAGAGGCAGAGTAAGATGAATAAAATTGATTTCCCTCTCTTCTCTCCCGGCGTTGCTGGAATTTCCGCTCGGTCAACCATTTGAGACGGAGAGTCCCCGTTTTGAGTACTTTGAAGCACTGATTTGTCCCTTTTTGAAGTACCACATTGAACGGTTTAAAGTCGCGGCGATTAATTGTAACGTCTTTTGTGATCAAACTACATGTAGAATCAATTTTACATTAAAGTCTATAAGGAATTATTTCAACAGTTTTAAGATAAAAAGCAGAATAAAAGACGCGTAGACGGCAAATTCGTTTTACAAGAACAAATATCTAAAAAGATCAAGAAAATTATTAATTTTAATAGCCTGTTTATTAAAAATGCAGGAAAATTTCCGATCTCAGAATTTTTATAATTTCTAAAGTTGGGCTTTACCACCATGTTCGAAACGTTGTTTAAAGATACATTATGATATAATCCCAATAATAAAACAAGGCTCCGGAAAAGACCTTTGAAATTGCCTAAGTTTAAGGACTTATGGTTGAAAGGCGGGAAAAGCGACCGGACGTTTAATAACTACCCAAATTGTTCAATTCTTCCAAATTTGATACTTTTATTACTGGCGGCAGCTGAAACTAATTTCGTGCGAGGCTGTAAAAATGTCAAAAGTTAATAATAACGAGATATATAAAATGCAAAACGCGGAAATTTTTGGAATTGAAAATAGGCCTTAATTGAATTGGGAGTGAAATACAGGCGGGAAAAGGGGGAGGGAAAAGTTAATTGCTGAAACAATATGCATATTTTTGATGCTTTTTTGGTACATTTTCAACAGAAAACATCATATTAGAGAGAGAGAGAGAGAGAGAAAATGTGAAAAGAATATGCAAGTATTATTTTGGGCAAAGCTCATAATTTATGAATATCGCTTTTTAGTGCATAATTTCAAAATGAACAATGAACCTTACAAAAAAGGGAATTTAAATATTTGATCATGAGGAGAGGCAAATTTGCATTAAATCTTCTAAAATCAATTTTGTGGTTCTTTTTTGGGAAAGGTATTGTGGCCTTTCCGTTTTATGCAACATAGGTAACCAAAGATTTATTCCACTAAAATTACATGTGGTTCTGCGGAATTTAATTTTCATAATTTTTTAGCCATACAACTCCATAGTCACCTAGAGTCATTTAATTACTATGCAGTATTCAGTTCGTGTTCCCAGCAATTTTTAACCTCCAAATCTACATCATTAAAATTCGTCAAGGAAACGAGAAATGAGCATGAAAGAGACAAATGATTTTTTTTCTCTAGGTCTCAAATTTATGTATAGACAAAAAGTTGGCGTGAGTGAAGGTAAATAGCCAAAATTTCATCGCCTGCCGGAAAGAGTACTGTCGTCTAGACAGACGAGTGGGGCATCAGAAAATAGTGAGCTAATGATTTTCATTTATTTTTCCATTTTATTTTTGATAATTTGTTGAATTTTGACAAAAAGGCATTGTAAAGTATAATGCCAATAATAATGTTTTACTATATTATAACTTACTATAATCTATTAATAATATAAACCAGTTACTATAATCGTTACTTTATCTCCAAATAACACAAGTAAGGCCTTTTTATATGTACTAATAAACGTTTTGAAGAATTGAAGAGGTAAAATTGACCAAATTATGCACTTTATTTGGTAGGGGCGCTGGCTTGTAATGAAAACATACCAAATTTCAAAATACCCAATGAGCCATTAGACCCAATTTATTCCGTTTGATCTCTCAAGTTTCAATTAATCATTCTAGTAGTTTCAAAATTAGAATAAAATATTGGGCATATTTTGGGTATTTTGAGCGATTTTTGATTAATGTCGGGCATGGACCAGATGTCTGATTATTGGACAAGCTGTCGGTCTGATCTTCTCTCTTTAAAATTTGATCCAGTCTCATTAATATTGGAAATGCTGTTTCTAAAAAACCAGCATGGTCACTAGTGCCCGTATGATTATTTGCACTTTTACTATAGTATGTAGTAGGATCTAGGTTTAATAGTGTACGTGTAAATTTAGCAACTTCTTCTGAGCAACTGCTGAATGCCAGCTGAATAAATTTAGGCGGGCCTGTCATATTTTAAATGTTTACGTCAGAAGCTGACTTAATAAAAGTATTCCCTTTTTTCCCAGAACAAAAGCATAATAGCACAAGTTTAAAAATTTAAAAATTTTCTCAACAATTTTTTGAATCTCATTTGGAAACTCAAAAAAAAAGTTTTTAAAAAAGTTGAATACATCAGAAAACAAAGTGTGGATCTTTTCCGCAAGCGCTCCCCAGTAAATTAGGCACCCATATTTGTATATGCTTAAACACTACATGTGCATTTGATTTATTTAGTGTGAAAACATGTGAAAAAGCATTTAAAAAATCTTAACAGAGCGGAAATTTAAATTTATTATGTGCACGGTAATCAAGCGCTAAGTATAATGTAAACATCAACCAGAAAATTTTGTCGCAGTTTTTGGTGTTACAGGCTTCGTAATGGAATCTACCCCTTTAATTTATTTGATAAGTGTTGCAAATATGGATGCTGGCGCCGCTTCAAATCAGCAACAAGAGCCATCAGACAGCATGAAATGATTTCTGAAACTGAAAAAACGTAGAATTTGTCAAAACTCAAAAATAGTTAAAACAGAAAAGTTGTACAAGTTGGGATCACAAATTTGTTCAACCCCTCCACTTTTGGGAAGGGAAAACCTGAGCAACCCAAGATTATGAGGCATTTAGGGCTACGTAATAACCATCCCTGCTTATGTCAACAAAAGTAAGTATTGCAGTAATTTGACATTTACTATGTAAACAATGACTAAATTACTTTACTTGATTAAGCAATCAGAAACGAGTAACAATGATGTTATAAAGTATTTTTATTTGATTATATAGTTTAACCCAATTGTTTGATTATTGCAACCATATTGTATTTAGAACCATTAAAAACTGTTACCAAGAGCAGTTGGCTCTCAGAATCGACTAAAATTTGATTCTTCAACAACTTTAGTCTATTTTGCTAAGTGTCGCTATGTCTTAAGATCTTGCGAGTTTTAAGTTTGTTGAGATTTCTTGAAAAGAAATCAGCAACATTACTAACACTGGCTGAAGCCTTACAAACTTCAGCACGAGATTGAGCATGGATTATTACTAAGGATTTTCTTAACTTCAATAAGATTTAAAGTTACAGTCCTTTAATACGACCGAGCGACTAAGTTTTTCGAGGAGATTGTTAGCCAATCGAACCCTATGAAAAACCAGGCCGGCTTAATCCTCGAGAACCAGGGTGTGATATGTCGGTTCCACTGAGTTTCTTGAGCAGCCGCAACATTGGTTGTCGATCTATTATACCAGGGATGTATTTATGAAAACTAATAACACTTTCAGAAGGGAGACAACAATGAAAATTTTTGCTGGGGGTGTGGCGTAATTTTGGCTATGTGGAACGGGTAGCTGAGAGTAGTGTTAGCAAAAAATTCGTAATTGCTTCAATTTTCTTGCAAAAATTGTTTGCCTTTTTTCTTCTGAGTTCTTCTTTGAGTTTATATTGACAAAAGAGGAGTTTTAGCAAAACTAAAATGAATAAAAGGATTAAAAACAAATATTCAACTATTTGTGAACGGCATTTAAACGACAAAATCTGAGTTCAAGAACAAATGGACTATGTGTGCATCGTATAGCAGTGCATTCATTTGAGAATTCTTTTCCCCCCTTAATTATGTTGGAAGATAAAAAAGTGCCAGACTTTTTCGTAATGATCGAAGCCTTGCTGGCAATTGGAGGAGAAATTGTAATTTTTTTTAAATTTTCAGCTGTTATATATTAGTTAGTTTTTCCAGTCTTTTGGGCCATTTAGCAATTTGTTTTAGCAATTTGTCTCTAGCTTTTGAGAACTTGGAAAAATTCGTTACAAACCGAAGAAACGCAAGCAATCGTTTGTTGTTTTGGGCCTGAAGTAAGTTGTTTCACAAATTTGTTTTGATTAAATTTCCTAGGCATGATGGTCTTTTAATAAAGCTCTTTTTTGTCCTAAAATAGAAGCGATGATAGATTCTTTTCTCGTTTTTGATTTAGATAAAATAACATGAAAATGGATATACAGTTGAAAACGGGCTGTGCTGGGCTGTTTAAGAGAAACCCGATGTTTCCTCATTCAGTATTTGAATATTTGCTTTTTAAACACATCTTAAACTCCATCTGCATTTTTAGAAAACTGATTATTTGTGTCAAACATGGCGACCTTTTTCGACACTAATCAAAAAGCAAAGCGAGCTGGAATAAAATAAGAGCGCGGCTTCCAATAATTTTTGATGCAGCTTTACCTCTATATATATGGTGCTGATCTTACCCGTTAATATGGAAAGGGAGCAATATTTGACTTCCATCCAATTTTTCTATTATAATGGAACAATTGTTTTGGGTAAAATAATTGGTGCAATTAATTTTAAATGGTTGAAGGGAGAGGAAGCTTCCGGTTGGCGCCGCTTGTGATTTCTCGTTCAATTTGATTCATAACGGGGAGGATTAAAGAGTTTTTAATGCTTTTTAGGGAAGCCGCAAGACTAATATGTTTGACTTCACCGGGAGAAATCCTCTTAAGTTTCATTAAAGTTTAAACGCCGTAGTGACGTAAGCACAGCTGAATCGTGCTAATTGGCCTTTGACAACCGAATTTTAGGGCTCAGTTTGTCTTTCTTCAAAGGTTCTTTTTAATGCAATTTTCAAGTCTGCTAAAAATGGTTTCAAAAATGTGTAAGTATGCTTTAGCTTCATGCATTTGAATCTAGCCCTTCAAGAGCTTAGGAATTTAATTGTGCCACACATTTTTGTTTAATTTTTTGGCTCTAACTTAGTAGAACTATAATGATTAACAAATTAGCTGAACATGTTTGACATCTAACTGTAAAATAGTACAGTTTTTACATCTTCGATTGATCTCACCACAGCTCACCCAATTTAATTATAATTATTTCAACTTACATCTGGTGGGGAGAAAAACTTAGCGCTGAAGCGTTGTTTCCTTCAGTCCTTTATCATGATAAATTTGTTTACATCACGTCGAAACTATGCAAAGTATATTTTTCCGCAACAATATTGTGGTTTTAAGTGTACATAGTCAACAGCAGGGTTACAACATGTTTGACATTGAAAAGTAAAAAAAACCAATTTGCAAAATTATTGTTCAAAGAAATGATTTACGAGAAAACATTGAACTAATTTCGGTTAAAAAATACTGCAGAAATCAAATTTTCATTATTTTTCATAACTGACTTCTTAAACGATGTTGCAGAACACTAAAAACGTTCGCTGCATTAAAACTTATTGAAGAATTTCTCATATTCTGAACGTTTTCTCATTTACAATGAGCATCTTACATAAGTTCATTTTAACTTCAAAATTTCAAATAAAAACTATCTAATACTGATGAAAGATTCCAGAATCGGTTCGAAAATACCCATTGTTAGTTGCAAGAGGAACTGGCGTAAAGTACCTAAGCATTAAGTACCTAATCTCTGGGTTTTTGTTGCTTGATCATCTCATGTAATCTTTTATCCCCTGAGTGGGCATCATTAATCATTATGGAAAAATCTATATCTACTCTTCGATGAACACAGAATCAACAACTCAGAACACAGAATGAACAGCTAGAGAACAGTTGCGCTTTTCACGACCTTGTTTCTGTAGCTTTGAACGACATTTTACTGTTTGTGCATTATTATTATTAAGCATTACGAATTACATAAACATCTATAAGGTTGAACCTGTCCAAATTACCGCAGACAGTGCAAACCAACAAAACGAAACAAAATTAGTTAAAAGTTTACTGCGTAAAGTGAATCATTTAGAAAAGACAGTGAAACAGCAAGAAGAAAACATGATTCTTATGCAAAATTCATTTACGGTAATTGAAAAAAGAGTTTCCCAATAGGAAAGATACTCTAGTTAAGACTGTTTAATATTAAACAATTTCTTTATTCAACCAAGAATGAACAATCTATAAGAAACACTTGCCACGCTATAAACCACTTTTTTGTTATCATATTACCCCTGATAGAGTTAAAGCATGTCAGCCTCTGCGCTCAAAAAATGGTAATTTTTCGGGTATTATAATTGAATTCATATGGACAAGACAAAATTTAAAGTAGACGCAAAATGCTTTGTCAACAGACGTGGAACATTCGTAACTTGTATATTATTGAAAGGCTTCCTAAATTTGACGTGGAAATCAAAAAAGTGTGCGACGAACGGGGTATCATCACTACTACAAGAAATTGCGAAGTACCAAATTTTGCAAAAGATCCCAAAGGTGATTTTTATTCCCAACCAATAAATTCTGTGGAGTCGATTGAGAGTCTAAGTGAAGTTGCAGCCAAAAACCAAAGCAGCAATAAAGCCAACTCTTCTACGCCACCGATCAAACAGTTCAAATCATTGTTCCAATGTCAGAATAATTTTGAAAAATCGAAAACAGCTCACATAACCGGAACAAAACATCAACTAGCGACACCAAAGGAAGATGATAAATTGCGAAAAAGGGGGGCCATTCAAAAATATACCACCGAATGGTAACAGCTCAACTTTTTTAAATGAACTGCATGATTCAAGGAGAGGAGATGGAAAGCATAACTTAATTTTTATCTATAAAAACAATTGATGTATATGTTTTTAATGAAAAAATATTTTTGTTTCTCTAAATACAATCGTTAAAAACCCATCGTTACCAGTTACAAGTTTCCCTGAATAATTTCCAACACAAACAGCAAATTATTGCTCTCAGTGAAACTTGGGTTACTGATAATGATGATCTAGGTATGCTTAAAATAGAAAGTTATAAGACCCCTATTGTTGAAAACAGACAACAGGGACGTAGAGGTGGATGTTTTTTTGCGGGTTATCAAATTCAAGTTGAAAAACTAAACTTCGATAGGAATACAAAATCGATTGAGATGATAGGGACAAAAATTTCTAACAAGAACTCTAAAAATCGATTAATAAATATTTAAAGACCACCTTCAAATAGTGCAACCTGTTTGCTGGAAAAATTTGAATATCTTTTGGATAATGTGTCCAGAAGCAATGTGTCCACTTTTTTCTGCGGGGACTTCAACATTGACCTCTTGAAATCAAACAGCATTACTTCTCAATACATTTCTCTACTACAGGGTTTTGGAATTACAATTAACAATTCACTACCAACCCTGGTATCAATCTTATCAGAGACTTGTATAGATCACGTAATTAGCTAAGCATACCAAAAAACAAATACAAAAAAACTTCTTTTGATGATCATTTGGGACTGCTTGTCCAAAAAGATTTTTCCAAATAGTGTTTTTTAACAAATTGTTTCATAATAAAACACCTGACAACGGAAAAAAGTTTGTGAAAAAAGATATAACATAAATGATCTCATTCGTAATGAAAAAAGAAAGTTCTTTGATAGATATGGCAAGAAAGACTCGGGTAATTTGTTCAAAGAGTACCAATCATTCTGTAATATGAAAAAAAGACAAAATTTGCCAATCGAGGCAAAAACCTTAAATCAATCTTTTTCAAATGTCGGAAAAAATCTTGCTGAAAGGTTTGATGACTCTTTGAGTTATAGCCCTAACATTATTTGCAATGATAAAACTTTTTTTCCCGAAAATTTAAAAGAAATTGAAAAAATAACCAAGAGCTGAGAAAACAAAAACTCTTCTTGTCATGATGGAAAAAGAAATAAAGTCATCAAACTTACACTTTCAGTCATTTGCAAAACTTTAACTTAAATCTTCAATGATTGTTTGAAAGTGAGTTATTTTCCCGATTACTTGAAAGTTGATAAAATAACTGCTTTATAAAAAACCCGAAGTAAAACTGATGAAAGTAATTATCGACCAATTAGTCTGTTGGGCACATTCTTCAAAAATATTGAGAAACCGATACATAAAAGAATGTCTTGTTTTCTGGTCAAACACAAAATACTTTCCCAATCTCAATACGGATTTCAACAAAACAAATCATGGATCTGCACTCAGAAATACTTTGTACAAGAAGATGCACTTATTGGTTTTGTTGAATTTATGAGAACGACAATAAATTGGAAACTACGTGGTTCAGCTCTTTTTGTTTATTTTAAAAAAGCATTTGATACTATAAGCCATAATAACCTTATCTACAAACTTGAACTTTTCGGTTTTTGAGCAAAATTTCTCAAACTAATGAAAAAAATTTACCAACCGATACCAATATGTTGATAATAATCCACGAAATAAATCAAATAGAATGAAAATCAGTTACGGCGTTCCCCAGGGCTCTGTTTTAGGCACACTTTTTTTGTGTCTTTTATACATAAATGACCTACCTAGTTGTCCCATGAACTCAAAAATATTCTTGTTTGCCGACGATACTACTGTAACTAATGCATGCAATGATGGCTACAAAAATTTTGATGATTAAATTCGATTAGTATCAAATTGACTTATAGACAATCAATCGACTGTGAATCCGGAAGAGTGCTGCCATATTAAGTTCGGGAGAGAACCGGAAAACGTTAAAAGCTATAAAGCCACATCAGAGATTGGCAATATAATTTCGTGAAAATATTTATGTCTATTTGTTGATAGCCCGTTGAAATCTGGTGATCAAATCAAAAAGGTTTAAAACAAGTTGCACGATTTCTGTGGGATAATATACAAGGCTCGATACGTTTTTTCACTTTTGATTTTTTATAATGCATATGCAAAGTCAGTAGTTTAATATGCAGTTTTGATTTACGGAAACACAAACAAAGCTTTATTAGATGGAATTGTAAAAACGCAGAAAAGGATCTTAAGAGGAATTTTTTTCAAACGGAAGTGTGACAGCGTTTCCGATATCGTGGATAATAACAACAACTTAACTGTCTACGAATTGTACATTGCTGAGGTTCTCAACGACATGTTTAGGCAAGTGAGGGGTACATCAAACTTTGATCATTTGATTTTTGAGCAACAGAAGGAGCGTCATCCGACCAGAGGCAAAACAAGGGGAACACTTCTAAAGAGTAAACACTGCTCAAACTTTATGAAAAGCGCGCTGAAAAACCAAATACGTAAAGCACATAATTTCGTAAAAGAGAATTAATTTTTTCCTAAAAATATTATTAAAGTTTCCAATGCTGAATACAGAAAGTTTTTTAAGGTATTCGTTAACCTATATATAAACAAAATCAATCAATAATCGAACTGTTCTTTTGAGTCGCCTAATCTTTTCTGTTTTTGGTGCTCTTCGATTTTTTCTCTGGGCCTCTGCTAGTTGAGTCCACGTCTCGTTAAAGACCCCTCCAGGCAGTGTTCTTTTGTAACTTTCTACAAATTTGTTAACTCTAGCTGGTAAACTAATTCAAATATTCAAATATTCAAATATGTTGGAGTCCATTTTTGTATTGCCATCAGGTTTTGATATCACACCTACTTTTATTTAATTTTCAAAGGAGAAAAATGATCCTTTGGTCTTATGCTCAACTGTTAAAAGGTTTTGACATTGATCCACGAAAAGGCGCAATATCTACACTTGACATATCCCCCATGAAAACTTTTGTGTGAATGTTGAATTAATTTGACTTTAGAGTCGGGGACTTTACTTAGAATCTAACCATTTTCGTTTCGTGTGCAGAGCCGAAGTCTTTTCATAGGCCCAGACGAAGTCTTGTTTCATAAATCAGAATCAGTCGTAACTGATTCTTCCGAAGTTCAAAAAAGAGGGCCTAATTCTTCATTTAGGTACAAAGAATCTAATATATTCAAATGATATTAAACAAATAATATGCAGTGAACCATAGAGAGAAATTAAATGATTCATCAACGCCAGTAGTGGTAACATTCCGACTGTTTCTCTAACTACTTAAACTCTTTTGTTAATTCTTAAAATTTCTTATCACTATAGTTTAAAGAAGTCTAAAACTGAAAATAGGAGAAACAACCAGGTCTCCGTCTGAATTGTCTGCAAAAATAAAGAGTGGAATTAAGGAGTTGATTGATCAGCGAAACTCGGTGGAACAATAGAACCTCCCAAAGCGAAACATACCCAACAAAGTAAAGTCGAGCCAAGCTTTTTTCCTATTGGAAGTCGACCAAGTACAATTTTTTTTCACGCATAACTGAGGACTCTTTCCCGAATACGAGGTTTCAACTAGTGCAGACTTAGGTGATGCGAATGACGCAACGTAAAACATCTTCCAGGTTGCCCTCTGCTGAAGTTAGTTCTTGATGAAGAAACCAAATTTGAATAATTAATATTTTGCGCAATATTTGGATGACTACATTCTCAGGATATACAATCAACCGGGTTTGGCTCACAGTGATTCCCATCGATGGTTCGTTTTTTCAATCTCCCATGCCATGTTTTTAAAGATGATATACTGTGTACTGGCACAGTAAAATAATTGTTGAAAAAAGTACAGTTTTTCATCTTCCATTGATTTTACCACAGCTCGCCCAATTTAAATATAATTATTTCATCTGATATCTGGAGGCGAGAAAAACTAAATGCTCAAGCGCTGTTTTGTTTACCCCTTTATCGTGATCCCCTCAATCGTACGATTGAAGATTTTTATAAAGAGCATTACTCATATCAAATAATACAAAATTTTGAGTCCAAATTTGTTCTATAATAACGGGTCATTAGAACTTTTGCTTTTGTAACGTCTAGCAGACGGTCTGAATAGTTTTCGTACAAGTAGTTAATTACATCTGGTTCAGTTTGGTTCCAAAATTTTAACACATTATCTTCTAAATTTTCACAAAAATTGTCTGTTTTCGTAACCGGTGCTTCAAAATCGCCCATAAAAATTCATTAGGATACAGATCTGGAGTCTATGCTGACCACTTTTATATCTTCCACTCCTTCTCGTGGAAACGTTTGCCAATAGTCTTCGATTTATGCACGGGAGCATCATCTTTTGAAAAATAACGTCCTGAAATTGCATTTTTTCTTCTTGTTTTTTCAAAATTTCCAAAAACGGGCTGCCTGTAGCTTGTTTAGACACTTAACAAGCATTTTTTGTCCGTCTGATCGCATTGCACCCTAAAAAATATTGTCGCTCATTTTGGAGTGCTGGAGTTTGAAAATTTCGGCTACTCTGCGCATGAGATGTAGAGGAGCATAAAATGGGGCATTATCCTGGATGGTCAAGCCAAAATTAAATTATTTTGATTCTAGAGTCAAGCAAAAAATACATAAATTCTAACCCATCTGGTATCGCTTGTAGAGCCAAAGTCTTTTTAAAGGCCCAGACGAAGTCTTCTTCATGAATCATAATCGTTTTTAATTAATTCTCCTGAAGTGCAAAAAAGAGGGCCTAATTCTCCATTTAGGTACAAAGAAT
This sequence comes from Convolutriloba macropyga, assembly GCF_964194025.1. Classification (NCBI taxonomy): domain Eukaryota; kingdom Metazoa; phylum Xenacoelomorpha; order Acoela; family Convolutidae; genus Convolutriloba; species Convolutriloba macropyga. Next base: position 76,538,480 of record NC_134469.1, on the reverse strand, counting down.
CTAATATATTCAAATGATATTAAACAAATAATATACAGTGAACCATAGAGAGAAATTAAATGATTCATCAACGCCAGTTTTTAGGTAAGAGTGGCATTAAGGAGTTAATTAACCAGCCAAACTAAACTCTGTGGAACAATAGAACCTCCCGAAGCAAAATATACGCAACAAAGTCGAGCCAAGCTTTTTTCCTATTGAAAATCGACCAAGTACAGTCTTTTTTTCACGCATAAGTGAGGATTTTTTCTCGAATATGAGGTTTCAACTAGTGTAGACTTAAGTGATGCAAATGACCCAACGTAAAACATCTTCCAGGTTGCCCTCTGCTGAAGTTAGTTCGTGATGAAGAAACTAAATTTGAATAATTAATACTTTGCGCAAACTTTGGATGAATACGTTCTCAGGATAAACAATCAATCGGGTTTGGCTCCCAGTAATTCCCATCGATCGTTCGTTTTTTCAGACTCACGTGCCATGCTTTTAAAGATGATATACTGTGTACCGGCACAGTAAAATAACTGTTGAATAAAGTACAGTTTTTCATCTTCCATTGATATTACCACAGCTCGCCCAATTTAAATAAGTTTTTTCATCCTATATCTGGACGCGAGAAAAACTAAATGCTCAAGCGCTGTTTTGTTTACCCCTTTATCGTGATCCCCTCAATCGTACGATTGAAGATTTTTATAAAGAGCATTACTCATATCAAATAATACAAAATTTTGAGTCCAAATTTGTTCTATAATAACGGGTCATTAGAACTTTTGCTTTTGTAACGTCTAGCAGACGGTCTGAATAGTTTTCTTACAAGTAGTTAATTACATCTGGTTCAGTTTGGTTCCAAAATTTTAACACATTATCTTCTAAATTTTCACAAAAATTGTCTGTTTTCGTAACCGGTGCTTCGAAATCGCCCATAAAAATTCATTAGAGATAAAGATCTGGAGTCTATGCTGACCACTTTTAAATCTTCCACTCCTTCTCGTGGAAACGTTTGCCAATAGTCTTCGATTTATGCACGGGAGCATCATCTTTTGAAAAATAACGTCCTGAAAATGCATTTTTTCTTCTTGTTTTTTCAAAATTTCCAAAAACGGGCTGCCTGTAGCTTGTTTAGACATTTAACAAGCATTTTTTGTCCGTCTGATCACATTGCACCCGAAAAAATATTGTCGCTCATTTTGGAGTGCTGGAGTTTGAAAATTTCGGCTACTCTGCGCATGAGATGTAGAGGAGCATAAAATGGTGCATTATCCTGGATGGTCAAGCCAAAATTAAATTATTTTGATTCTAGAGTCAAGCAAAAGATACATAAATTCTAACCCATCTGGTATCGCTTGTAGAGCCAAAGTCTTTTCAAAGGCCCAGACGAAGTCTTCTTCATGAATCATAATCGGTCTTAATTAATTCTCCTGAAGTGCAAAAAAGAGGGCCTCATTCTCCATTTAGGTACAATAAATCTAACATATTCAAATGATATTAAGCAAATAATATGCAGTGAACCACAGAAAGAAATCAATTGATTCATTATTGCCAGTAGTGGTAACATTTCGGTTGTTTTTCTAACTACTTAAACTCTTTTGTTAATTTTTAAAACTTCTTATCACTGTATTTTCAAAGAGGGGTAAAACTGAAAATAGGAGAAATAAGCAAGACTGTGTCTGGATTGTCTGCAAAAATTAAGAGTGGAATTAAGGAGTTGAATGACCAGCAAAACTTTGTGGAACAAAAGAACCTCCCAAAGCGAAATATACGCAACAAAGTCGAGCCAAGCTTTTTTCCTATTGGAAGTCGACCAAGTACAATTTTTTATTATTTTGCCCAAAATTTGGATGAAAACATTCTCAGGATGAACAATCAATCGGGTTTGGCTCCCAGTGATTCCCATCGATCGTTCGTTTTTTCGGACTCCCGTGCCATGCTTTTAAAGATGATATACTGTGTACCGGCACAGTAAAATAACTGTTGAAAAAAGTATAGTTTTTCATCTTCCATTGATTTTACCACAGCTCGCCCAATTTAAATATGATTGTTTCATCTAATATCTGGAGACGAGAAAAACTAAATGCTCAAGCGCTGTTTTGTTTACCCCTTTATCGTGATCACCTCTATCGTACGATTGAAGGTTTTTATAAAGAGCATTACTATCATCAACTCATACAAAATTTTGAGTCCAAATTTGTTCTATAATAACGCGTCATTACACCTTTTGCTTTTGTAACGTCTTGCAGACGGTCTGAATAGTTTTTGTGCAAGTTATTAATGACATCTGGTTCAGTTTCATTCCAAAACTTTGACACTTCTCTTCTAAATTTTTGCAAAAATTGTCTGTTTTCATAATCGGTGCGTCAAAATCGCCCATAAATTTTCGTTAGGATTCAGATCTGGAGTCTTTTCTGACCAATTTTATATCTTCCACTCCTTCTTTTGGAAAAGTTTGCCACTAATCTTTGATTTATGCACGGGCGCATCATCTTTTTGAAAAATAATGTCCTGAAAATGCATTTTTGTCTTCTTTTTTGTAATCAAAATTTCCAAACAACGGGCTGCCTTTAGCTTGTTTAGACGCTTAACAAGCTTTTTTTGGTCCATCTAATTGTTTTGCACCCTAAAATATATCGTCGCGTATCATTTTCGAAAACAGTGAGAGAACAAAGCATTAACAATCGTTTCTTCTTAAGCGGGAAAGATAAGAATGAAATTTCTCTTAAAACGTCTATATTCCACACATTTTTTTACGCCTTAGCTAAATTCATGCTTGTGAAGCTTAAATTATGTTTTTAAAAAGGAATCATGCTGTACGTAGCTTTTAGGTACCATAGTGTACGTCAAAACTATGCGAAGTATTCTTTTTCGCAATAATATCGTGGTTTTAAGTGTATATATTTAATGTTTCTAACCTGTTTGCCATTAAAAATAAAAAAGAAAAATCAATTTGAAAAATTTTTGTACCAAAAATAACTTCGATTAAAAATACAGCAGCAATCAGTTTTTCAGTGCTGTTCAACTGATTTTTTAAACGCTGATGCTGTACACTAAAGACGTTTGCTGCATGAAATCTTATCGAAGAGTTTGTCATATTTTGAATAATTTTTCTTTCACAATGATCATCTGAAGAAAGAAACCACCGCACCCCAGAAAGAAAAACAAGATGAAACTTATGATATGAACGAGTGATTTTCCCTCATTTCATCATCTGATGTGGTTTTATATCCCCTAGTGGTCTTCATTGAATATTTTGATATAATAAGTCTGAATTTTGAAGTATACCTGCTATGTTCAGGTCAATATTTGAACTGCCATGAAGTTTTGATATCTTGGACGATGATGCGAATATTGAGTTTCGTTTTAGAGTCAGGGACAATGCTTAAATTTTAACCATTTTCCTTTCGTGGAAAGAGTCAAAGTCTTTTCATAGGCCCAGAATGTTTGTTCTCATAAATCAGAGTCTGCCTTAATTGATTCTTCTGAAGTCCAAAACAGGGGGCCTAATTTTGTCTTACAAGTACAAAGAACATAACAAATTCCTTTTATTAAAAAATATGATCGAGATTAATTGATTAATCAACGCCAGTAGTCTAACATTCCGATCGCCTTTCTAATTATTTCAACTCTTTTGTTAATTCTTAAAGTTTCCTATCACGATAGTTTCAAAGAAGGCTACAACTGAAAATAGGAGAAATAAGTAAGAATCTGTCTGGATTATCTGCAAAAATAAGTCGAGCGTTAAAGAGATAACTGACAAGCCAAACTTAAATAGAAAATAGAACTTCCCGAAATCAAAAATGTAACGAAGTTGAGCCAAGCTCGTTTCCTCACGGAAGTCGACCGAGGACGGTCTATTTTCACATAAAATTTACCAAGGAGACTCTTTCATGTGAGGTTTCAACAAGTGTAGAATTAGATGATGCGAATAACCCAACGTAAAACTTCTTCCAGATTGTGCCCTATGCTGAAGTCAGTTCGTGATGTAGAAATCGAATTTGAATAAATAATATTTTGCACAAACTTTAGATGTATACATTTTACAAGATGAACAATCACTCGAGTTTGGCTCCCAGTGATTCCCATCTATTTTTGACGTATTTAGATATATTTTTGACGTATTTAGGACACATTTTTGACGTTATCCCGACATTTTTGACGTTGCTTCGTTTTTTGGTCCAATTTTTGACTTTTTTGATAGTCATTCTATGACCCAGTGAAGTCCGATGGATAGATTTTCTGTGATCCATCGACTCAGGCAGTCCCTCTTGAATTTTAATTGACAGTTCGGCATAATTACAGAATAAACTGTGAGCTAGTCTCTCAAAAAATAGGTATTTGCTTTTTTGAATAAAAGGCCAATATAATTCGG
>NC_134469.1:76258620-76533923 GCF_964194025.1 Convolutriloba macropyga | reverse complement strand
AATCTGTTTCAGACCTCCCAGAATTCAATGGCGGTTTGGTGCCCGGTTTGGTGCCTACACACGCGCAAGTCTATATAGATGATTGAAAAACTTCCAGTGGAGAGAAATGTTTGTAGTTAGTGGAATGTAAGGACCGATATGCTAGAGAATTTGGGTCTATTCTGTTTCGCCCCCTCCCCCTTGTTTTTATGTAGTAGTAGTAGTAGTAGTAGTAGTAGTGGTAGTAGTAGTAGTAGTAGTAGTAGTAGTAGTAGTAGTAGTAGTAGTAGTAGTAGTAGTAGTAGTAGTAGTAGTAGTAGTAGTAGTAGTAGTAGTAGTAGTAGTAGTAGTAGTAGTAGTAGTAGTAGTAGTAGTAGTAGTAGTAGTAGTAGTAGTAGTAGTAGTAGTAGTAGTAGTAGTAGTAGTAGTAGTAGTAGTAGTAGTAGTAGTAGTAGTAGTAGTAGTAGTAGTAGTAGTAGTAGTAGTAGTAGAAGTAGTAGTAGTAGTAGTTGAAGTAGTAGTAGTAGTAGTAGTAGTAGTAGTAGTAGTAGTAGTAGTAGTAGTAGTAGTAGTAGTAGTAGTAGTAGTAGTAGTAGTAGTAGTAGTAGTAGTAGTAGTAGTAGTAGTAGTAGTAGTAGTAGTAGTAGTAGTAGTAGTAGTAGTAGTAGTAGTAGTAGTAGTAGTAGTAGTAGTAGTAGTAGTAGTAGTAGTAGTAGTAGTAGTAGTAGTAGTAGTAGTAGTAGTAGTAGTAGTAGTAGTAGTAGTAGTAGTAGTAGTAGTAGTAGTAGTAGTAGTAGTAGTAGTAGTAGGGATTTGGCCCTTCGATGTCGTCGGGCGGGAGGACCGTGTCCCTTTTCTTTGTCCATGGTTTCTGTTAAATTTTCCACGTATCGTTGACTAGTTCATTGCAACTCGTTTCAAAATAATGCCACAGAAAATTGAGTAGTCGACTTTTCAAACCCGCTGCATTTCCAATTTGTAAACTCTGTGGAATTCTATTCACAAGAGCTTAAGTTCTATAGAAGAAGCTTTGCTGGCAAATTTCAAGACGTGGTTTAGAAAGGTCGAATTTCAGATCGTTGTCACTACGTAACGAGCGTGTGGTGTTCCTCATGCAGACAAATTGGTCAATGTTAAAGTTGAAATGACCCGTAATAGATTTTGAAAGAAAAAGTAAATCCTGTAATTATAGATATAAAGTAAGTGGTAAGATACGACTAAAATAAAAGAGTTCTTTATAATTGTTATTGCTCGTGTTGTTGATCCATTTCAAACTCTTTTTCTTAACACTTTCGAGTACTTTTGTGTTTGTTACATTAGCAAACCAACAAACAATTCCGTATGACAGAACGGGCAATAACATAGATTTGTACAAGTTTAATTTAACTGACGGAGTTAGGCGTGGTGAGCTTCTTTTTAACATGAACAGAACTCCGAGCGCTTTGCTCCCGGACTTTTTTATTTGGATGTCCCACTTGAGATCCTCTGTTACATAAACTCCTAAATCCTTCTGTATGTGTACTTTTTCTATCAAGGTTCCGGAGAAACTGAAGTGATGCATGGAACTAGACATTCAGATATGAGAGCATTTTTCAACGTTTAAGGGAAGTTTGTGTTGTTCACTCCATTTCATCACTCTAGTAAGATCCATTTGACAGAAAAGACTGGACTTGTTAACTGACATGAATTTAGCGTCGTCGGCACAGAGGAGAGGATCAACAGCTCTGCAAGTTTCTGTTAAATCGTTGACGTAGATTACAAAGAAGAGAGATGCCAGAAGAGATCCTTGCGGAACTCCACTTGTAACATTAACACTTTCAGAAAAATGACTGTTGATTCTAACTCTTTGCGTCCTTCCGATTAAATAAGATTGCAATAATTTGATAATTTTCCCGCAGACACCAAGATTGAATAGTTTTGTTTGGAGAATACCGTGATCGACATTATCAGACGCCTTCTCATAGTCAGTATAAATTATGTCAATATTTTCTTTTGAATCAATCGATTTATAGATAGATTCTAGGTAAACTAAGAGTTGAACGACGCAAGAGCAGCTACCTGGAAAAACACTATTTTGTTTTATTTTGTAGAAAACTTGGTTTAGGGATTTACTGACTGCCCTCGAAAATCTTTTGTATACAATTGCAAGAATTTTGGACCTTTTGCTTTGTGAACACCTAAATTTTTGCATATCTTTTCAATCGTTTGTTGGGAAATGTCAAAATCTGTAAATAAAAGTAGCAACGGAGGCGAATTGTTTGGCACGAAGCTGGAAGAAAATTTGAAAATTCAAGCAAAATATTCTGAGAAAAGAGAGCATTGACGAACAAGATCATTGGCTATTTCGTTCTTAAAGGAGACAGAGCTTGGTATTGCGGTCGACATGAAGTTTCTGTAGTATTTGAAAAGTTTCTCAAAGGATCGGGATGCTGCTAAATTTGATTCAAAATCTGCTTTATCTTCTTCAATCATCGTTTCAGCAATGCCCTCTAGCATTGCTATTTTCTTTATTTTGTTTGCATTGTTCCTTCTAGCTGTTTCAAGGGCGGTTTAATCCACGGTGATAATTGAGATCAATGCATTGTCCTTTTGGGAACATTTTCAAATATTATGGGTCTAATCCAATCGTACAACTGTTCAAGCAGAACATTAATATTACTCCAACAAAATCCATGAAAAGGTAATTCAGTTATCTATTTATTCATTTCATCAAATCTAGCCTTACAGAAGCTGCAAACTATCTTTGATTTTGTTTCCCTTAGATATGAGAAGCTTAGGTTTCTGACTCTAACTTTAATTGTAACTGCATCATGATTCCATATCCAACTAATGTCCCAAAAAACTTTCTTGCAGGATATAACTTCTGTTTTTGGGTTTACTTAGACGAGATCAAGGATACCTGATACTGCAGTCGGGAAATCAATGATTTGCTGAAAGCTGTAAAACGAGTTCGGTGGGGCATAAAAACATACAAGTAAAATATCCCGAGAATTAAAACTGAGAGAACATTCTAGGACGCCTCCATCAACGCTTGTATAAAGGGGAATTTGTCTGGAGACAAAAATATTCTTGATAGCAAACAAAACACCTCCGTGTTTCGATGCGTTATTATCAGTTTTCCTTTCTGATCAAAATATTGCATAATTGGGAAGAAAGATTTTGTTATCGTGAAATGAGCAATGAATCCAAGTCTCTGTAAGCATGAAGAAGTCTACACTTCTCGAAATCACGTAGTTAGCAAATTTAATGCTTTTATCTTGATTGATTATACTACGTCTGTTTAGTACAAACGACTCGAGATATTCCTCGGACTCCTGTTTAACATTTAGTCACCATTGACAAACCTCAATTTCAGTCCCATCGTAGAAGAGTTTCTGATTGAAGATTCGAATTTTGTTGCGCAGGTATCATTCTTCGTTAATCAGTTTATACCGTTTGATCAGACATTCCTTCTCTTTGAGTTGCTCGTCCTTGGTCAGAGACTTGCTAACAAGGATCTTTGTTCCATTGTCTTGATTAAAGTACTTAATTTTAAGAGCGTTTGCAATCAATTTTCTTACCGTCCAGGAATTGTTCAAACTCACTAACAGCGATCTTCGTTTAGAACTTGATTTGGTAAATTTACCTAATCGTCTGATATTTGAAACTGTGTTTTCATTTTCTCCAAGAAAATCAATGATTCGCTGAGTCTCTAAGTTCTCTAGAAAAAATAATATAGGTCAAGATCAGGATCACTATACGGATATTATAGGATCAGGATCACTATAAGGATACTATATGTCAAGATCAGTCTGATATCTGAAAGCTATAAGACTTCGTTTTGACTGGAATGACAGAACAGTGCTGCATGTCCAATGAGTGATATAAGGAACAGAATTGTTGACGTTGTGGAGCTGTGAAAGAAGACTAACTACATATAGAAACCTACCGGTTATCTGGCAAATCCCAGGAGATATTCATTCTTGTCTTGAAAAGCAATTTCTTTGCAGTTTGGACCTCCCACTGAGCTGACTTTCTTGTCATAATTTGAGAAAAAAAACCTGTTTTCCGCTTTCTACAGGGTGTGGAATCTCAATAACTCCTTCAATACCTAATGTTAAATCAGTAGTAAATGATGATCAGTGATAAATGGTTGGATCCCCATGGCTACCCTCGAATTCAGTTTATCTTAAACTCACTATTTAATAGTGGCAGATAGTAGCTTATTGCTAGTTATTCGAAATTAAAAAATGAGACTGTCTAGAGAGTATCATTAGGAGCGCCAGGCACTCCAGTCAGTCAAAAGGACCTGTCATCATAAATACCCGGGTATGCTCAACGATTCAAAAAGAAGAATTCAACAAGAGAAAAGGAACGCAACGATAACAACGACAGGTTGAGTGACAGGAGAAAAACCAAAAAAAGCTGCGCTACGGACATCAGCTGAAAAAACATTTTCAGAAAAACATTGCATTTTTAAAATCTCGTCAAGTGTGGTTTTGTCGTTAACAGTACAAAAAACACAAGCAAAATTAGCTATTTGGATTGCAAGGGAGATTATCTGTTTCTTCAAAAAACCGCCAGCTCAATAATCATTATTCATAAAAAAAAAGAGATTTACATAGATCTTTCAATAGTTCCTCTGTAGACGGTCCCGCTGACCCTTGAACTTCGAACGCTGAAGACTGAAATAAAAAAATTTTACAATAAGACCTTTATATTTGTCACTCTATTTCTCCTCGGATTCAGCTGCATCAATTTCCGGGTTACCAACCAATCCAGCACACAAAGAATTCACACAAGTTACATCCCACAAATGTTGTTTGCCGTGTTTCCATGGTACAACAGTCAAACTATCAGGTCTTTTGTTGTCGGTTCTGTAGAGATGAGCTGGTTATAAGACATAGGGAACACGGACAGAGGCTGGAATTGGTTTAAACAGGTGGTTCAAGTAAGCCTAACGTGAGAATCTCCCTGCAGACTTTACACAGGAAAGCCATGCAAACCCAAAGCTTCCACTTTTTTTACCACAAACACATGAGTGAGTCCCGCAAATTTTTCTAACCAAAAATTCTCAACTGTTGAATTGACAACTTAATATTAACGTTTTTGCAATGTATTTTATTTAGCCACTCTGACGCAAATTTATCTTGATAGGTGTTTAACCGTTTCAATCCGTCCTCAGCTATCTTAAGCAACAAATTGGTAAGAAACTTTTGATACATAACCTAAAACCAATTCTTCTGATGTTCGTTGTCTGGTGCTTCAAGGGTTCTTGTTGCTGCATAACACTCTTCCAGGCCACGTTTGCACTCTCCGTCTTCGAACGTCTCTTCTAAGTGCTACTCCAGTGCTTCACGGGGATCTACTGCTGCAACTAAAAAAGCAGGAAGAGCAAATAGTTCCGCGGAAACACCTTAAACACTCTGTGAGGAAGGAAGAACTGACTGAGTGAACAGAGTATCCGTGAAACACACATTTGTTGCTTTGCTTGGAGCTTTTTTCAAAATATAATTGTACTGTTTACGAAGGTCTTTTTCAGCAAAGGATGTATTTGTTCTCAAAAAATACAACAATTTGGGCTTGCTAAACAGTTTTGCAGAAGATAAAACTATAATATGCGTTAAAGTGTTTGATACTCTAACAAGGTCTTCGATTTTAGTAGACAAAAGGTCGCGCTTATCTGCATCTCCAAGCGGGACACCTAAAATAACCAGCTGGTTATTAGCCGTCACTTTTATACAATAACAGACTTTTTGAAATTGTTGCAGAAATGTGTTTTGCTGCGTTACAGTAGAATTTACCAAAACAGACCTTTTATTTTGCAACATTTAGACTCTTATCAAGATCTTTTCCAGAGCTCATAACCCGCGAAAGATCTTTCAACAGAATTTTGTAATCGTTGGCTAAATTTCCATCATCTAAGTACCATTCATGAATTTTTGACTGCATTTCATTCACAAGTACTTGAATTGTCTCTGCAAAAAGGGGAGGGGCTTCAGGATCCCCCTGCTGCGTCCCCTCTTCAGATGAGATGATTGTATCACCGTAAATCAGGAAACTAGGCTTGCTGCTATTCTAAGCAAATTGTGTTCATAAACTAGATTCGCAATATGGCTGCTTCCTTCATCTCTAAATTAAGTTTGAAAACAGACCTTGTACCAGTGGTCGAGGAGCTTAGATATATATCGAGTGAAATTTGCAAAGACAAAATTCGGGATGATCAGATCCTTTGTCGATATGGATGCAAAGATGATGGGAATTTTTTTTTCAAATCTGTTTCAGACCTCCCAGAATTCAATGGCGGTTTGGTGCCTACACACGCGCAAGTCTATATTGATGATTGAAAAACTTCCAGTGGAGAAAAATATTTGTAGTTAGTGGAATGTTAGGACCGATATGCTAGAGAATTTGGGTCTATTCTGTTTCGCCCCCCTCCCCCGTAATTTTATGTCCCCCAGTTACAAATTATATGTTGTTATATAGCACGCTACTATTTATGAAAATAGCACGTGCGCCTGGGGGTCATAACAAGTTTGTGCTCACTAAGCTGGGAGGGGGGGGGGGGCGAAAGAGAAGAAAAGATCTGGCCATGACAACTCAATATGGAACCACCGATTTCCGTGGAGAATTGACTACAGATTCACACAGTGCCCGATTCAGAAACTACAAAAATTTTTATCAGATTTTCAGGAATTTATGTTTTCTCAAATTGTAAGTGAGAGGATAGACTTCCCTGCGACGACGTACAGGCTGATAGACTAGTAGTAAAAAAAATAATATAGGTCAAGATCAGGATCACTATACGGATACTATAGGATCAGGATCACTATTAGGATATTATATGTCAAGATCAGGTTGATATCTGAAAGCTATAAGACTTCGTTTTGACTGGGATGACAGAACAGTGCTGCATGTCCAATGAGTGATATAAAGAACAAAATTGTTGACGTTGTGCTGTGAAAGAAGACTAACTACATATAGAAACCTACCGGTTATCTGGTAAATATATTACCCAGGAGATATTAATTCATGTCTTGAAGGGCAATTTCTTTGCAGTTTGGACCTCCCACTGCGCTGATTTTCTTGTAGTAGTAGTAGTAGTAGTAGTAGTAGCTAAGTCTTAAGGGATATACCATGGGTTTTCACCCTTTATGTCATTAGTGAGTAAGTTTGGAATGTTGGTTACAGTTCGTGCATTGGCAGAGTATCCTCCAGGTACATAGATTGGCTTCGTTGAACTTTTCGAAGAATTTCCAAAATTGCTGTGTTATTCGTGCTTTTCTGTTTTCTTTCGTTGTTAAGTCGATATGTTTACTCAGAATGTTGTGCAGTGTTCCGTTTCGTGTCCAGAAGTTATCGTCGGTCCTTTTGAGTCTGGTTTTGGGAATGTTGAAGCTGGAGTTGGAGCCTTGTCTGGTTCGTTCGTTGGTATTACGTGATATGTAGTCTGATGTTTTTATGTCATACTTGTGGTCAGTGATTTGTGTGGTCAGTCATACTTGTCATAATTTGTGGTTTGGCATTGAGTTGAACCTTTGGTTTTTGTAAAGGTGTCAGTTATTCTAGGCGAATGCTAGCAAAATTATTACAGCGCGACCGCCCATTCAACTGAACCTTACTGAATGTCTGCGCATTCGACGTGATCTCATTGACAATCATAATTACAATAGCAGGCAAGTTCGTATTAGAAATCTCAAGGTGGAGCATAAAGTTGGAGACAACTGGGTTGTCTTTGAAAACGCACAAAAAGAGAATACTGGTATCAACTGGTGACTATACACACTCGAAATGCTTTCGTTCAATGTAAGGAGTCTGATGAAATTTGAGCGTCGCCTGAAGTTCTCAGACTGCTTGTCAACGCGAAGCTATGACATTTTATGCCTCACTGAAACATGGCTGACTCCTGATGTTCAAAACTATTCGCTCTTCCTACCTGCATACACGATCTACCGAAATGACAGAATACCATGCGAACACGAAACGAAACACGGTGGCGTACTTATAGCAATCAGATCGACTATTATGCACGAACAAATTTTGATTGACCTACATCTTGAGGATTTTGTGGTGATTAGTGTACAAACAAAACCACAGCCGACTCTCATATGCTGTTTGTACAGCCCCCCATCAGACAGCGACTACACCTGGTCGCCGCAACAGTTAGAAATTCTGCTCTCCAAAATATCAAATCATGCTAAAAGAATAGGCTACCAAGGCGTGTTCATTTGTGGAGACATCAACTTCTCCAAAACAGACTGGAACAACATGAGCTCCAATTCAGAGTGTGAAAACGCTGTTCTGGATGCTCTTTCGGAATACAATTTCCTGAACTACTCAAATCTTCAGTTAGACGCCATTCTGGCCAACAACCCTGACCAGATTGTCAAAACTGATCTTGACACCGATCTTTACAACTGTTACGCACTAAACGGCAAGCCATGTGCTGATCATCTACCGGTCAGTGTTACAGTAAACGCATTCCATAGCGAACTATACATTCCTCATCAAGTCAAATATGCCTTTAAGAAAGCGGATTGGGACGAATTGAATAAGGCTATAGTAGACAGTCCTTTCAACCCTTACTGTTTCAGTAATCTCGATTTCCTTGTCAAAAAATGGTACGAATGGATCTTCAGCCTCATCGATCATTTCATTCCGAAAGTTACAAGACACAGGTCAACGCTTCCACCTTGGGTATCCAGCCGTACCTCACACCTGATGAAGAAGTTAGCTACAAAAAAGAAGCAATGGGTCTCTCCGGTCTTGTCAAAACTCCTGAAGTTGAAGAAAATGGAGCGTCAAATAAAAGAAGCCACAAATGAAGATTTGAAAATGTTTGAAACCGAAATCTTTCAAAGTCGACAGTTCAGCAACATCCAGAAGTACCTACGTTGTGTTCGCAAGTCACCAAACGTTCCTCCTGTCGTCACTCTGTCCACTCAAAAAGCCGAAACTGACCAAGAAAAGGCCAAATTATTCAATCAGTTTTTCCAAAGTGTTTTCAACCAGAAGCAACATCACTGCATAACTTTTGAGAACAGAGGCCTCAATAGTCTCCTTTTCTCCGAAACAGAAATCCAGCACATATTGGAACACTTAACTCTGAACAAGTCTACGGGACCTGACAACATCGGAAACATTGTTTTAAAAAAGTGCGCCTTCTCACTCACCAAGTCACTCCTCCTCCTATTCCAAACAATCTCGAATAAAGGAATCTTCCCCAGATACTGGAAAATCAGTCAAGTTACGCCAGTGTTCAAAGGGGGAAACAAATCAGACACTACTTGTTATCGACCGATTAGTTTACTCTGCTGTGTGTCAAAAGTCCTTGAGCGTCTCATCTTCAACACACTATACAAGTTTTGCCAACACCGCCTACACGAAAACCAATATGGATTCCGAAAAAATAGGTCAGCAGTGGTACAATTGTTGGTCTACCTTGATTCAATTTACCAAAAGTACGATGACCCCACAGTAGACAACCTGACAATTCTGTATCTCGACTTTGCTAAGGCCTTCGATAAAGTACCGCATGACTTGCTTATACTGAAACTCCAGTCCTTTGACATTGGCGGAAAGTTGTTGCAACTCATAAGCTCCTACTTGAGCGACAGGGAGCAATATGTTAAAATAAATGCGGAAACATCCACTCCAGTAAGTGTCAGCAGTGGAGTTCCACAAGGCTCCATTCTCGGACCACTGCTCTTTCTGCTGTTCATAAATGATCTACCAGCTTCAGTGTCAAATTGTGAAAGTTTTGGATATGCCGATGATTTCAAGATAATTGCACTGACTCAGAGCCAACTCACGATTGGTGCCATGACTATACAGAATTGGTGCTCCGAAAACAAAATGCAACTGAACACCTCTAAATGCAAGCTCCTCAACATAAAAGGCACTTTGACAGCAGCAATAGACAACCTTGAAATTGAACCGACGAATCTTCAGCGCGACCTAGGACTATGGATCACCTCAAATCTCACGTGGAACGATAACTGTACCACGAGAACGAAGAAGGGATTAAGTGCACTGTTCCAACTGAAACGAAACCTGTCTACAAACAGCACGCGAAACAGTAAGCTAAATTCTTACGTTGGTTACGTTGTGCCAGTCCTGACCTACTGCTCTCAAGCATGGCAGCCGAACAAGTCGAATCTTGCGAAGTTTGAAAGGGTGCAGGAAATTGCTACCAAGTGGATACTGAATGCAAGTTTTGAATACAAAGATCGACTTCTACAGCTAAAGCTGCTGCCTCTCAGCTTATGTCGAAATGCACAATCTCCTGCTTCTGATATCATTGGATAGAAACGAATACGACGTTGTTGTTGATCTACCTAGAGTCACCGAAGATAAAACTCGACAGCATACAAGAGGAGAACTGACGATCGGAACGAATCGACTCTACAAAACCGATGAAAACTTCTTCCATCGTACAAAATTATTATACAATATTATTATCAGAGTGTACACCAGCTACGGAAAATATCTCAATAAAGACACCATCTCCAAAATCTACTGGGACTACTTTCTGAGAAAATATGACAAGAGGGACAAATGCACTTGGCGAATTGTTTGCAAATGTGACCACTGCCATAACTGGAAAAAACTAGACTAAACTAAAACTACCTTTGGACTGAACTCATGTGGGTCTAACAAACCCTTGGATTTATTTATGTTTAAATCCTAAAGCCTTTACTACTACTACTACTACTACTACTACTACTACTACTACTACTACTACTACTACTACTACTACTACTACTACTACTACTACTACTACTACTACTACTACTAATCCACATTTTTAAGTCCCAATTGATTGTAAAATCTATGCAGACTTTTTGAACTTCTCATTGTTCAAGAATTATAGTATTTCTAAGTTTTTGTTTTTGTCTATATGAATTTTTATGAATATATATGAATGTCAAAGATTTTCATGTTGTTCGTGTTCGTGTCATTTTCAGTTTGTTTTGGCGGCATGGGTACAGCTGTTCGTACTAAAATTGATATTGTATTTACAAAGAATGGCGAATCTTCCGCTCTTCAACTCTTCCAATTCCCTTTTACTGCTGCTAATGGCCTGGAAAGAGGACAAGTAGCGATACGAAACAAACAGAAGCTTAATAGATATGAATTTGACATAAATCTCGAAACTGACAATCCCAATTATTCCAAAAGTCGTGCTTCAAGTTTTACGCATGCACTGAGTGACCAGCAAGTTGAGAAGTCAATGAAGCGCACCCGTTATGTTTCCAAAAAAATTGATGATAAGAATCAATTCTGTGTTGGGGTATTTAGAAACGGGAAACTATTTCTGACACCTGGTAAGTGATAAGTGTTTTTCCTAAGCACCCTGATATAAATTACATGAGAAAGTCATGAAACTATAGAAATTAAACCTCGAGCAGTACAATAAATATATTGAAGTGCGCTGTTTTAGTTACAAGTGTAGTACAGCTTGTTCCAAGTTACGATCACATTGATTATATTGACAAAGCAAGACGGCGCAAAGAGAAAGAAGCAGCCGCTGGTCAGAAGTTGGACGAGTCTTCATCTCAAGACGAATCAACTGATAAAACATCTGCACGCAAAGCTCAAGCCATTACAGTAAAATTTGGTAAAAATGAATCAGAAGAATCGAAAGCCAAACGGAAACAGACATATCCCTACTTGAAGGAAATGTGGGAGGAGGAGCCATGGTCCAATCTAACATTTCTAAATTTTTCCTCTGGTTCTGACGTTGTGTCAAAACTATTCAAACCTCCGGAAACCACAAGCAGTGGCAAAGAATTGATCAAATGCGGGTAAGTTGCACATAGTTGTCAGATTTTTCGAAATATAATCCACAAATATTCAATATAAACGAGGCAAATTGATTCAATTTTAAAATATTGTATGCCGTAGTAAGTTATCATTTTCCTAAACTAACAGATTGTTATAAAATTACATTTTGTATCCACAAATGTATATTTGGAACCTTTGCTCTTTTTGAATTTGGTACATTTTTGGTTTCAGTCGGAAAGAGTACCTCAATATTTTGCTTCCACCTGAAGTGAAGTCTAGCGAAAAGAACTGTGCAGAACCTTACGCGCCGTCATCGGTTTTGAAAGTTGAAAATTTGAAGCATATGTCTATTTTAAACAAGATCATTGCCATACTAAAGAATGCGTACGTAGTCAAGTATTCGCAGCTAATTACACTCCTCGGAAACAAAGCTGAGAAAGATAATGTCATTGGGTGCCTTAAAAAGGCTGCTGTCCTTGTGCGTGGGTGCTGGGTAATAAATAGCGAGACGCTTTATCCAGAGAAGTCAGTTAGCTCAGCTTGTGGCATCAGTGCGGAGTTGATGCAGAGAGGACGTAATTATATTTTATGGAGAATGAACAAAATTGGCTACGTTATGAGGAAAGAAATGTGCTCCCATACAAAGGTAACTAATATCTCTATTTCCTCTTATAATTACATTTTAACACAGAAGTTGTGTAACCGTCGTCACAATATTTCAAAGTAGAATAAGGCAAAGTTGCTCTCTATATGCGTATTTGGATCTACCCTGGTCAAACTGTTATAGATACTTATGCTCAGTTTCATTTGAGAATGCATCATTTTTTTGAAATGTTGGAAATTATTGTTAAATTATTAGTTATTATTAGTAAAATTTTAGGATTTGATTATAGTTGATTCTCTCAATGCGAAAAATTGCCTTTTTTCAGCTTCCTGGTGAAGAAGTTCGAGGGATACTTGAAGCCATCAGTCAACTAAACTCCGATACCGGATGGGAGTTCTTGTATCCAGTGGACACCTATTTCCTTGAGTCCAACAGGGTAAAATATATTTCATCATTTATTTGCAGTATTTAAAGTTATTTTCTCGAGAATTTTGTCGAATAGCAGAAGTGTGCTTGTTGCTTCAGGAAGAACCATATGGTCATAGAGCATAGCGAGAGCAGACTCTGAGAACGTCAAGTTTTTAACGGTTTGGTGTGTAACAAGACTATAATATAAAATTTACTGTTGGAGGTTTTTGTTCCGTCAAGTCTAGCCCACAGATTTGTTTGACGAGGAAGAAAGTATCATTAGAACATCCGGTCAGCGTATAATTTTTAATGGGAGGATGAATTCATTTTAGGAATTTAATTTTTTTTAGCGAGGTATCGGTGTTATTCATGTTTATGTCAGGTAGATTTATGCTCGATTGTCGCATGAATCTCATCTTTCTCTTTACTGGACATTTGGCTTCTTTTTTGTGTGAGATTATAATAGTAATGGCTTTTAGCGAACTGTCATTAACCATTTGTGTTTCATTGATAGTTTATATTCAAGAGTTGACCGGGTTTTGAGCTATAGAAAACGTAGCTATTTTTGACGTAATTTTGTTGTAACCCTCACTATATTTCATGGTAAGTTAATTATGGAACCAACTATCAGTAAATCATTTTTGTCTGAGAATTATCAGGGTGAGAATTGTTGGTACTTTCGTAGCTCTTTCATTTGTTTGTTGAATAGATTCAATTGCTTGCAGAGTTTACGACTCGAAGAGGAGTATTGGTTTTCTTAAGGTTTTTTTTACCGGAAGTACTATTCGTTCAGACGCTGTTTTGACCTAAAAGTGAAAGTGACTGAAATTGCCGTGTGATCTAATTTTTTCTGAGCGAGAGAAGTTATTTGATCATGCGCCGCGTTTAGTGAATGACTTTTTGACTTTGAAAAGTAGTTTTTGACTGAATGGCACATATAGATAACCGTTTTTAGCCGTTTTTTCGTCTAAGTGGCCCAGTTTTTGATTTTTATTTGATTTTTAACTCTTTACAAAAAACAAGAATGTCATTTTGTTACGGTGTTCCTTGCATTGTGTCCATATTCTTCACATTCTAGTTAGTATCATTTTAGCTTTGGGCTGGCACCTACATTTATTTTCGGTATATGGATTTTGTCAGTTGTTAAAAAATTGAATGATTTCAGCTTTTTCTTAGATTTTCGTCATTTCTCTGGTTTGCAATTGGTTTAATTCAACATAAGGCAGTACTGAGAGTCTGCTAGCAAGATTTTTCAAAAACATCCACTTATTAATGATTACTGCAACTTTCTTCCGGCCTTGGTTTTAATTTAAACGATTATTTGCCTTTGAATATTCCTCTGCTGCTTGTCTTTTCTATGACCAATTAAAATTTTGAATTAGTACGAAATCATTTTGTCTAGCGTATGTACAAGGAAGAAGTTTATGCTCTTTTTTTCTTAATTGCAGTTATTAGAAGTGTAATTGTAGTGGTTTTCTGATTCTTAACTTTGAGCATTCTTTTTTTGAAAAGATTTAACTTAGTTTCTAAGATTATTATCTGCCGTTTGCTTTCGCTATCTTTGAGATTAGAATCATGAATTAATTATTTGAGGTCAATTGATAGCCCTATCAGCTTTTTCAGCCTATCAGTATTTTGACCATGCTAATTATTTCGGACTTTTTTAACGTGACCAAACGTTTTCAATAATATAAAAGTTTGCTGCGTTTTGTTTTTCTTGGTGACAGTGGTTTAAGTCACCAAATTTTAGATCAGACCTGGGGAGGTAATGAATTAATGGTTTAATACCAATGGTAATGGCTTCCGCTGCATTTATGGTTTTGTTTGTGAAGTTCTGACGCTTCGAGTCGCTTCCGGACTTCTTCCGGCTATGTTTTTTTAATTCATCATCAGCGTACCTTAAAGGGTTTGAAAGATTTGCTCTGATTTAATTTTTTTCTTATCGGAGTCTTTCCGTTGTTTTTCAACTTTAAGTTTATTTATTTGGTTAAATTTAAATGGCCTCCGACTGTAAAAGTTTTCCAATTATTTATCCATGTAAAGTTATATGAAGAGCAGTTAGATGGAGAGTGCCCGGCTTTTCTTATTACATATTTCAGGAGGGCAAAGTATGTGGCAAAGTATATAGCCTGTCGCAAGGCGACAGGGTAAATAATTATTTGGTGATAATTGTGGAATTCTTGACAAGCGTATGTTTTTTATGTTGGAAGAGAGGCTACTTTTTCACAAGTGATTAATTTAAAACATTTTTTGAAACTTGCTCTTTTTACTAGTTGAAACATCTTTCTTTTTTTGCGGTTTAACGGTTTAATGATTGTTTCAAGATTCAAATTGAGCTGGTTAAGAAGGCATTTTTTTCAAAGAAAAAAATGATTAGATTTTTCATAATGACACTTATGAAAACTCTGTCGGAAAGCAATCGTAATTTTTCTTTAGTTAAGAACGTTCTGCATTTAATCAGATATGGCGAAGAGCTCTCTTTCTGAAGTGCATATTATTCCTTATAATAGGCATTTTTCCTTGTAAAAATTAAGCAGATGGGTGGTTGTTAGCTACTGTATATGTTACGAAAATGGTTTAATAATTCCTCTCAAAATAAGTTTGTAATTAATTGCTCTTGAAAAAGTTGCTGCAATTATAGTCTTGCTGGTCTTTAATGCTATTTTTATTCTTCCGACGTTTTGTCATCTTTTCTTGCATTTTGGCCATTTGAATTCTTGTGTGCAAAATCGGGATAAACAGGTAAAGCCCCAAGGGCAATAAGTTCTGGAGCCTTACAACTCACTGGTCTCTCAGAATATGATTTAGCGGGACCATTTAATAGAAACGAATTCATTATGTGGAGGCCGGTACTTTGAAATTGAACCCATCCCAATAAAACCTTTTATCTCATTTTGCCTGTAACCCCGCATGCTTGCCCCCACACGGGCTCATTATCGCGCCATGTCCCTCACTTAAGCTTAGGACAGCCGAACGACAGTTATTTGAGAGTAATTCGCCCGACGTTAGTCGGTTATGTTTATTTCAATAATACAAAATTTTGTGTTTTTCAGGAAAGAGTTTATTAGTGAAGAATTGAGAAGAAAACATTATTTATCAATTATTAGAACTGATATCATTTAAATTGAATTGATTTTCAACCGATATCAGAGAGGTTTTAATGTTTTATTGAAATGCAGAGCTTAATTTGAGCTTAATTAAGTTTAGCATAGAAAACATCCAGAAACATCTTGTTAAGACAGTCTTCCACTGCAAAAGCTATGAATTATTTCGCACTGTATTTTGATTTATAGGGGAAAAAACTAAGAGCAGCAGCTTAAACTAAAAACATCGTGAAATGATCTTGATTCATATGATTATAGTTTCTTGGTTACGTGACTTGAGCGTTGCTAATCATGCTCTACACTTCTATACCTATTGTTTTGTGAACACTAAGTGAGAATGAGCTAAGCGTTTATAATCTCAGGGATTTAACTGGCCATAAAGTTGCTGCAGCCATGCGTCAGCTGCCCTGATGAAGTGATATGAAATTATCACAATCAAGCATAAGGTATGGTAAAACTTTTTAATTGCTCTTTTTTACGACTCCAAAATGAGTATTGGTATTCTAGTTTTCTTTTTAGCTGAAGCAAGTTTGTTCATGACTGGAACTTTGAGTTTTTATTTTCGAGTTTTTACTTGTTTTAGGACGTTGACTTATGCTTTTGAACAAATTAGCTTAATTTCTAATGTATAGTCCCGAAAAATTCAAGGTCAGGAAATTTTTGGAGAAGTTTTGATCCCATGACAGATATATTCCCATGTCAGACAGATTTATGCTCGAATGTCTCATGAGTCTCATATTTCTCTTTACTGGTCATTTGGCTTCTTTTGTGTTTTTTGACATAATGGGAGCTATTTTTGGCATTTTTTGTCTTATAATATTAAATAATTATGGCTACCAGCGAACTGTCACTAATCATTTGTGTTTTTATTGATATTTTATATCCGGGAGTTGACAGGGTTTTGAGGTATAGAAAACGTAGCTATTTTTGATCTAATTTAATTGTAACCCTCACTATATTTTTTGATTAGTTTATCAACCGACGATCAGTAAATCATTTTTGTCTGAGAATTATCAGGCTGAGAATTGTTGGTGTTTTTGTCGCCCAAACCTATCTATACCCCTACCTACCCCACGACAGCCATCCCGCAGCGTAGGTTCGAATCGTTTCCGGTATTCGACGGGCTATGTGTTTTATGCAAATTGTATTACTTGATCCAATTTTCTCATTCAAAAAACCAGCTGAACTAAATTGGCTGCTGTTTACTGCTAAAATTCAACTGAAAAATGCACCGAAATTGGTGTGACTTTTCACCTGAAGTCATAATAGTGGTATATAATAACATCTAATAACGATAGGTAAGAGCTCGCACTAGTCGTTCGCGAGCAAATATTCCGACGTTAATTGTTTGTTTTGTTTGTGTAAATTTTTTGCTGGGCCTTTTTGTTTTAGAATGTTTCTTAGCTAGCTTAAGTGATTTGATTTTTTTGTCAAAAATAACGGAAAAAACTGCGGCATGAAGACAATAAGTTGATTAGCTCTGCGCTTAGATATTTAAGTTCTTTACAAAGAGCACAGTTCAGCGAAACTGCTGAAATTAGTGGTGTGAAGGGCAATAATTTTGCAAAATTTGGTACCCCCACCTCTAGCTTTGCCGCTGCCCGCTGAGTCTAGCCTGTTTGTCTTAAGCTAACTATCCACCTGTCGTGCCACATCAATTTGTCCGATGGTAAGCGGTTATGTTTTCAACTGCAATTTTGAAATGGTACTCTTGAACGGAAATATCAAATGTGAAATCAATTTTTATAATTGGGTTAAATGACTGACATTTTGGGTGAAATTGCATGCAATGAATTTTACTTTTTTTTTGAAAAATTCTTCCAATAGAGAAGTCAGATTCAGCTTAACTCATCGTAACTCTAAAGAATTGATTTCGCTAGTTCTCGTACAAACAAGTTATTGCACAAGGACAAGCACGGACAGATAACGAAACCAAAAAAAGTCTACAAACTGACCCAAAACTCTAACGCTCAATGAAAATCTCCTTGTTGCAGTAATGAAGAAATGCGAAAGCATACGCTTTTGAATGCTTCAGGCCTTGAAAGAAGAGTACAACAATTTCTGGTTTGATACTGGCAAAGCATTGTGCGCTGAGTTGGGACTTAACTTCAAACCTGACCATTCTCCTCGGAGACACGGTGGTCGGACTAGAAATGTATCTACAGACTCAAGTGGCACTGGATCTCCTTCTCCTGGCTCGGAGAAACGACGGAGGCGTAGGAGCTCATCGCGCAACTCAATAAGCGCACGCGATGAAAATACCTTGCTTAATAAATGTTAGTTCTGAAACCGGTATATTTTTTAACACTGGAGTTTGTATGTCTTTTATCTTCATAGTTAATCAACAAGTTCATCAACAAGAAACCATTTCGTTGAAACAGAAGATGTCTAGTTGACTAAACTTAATTCTCGCGTTTAAAATAGACGAAAACTTAAAACAATTGACCTAAATCTAAGAATTGGGGTGCATGACATGTATTACCGTGGTTGAAGGTAGTTGTCCTATATATTAATTGCGTGAGGTCTAAAGTGGGGCAAATTTTTTTGCATGTTTAAGGGGCCTCTCGAAGCGCTTGTTTAAGAGCCGCATTGAGCAGCATGGTTAAGCGAACATATCTAGAGAGGTCAATGGCCTAAGAGGCTCAAAGTAGATGGGTGAGAACCGAACCTCGGACAAAAGACTGTTAGTCAGGTTTAGTTACCACGAGGCTAAGAGGGCTTGAAAGTCTGCTCGTCCAGAGGGAGGATTTACTGTCCTGGGTCCTACATGTTTTTTAAATGCTCACGAATTAAGTTTGAAATTGTTATTGTAAACGTGTTTTTCTGCAAAGTTTTAGCTTTACAGATTCTTCGCTATTCTAGAGTATTCTTAGCTCTCAATTAAGGTTTTCACGCTTTACTTTTTGATTTTTGTGTGATCTCAAATGCTCTCATTCTGAAATATTTTTTTCTACGATAAAAGCGATTGTGAGAAACGGTGGTATGTAGTCGTTATAGCGCAGTTGTTTAGATGGAGGACTGCTATTCTGAGGGTCGAAGGTTCGAACCCGTGTCGGTACCCTCCATTTTGTTAACATGAAAATTTCTAATCAACACCATGCTGCCTGTTGTTCGAGAGCACTTCTTGCGACGCTGAGTTGGTTTATGTTCCTCTGTGTGTTTGGGGGACGAAAATGCTGATGCTATTTATAAAACGCGTTAGCTTTGAAATGGAACAAAATTTTTGCAAGCTTAAGGGGCCTCTCGAAGCGCGTGTTTAAGAGCCGCATTGGGCAGCATGGTTAAGCGAACATATCGAGAATTCAATTACCTAAACGGTTCAAAGTAGATGGATGAGAACCAAACCTGAGACAAGAGACTTAATCAGTTGCAGTTACGACGAAGCTAAGCGACGCGAGTTGGCTCTTGTTCCCGTGTGTGTGTGTGTGTGTGTGTGTGTTTGGGGATGAAAATGGCGATTCTTTTCTCTTGTAGCAATCCTTCTTTCCATTGGCTTGGTCTTTTCTTTGTTTTTTGTTTTTCAAATCTTTGAACGATGGTTTTCGTAAAACACTGAGATTTTACAGTTAGCATTGTTGCCCCTAAACGAATTTTAGAGCAATCTTTTTTACTCTTTCTTTCTTTCTCTCTCTCTCTCTCTCTCTCTGTTTTTTTCTCTCGCTCTGTGTTTCGTCTTCTTTTTTCTCTTTCCTCCGTTCCGTTTCTCTCTCTATCTCCTCTTTCCTTTCCGTTTCTCTCTCTTTCTGTCTCTCCCTTTGTTTACTTCTCTATTTTTCTCTTCTCAATTTTAATGATCAAGAAAAGCGGTTGTGCAAATAGTCACCCCAGGAAACGGGTTTGCGAAAACAGAATACACCAAGAGCTTCAAAAAGACAATCGGAAAAATAAAACAGTTTTGTTTGTCCTACATAGGATAACCACAGGTTGACTTTTATTTTATAGTTGTTGACTTCGGTTCTTTCACCATTATCAATAAAATCGCTATAAAACTAAGTTTAGACAATACGACTAAAACTGCTCAAAACATAGTTCCATAGCGATTTTAAGGATATTGGTAAAAGAACCGCAATCAACAGCTATAAAATAAAGCCAACCTGTGGTTATCCTATGGAGGACAGAGAAAACTGTTTTGTTTTTCCAATTCAGTCTGTTTGAAGCTCTTGGTGTATTTTGTTTTGGCCTCCCGCTTCTTTGGGTGACTATTTGCTCAACTCGTTTTCTTGATCATTACATTTGAGAATAGAAATAGAGAAGTAAACAAAGGGAGAGAGAAAGAGAAAAATGGAAAGAAGGAAAGCGGAGATATTTATATATGTATTAGAGAGAGAGAGAAACGGAACGGAGGAAAGAGAAGAGAGAGGACGAAACACACACAGAACAAGAGAAAAGGAGAGAGAGAAACGGAACCGAGGAAAGAAAAGAGAGGACGAAACACAGAGCGAGAGAGAAACAGAGAGAGAGAGAGAGAGAGAGAGAGAGAGAGAGAAAGAAACAAAGGCAGAGAGAGAAAGAAAGAACAAGTTTGAAAAATGATTGCTCTAAAATTTGTTTAGGGGCAACAATACTAACGAATCTTCCTTTATTATGTTAAACATCAGTCGCAATTAAGCACAATCGTTAACATTGCTCCTTTTGTAACATGTTTTAGGTGTCCTTGATCATCCAACCTAGCGCATAAAATGCGTTTGGAGACGCGCTTTGCCATCATATTTGAGCTCCTATTATGCACATTTTTTGCGCTTATCAAGCATGCGGTATAGCAAAAACAAGCTAGTCACAAACGCCATTGCCCAGAAATTTGATGTAGAAAGAGCAAAGGACAAGTGCAATACTCATAGTTAGCGTAAGTGGTGAGACTTATGGCTGTTAAGCGAGGGGTATGAGTTAGAGCTTGAGTCCTGAGAAACAGAAACCTTAACTTCTTTTAAAACTCTTATTCGTGTAAATGATTTTCTTACGGTTTTGCGGGCCTGCTTGTTTATTAGTGGTTTCGTTCGATTGTGTAAAAGGTGAGATATTAAAAAGTTAATTTATAACGACCCGGAGATTGACACAAACATCCACTCCATTTCGAGGGACACCCTTGTTTTATTCCTTAGGAATGCAGTTCAGTGCTCATTTATCTGTAATTTGTATGAAATTTGTATGTTTTGTATGAAATTTGTATGTACAGTATTTAAACTGAGGTTTTTTTGCAACGAAAGATTCGTTTAAACAAATGCGCACTTAGACAATCTTGTCTAATTTCAACAAAAAGCTCAAAGCAATTGACAAGCAAAAGTATGAAAAGTATTTTGTAATTGCTTACATGACAATTTACCATTTTTATCCAATTACCTTTTGCCCAATTCCATTTTACCCAATGCCATTTTACCCAATTTCATTTTACCCAATTTCATTTTACGCCTTGCCATTATGCCCAGTTCCATTTTACCCAATTCAATTTTACCCTATGCCATTTTGCCCAATTCCATTTTACCTAATGCACTTTGATATTCTCGTTCAATAATTCAATTATAAATAAGCAGTCGCGATTACAAGGATGTTATAACATCTTAAGGGGATTATATAATCCCATGTTCGATTGTGATAGTCAGATCAAGTCGGACGGAGTACTGAGACATGGCCATCATTCTAAATAGTATTTTAAGTAAATTTAAATTGATTCCTATTATTGCCATGTTTGGCTTAAATTTATTATTGGCGTCCAGTCCAGCTGCGGTTTATCAAATTGGAAGCACTATACCAACCAAAATCGAAGCTTAGATAATTTCAAACAAATGTCTAATATTGAGCCTTGACAAGTGGACTAGATTTAATCGATCTCAAAGGACGCCTGTAGCAATTATGTGTCATGTTTTGAATGATTTTTCATTCACTTTTAAATTTTGCGTATTCTAATTTAATTTCTTTGAGAATTTGAGCTGAATTAAAATGCGCGCCAATTAGCGGCATCTAACTACAATTAGAGTTAAACGAAAATATGCCCCTAAAGTGTCCATTTTATTTCTTAATTTGAATATCAAGGACTTGGAAATGAGTTCTAATAAATTTTATCTATCTACGATGGTACCATAGTAACTAACGTCCACTGAATCTTAAATACTTTTTTTAAATTCATGTTTCTCCTTCAATATCGTTTTGGAAACTTATTCATGCTTTTTTTAGAAGAAAGAATAGGTTACTATTGAGCCTGAGCTAATTATCAGTTATTTCAGTGGGTGGAGGTGACGCGTATAGACGAACACACTCCAGTCCCAGTGAGTCCTCTGCACTTGGGGAGAAATTTCTCTCCGAAGACGAAATGAAAGCTCTGCAAAATAGAATGTCCAATTTTCTGCTCGTCAAAGTGTCCGACTTCCGAGCTGTCGTTGCTCATATAACCGGTCGAAGTTTGTTGCCTTCGGATTACAGCAGAGCAGCTAGAGATATGGACTTATTCGAAGTTCCCATCAAAACTGAACTGTCCAGAAGCAGTGTTACAATGGCTTATTGTGTCCGACCAGTTGAGTTCTCAGACGATGAACGACTTTTTCTTGCTCGATGTGCGGCGGTGTTTTCATCCAAAGGATTCATTACTAAACAATCTGTGCCGAAGTTGATTGAAAATATAAATGTTGATAAAACGACGGTTGAGAAAGTTTTGAAGCAGCTGTGCTGGCTGAAAGACAAAAAATGGGTGCCAAGGTTCCTGGGTGTTGATCTAGGTTCAAGTATGTCTGATGTGTGACGATAGGGGCGACATTGCCCACTCTGACTTTTTGTTTTGATTGGTGCTGTTTTTTGACTCGCAAAATGTATGTTTACGAATTAAATTATTCTCCCTTAATAGTTTTTTTTCTTAGAAGAGTAATTGAATTAAGTTAATGTTTCCACATTCCTGTTGTCTTTCAGATCTTGATGGTTTTGTGCATGGATGCCAACTCAAATCTGTAAGTAACTCAAATCTTTGCATCAATACTTTCAACTGGAACAACTAATCTATGGATAAGTTGCGCAAACAAACAATCAATTGACTGCTTCGCTGTCTTTGTTTGGAATAAATGGGCCAATTTGACTCTCACAGAGTTTGTAAGCCTTAAATTGTTTAGCTGCAAACAGGAAGACTTACAAGATGAAGTTCAAGTCAACACTCTAGATGCAACCCCGATTTCTTCTGATCTAAATGACAAACAATTGCCTGCAGAGAACAAATCAGGTGATTGTTTATTAGTTTGATTGGTTATTCGGAACTGTTTACTGTTTCCTAATCTAACCGTATAACCGCCATATATAATTGCGTGTCCCACCTCTTAATAGTCTATAGAAGCCAGGAGTAAAAAACGCATTAATTAGACATTGTTTAATAGCCGCGAAGCGATAGCTGAGGCTATTATTGGCCTTCTCTTGGTTTTTTTATTAATAGCCGCCCTCATCTTCTCAGCCGGCTATTATAGCGCTCCTATTTTTTTTTACAATTCAAAGAATTTGAATTGTATTGGGGCGCTGTCTTTTTTTTTTTTAAGATCTGTTCACACATTTTCATGATTTTTGAAGTCAAATTGGAGTAGTGATTTTGGTCACGCCGAAACAGGAAGTGGAGCGAAAAAGCGAGTGGTTTTGCGGCGTGAAATTTTTTCGCTCCAAATTTAAAGTAGAGTGAGAAAACGGTGTTTGAACAAAAAATCGGTTTCTCGGTAGTGGTTTTTTGTTCACATGCGGCAATTTCACTCTGATTTTTACTGTTTTTTCCATTTTTTATATCGGGTTTTTTTCTAAATGGTTTTCCCAATCCATTCACAGCTCATTCTAGGCCTAGTTTTTTGTTTGAATTGAATTTTCATTTCTCGCTAGTGGTTTTTTTGTTCACATGCGGCATTTTGACATTGATATTCTGTTTTTTTTTCTTATTTTTTGATCTGATTTTTTTAAATGTTTTTTTTCAATTCACTCATAGTCCATTCTTGGTCTAGTTTTTCTGTTTAGTCAATGAAAATTCTTTGAATTGTACGTCAGGACGTGTCCTGCTGTTTTTTTACTTCGTCGAATAAAAAAATGTTTCGCTTTACCTCATTTTGCCGCTTTTTCAACATTTTGCGTGATATCTTTTTGACTTCTCTAGACAACTTTCTCTCTTCTCTCATTCTGCTAAAACTGATTTTGAACATCAGTTGCTCAGCAAAGCAATTCAAAATGAACAGAGTCAGTATAAAAAATTGAAGTCAGAAGTAGAAACGGGATAAACCCATAAAGCCCAATTTTAGATGCCCGCTATTTGAACGTTGTTCCTATAAGTCTTAGTTACCATCTCTAATGCTAATTGGTATTGATAGTAGCCCCTGTAGCCTCTCTCTAAAAAACAGAAGTACGTTATGTTCAACTACGAAATGCCATCAAAATAAATCGGACTTGAAAAATGTTTTTGTACAAAAATCTTTTTTTTTCAATATCTTCTGTTATTTCAATCCCAATCATGCTTATTGGAATCAACGGCGGCTATTTTCCGGCAATCTGCCGGGTATGTTTTATTTCGTCGTCATGATTTTTGTTACGACCGTATGACGTCACAACCACTTCAAATCTGCTTTTTGTTCATTCGTTCATGCAATTTCAACTGATTTGCATGCGTGACGTCATTTTTCGCTCTTAGTGGAGCGAGTTTTTTTTTTGTTCAATTGCGTGATTAAATTTTTGGTCACACTTGACTTACCTCACTCTTAAAAATGACTTCCTCACTCTAAAATTGACTTTTTTTGCTTTAATTCAAAGAGATAAGGTCAAATGAGTGCTTGTCACTCTAATCGAAGGTTATTTAAGAGCAGCAAATAGAATCAGCAATAAATTTTAAAGATTTTTAATCAAAGTTTAACATCTCAGCGCTTAATGAAAAGAATAAGTTTCTTTTTTGGTCTGTCTTTTTTACCGTTTTTGAGACTACAGATCTATGAAGCTATTGCGGCTATTTTCTGGCAATTTGCCAGCTATGTTTTTGGTTTTGGCTACTTTTCAGCTGTTTTGCGTGATCTGGATAAATTTCGTTCCAAATTTAAAGCAGTTGACGGACGGTTTCATGTATATCGAGTTTCATCAATGAGTTAAGCCATAGGTTGTAAAGACTATTCAAAAACTATATCTTACTTTTTTGATAGCCCAATGGCTATTTTAATTGCCTGCTTAGGTTATTGTTTAGACTTTGTTCTAAATGGTTATTGTTTAGACTCTGTTCTATTTCAAAACTTGAAGATGAATTCGAGATTAATTGCACTCAAACGAAGTTTGTAGCAATTATATTAGTCCTGCGCTCTTTTTAATTCAATTTTTTTTGCTTGACCGATTTTTCGTCTGACCGTTTTAAACTTTTTTCGTCCTTAAAAACGGGATAAGCAGTTAAAGCCCGCAGGGCATTAAGTGACCAAGCAACTCTTTTTCACGTTTTTGTTCTTCATTTTTGAGTGATATCTATTGCTCTCACTCCGAAGTATAGCGTACTGCTAAGATAAAATCGATTGCAGAGAGGGGGTTCACCTGGCAAATTTAACCCCCTCTCGTAGAACCCTACCAACCCACCCCCATCACCCAATCGCTTAGCACCCATCACCAAGCACCAGCTGGCTACTACCGAAACCAACCGCTCGCCAGTCATTTGAGAGCATTTCTCATGGTGGAAGTAGGTTATTAATTGCTCTCGAATGAAGCAATCATCGTAAATGTGTCTTTTTTATGCAGATTTTTTGCTTGAACGTTTTTGCGCTTTTCTAGAATGATCTTTGACTTCTCAAGTGACTTTTTCACGCACTTCCTGATGTTAAGTGATTTCAATTGCTCTCACTCCGAAATAAAGTTTGCTTGTTAGAGAGACGATCACAAGGCCCTGATTGCCGAGTGGTTAATACCTCAGTCGAGGTGATGGAATCAGATTCAGGTGGGCAGGGTTCGAACCCTACCTTTGGCTATGTTTTCGCACCCATAAAAAAGTTTATCTAGCCCACGGTCCCTAAATTAAATTGCCCTGTCTGTCATTCGAGAGTAAATTTTCCGACGTTAGTCGTTGTGTTATATTTTAAAAAATTGGTCATTGTCGCACGTAGCAAAACTATGATTTTCTTGTTTTGGATCAAAATTGAAGCACAGGGTGCGTTTCTGGTTTCTGTCACTTGTTTGAAAAAGCGAGAACAGTAGCTGTAAAAACATTTTTGATCCTGTGTTCATGTGTTCTGCCCAACACCCTCTTGCTGGTCATGTAACGTTTTGCGCCCCAGGCGAACCTGCTGTTTTCTAGATGTTAACGTGATGTATAACAGCTTGTGATTTTTAAGTAGGGGTCATAAAAACTTTATAAAGTGAGCGAAGCAGATTAGATCTAAAATTATATACTAAAAATATTTGTTCCGACCCCTCTTGAGGGGGGGGGGGGAGGAACTATATACTCAACTGGGTTTTTTTTGTTCAGTCAATTTTGGCCGATCGATATAATCATCGTTGAGACTGGTATCATTAGAAAGCTTCTCCAGCGTAGAATATGGATTTAAAAAGATTTTTTTGATTTTCGTTTTTGACAGGGAGATATCGAGGTTTAAACTTTCGAGAAAATAGAGTGAATTCCGTTGATTTCATTCACCTTTTTTCTGAATTTTTGACTAAAATTTCGCCAATTTTGATAAAATTTAATAAAATTTTTCATGAAATTGTTGTTGATTTTACGTTTAAAGACAAAATACATTGTCGTCTATTTTCATTGAATTTTTTTGGTCACAAATTCCGGCTAAAAATTTCACAAAATTCAGACTTTTTCATCAAAAACAGCACGAAATAAGTTTCTTTAGTCCACTCTGATTAAATTTGCAGGAAGTGCACACCAAACACCACTAATACAATCTTTGTAGACTGAAAAGGGGGCTAATTCCACTTCAACTTCCGTTGAGAGTGCTCTCTAAATAAAACTTTGCCGTTTTTTGCTAACTTTATTCGTTGATTATCAAAAACGCAGCATTTACTTTTGATTTTTTAACAGAGAAAATATCTAAATCAATGACATTCCAAAAATTAAATATTCCTAATGAACAGTAAACTTTAGCAGGACTGGTTCTGTACCAATCTTGGACCGTTACAATCCAAAAAAAAAAATTCGGATTGTCATCAGTCGGTTTTTTATAAAAAAAAATTCGATCTTTTTTTTAACTAAATAACAGAACATTTGAAATCAAAGCTCACTAGTGATAGGTCTTTTGGTTTTCTAATTAGCTCGAAATTAATTGATCTAGTTGATTGCTTGAAAGCTTATGGTCGTTTTGACTTTTAAAATATTTGATTTTTAAATAAAAAATGGCTTATTGAACTTTGACTCCATAAATGCGCAATAAAGACTAAATTTATATTCAGCAGAAAGAAGGTGCACAAGTAGATGGTAGCTTAGTGTCACCAATCAAAGAGTGCACCTTCTTTCAGCTGAATTCAAATTTAGTCTTTATTGCGGATTTACGCCTTAAGTTATGGTGTTCTGGCTTTGATACTACTAGCTTAGTGTCAGCAATCAAAGAGTGCACCTTCTTTCTGCTGAATTCTAATTTAGTCTTTATTGCGGATTTACGCCTTAAGTTATGGTGTTCTGGCTTTGATACTACTAGATTTCACAAAATTTTTTTAAATTTTAGTTATTTGCCCATTTTTCATGTTTTCTAACTTCGTCAAATTATCACGTTATTGTCAGTTCATATATCACATTTTTCGCTTTCAAAATAACGCAAAATTGAGAATATTTAAATCCTTAAAGATATAGATTGTGGTTGTTTACCGCTTCGACAATACTTTCTCGAAGAATTTAATTGAATTTGTTAATTTTGTCTTTGACTGTCGTTTTTACTTTGTCTCTTTAGTCGTTTTTTTTCCTGTACAATGACCCGATTTGATTGGATTTTCCTGGAAGAGTAGATGAGCCGATGTTCTGATATTAAAAGATAGATAATGGCTTTCATGACTTTGAAAACAATTGTTTTCCAAAATAAAAAAACATTTCAACTTCGCAATTTTGTTCCTTTTATTGTCTGTTTGTTACCTGGTCTCGTTAAGTAAAGGTTAAAGATGACATTATTTATGTCAAGGGAAGGTGTCAAAAGGGATTGATGTCACAAAATCTAATGTTTTTTAACAATTCGTTTTGAATTTATTGGCTTCGACACGGGTTTTTCACAAAAAACAGTAATATAATTTTTGATTTTTGTCATATGTGACGTTCGTTTTGTAGACGTAAGACATGTTCTGGATAATTTCGGGTCACAAGGGCTTCTTTTAGAAGAAGAAGCGAACCTATTCAATTTTTTCATTGTGTAATTAATGGCTTTCATGTCTTTGGAAATAAGTTTTTTTCGAAAAAAAAACAAGTATTACATAATTTTGCATGTTTTTTTTCTTTTTTGTCTAATTGTTGCTTATTTTCATTAATGAGCGGCCACATAGTACATTATCGGTTTTCGACGAGAAGGTGCAATCGAACATATTTTGGCGGCCAAAGTATGGCTTTACGGCTTCCAAAGCGTTTTCTGGTAAGTTTTCAATGATTTTTAATTGTTTCTTTTTAATTGATTTTTAATGTGATTAATTGTTGTCTGTTTGTTGTTCTTTTTGTAACTGCATAAGAAATTGAATACCAAGAGTTCTTAATTCCCTTTTATAGAAGCATTGGTAATTGTAAACCGATGGGATAGTTTAGTTGACTCCTAATGGTTTTCATTACTTTGAAATTAATTGTTTTTTTTTTTAAAATTCAGCGAATTTCCTAACTTTAAAGTTTGTTCTTTATTATCTGATTGTTACCAACCTTTTTATGAACTGGTGAATAACCATTTTTTTCTGGTGATTTACCAGTTGATTGTTTATTTTCAGTTTTATCTGACGCTATTTTGACTTTGTTATTAAGTTTTGTTTTTTAAAACGGACATAAATTTTTTGATGTAATTAATGTTTGTTGTTGTTTGATTTTGCCGTCTGTCTTCGCTCGCTTTCTTAAGATCGGCATATCTCATCAGTCTAATGCATCATTTTTACTCCACTGAGTTATTTGCTTTGGAGGCTATTTTTTCGTTCATACACCAGTTTTTTTTTTGAAAAATACTTGAATTTTTTGTGTTTTTCTATCTGTTCCTCATTTGGTAGACAATTATGCCGAAATTGTGGATGAGCGGGGTCGGAACTTTATGTGCGATCGCACATTACCGAGCCGCCTTGTTGACTTTTAAATTCAATTTTGTGCTATCTTAATTCATTTCACTTTTTAGGACACTTTTTTCTCTATGCTTGGTATCCTTGTAAAAATTCACGTTAGAGTTCTAACTTATGGACTTGAATGTTACAGTTGATTGCAGTTTAAAATATTTTTCACAAGTTTAAGCAATATATCGAATATGGTCAAGGTAAAAAATCAAAAGAAAAAGAAACTAGATAAGTCTATAATGCCGTCATATAAAATACAAATCAAATAAACCCTGAGGTTTTTATTCGAGAGCTGTATATTAAAATTGGGCTCAGGGATTGGGACGTTTAAATGGGAAAGGAATCTGAAATTGAGCAAGGTGAACTGAGCCGGTATCAAGACACACTAGTATAAGTATTGTAGCAATACTGATAGAAATGCCGTTAAAAATGACTATATTTTAAGAATAATGGTCTATTTTAATTGATTTGATTCAAGCAGACCCAAATCCGCTGGCTACACTGAAAACTGGATGGAAAGTTGTAGAAATTTTAGACAGTAAAAATTGTTCCCTTTTAATTTTTTGAAAATTTAAAATGAAACAGAAAAGGAAAGTAGCTTTAAAGACAAGAAGACAGAATGGAAGCACGACAGGTTAGGGGCCAAAACCATATTCTAAAGACTTAGTTGCTGACTTAGAGGCCAAAACCATTAAGACTTAGTTGCTGTCATGCTGGTCAAACAAGACCGCTTTTTTGAACCTAATACAGGTCATTGTTTACTGTTTGCATTTACTTAGACCACCTAATAGACGGCGCTCAGGTTATGGAGGAAAGAAAAACTGCTGACAAAATGGTCCCTGAAAACAAACCCCTTAGTAGCAAAACAGTTTCGTCCAATGACAATGAAATACCATCACCAAATGAACAAGTTTCAACACCGAACGGAGAATCTCCGAGTGATAGCGTGAAACCAGCTGCATCTGAAAAGACAAATCCCACCGCCAACACGAGATCGTCAGTCAGTCGAAGGAGTGTCAAGTCAATCACACCTGCTTCAGGCAAAGGGACGTCTGATGAAATCAAACCTCCGTCCAATGTTGCCCCATCACCTATAAGAGGCGTGGCGCTTAACAAAACAGCGAGACGTACTGCCAGCATTGTTCCAACATAGTACGTTGCTCAACCATTATCAATGCTATAACGTTTTGATTTTTTTAAAAATATATAGCTCTCTGATGAATGTTATCTTTTCAGTTATCAAGATCTTCACATCTATGGAAAGTACAGTGCAGCTCCTGATAAAAGTTAGTATCCTTTTTTGTCAATATGCTGGATTTGTCGTTAAAGGAATAATTTCAGCAGTGAAACAAAAGTACAGCAAACTTCAAATTTTAATTTCCAAAAATGTTCAATTGCTGCTTGCAAAGGTGTGCAGTTTTCTCTGCGAGGGCTCAAATGTGTGAAAATTGCTTGTGAAATAATGGTACTTTCATATGGGTATCGGATCAAGTTTGCAGATGTTTTCAGAACACGTAAAAACCGTTTTTTCCTGCAATTTTCCCTCATAGCTGAGTTTTGAAAAACAGAGTGCAAAAATTCAGAGTGCAAAACAGAGTGAAAAACAGAGTTTGTGTTACGTATCTCATAAACTTGTTTAGGTCCAAGTGGGAGCGAAAAATCGGACGACCAGTGTTATCAGACTAGACTACCTACCATAATAGTGAGTAGAGTTTGTCTGTTTTTTATTGGAAGACACTCAGATTATTTAAAAGGGACCAATTTCTCCAAGAAATGCAGAGATACATCTGTGTTGAACGCAGTCTTTTCAGTATTTTTGTTTCTCTAAAAACCTTGCAACGTCTGTGTAACTCTGTGTTTAATTGCTCTTGAACGAACAATTATTGTAAACGTGTGTGTCTTTTTTATGCAAATTTTTCGCTCGAAAATTTTGCGCTTTTCTTCTGGAACATTCTTTGACTTCTCAAGTGACTTTTTCACGCTTTCGTTCTTCATTTTTGAGTGATCTCTATTGCTCCGAAGTAAACCTTGTTGCTAATATAAAATCGGTTGCAGCATAGCAGAAGGAAGTGATTCATAGCGCAGTGGTTAGTGCGCGTGGTTATGGATCGGGAGGTCGAGGGATGGATTCCCGGTGGGGGTAGGTTTTTTTGCACCCATAAAGAAAAATTGATCTAGGCTACAGCCCCTGAATTAAATTGCCTCGCCTGTTGTTCAAGAGCAAGTCTTCCGACATTTGTCGGTTTATGTTTTCTCAAAAGAAATTTTTCTACTCTGGCGCTGAATATATGTGTGACATAATTTGAAGCTCTCATTGGAGTGAGAATTATCTTTTCGTTATTGATTTTGATCATTGTTTTTGCTTTGCATCGATTGAGGGATTCAACATAAATACAAAAAGTATCCACATATAACTGCAGCACATTGAAATGCTACTTTTTTCCAGCACGTCGAATTCCATTTGATGGCCTGAATTCAAACCAACATGTTGACTTGAAGGCTAATTTTTTATTGCTCTCGAACGAAGTTTGATGCGATTATTAATTTCTCTCGAACGAAGTTTGATGCGATTATCAATTTTTCTCGAACCAAGTTTAAGCAATTGTTGTAAACGTGTATATCTTTTTTATGCAAAATTTTTGCTTAAACCGTTTTTGCGCTTTTGTTATAGAACATTCTTTGACTTCTTGAGTGACTTTCCACGCTTTTCATTTTTGAGTTTTTCATTTTTGAGTGATCTAAGTTGCTCTCGTTCTGAAACAAAGTTTGATGCTAATATAAAACCAATTGTGAGCAAAGAAGAATCAAAACTATAGAAGCGTAGTGGTGGGACCGCCATCCTGGATGTCTGGGGTGTGAACAACTGTGGGATACGACGCTTTTGCTCTCATAAAACATTTTTCAAGCTACACCCAATTTAAATTTCCCCGCTTGTCTGACAGTAGCGATTCATCCGACATTAGTTAATAATAACCCATTGAAGGAGGAGAGTACCGAGTCTGTGTTGTTCTGTGGAGTTGATGTAAAAAATGCCAAATTGCCAAAATACTGGACAGCTAAATGGCGTTTTCTAGATTATTGGGTATGCCTGTACAATTTGCAATTCTTCCTGCGTTTTCTGTTTTTGTTTTCATGCGTTCGGATCATAATCCTAAAGATTAATGAGCAAGGCGTTTTAACACGTCTATTGTATTTGATTACTTAAAAGTTTTAAAGAAATTGTCAATGCATTTTCGAATTCTAATGTTCTGCAAAATTGCAAGTTGTGTTGTGTACTGACGACGGTAACAGCTCGCCATTCGTTTGAGAGCACTTTGCCCGACGTTTGTTGGTTATATTTTTCAGTATTGCGCAGGTTCTACAACTGTCGTAATCACAACGAGAATTGATTATAAGCTTGACCATGTGGTTCTTGCTGTCTGTCGTATTTTAAAACTTCTCAGTGGCGACAAGAACGATTTCTTGATATTCTTGAATTTTTTGTTCTTTCATGTTCATTTTTCTCGGTTTTCTTAGTATTTCTTGTTTTGTGTGCCCATTGGCGGTCGTACATTAGAGGAAAGGTAAATATTTTGCTCTGTGTTCGGCATAGTTGTTATAAGGCCACAGCTTGTTTCTAAATAGATTTTGATATTTTATTCATCTCTTTTCTGCTTTTTAGTTTTTGCTGTAGGCAAAATAAAACAGTATTCTATGGTATGCTGGAAGTTTTATTATTAGATTCGCAACTTGTGGCGAATTTCCAAAAAGGAGATATCTCAATTAGTGAAATAGCTTAAATTCATCTACCGTCTTTTTTCATGATCTTTTAGACTGAAACTCTACGAAGCTATTGCATCCATTTTATTGCCTGCTATGTTTTTGGACCCTTTCTTGCGAATTTCCTGTTCACACCTGGCGTGGTTTCTAATGTTATTATTTTTACTCCCGGTATTAATCCTCTGAAGCAGGATACAAACTAACCCCAAAACCCCTCCTGTCTTTTTGAGAGCTCAGTTGTCTTTCAAAGAAAAAAATAATATTTAATTTCTACAATGGAAAGTTCTACAATTTAATGTGTATTGCTGCTGTTTACAACTACTAGTGTGATTCTGCTAGGCTCGGAATAAAGACTTCTACTGCTGGGTATGTCACAGTAGTGGGAGCGGCAAGGACGAGGAAGGTACCACGACTACCACAGAAGACGACAGAACACTTCTCCCGTGCAATAACTGCTTCCGCGTCTACCACAAGAAGTGCGTTGAGACCTACAGCGACAGTACCTTCTCGATTGACACGTCGGAGCCCAATTGGGAGTGCTTTGAGTGCAAGGTAAGAATTGATAAATTATCAATCAAATAAATAATTTGCAAGGTAAGAATTGATAAATTATCAATCAAATAAATAATTTGCAAGGTAAGAATTTATAAATTATCAATCAAATAAATAACTTAAAGGGCTTATGATTTCATTCCACATTGATTGCATGTATGAATATTTGGATGCTAAAATTGATGTTATAGTTCTATTGACTCAGCCCCCTCTATACTGTATTTTCCGCAGATGTGAATTTACTGTGAGGAATTAAGCAATTGAAAAACAGTTAGCTGAATTTCTGAATTTCTTGAAATTTATTTATATCATCAATAATTATTAGCTTGATTGACAACTTTGATAGTTATAAATACTGACTTTCTCTGGCAGTACTTAAACTTCAACGTTGACGTTTTTTTAAACTGTAAATGTGAGCGTAGAATTTTGTAAATTGCTTCAGGAGTTGCGGAACAGTGAGACTAGCTCAAGATGTGCCACATGGCTGAGCGTTGAGAACCTCGGCATGTGTCTGCAACGAGTTGTCTCAAGGCTTGTATGCACCCCTAGCTTTGACCTGTTTGTGAATAAAGTGAGCAAAGACGAGTACCCAGATTATTCCAAATACATCTACAAGTCAATATCTCTTTCTGAGCTGGACAAGAAAGCCCTGACACTACAGTATTCGTGTGGCGAAGGTCTCAGACAGGACTGTAAGCTGTTCTTGCACAATTCAGCTATTTTCAATGGACCCACCAGTCCAATTACGAATACCGCAAGGCGGTTACTCAATAACTGTGAGAAAGAATTAGCACAGGTGGGTGTAAATTTACTTATAATTTCATCAGCTATTCCTAATTGGAGGTACTGGTTTCCTTTTGACAAAATTGGCCTGAAAAAGGACAACTAGGACAAATTTTAACAATATTACTGTTCCCTATTACTGAGTGGGGAAATAGTGCAGAAATTTAAATTGCTTTCAGTCAATAATCGTTTGAAGAAATTTATGATTTAAGAGGGGTCTCTGAACTTGCAACCATATGGCAAAGTTGCATCATTAATATGAAAGACCTGGAAAAGATAGTGTCTGATGCAATCTTCATAATTCGCAACGTCAATGTTTAACAATAAGACCAAAATTTGCTTGTGAAATTTAGGTAGAGGCGTGTCCGGACTGCTACTGTAACAGTTTATTACGAGATGATTTCTTCGAGTCTCCATGCAGAATTCCGCATCCGCTTGTTTGGGCAAAGTACAAAAACTACCCTTACTGGCCCAGCAAGATATTCCAAATGAAGCCCCCGAGTTCCGTTGATGTACGTTTCTTCGGCGAACACGACAGAGCAATAGTCAATATTAACCAGGTGTTCTATTACTCCAAAAATCCCCCAGAGCCAGTCATGAAGTTTGTAAAGAAATTTGAGGACGCGCAGAAAGAAGTTCAACTTTACATCAAGAAATTGCAAATGGTTTGTAAACAGTAATGTCAATATTCAAATTTTTATCAGCAATCTGTTTAAAACCTAGAAATTTGTAACAACTGCTTTGCGAAATCTTTTCATACAAAGTTTGATGAATGATAAAAGTAGCTTCTAATTATAAAACGAGCCAACAGGACGAATTTCATCGAACTTTCTAACTTTTGATATAAAAGCTCTCAATTATACCCTTCACAATATTTTCTTTAGCAAACCAAGGCATTACTCGCTTATTTAATTGGTTTTTTAAAATGTTTTTGACTAAAGGACATCAGTTCGCGTAGTCTGATCCAAAACCACAATCGTAATTGGTTTAGTCGGATCCATTTCAAAAAAGTTCAAGCCATCTGATTAGGTTAGTTGAAAAGAACAAATTGTGGTGTAAGTTTTATCTTTGGTCAAATTGAGACTCAGTTATCGGAAATTGTTTTGACAGTAATACTCTATGCTTGCGCTTAGCAAGAGAAAGAATATCGATTTTGTAGTTGAATTTTTTGAGAGATGATTTAACACTCTTTTAGTCTTTTCTGGAATTGATTCATCTATGTTTAGTTAAATAGTCAATCAAAATATTGCCAAAAAGGGATATTTCTTTCCCGTTTTTGCAATTTTTCGCGTGAACTTTTTTATTTGTTTTTGATTTCGGAAAATTTACCTACGAAAACAGACAGATGTGTAAATAAAGTGGACAAAACAGTTCTATAACACATTACAACAATGGAATGAAATTTTGGTTTGGGGAAATTTCTTTGGCTTGTGGAGATCGCTTTGAAGTTTTGTGGGAGTATCAGCTCTCACTTAAACCATAGCTCTTGCTTGCCCGTAGCATGATCAATCTTAGCTACAATAATTGTGCAACTTAAACGGTTCAGATCCAAAAAAAAGTAGACATAGTAACCTAATAAGAGCTTTAACGAATAAATTTTGTAGTAATAATAAAATCAAAAAGACGGCTCATGCAAGACTGTGCGTGGCTCATAATATTCCAACATACGTCTCAAGTTTTTCAAAGACTTTTCTTTGTTGCGAGAAACAATATTTTGGCTTTTACTTGTGGGTTGTTCAATGGAAACAATTTTTTCGGTGAATGCTTGAGTACAACTGAAAAAATAACCCGTATTTTGATGAAGCAAAACTACATGCATTGTACTTTATTTTGCTATAGAAATGGCTTTTCACGGAAAGTTACTGTTCAAAAATAGCAATATGTCGCAAAAGAATTTGCTGAAGAAATACAGACAGTAAATTGAAAATTAAATTACTGCGATCAGTTTAAACACTAGAAATAGCAAACAAATAAGTGACTTGGTGTGATCTTAAAGCTTATGAACTCAATTTGAAAGCGCATTTTCAAATAGACTTTCTCTTTTTCTAATTTCTGTTAAAATATGCAAGGCTGATGGAATTTTACGCATCAGTTTTACTCAAGATCACGTTTCAATTTCTCCAAAGATTGTTACCGAAGATCAAGAACTAGATTTGAAGATTTTTTTGCAGTTTCGCTTTTTTAAGCTCTTTCTCAACCCTGTTTTATATTTGGAAGTTTCCTTATGTATACAATATAAGTTAAACTGAACAAATCATTGTTCAAACCAGAAAAACAATACGATTTTCTACTTAGCCCGATTTACGGTTTTTTTAATAGCCGCACAGCGATAGCTGAGGCTATTATTGGCCTTCTCTTGTTTTTTTTTTATTTCGTCGTCATGATTTTTGTTACGACCATATGACGTCACAGCCATTTTTTGTTCATTCGTTCATGCAATTTCAATTGAATTGCATGTGTGACGTCATTTTTCGCTCTTAGTGGAGCGAGTTTTTTGTTCATGCGCGTGATTAAATTTTTAGTCACACTTGACTTACCTCACTCTCAAAAGTGACTTCCTCACTTTGAAATTGACTTTTATTTACTTTAATTCAAAGAGATAAGGTCAAATGGGTGTGTATCACTCTAAATGAAGATTATTTGAGATCAGCTAATAGAGGCAGCAATAACTTATACAGATTTTTAATCAAAATATAACAGATCAGCCTTCAATGAAAAGATAAATTTTTTTGGTCTGTCTTTTTTACTGTTTTTTTTTAGACTGCCGATCTACGAATCTATTGCGGCTATTTTCTGGCAATCTGCCAGCTATGTTTATTTTCTATTCGAAAATATAGTGGTATTTTACTTCTGTTGAATCAAATTTTTTTGAAAGGAGAGTTCAAATTTGAAGGTCGCTGGAAGCGTCAGGAGCGTCATATTTTCCGTTGTACCTGTCTCAAGTATCCCATATTCGGTGATTTCTGTGAAATTTGAATCAAATCAATTGTCAAATGAAGGAGGGTAGTGGGGTTTTTAGATTCCACGTAAGATCTCAGAATTAGTTTTTTAAAATTTTATATGTCCTCTTTTTAATTCAGGAAAGTTTATATACTTTTTACGGTGAATCAAATAGTGCTTGACATAGAAGCCCTATTTTGCACTCACGGTAGTTTTTTTCAGGAAGCTAGGGAAACCAAAAGTTTCAAAATTTACCGCTTTTTTGGCCTAATCTCGTTTAGAAAAATTTTCACCTACGTTTTTTATTATCAGGGGAATCACTATTCTTCATATGCATAATGTTTCTTTATGTTGAAAAAGGGAAAAGTTAATCACAAGGTACTATATAGTTTCAATAATTAAAAAGGAAGCATTTGAATGTTTTCTTTCTTTTTTTTAATGAAATTTTAGCGTTTGTCATACTTTTTTGGATTGCAATGTTTTATAAAATTTTTCCGCTTTGGTTATACGGGAGTTAACCCATTGGACTACAAGAAGTACGAAGTTAAAATGGGTACTACAGTTTGAGAATTAACCCGTAAAATTTAAAATAGGTGTAATTTGTCTGTTTTTTTTTTGTCTTTTGAATACTTATTTTTGATTATGAATTTTTCATTTTGTTGTTTTAAATCAAATTTGGATAATACATTTTAATAACAATTTTTTAAAATATATTCTCTCATTTTTATTATAATTTAATGCAATTATTATTATAATTAATGTAATATCAGCGGAACAGCATAAGACCATAGCGGCCTGTGTTAGCCGCCCTTTTTATTCCACATATTTCAGATTTTTTCATGCTCGAAGTCCTAAATCTGAGGAATAAAAGAAAAAGAGTGGCTGAGATAGGCCGCTATAGTCTAATGCTGTTAGGCTGCTAAATTTTAACTTTCGTTTTCAGTATCAACCGTATTCGCTGGCCACTGACAAGAAAGCGTTCAAGATGCTGTCTTTTGGAGATGCGTTCGGTCCCATCGACATCAAAATAGAGGAGGACATCAGGCTAGAGAATGACAAATCACCAAGTGTGTCACCTGACTTAATGAAACAGATCGAGGAATCAACCTCGGGAGTTGGTACTGCATCCTCGTCCTCGGCAAATAGCAGCAGGAAGAGTCAAGGAAAGAGCAAGTCGAATAGTAAAGGCGATGATGAAATAATGTCGGATGTTGATTTGAGCTCCGATAGTTCTGACGAATCCGACAACGAAACTCTTGGCTCTTCGTTTACCTTCAAGTTGCTTGGCAAAAATTCCAAAACTAAATCTAAGGATGTATCATCTAGGAGTAAACGGGGACTCAGTATTGGTTCGAAACAACAGGAGGAATCTGATAGTCAGATGTCAAAGTTATCGGAGCAAGTACCACCGCCAACGAAGAAGTCAAGGCGAGATTCTTCCACTTCATCCGCAACAAGTGTGACTTCTAGATTAAGTGAACTTCCTAAAACAGAAATTTCTAAATCGAAAAGTGAACAGGTTCAAGAGTCTGTTCCCCCTTCTAGTAAAGAGGAAAAAACGTCAAAAGCCAAAAAACCTGACGCCCCCAGTTTTACGCCAAAAACAGCGTACAATAAAACAAGGAGTCGGCGTAATGACGAACATACTGAAAGTAGCAACCATTCGAGTTTAGATTCTGTGCAAATTAAGTCGGAAAAGAAGGCGACTGTTGATAGTGATAAAAGTAAGGAAGATTTGAGGCTAGTTACTCCAAAAGATGAGCAGAAAATTGAGACGGAAACAGTTGAGAATTGTACAAAAACAGAACCAGAAGTAGTACATGCTGCATCATCTGTGTTTCAAAGTATTGAAGCTGCTCTCGAAGCTGAGGATGAAAAGAAAGATGCGGTTACAAATGAGGTCGACGTCTGCTTGGACAAAACTCAAGACAAAATGGAGGTAGACGCACCGAATATGACTGAGTCCTCGACCGTTGAGAGTCCCGACAATGAGTCAAGGTCAACTGAATCTGATAAAGAAAAAGCTGAAGAGGTAGAATCTTCATGTTCTTCAGAGATGTCGATTGGCGACAAAGTTGTTCAGAAACAGACCTATGCTAGCAATGAGAAACTAATCAAAGAGCCTGTTAAAGAAATTACATCAGAGGAAGTGCCTTCTGACACCAAAATGTCGACTGATGCGGACAATAAAAAGTCTCAGAGTCCTACAACTAAAACTGCTTCTCAACCAATTCCTTCTGAAGAGCCGCACGTTGCCGCGACAGCTGTTTCAAAAAAGGTTTCCCCAGATACATTTCAGTCTGAGATGGAGGAGACAGGTCGTGGTAAGAGAATGAAGTTCAAAAACACATCGCTTTATTGCTCAGACGAGGAAACAGAAGTTAAGATGTTCTCAAAGTCTGCTAACTCAAAGCGACCCAAGGAACCAAAAGAACCTACATCTTTTAGCTCCTCTCAGTCTACAGGAAGTCTAGCTGCGACATTGCATGCTAAAAAGCAAGCGATCCAATCTCCAAGAAACGATTCGAGGCCTACTAGTCCTTTAAACCAGATAGGAAGTAAACACCCTTCGAAATCGTCTACACACCAGCACCATGGCAATACTTCGTCGACAGTGAAACCGGTAATACTGAGTGAGTCCTCGTACAAATCAAAGCCCAAGGGAGTGGTTAAAGGGACGCCGCAGCCCACACCGCCCAAACAGGCTCCTGGACCATCTTCAGAGGAGGCACTTCTGAACAAGCTCCAAGAACGGGTAAGTTGTGGCGCTGATGTCTTTCATGGCCATCGGAGTTTTTCATTTTCAAGATTGGTCATTGAGGCAGAATATTAGGAGCAAACTTTGTCTCTAAGTATACGGTTCACAGAAACTGTTTTGGAGACATAAATAAATTCATCGTGTGAACGGCGGTTCATAGAGTTTGACCCCCCCCCCCCCCCCAACACACACACACACACACACACCTCCACCCACTCCACGCCAATTAGTCTGAAGCTAGTCTCCCTAAACCGTAGAAAATGATTGCTCCTGAAAAGCCAACCACTTGCCAGGCGTTTGATAGGAATTCGCCAGACATCAGTCGGTTATGTTAACGTGTTCATGACTTATAATTGATATCTTGTACTGAACAGATTTCTTAAAATTTTTTTTTTAATATCAAAATGAAATTTATTGTTTGGAAAGCGCAGACAAAGTCCGTTTGCGTCTGAGGACTTATTAAGTTGTGCGTAGTTTCTTAATAAACTATTGAGAAAGTGACCACTGTATATGCATTGATATTAATCGGGATGATTACGAGCTGTTATCGCTGAGAGAGGTAGTTTTCTGTACAAAATTTTAGTGATTGAACTGTTGAAACTGGTTCTTTTGCAGCTGTCTTCCCAAATTGGGGACCTACTGAACCAAGTGATGCAAGCCCAAATACGAGGAGAAAGCATTTCAAGTGAGGATATAATGAAAGCCATCATGATCAATGGTCGTAGTCAGCTATCGGCACCTAAGTTGGGCAGCTCTGTCA
Organism: Convolutriloba macropyga; assembly: GCF_964194025.1. Taxonomy (NCBI): domain Eukaryota; kingdom Metazoa; phylum Xenacoelomorpha; order Acoela; family Convolutidae; genus Convolutriloba; species Convolutriloba macropyga. Next base: position 76,493,325 of record NC_134469.1, on the reverse strand, counting down.
GCAACTCTTCTCCCTTTCAACCTCAGCTGGGAAGTGCTTTCAGAAGTCCTCCTCCCAAGAAAGTGGAGACTAGAGATAGTCCGGCACAAGTGGACATTCCGGACGAAATGGCTGCTACTCAAAGAGGTATACAAAAATATGGTTTCTGTCAGCAGGAAAATTTTATTTGAGTTTTTTGGTTTATTCGAATGTCAGTTGTGCTGAATATCACCAATGCGTCGATATTTTGATATCAAAAGAGCTTCTGATTCTCGAAAGATCAAGTTTGTAGCAAGTCTTTGATGTTCTACATAAATCATTAATTGCTCTTGAACGAAGTTCATAGCAATTATTGTAAACGTGTGTGTTTTTTTTAATGCAAAATTTTCGCTTGACAGTTTTGACTTTTCGAGTGAATTTTACGCCCTTGACTTTTTGCGTTTCGCATGATCTAAAATTCTCTCTCAATCACAATTTCAAGCAGTTGGACTCAATTGGTGGCTATTTAATACTAAAAGTCAACTGAAAAGTGCACCGAAACTGGTACCATTTTTCACTTTAAATCTTAATAGTGGTATATGTTAACCTCTAATGTGGTTATTTGAAGCCCATTTTTGAACTTCGTCCCATGTAGACTCCCTCTCCCGACTGGAGCAGGCTGCAATTGATTAGAGCTCCCACTAGTCGTTCGAGAGCAATTCTTCCGACGTTTAGTCGGTTATGTTTAATAGCCGCCCGCATCTTCTCAGCCGGCTATTATTGCGCTCCTATTTTTTACAATTCAAAGAATTTGAATTGTATTGGGGCGCTGTCTTTTTTTTATGATTTGTTCTCACATTTTCATGATTTTTGAAGTCAAATTGGAGTAGTGATTTTGGTCACGCCAAAACAGGAAGTGGAGCGAAAAAGCGAGTGGTTTTGCGGCGTGAATTTTGCTCCAAATTTAAAGTAGAGTGAGAAAAGGGTGTTTGAACAAAAATTCGCTTTCTCGCTAGTGGCTTTTTGTTCACATGCGGCAATTTGACTTTGATTTTTACTGTTTTTTCGTTTTCTTTGGATCGGATTTTTTTCTAAATGGTTTTTCCAATCCATTCATAGTCCGTTCTAGGTCTAGTTTTCTGTTTAGTCAATGAAAATTCTTTGAATTGTACATCAGGACTTGTCCTGCTATGTTTTTTACTTCGTCGAACTTTTTTTTGCTTTACCCATTTTGCCGCTTTTTCGACATTTTGCGTGAAATCTTTTTGACTTCTCTAGGCTAGTTTCACTCTTCTGTCATTCTGCTCAAAGTCCTTTTACACAGCAGCTGCTCAGCAAAGCAATTCAAAATGAAGAGAGTCAGTATAAAAAATCAAAGTCAGAAATAGAAACGGGATAAACCCATAAGGCCCATTTTTAGAAGCCCGGTACTTGAACTTTGTTCTCATAAGTTTTAGTTAATATCTATAATGCTTATTGGTATTGATATTAGACCCTGTAGCCTCTCACTGAGAGACAGGAGTATGTTCAATTACGAAATGACATCAAAATAAATCGCACTTAAAAATGTTTTTATTCAAAAATCAATTTTTGTTGATATTTTTTCTTTCAATCCCAATAGAGTTATGGGAATCAACGGCGGCTATTTTCCGGCAATCTGCCGGGTATGTTTTAAAATTGAAATAGAATATGTTTATGGACTTGCCTATCATTATCAAGTAATCCGTGTGACGCTATTCGCTTATACTCAATGGCTTTAGTAGCAATATCTTGGCTGTTATTGGCATGCTCTTCGTTTGTATTGCTCCAAAACTATAAGCTGAGCGAGGCTAGGCCCCTTTGCGGTAATTTTTCACTGCTCAGTAATTTGAATTGTATTGGGGCGCTGTCTTAACATGCAATATATACTTTTAACGTCAAACTTGAGTGATTATTTTGATCACATCACGCCAAAACGGAAAGTAGAGCCAAAAAAGGGGGCGTAGGATATTAGTTGAAAACTGATTTGGCTGTTTAGTTTTGAACTGAAGGTTAGTGGCCATTAGGCGAATATCATTTTAAAAACTTTTATGTGGTACTTCAAATTCTACTTGATGCTATAGAGTACTCAAGCGTCCCTAACCAATGTATCTACATGATAATAGCTTACAAAAACAGTCACATTAATTAAACTTTTGTAGCACTTCGTTTTATGTCCGCCAGCATTTATGGCACCATTTTTTTCGGATTTTGCGTCCCATAACTCTAAACTATAGAATAAGGAAATTATTGTTTTTTATCGTGTTTTCGACTCTTTCTTCCTCTTGTTTTGACAGGTACTTTTTCAAAAATGGGCCTTGTTTATTCATTTCCATGTAAGGACTTTTGTTAGGAACGTTTGTGTTCTCTAGCGTCAAGTGGATTTTAAGTGTTTTAATTGATATTCGTCTAATGTCCACAAAACTTCAGCTCAAAATTTTTGCCGAATGACTGCAAAAAATATTTTCACCTAATCGAGTTTTCGCCTAATCTCCCGTCCGTCCGAAAACGCGTCTAGTTCTGTTGCGTGAAAATTGTTTACTCCAATTTAATTTCGAGAAACCGTGTTTGTACAAACATGCACTCATTGCTCGATAGTGGTTTTGTTCACATTAGCCAATCGGATTTGCTTCGGGTTTTGAATGCGTTTATCGCAATGGTTTTGAAGGACGTTTTTTTTTCTTTTGCACGGCTAGTTTTGTTGTTCAAGGTTTGTCCTTCTATGTTTTTGTTGCGACGTCGTCTTTTCATTTTAATTGATCTTGAACGAAGTTCATAGCAAATAGTGTATTCAAATTTTTTGCTTGACCATTTTGCGCTTTTCTAGAAAATTCCTTGACTTCTCAAGTGACCTTTTCTAGCTTTCGTTCTTAATTTTTGAGTGATCTTTATTGTTCTCACTAAAGCTTGTTGCTATTATAAAATTGATTGCAGCTAAGGAAATATAAGGGCCTGATAGCCGAGTGGGCAGTGCATTTGGTTATGGAGCGGGAGGTCAGTGGTTCGAATCCCGGTTATTCAACATTGGCTATTCAACGAGTTGTAATTGGATTCCGGTTTATGCTCGTAATTTTTTTGGATATTTTTCCTGCTTTTTTGTTGATTTCGTGGTCGGAAAGGAGAAACGCTTGAAATGAAGCCTAATTTGCCACAATTGTTTGAATTTTGATCTATCTGAATCAATTTACCAACAAATAGTATTTTTTCGTTTGGCAAAAATTATTTTACCAAACGAGAAATTACTTTTTTCTCGCGCTGTTGTTTCTTTTTCTCACGCTAAAGTTGTTTCATGCACTCATTCTCCTCCAAAAATATTTTTCTACATTTTGAATGCTATTGACTCCATATTTGTTTAGTGGCGGCAGTATTGATGGTTCGCTCTCGGCCAATTAGGACAATCATTGACTGCTTCCAGCTCTCGAGAATTCAAAACATGACAAGCGAACCACCCTTTTTTTCCTTTAATATGTTTTTTAATACATAACCGAAATGTGATTTTTTCAACAATTTCTCCTGTATCTTTTTTTTCTCTGCTTGTTGATCTTTCATTGTATTAGGCGGAAATGATACCCCATCTTTTTCAAAGTAAAGAGAAAATTTTGAAAAAAATCAAATGGACGGAGAATTCTTTGAGCGCAAGTAAAGCTTTGGCATTTTTTCGATAAAGCTGTTCAAAATATTGATCGCATTCTTCGACGCATAAAACTTATCGATAATTATTAAATTGATATTTACAGTATTCTGTTGCCTTCTGGGTGAAACAGTTCTGATGCCTCATCCGACTTTTGATTTTTTAATAGCTACAAATTATTTCAACTTCATCTAAGAAAATTGCTTTAGAAGTTCAATCTGAGAAAACCGATTTGACATGCTTTTCATAAGATCACCTGAATTCGGAAACTGAGGTAACAGTAAAAAAAATCTAGTTGTCGTAAAACCGCTCAACTTCAGCGGATTAATGAGCTGTCCCGCATTTCTTGCATTTGAATCATCTTTTTGAAGAGAAAAATTTGTTCCTCTTTTGTCTATAACATCTACAGTTTTATTCTGAGTTACTAGAGATGTGACGTGGTGTTGTTTCAGCTGAGCTGCGCAAAGTAGTGGCTGAGAAGCAGAAGGTGCTAGAAGACAGACAGCGACTCGTAGACGAGATTGGCTCCTGGCAACGGAAGGTCAAAAGTATGAAGGAGGCTGACAATGAACGCAGGGAGCACTTACTCAGCAAAAGCAGACAAGAGTTTGCAGGCTAGTTGTACTATTCATTTTTCATGCAAATTCGAACACGCAGTTTGGACCTGCTTTTTAATCTGCAAAAAAATTATTTTGTCCATAACCGTGCAAGAACAAACTTATTGAAGTTTTTGCGCTCTTTTTTTTTTGCGGCGAGACTCGCCATAACAGTTAATAAATGCAGTTACAAGTTTGTAAATTTATGAGTGGTTACATTCAATCAATTTCGGTAGGTTTATTAACTGCTTCTATTAAAGTTGCAACGCAATAACTGATTATTGTACTACTTTTCCAAGCTGTGAGCGGAGAGACTCTATATTGCATATCGTTACCTTGATTTCCTAACTTGAACTTCTGTGCGCTCGTTGCTAGTATCTTCCGGTTTTTAAGCGCCACTTTTTCCTACCCCCACCATCGTTGCTCAGCATACAATTTTTTTGGGAAGTACTCAGCAGATGAAAAACAACAAATACAACCTAAAGGCAATTAAAACTGCCCATCATTGCCACGAAAAAATGCGCACAATACTAATGCGTACAATATGCAGTCTCATGAATATGCTCTCACTGGTTTGACACGAAAAATGCTTTATTTGAGAATTGATGAGCCTTGTCACACAAACGCGGTTACAATATTGTTTTTCCCTGGCACAGCTATCAAAATTAAAGGAAGTGCAGGTGCTTGAAAATATCTGGCAAAACACCAGAATTCGGTATATAGCCTCGGAACACTAATTTTGGATTAAATTAGACGTCAATTTGGGCTTATTTCAGGTTCAAGCAATCCCTGAGCGCTCGAAAATGTTTCTTACAAAATTTCAGTCAAAAATGACGAGCTCTTCTTTAGTCTTGAACAGAATCTTTTCGCTGATCAATCTGTAGAGAGCAAGATTGACATTATTGAGGATGGATGGGATTGTTTGCCTGACCATATTGAGCTCAAATGTGCCGATTGGCTGCTTTTTCGCTCTAAATTTTAGAAATTCACAATTGCTAACTCAAAGAACAATTGACTGCGTTGGAAGCCCAGGGGTTCTCCTGAACTGGTAAAAAATTATTTTCGGTATCGAATTGCATTCTGAGATTGAGCTACCCTGGAAGGTGAAAGCAATTTTTATCTCGATCAAAGATTATTGCAACTTCTGGGCCGTTCAAAAACTTGTAAGATGTGATCTTTGGAAGGATGTTACTTCCAAAGAGCAATCAAAAAGACAACAGCGAAGTAAAGGAGAATTGGCATACAGAAAAAATTGCCTTCAAGGTCAGCACGTGCATACGAGACGTTAAAATTTAGGTGTCCAATGAATTCGCACGTGATAATAAAGCTGATTAGAGTGGTGATAGATCTGCCTTCTAGGGAGACTGTGACTGATACTTCCCCCAACGATCTTGCATCGAAGGCTTTTCGATTTAGCGAAGAAAAACTATTGAACAGCTTGCCATTTTCAACAAATGAGCGGATGTGGGAGCCTCCTTAATGTTTCCTGAGTGTTTAATATATTCAGTGTCATGAAGAGCCCCAGATCAATCGGAGTTATTGCTAAAATCTATTGCGTTGCAGTTACTGAAGTAATAAGTGGGCGCAGCAAATTTTTTCGTGAATGAAGTCAAATCTGAAGCAACTGATTGGTATGAAACGTTCCAATTGTGAGTTGATTTCGGTGGAGCAGCAGATGCGAGAGGCAATATTTCATTCTACTTAGATTACCTTCGGAAGGATTCCCTGCTTTGAATCAATCTTGCTTTTATTTCAGTCAATCTTTCTTACTTTATGTCCGCTGTCAGATGAATTTATTTTGAGCACATCACCTTGAACCATTTTTGTTATTACCAGGGCATATACCTTCTAAAATAATACTACTATGCAGCGCCATTTTGGCGTTAACAAAGCGATTCCTTGGGAATGTTGCTGTTTTGTGGGTCTTTACCACCGATTTTTTAAATTAGAGAACTTTGTGGCCGAGGCGATTCCTTGGGTATGTTGCTGTTCTGTGGGTTTTTACACCTGATTTTTAAAATTAGAGAATTAAGGAACAAGGCGATTCCCTGCTGGGTATTTTGCTGTTCTGTGGAATTTTACCACTGATTTTTAAAATTAGAGAATTTAAGAACTAGTTACCTAATTTAAGACGCACAGTAGGAATAACTTAACCAAAAAGCTTAGCCAAACTTTACGTATCCTTCTAAATGGAAGGCCTCACTGAGAAATTACAAATGTGAATTTTGGTCGAGTACAGATATGCCATCTATTGATAGCAAAAATAGACGCAGTTTTGTTGATGGTTTTGCGTTGCTGGGAGCAGACATAGCAACCGACAGTTACGTTGCCTCATATTTGAAAAAAGGTCCACAAAACCATGAAAAATTTCTGGGAACAGTTATTTTCAAAGAGTGGCAGCAGGCATTCCTACCAATTAGTCTCTCAGGTTTAAGGGTCAGATAATCTCGAGATCAATATAAAGCTGCTTACCTTTTATCCCTCGTAATGTCAAATGATTAGGTTAAAGAAGTCACGGTTTAGTCTACCAGAGGAACTTGCTTTTGCATCTTTCTACAAGAGTTTTAATTCTTTCAGGTTGACAATGTTTACTTGAAAGGAAAACCTCATGACGCTTTAAATCTCTTAAAATCCTGAGCATGCAAGAAGACCAGACATCAGTGAAAGAAAAGGCTAGACTTTTGTGGCTGTCTCCTCCGCAATCGTGTGCATTGTTAGCTGCAGCTCCCATATCCGATCGGAATTTTAGTTACCAACTTAGAGAAAATGCTGTCGTGTACCATTAATAGGAGGCGCCATTACAAAGACATGATAGAATTCATGACCGAGTCGCAACTTCTTGTTCAGCGGCTAAGTTAGTATCAGTTGTGGAGAAATGAAACCTCATAGATGATTGCAATTTGAGACCTGGAGACATTTTCTGTCATTATGGGCGTCGGCCGGCTCTGCACTTAATGTTACATTGGCTTATCTGCAATCGAAAATCATAAAAAATGTATCTGCATACGCAATTAAAGCTGCTGAGGACCAAAAATTTGGGGTGCGTTAGCAAAAATGTTCTCGGCAAAGTTTTACATTCGTGCTATTGGCTGTAGAAGTTTTAGGTGGTTTGTCTTTGTTTTTCAGTTTCTATTTTTCTATTGCTTCTGACAGCTGACACAGTCACTCTCAGTAGTTGCAGTTTGTGGATGTGCAGTTATGTTGCTAATTTCGGAGATTCAAAACGTTTGGAACAGTGAAATGAACAGTGAAAATAAATTAGATTCATTAAACTGTTGATCTGATGTTTTGTTATCCGTTTTTATGTTAACCAACTAAAATGTCAATTATAGATTTGTTCTTTTTAATTTTCAAAAAATTATGTACTCGTTAATTATCGTCCTTAAGATTTAGTTCTGTGTGGGTTCTTCTATCTATATGAAATTTTTTACCTTATTTTCTAACTTCGGTATGATGGGGCAGATAAAGGATGTTTCACGGCAAAAATTTATGGTTTGGTCTCGAAGTTGAGTACGTTCCGGAATTGTCCTCGCTGTTTGTTTTTTCTTTGTTCATTCTTTGTTCGCGAGTTGAACATTCACTCATTTGTTATAGAACTGTTCACCAGACATACTCATGGTGTGAAGGGCGGTTCTTAGGCTTGTTAGTTTGATAGGCTGAAGCGTTAGTCGGTGATAACTGTTTCTGCCTCTACAGCAGGTCTCTTTTGCAGTTGTGCGCAAAAGAACAATATTTTCAGGGCCTGATCGTTTGAACATATGATAATGTTTGTGTCTTTTGAATGCAGCAAAGATAGAGGAATTGAGGCGTGAGAAGAACGTGCAGCTCAATGATCTTACCAGGCACTACGAGTTATTAGTGGCCGAGGTAGAAATGACTCTCACCTCTCTCCACAAAGAAGAAGTGAGGAAGCTGAAAGAAGAAAAAGCCACCGATTTGAAAGAGATCAAGAGAAAACAATGGGTATGTTGCTTTTGAGTGCATTTTTCCTGGAATAATTGATAAGCAGACATCTGGACACGATAACAGCAATTGTTGCATTGACTCGGTTGCATGAACTTCGCACGCATGCAAACTAGCTGTAAAAATTTTATAAAGGTGGTCAAATGGTGGCCAATTTTGATGTAATTATAGCTTTATAGATTTAGATTTTAACGATAGATCTTAACTTTTTTGTAGATTTAAAGCTTTTATAGATTTATAGATTTTAACTTCAACTAGCTAGGATTTTTGCGGGCCAGAAGATCGCGAGTCGTGAGAATAACATACATATTGTAGAAACATACTGTGCTCTGAAAAGTTGTTTTCGATAACTTAAAGAAAGTTTTTCTGCGTAGTGTGCTTACTGTCTGAAAGAGTCGCAGTACCACTGCTGCTGGAATACGAGCTACTGCGACTACAAGTGTCAACAGAAGCACTGGGGAGAACACATGAAGACCTGCTCACAGAAGAACAGATCCACATCAAAGGTATCAACTTACTCTGTTTCAGTCTATTGCGATGCAAATTTGAAAGAATTATAGTGAGTGTTCTTAAACACTTTACATAAACGTACCTGTTGGTGAAAATTAGAAAACAGTGTTATATTTTAGAAGCCTCATTCGGGCTCAACATCTAGCAGTGGGACTCCAGACGTCAACAAAATGGTTCGACCATCGCCTATGGCATCACCATCACCCGCATTGAGCGCTGCGGGATCATCTACATCGTCCACTTTGCCTCCTACAGCATCCGTAGCACCTTCGCAGTTTGCGCCGATATCAAATTTGGCCTCTGTTCCTCCACCCTCAAGTATGACAGTACAAGCCCAAGCGCATCAGATGCAACAGCAACAGCACCAGCAGATATCAGCGATAGGCTCGGCTGTGCCTCCTCCGGGTGCCCACATTGTCACATTACCTCCTGGTACAATGGTTAGTATACTTCAGTTTATTTATTGCCAAAATACAGTAGTATTTATAACTGCTCCAAAATAAAATTCATAATACTTAGGAATTCGTTGTTTTAGGCGATGTTTTTGACTTCTAATTTAATTGATATTTTCACGCTTAATTTTCGTGGATGAGATTTAAAGTTCAATTCGCCGCGTTATATAGACGCCGTTTTACATGGGTCATTTTTGCGACTACTAATTTTGCATGATCACCATTGATTTCAACAAAGCAGTTTCCTCTCCATAGAACTTATTTCAAAGGAAAACTCTAATTTAAGGTCAACAGGAGTAGCTAAGCTCTAGGCCTTCAATTGTGCTCATTTTTAACGAGGAAGATTATCTGATCATTTGGGTCTATAACTTTGTTTAATTTTTCTCTCAATTGCAGTAGCTTCTCCAATAATTGAAATTACAAAGTTAAGCACCTCTTATGCAGCTATTTTTGATTGCTCTTGAACGAAGTTCATAGCAATTATTGTAAACGTGTTGGTCTTTTTTTATGCAAAATTTTTGCTTGACCGTTTTTGCTCTGTTCTTCTAGAACATTCGTTGACTTCTGAAGTGGCGTTTTCACACTTCCGGTCTTCATTTTTGAGTGATCTCTATTGCTCTCACTCCGAAGTAAAGCTTGTTTCTAAAATAAAAACGATTGCAGAATAGCAACTAACAAGGACTGATAGCCGAGTGGGCAGTGCTTGTGGTTCTGTTTTGGCAATATATCGGCTAAATTTTTAATGCTCTCACTCTGACGGAGAGTTATATTGCTATGCGTCTGCTACATTTCATAGGTTGATCTGATCCATTAGTACAAAAATACTAGATTAGCTTGAAAAGAATGGGATGCCAGCCTCAAGTCCCGTATTCGTTCTTGACTTGGCTTATAAGTAATGTTTTTGATCTCCTGGTTTTTGTCTATTCTGGGGCTTTTATCAGGGAGTTTGATAACATCCAGGAAGCTTCGATAATTTTCAATGCTAAGTAACGACGTTGTTTCTGTTTTAGCCTCCACCAGGCAGTGTTCCAATGATGAGTTTCAATACTGGGCCACAACAACTGCAGCAGGGGAATCCGAACACGCCTCAGTTGGCAACCCAGTTTAGTGCTCCGTCGTCTGCAGGGGTGCCTTTTCTGAACTAATAGACACAGATGAGGTGCATTGTGATCCGCAACTATTCAGACCTCTCTGCGATGCGTATTGGATAATCATAAACCCGAAAAACTCAATTAAAATACAAAAAGTTGAGTCACCATAGGTAGAAATTTCAAAACGGATCCTAATCCGTTGACTTGTAGAAGCATCTCTGTGTTGCAACGCTATCTATGTTATATTGCCACAAGATTGTAACGGCGTAGTGAACTATTCGTACATTCTATGTCATTTGGAGTTTCCATTTTATGCTAAATTCAAAGGTGTATTAGATTATACATGTAATTAATGTGTAGCTGGAAGTAGCTACTTTGATACATTTTGTTCTTTTTGTGATTATTCTGCAGAAGCGTCCATTGGCTTCAAAGGGGACTAAGTCGGCTCTTGATTGTATCAAAAATACTATATTACTACTACTATCGTTTCAATTGCTTTTGTTAAAACTGTTTACTCTTTCAAAAAACTCATTTGTCATACCTTCCTCCGTTTCTTGAAATTCGACCTTGAATTCATTGATATTGTATGTGCAGATATTGCCACTTTGTTTTATGCTGCTCAGTTTGGTGGGCCACATTTGATGATTGAGATATGTGCATATTATAGTAATCCTTTCAAAAGTTATCAAGATCATTTGCGGAAATATTTTGAATACCGAAATTGATTTTTGAGTTTTCCCGTTTTCTTTATCAGTTGTAGAGTACATCGCGAAAACTGAAAAAAGTGATTGTGTTATTTCGAGACCAGATGGGTTCGACGTGTAACTGGGACAGCTTTTTCACAATGCTGTTTAAATTATTCAACCCTAAAAATACATTAGATCATGTGCATGTGTTCATCGCGCCAGTTCAATCTAAATCGATAAAGGAATCTGGCATAAATTAACGAAAATGAAAATTTCAACGATTGGAACAGCTATTCATTTTGTTATTCAGCGATATTTGCTCTCAACAGAAGTGTGTAGGAATTGTTTGGGTCCTTTTTGCGCTTTAATTACGTTTTTGCTGGGTCATCTCTAATCTGGCCGATTTTGCTTTTCCCTAAAGCAACATTTAAAGTGGTCAATTCGGAGGGCATTAATGTTCTGCAAAGTTCACTTGGGTGCATATTTTTACTGCCTGGCGTGAAAAACAGTTTGATAGAGTTCGACCCTTCTCCCTCTCAACCAGTGCGTCACTATCAATAGGATTGTTAAACTGAAGGCAGGCCAGGCCAGTCAGTTTTGAACAATTAGTCCGACGTTATAACGCCAGTCAAGTAGAAATGAAACACACTTTCATTTTGCTGAACACTTGAAGAAAGTTTGTTTGAATAGCAGAAAAAAGCGAAATATTATCCTAAAAGGAAGAATATGGTAACTTTTACCGAATGATCTATTGTATATTCTTAATAGCCGCAAAGGGATAGCTGATGCTATTATTACTGTTTCGAAATATTTTCTATCATCTGATGCAAGAAATATTCTTTTGGATGATATTTGAACGAATTTTGCCATTTTACCCTGAGTTGACTGTTTTTACGGTCTTCAATTTTTTATGGCAATTGGGATCTTTATGGTTCAGCTTAGTTTGAGTGAGTTGTCTTTGTTAAAAAAATGGAATAATTTTATTGTGTGTCCCGTTTTGCAGTTTTTTTTCCATTGGTATTCGTTTTTTGAATAATAACTGTTTTTAACCAATAAATTTTTTGGAGAGGCAACGTTACTGGCGAAATTTATTGATTTTCATCATGATTTAACAGATTTGGTTTTTTCTCATGTTGTTCCTTTTTTCTTTTGTCGTGTTTTTTTTTTAAATTTTATGTCTGTTTTGGAATAACCACCCAATAGAGGCACGTTTTGGTCGATCATTAATTGGCTGGTGTCTAATACTTCGTGTTGGTTCCGGAGTCTTCCGTCTATGTTTGTCATTTCGTCGCCAACTTTTTTGTTACGACCATATGACTGCAGTAAATTCAAATCTGCTTCTTGTTCATTCGTTCACGCAATTTCAACTGAATCGCGTGCGTGACGCCATTTTCACTCTTAGTGGAGAGAATTTTTGTCAATTCACGTGATTGTGGTTTTGGTCACACTTGACTTACCTCAATCTCAAAAATGAAATGGACATTTCTTTACACTAATGCAAAGAGATAAGGGCAAGTGAGTGCGTGTCATTATAGTTGAAGGGTATTTTAGGGCAGCTAAAAGAAGCAGCAATAAGTTAAATATATTCTCTATCAAAATTTAACATCTCAGCATTTAATAAATAAAGTATCGTTTTTTGTCTGTTTCTTTTATTATCTTTTTGAGACTGAAGATCTAGGAAGCTATTTTGGTTAATTTCTGACTATCTGCCAGCTATGTTTTTGAATAGACAATGAGAATAAAAATTTTGTTATTGATCTCAAACATAGTTTATATCAATTGTTTCGGTCCTGCTGGTCTTTTTATGCAATTTTTCGTTCTAGTTTTTTTTGTCTGATCGACAAATTTTTATGAAATGAAACGGGGATAAAATTCCGAAGCCCAACGGGCATTAGGTTGCTCAGCAGTTTCCTAAGTGCTATCCTATATGCGATTCACTAAAACTGCTAAAGAGACATAAATTCCCGGTGTGAAAGGCGATTCTTGGGAGTTTTAGACCTCCCGCTCAGTCCAACTTTTGCTGGCCCCTTCCTTTTGTACCACAGCCTCCTGCGTCACGTTAAGCAAATTCAGCATTTTTCATGTCGAAGCAAAAATTTGCCTAAGTCATATGATGATCAGATGATCATATGCTGAGAGAAGTAGCTAATATTTGTTGAGTTTAGCGTCAAATTGTCGAAAAGACAAAGGAAAAATTAAATGCACCCTTGTTGTTCTGCCGTTGTCATTGATGAGCGTTTGAGTAATGCATTTGACGTTTTTAAAGGAAATATGAGCCACAGCTCATTGAATAAAAAATACACTGAACATATAGGTCCTCCTGGATTATTACGTTCCAGGTTCAAGCCTTTTACAAGTGTTATATATTTGTAGTTCTTTGTATTGTATCCGACACTAATTTTCAAAATACAAAGAGAGATTTGACATGCAATTATTGCGCCTGTTGTAAGAACTGGAAATGTGTTAGTTTCAGGGAAGTTATGGAACAGTTCTTCCGGAAGCATCGAAGAAAATTCATAGGGACAGGAGTTCTAGTCGGAGGATCGTATGCGCTTTACAGGTAACCTATCATTAGTTGCGATTTCTTGGGTAAAATGAATCAGCGATCGCAGGTCCCCTAAGTACCAGCGTCCAAACCAAATTGAAAGTAAGCAATTTTCGCCTCTTTTGCCTCAGCGTTCTTGAGCCCTTTCAATTACTCTCGAACCTATTTTGTAGCAATTGTTGTAATGGTGTGTCTTTTTTCTGCAAAATTTTGGCTAGATTTTCGCGGTGGGTTCTAGGACATGCTTTGACTTCGTGAGTGACTTTTTCACATTGTAATTCTTTATTTTTGAGCGATCTAAGTTCATTCTGAAATAAAGTTTGTTGGTAATATAAAGATTTCGAGTGGGTTCAAAGCCATTGTAGCTTAGTAGTTAAAATGTTGGACTGGAGGTACCTTGTTCGAATCCCTGTGGAGTCGGAGTTTTTTCAACCCGTAAATCATCTCTAAGCTATATACCTCTAAATTAAATTGCACCCGCCTGTCGTATGAAAGCTCTTTATTCGACGTTAGTCGGTTTGTTTTAAAGATGAAGTTTAAAAAAGTGTTCCATCGTCATTAAATTCTAGAGTTGTGCCAGAAGCACAGAAAAGGAGAACGTTTTTTAAAAAATGTTCAGTGATAGATGAAATTGTCTTGCACATAATGTACAATACAACTTGATAGTAAATTGATAACTGACAACTTCAACGGAAGTTGGAGTCCAATCATCTTTTCGTTAGCTACAGTTTCAATAGTTGGAAAAATTTTAAAGCAGCAGAATGTTTAGAGAGTCGTTTATCATCAAAGAGTAAACTGACCTTTAGCTAGTAAATTGTGACGTCTATCAATGTATAACGATAAAAAACATTTGAAATAACTGAAACGTTGAAATTAAATCACGTGACATTGCACTCATAAGAAATTTTCCTGATCTTATAAGAAGCCCATTTGTGGGACCTATATATTGATCGAAACAAAAAAATATTGATAATCTAAACTTTTCTGTTCTAAAAGATGATGTACTTTCTGATATTTACCAAAACCAACAAGGTACCAAAAAGTATGAAATATAATACTCTGTTTGAAATTTTTTTTTGAATTACATGACCAGCTCAAAGAAGACGTAGAATTTGTTCAACTATAAGTTTTCTCGACTTTCGTATTTAAAATTCCGATGCAGCCTATGTAGAGGTTAAGGGAACAACCCATCTTCAATAGGTTAAGAGAAGAACTATTTTTTCGTTCAGCTTTGTAAGTGAACAAGATCATATTATCCGCCTCCCTGGCTAAATCCTAGCTAAATATTTTGACCAAAACATCTTCCATTTGAATTCAAAGAAGACTGAATACATAGCGTTTTGCAAGAAAACACAAAGTGAGTGCACAAAGATGCCAGCCATCAGTCTTAGGGATGAATTAATCCATGGGAATTTCTGTGAACTTATCAGCTGTCTTCCTTGGTAAGAACTTAGATGCGGTGAAGAAACTCCTACGAAAAATTGCTAGCAGCATAAAAGCAGTAGTCTATAAAATATTGTTTCTCAATTGACGCAAGAATAAAAACAGATTAAAGTATTGTACTGTGTCACGTTCTGTATACTGATATGCTTTTATGTACAATCAAACCTTATTATCTTTTTACTAGAAAAACAAATCAGCTGGGCATTATAGTCATGTTTAAACCGAAAGAAGTTTGATTGATCGTGCGACTTGAATTGAAATATCAAAAACTACCAACTGAGTATTTATTGGAAAACATTAGAAATAACGTATCTGCTCAGATTGTTTTAGTCCCTGCTTTCCAAACTTTGATAACGAGAACAAACGATCATTACAAATATATTTTAGAATCAGATGTCAAACTGCATGAAATTTTTTTGCTACCAGGTAACGGACCAGGTGTTAGAAAAAAATGTTACATTTAATTTTTAATTTTTATGGACATCTCACAATCTAAGAAAATAAAACCTTGAGGCCTGTAATGGAGTGACTACGCATTCACTCAAGACTCTATCTTAATTTCTCAATTCTCTTGTTAATTTTGAACATGTTGTTTTATATCTGACAATGGACATTTTAATAGAACCAATTCAATATGATATTGTCAATTTAGTTTGGTGATCTAACACTGTAGAAGACCGTTACACTGTAAAGTTATACGACACCGCCATTTTCATTAAGGTTTACAGCACTTTGACGGATGAAGATTAATTTTAGCAGTTAACGTTTGTAGAGCAGTAATAGAATAGAGCAAAAAAGGTTTTTAAATATTGGTTCAACTTACTCAATTCTTACGTTTACTAAATGTTTCTCTTAATTGTAGCATTTACATGGTTGATGTTGCGATTGTGTGAGCACGAAATGTTGGAGAATCATCAATGCAAAATTTCAGGTATCTTCGATACAAAATGGAGCAGCACTTGCAACAGAAGGTGGAGGAGTTGAATGAGCAAAAAAGGAGGAGCAGCAATTTCTCAGCTAATCAAGAATCTTGTCTACAGACTGTAGTGTCCTTCCTCCCAAATCTGCAGACCATCATTGCCAGAACATTCGACTCTCAACAGCTTAGAGCGTCTCTTGATGAAAATCCGGCCAAAAAGGTGAAAATCTATTTTAGTCATTGGTTATTAATAGCCGCGAAGCGATAGCGGCTATTATTGGTGACATCGTGGTTTTTAACAATTCAAAGAATTGGAATTGTATTGGGGAGCTGTCTTTTTTAGGATCTGTGCACACATTTTCATGATTTTTGAAGTCAAATTGGAGTAGTGATTGTGGTCACACAGGAAGTGGATCGAAAAAGCTAGTGGTTTTGCGGCGTGGAATTTTTTTGCAATTCACTCATTGTCTATTCTAGGTCTAGTTTTTTGTTAGTCAATGAAAATTCTTTGAATTGTACGTAAGGACTTGTCCTGCTATGATTTTTAATTCGTCGTCGCCATCGATGATTCTTACGACCTGACGTCTTGGACTTTTTCAATTTAAGTGATTTCTGCTTTGCAGTAAAAATTTTTGTTCGTGACGTCATTTGTTCAGCTTTTAGGTCAATCGCGTGACTTACCTCACTCAAAAAAATGACTTTTAAACTTGCTTAATGAACTTTAATTTTATGAACATTTAGTAGTTAAATATCAGTTGTGTGCATCTAAGTATTGTCAAACTTATATGCCCTAATTCTTGAGTATTCGAGTTTTGTTTTTATTTCGAATATTAATTTTGAAAAAGCTCCTTTAGGGTTCTTTCCTTATAGAGCGTATGTGTCTCTATAGAGCGTATGTGTCTGAATCTAACCAAAAAAAGACTAGTGGTCTATTAAAGGACTGTTGGTCAATCTGTCTATCTTATTTCTCTAGTTGTTTCAATTCATAGAAAGCCACAATCGTCTATCGCGGCTATTTTCCGGCAATCTGCCGGCTATGTTTTACCATTTTGTATTACTGGTTACTTTGCCGTTCGCCTCAAATTTGTCGGTGAAAATTGTTTATCGCTACGGTTAGCATACCGCCGCTGAGAACGTTCAGCATCTTACTTTTGGACACGCATATTTAATTGCTTTCAAGCAAAGTTTTCTTTGGCCATTTGACTTTTGAAACTTTAACGCTTGGTTTCTTGATTTTTGCGTGATCTAAATTGCTCTCATTCAGAATTTAAGCGGCTATCATAGATCTTAAAAGATGCTGAACGAAAGTGTCGAATTTGGTTTTATTTCATTTAAATCTGAACTTCTTGGAGTAAGCTCTATTACCATTAATTTATTTCCTTATAGAGGCCCATTTTATGGCCATTTTACAGGAAAGGTAAAGAAACTGCGAACAAGAAAACCTATGAGGTGGAAAGCGGGAAAAGACAAACCAAAAAGAAAACAAAAAGAAACAGGAACAGGTGGTACACGAGAGCAAGAAAAATGCCTTAAAAAATTTAGAATGGAACTTAGATTGTTCGTTTCATCACTCAGTTCTCGAAATAGTTAAGAATCCTTTTTTGTAAAAGAAACCATTTCTTAAGATGGACTACGTTTTTGTTAACGCTCCAAAATAAAGCGAGTCTCGTCAATGCGCAATAATTTGACATTCGACACAAGCGGAATGAAAGTCAATAAAGAACTTCTAATGAGATTGGAACTTGAGCCAATAAAAAAGGCAAACCAAAAGCAAGAGAAACATACAAAGCAAAACAGAAACAGAAAGGAAGAACAAGAAAAATCAAACACTTCGGTGATGAAACCGAGATTCGACAAACAGTTAACACAATACAGATTTTGAGAGCATCATCACTGCCAGCGCTCAGCAATCTCAATGTCCTTATGACAGCCCATCAAACTTAGCGAAGAAAAATCTTTACCAGAAAAACATAATGCGTCCAGAGGTGAGAAACAGAAAGAAATAGCTTCTACCAGAATAAACAAATGTTTACAATCAATGCCAGATGACTGAAGAATCAACTGTTTTCTCTCATCACATCAGAGAAAAAGCAAATAAAACCCGAGGCATAAACAGAAAACATGAGGAAGCACGAAGATGAGGAGAACGAATGCATAGGAACTGCAAAACGGCACAGAACAGATTCTCAGAAAAATTTCTCAGAAATTTCCGTAGCGGCGAGGAAATTGAATGCTCACATCACAGAGCATCATTGAAAATAAAAAATGTTAACAAAAAAATACAATTGATCAAAGCATCAAATGAGAAGAAAGGGCATGAAAGAAGCGACACGAGGAAACAAGTATTTGCAGACGTATTATCAGTACTCAACTGTGACAATTATTCTCATGGCAGCTTTCACAAAACAATTTTCACATCGCATCCAGATAACAACAGTAAACGAAGAACGTAAATGAATAGAAAAGGAAAATAATAGAGAAATTTCACAAATCATTTATCAGTAGGTAAATTATATCGGTTTGAACGTGTTGTAAAATAATGTTGCGATCACAGCACGTCAATGGCAGCCTAGTTAAAAGGAAGAAAATTGAACAAAAATTGTCAAAACAGGAGAATGGAGAAAATAGAATAAGAAAGAAGCAAACACAAGCTTCGCAATTTTTCCTCATTACCTGAAATGATTTTCACCACTGCCATCTCTCAGATAAGTTAATGTTCTCTTTGTATTGCACATCGGAGAAACGAGTTGTTTTTCATTACGGGAGAAGAATAAACAGGTAACAATTGAGTTTTATCAGTTTATGAACTCCAAAAGGCAAATATCAAATACGCCGAGGTCTTGCTCAGAATTTTTTTTCCAGCGCCTAACATCGAGCTTCGATGGAATGGGGAAATACAGGAGAGTAGCAAGACCGAACATTTGGTTAAAAAAAACGGAGAAATAGGAGAAAGGACATAAAAGTTGACATAATAAGGAAACAGGTAACCAGAAACATCGCTATCAGTACTAAGCGGGGATCAGTATGATAAGACAACTCTCAACATCATTCACACCACAGCGCATCACAACGAGCTTTAAAAATGAATCGAAAAGAAATGGGAAAAATGAAGGAAAAATAAAAACGAGCCAAGAACAAGTTTAATAATTATTCCTCCTTATCTAAATCGTTTATCATCATTTTTAACACTCAGAAAAATGAATATTCCAAAACAGTGAGGAAGAAAACATAGGAAAAAATTATCAACAACAAAGAGACTGGAGGAAGACAAAGCAAAAAACAAAAGAAGCACATAAAACAAAAAGTTCACATATTTCAATCATTCCTCATTATCCGAATGTTTTTAACCACTTTTAGATCTCAGTGGGTTTAATGTTTACAGTGCATCGAAAGAACATTTCATAAATAGGGTTAAAAAATCTGACAAAAAATCCGAGAAAAAAACGGAAACACAAAAGGTCTCTGAAACTCAGAGCTTAGAAAACTCATCACAGCCCCTTACATTTATCTCATCACACTAAATCAACGTAAACAAAGAAGTTGCCATTAGAAGAGAAACAAACTCAGTAGAATAAAAAGGCAACAAATTGAGCTGCCTCGTCAAAAAAGAACTACTACTAAAAAAGAAACACATAAAAGGATAAAGGGCATACAGGAGGCCACAAAAGGAAAGAAGTAACCCGAAACGTTCTTATGAAAAATATGTGGGAGTAAGTATCATAGTGACCGCTGTCACATCGAATTTTTACATTACATCGCGTGCAAAAAGTAAGCGATTAATTAACGATCATCGAAAATAAATATTACCATGACAAGGCATCATTGGCACAAGTGAAGACGAAATCGAGGGAAACATTATCAAAAACAGGATGAGACTGTAGGAACACAAGGCGGAAACAAAAAAAACACGTGTACACGTACACTATGGTAGCAAAAAGCTACGTACCGCATCTTTTCTACTTTTAAAGCATAATTCGTGCTTCATAAGCAAGATTTGCGCTAAGGCGTGAAAAATGGCGTGAAATTTAGAAGTTTTAAGAGAAATTTCATTCTTTTTCTCCGCTTAAACAGAAAAGATGGTTAAACCGCTTTCTTTCACCGTTTGCTAAGTTGTTACGCTACGAGATGTCGGATTTTCATGGTCTAAAATACAAAAGCAGCTCAACTTGAAGTCAAGATTCAGTGCGCAGTATGCATACAAACGTTACAGAAATCGAGCGGAAGAGTTAGTTACTGATGTTTTGAAAGATCCCAAAACCTCACTAGAACGAACTAGAGCGGCTTATAGCGCTTTCGCTTGCTACGATACAACTTCCAGAGGTACAGTTAGACGATTTCTCAAAAAATATGGCGTTTTAAGAGGAAATGCTGGCAAAAAGTCAGTTTCAAGAAGGAAAGCAAGCGTTTTTGTTCAAAATGGTGTATCAATATGCTAATATAGCCGTTCTCATTCTGTCAGAATGTTGTTTTCAATGATGAAACAAGGGTGCGCATCTCCAGAGACTGAATTGTTACAATTTTTCGAAGAAATAGAACGAGATTTCTTGAACAAAACGCAAAATAATTGAGTTCGGACAAACGATCTTTTATGTTTTTGGGTGCAATACAATCAGAGGGACGGAAATTGCTTGTTAAGTGTCCAAACAAGCTAAACGCTCTCGGTTATTTTGAAATTTTGAAAATTTACGAAGAAAAAGTGCATTTGCTGGACATTATTTTTCAACAAGATAATGCTCCGGTGCATAAATTGAAGATTATCGGCAATTTTTTCCAAGAAAATGAGTGGAAGGTACTAGAATGGCCGGCATACAGTCCAGATCTGAAGACTGTTGAACATTTATGTGCGATTTTGAAGCAACGATTACGAAAACAAACAGTATTAGAGAACAAAATTTGAACTAAAAATGTTATATTATTTGATGTTTGTATTGCTTTTTTAAAAAATATTTAGGTGTACATTGCTTTTTGGTACCATAGTGTATTTCACAATCATTTATCTTTACCTGAATTCATTTTCATCAGTTTTAACTCGCTTTTTATAAAATTGAATGATAAAAGAGAACCCAGCGCAAAGTTCTGGAAAAATTACATTTTTGAGCGAAAAAATTGAAAGGTCTGAGAAAACCAGCGCTGAGCGAAACCCAGCGCTCAGAGAACTCATCACAACGTCTTTCTCATCAGAAATCCACCTTTACAAAGAAATTGCCCAGAGAAGAGACAATTTTTTAAAAGCGCAAAAGAATAAACGGACAGCGAATTGACACTGGGGGACCGAAACAGACGTAAAAAACACTGGGGGACCGAAACAGAATAGATCCGAAAATCGCAGCCAACTCTTACGTTGTCATAAATCAATGGAACGAGTCGCCTTCTCGGACCTACCGAATCGTTTCTTTTACCCGATCTATCAGCCTGCTCTTCTAAGCCTTGTCAGTCTTGTTCACTTCTATTTTCATAAAAGTCTTTGTAAAAATATGAGGTTTAAGAAGATTATAAACAATTACCAAAGCGGCATTTGCTATCAACCACGAAAACTGGCTTGCTGTGAAACAAAAATCCCTTTAAAACGAGAGAAACGAGAAGGAAGAACGGCTGAGTTCATGAGAAGTAATTAAACCAGCATACTTTAAGCAAAATCCAGTTTTTTTTTCAGTTCTATGGCGCTGTTAAGTTATCAAGTGTCCCCAACAGTCGTCTTAACAATCGTCTGCAAACGACGTTTTGCAATACATGAAGAATGTATCATTTTTCAGTGTTTCGTATCTTTTTACCGTGCTCAGTGTTATGACGGCCAATGATTTTGATTGAAAACAGTGACAAGAAAGTATAATAAACTTTTTAAAAATTACTGATCATGAGCTTTAATGTATATAATTTAGAGCTACGGCTTGTGAAACGCAAGGAGAAATTTGGGAATTGGATTTAAACTAAATTGTGGAAATGCTCAAAATTGAAAAAGCCTGAATATTTTTTGATCTCTTTTTTAAGCTATGTTCTATAAACAAAATCGTCAGTGTCACTTGGGTAGTTGAATGTAGCAAGAGGATATTGCATTACCGCATTTAAGTGTTTTAAACAGCATTCGCTTAATTTCCACGAAGCTTAGTTCTGCGTTTTTGACTAATGGCTCTAAAAGTTCCTCAATTTTTCTTTTGTGCGGCATTTAAGGTTACCAGTTATGTTGAATTTCCCAGTGACAGCGATTTGACCACTGATGGAGTTTTTTCTCTATTTGGTTATAAAAAAACTTAGCAACTGCAAGTTTTAAAAGACAATCAGATGCCTATAATGTCATAACATAAAAATGTTAGTCACGTCGGTAAAATCGCAGAAAATCTTCAAACTGTTTTTGCGCGTTTTACTATTTTCTTTACTTCATTTGATACTGAACCAAACAAAATCGAGTCTCTAAAGAGGCCTTTTCGTTCTAATTTAAATAGTACAAATGGTACATTCAAAATGTATGTTAACAGATGCCTAATTAAATTAAGAGATAAAATGGCGAGCGAGATTTGCATTAGCCGATGTTCCGAACATGTTTACTGTAATTTTCAAACTCACGTAACCGAGAAAAGGGAATAACTAAGAAATGGGAATAATTCGTATGCAATAATAGTGTAAGTAGGTTCACAATTGGAACGAATTAAAGGTACTGTGACGTAATGTTTAGAAGGAGATCTGGATGGAGTTGATGGTATTGAGCGTTTGTCGCTGTGTCTCTTCTGTGTATTCGGTGGTATTGTTATACATGCTGGTCAGAGTACAAGTTAACATTCTTGCGGCTGAGATGTACAAGAGGAATAACCAACATCTGCAATCTATCTCTTCTCTGACGTCATCCTCAGATTCCTCAATTCCTGCATCCTCATTAAACCGAAGTTCCGATGATATGTCTGAAGGTTAGTAGATATATTTCTTCAGGTGTTCCCAATCGGAACTGATTTTGTTTGTTTTTTTTGTCGACTCAGTTTCGGAGAAAAGCGTTGCACGATCAGAATTCGTTGTGCTGTCACTGGTTTAACCTTGAAAGAGTTAGGAAAGATCACAGTAACTCAAGTGAGCTAAAATTTACTTGATTTTGACTTGATTCGTCGAGACGCTATCTGACCTGACCGAAGTATTTCAATTTTTAACCCACTTTTTATTGCAAGTTTTTTTTTGCTATATGCTATATTTTAATTGAATGTTGGTTTCACATAACTGTTTCAGAACGCCAATATTAAAAAATCTCATCATTGACGCGGGTCAAGGCTGTATCATTTTTTAAATGTTAACGACAGTCGACAATTACTGCTATCTGTCGACAATTACTTGCTCTCCCCTTTCCTCATTAGGGGTCAAAACAGTCAGTTATGAGCTGCTAATGCCTATGATCAGTTTTTATCAAAGAAATGCGTAGGTAAGTATAAATATAACAAGCAGTCTCGTTTATGGGCGTTTGCACATAATGTTCCGACCCCGATCTACATTTTCGAAATTAATAGTCTTCCAAATGAGGAAGAGATAGAAAACTTGCAAAAATAAGTAATGTATGAATAAAAAATTGCCTTAAAGTCAAACCATTAAATGGAGAAACATTAACGCTTAAGAAGGCTTATGATATATGCCATTGACGAGACTACGAGACAAGGCAAACAAGATAACAAACATTAATTACAGCCAAAACTCAATGCTTATTTTTTAAAACACAAAAAAAACACCTGACAAAGTCAAAATAGTATCAACTGGGAACTAAATCAACCAAATTAACTTGTTCTTCATTTAAAAAAAGATTAGCAAAGGGAGACTAGCTGGCAAGTAGGCAAGAAAAAGACTGCAAAGGGGTAAAATTTAAAAATTCGTTATATTTTTTGGAAAATAGAGTTCAAGAACATTAAAACAATTAGCTATCGGCTTGAATTATTAAATAGGTTCAGGTATTACTCCCTAGGAAGCCATTGAGACCTTTTGTTATCCCGAATACGTCTTACGACTAACAAAAGAATGAAAAGCACTAATTATTCTAAAAATGTTTGCTTAAAAACAGTTTGCAAGCAAAGTCAAGCTATTAACTGATCAAAAATTACATGTTTAAGTGGATGGTGGTGAAACGCCGGTGGGACTTGTTTTCGGTGTGATATTTTGAGCAGACACTAAAAATTAAACTCAAATATAGGCAACTAATACAAAATCACAAAATTTTTGTGAAAGCCACTTCAAAGCCGGAAAACCATTAGTTCATAGCCGGAAAACCATCAAAGCATTATGCCGGAAAACAATAAAATACCACTTTAGATGAAAATTTGATTATAATTTTACAGAAAAGTGACCTGTTACTAATGACACTCAGCTAAAAAGTGACAGAATTAATATTGAAAAGAGGAAAAATTCAAAATATTCCCAATATTTTTAATGCGAAGACTTTCAAGGAAACCATTAGCAACGGACTTTAATCCTTAAATGGGTGCATTCATACTCATTGGCAAGCAATTGAGACTTTTGATCGTCCAGAAATAGTCATGCAACTACAAAGGAATTGCAATTATATGTAAAAACAAAACCTATCAAGTAAGTTTTGTTAGAAAATGTTAAACGTTATGGCAGCTGATAAAACCATTATCTGTTCACTAAGAATGTTACATATAATCCACTGCCTATGCCTTCAACGCTTTTTTGGCGACCTGCTATTAATGTTATGTCACAGAAGGACCTCTGACCTCAAAAATGAAGACTTAAATACAATTAAAACCAATTTGTAAAAAACATCGTGACTTCCAAGTTTTAATTCACTCGAGAGAAAATAGAACCCTTCAACTGAGTTTAGGCTTAAAGATGAGCGAAAAAAAAAGAAAAAGGAAATAGATCTAACAAAAGCTCGAATAGCTACTATTTAAAATCAAAATTTTTTAAAACAAAAGCTTTCAAGTAATAACTCTAGATAGGGTTACTTATAGATCCGTATGACGCCCTTGAAAACTGTCAATAGTGAGACCCAGGCAAAAAAAATTACCAGATAACAACTTATAGACAACTACTAAAGAACGTCTAAAATATAAAAACAATTGTATGCAAACAGTTCGAGGTCGTAAAAACCACGAGCCTTAAACTGAATACATAATATATGTTCAACGGGTGTCTCTTTTACGTTAATAGGATCTCTCAATAATTAAATAAAAATTGAATTCCGTACTTTATAATAACATTCCAATTACTAGCAGAAGAAACAAAAAAAGGCAAGAAAATATGGCTCCCCGAATAATTTGAATATTTGTTTGTAAAGTTACACGATTAGAATATATTTAGCATTGAATTGTTCTCGTTGCTCGTTCATAGGACATGGTAATAGTTCCAACTGTTAGCAAAAAAATGTAATTTCCCAAAATTTTCGAGAAATCCAAAATGTTGAATTTTGGATACTAAAACCGTCCAATTTTCGATTCCAGAAAACTCATTGGAATTGCAGGTAAAAACTTAACTCTTGGAGTGAGTGATGATTGTTTCAGCAATTCTTAGCTTTGTTCTTCGGCAAATGCTATTAAAGCTTAATTGGTGCTTTTTGGATGAAAGGCTGGAGTTTGCCGAAGTTTTAGGCATACTTTTAGATTAAACACTTCATCTAGAGTCCTTTTTCGTCGAAAATTGGATTTTAGCTCCCCGAAATTCAGAAACCCTGTTTTATTAGGGATCTTTTACACATATTGTTTGTCCTCCAGCCCTTTCAAATTAATCATTTTAAATTTTTAAAGCGCAAAATTCATTTTAATGAGAGTTAAGTCACGTATGATCAAAATATAAACATCCAACTGATTTGATTATATTTTTGCTAGAGAGAGTGAGAAATGACGTCACACGTGCGAAATGCCGTTAGTGAAAGGAAGAAGTGATTCAGAACGTTTGAATGTTTCAGTTTTGATGTGCGAACTCACGTAAAAAGATAAAAGAGTGTCAGACGACAAAAGAAACATGGCAAGACACATCCTCAAAAACAATCGAAAGATTTGCCTTGACATATAACTTGAAAACTAAATTTTATAGCGATGTCAAATATAGACAATCTACGAAGCTCATGACCCTATATGGGCCAAATTGAAAAAATCTGAAAAAATGAGAAAGTTTCTAATCCAAGGTTGTGTTTTAAGAAATGCTGAAGGCACCATCACTTTAGAAAAAATTGGTTCTTCGCATGGTTAGAACGGGTAATCAAAACAATTTCCTTGTGGTAAGCAATAAACAAAACAAATTAGAAACGAAAACTGGAGAAATTTGAAAGAAACCAGAATATCTTTGAAAACCAGCGGCGTCAAAATGAGAGAACCTCATACAGGCCAGAACCAGCCATAAAATCATCATTAGAATCATACAATTTTTAAAATCATTTCTGCAGGCTGGTAAAGCGACAACAAGACAAATGAAGACAAGATTCACAAATGCACTTGAACATTTAAAATATGAACGGTATCTCAGCCAATAGTTTATAATATGTTCACTAAGAATGTTACATATAGTCCACTGCCTAGGAAGGGTTACTTTCAGCTCCGTATGACGCCCTTGGAAACTGTTAATAGTGAGACCAAAGCTTAAAATTACCAAATAACAACTGGGAAACAACCAATAAAGAACGTCTAAAATACAAAAACAATTGTATGCAAACAGTTCGAGGTCGTAAAAACCATGAGCTTTAAACTGATAACATAATATATTTTCACCCGGTGTCTCTTTTACGTTAATAGGATCTCTAAATAATTAAATAAGAATTGAATTCCGTACTTTATAATAACATTCCAATTACTAACAGAAGAAACTAAAAAAGGCAAGAAAATATGCTCCTCAAATAATCTGGATATTTGTAAAGTTAGACGATTAGAATATATTTAGCCTCGAATTTTGTTGCTGGTTCATAGGAAATGGTAATAGTTCCAACTGTTAGCAAAAAAATGTAATTTCACAAAATTTTCGATAAATCCAAAATGTTGAATTTTGGATACTAAAATCTCACTGAATCGGCAAATTTTCGATTCCAGAAAACTCATTGGAATTGCAGGTAAAAACTTAACACTTGGAGTGAGTGATGATTGTTTCAGCAATTCTTAGCTTTGTTCTTCGGCAAATGCTATTAAAGCTTAATTGGTGCTTTTTGGATGAAAGGCTGGAGTTTGCCGAAGTTTTAGGCATACTTTTAGATTAAACACTTCATCTAGAGTCCTTTTTCGTCGAAAATTGGATTTTAGCTCCCCGAAATTCAGAAACCCTGTTTTATTAGGGATCTTTTACACATATTGTTTGTCCTCCAGCCCTTTCAAATTAATCATTTTAAATTTTTAAAGCGCAAAATTCATTTTAATGAGAGTTAAGTCACGTATGATCAAAATATAAACATCCAACTGATTTGATTATATTTTTGCTAGAGAGAGTGAGAAATGACGTCACACGTGCGAAATGCCGTTAGTGAAAGGAAGAAGTGATTCAGAACGTTTGAATGTTTCAGTTTTGATGTGCGAACTCACGTAAAAAGATAAAAGAGTGTCAGACGACAAAAGAAACATGGCAAGACACATCCTCAAATACAAGCGAAAGATTTGCCTGGACTTATAACTTGAAAACTAAATTTTATTGCGATATCAAATATAGACAATCTACGAAGCTCATGACCCTATATGGGCAAAATTGAACAAAAAATGTGAAAACAATGAGAAAGTTTTTAATCCAAGGTTAAGTGTTTTAAGAAATGCTAAAGGCAACAACACTTTAGAAAAAATTGGTTCTTCGCATGGTTAGAACGGGTAATCAAAACAATTTCCTTGTGGTAAGCAATAAACAAAACAAATTAGAAACGAAAACTGGAGAAATTTGAAAGAAACCAGAATATCTTTGAAAACCAGCGGCGTCAAAATGAGAGAACCTCATACAGGCCAGAACCAGCCATAAAATCATCATTAGAATCATACAATTTTTAAAATCATTTCTGCAGGCTGGTAAAGCGACAACAAGACAAATGAAGACAAGATTCACAAATGCACTTGAACATTTAAAATATGAACGGTATCTCAGCCAATAATTTATAATATGTTCACTAAGAATGTTACATATAGTCCACTGCCTAGGAAGGGTTACTTTCAGCTCCGTATGACGCCATTAGAAACTGTCAATAGTGAGACCAAAGCTTGAAATTACCAAATAACAACTGGGAAACAACCAATAAAGAACGTCTAAAATACAAAAACAATTGTATGCAAACAGTTCGAGGTCGTAAAAACCATGAGCTTTAAACTGATTACATAATATATTTTCACCCGGCGTCTCTTTTACGTTAATAGGATCTCTAAATAATTAAATAAGAATTGAATTCCGTACTTTATAATAACATTCCAATTACTAACAGAAGAAACTAAAAAAGGCAAGAAAATATGCTCCTCAAATAATCTGGATATTTGTAAAGTTAGACGATTAGAATATATTTAGCCTCGAATTTTGTTGCTGGTTCATAGGAAATGGTAATAGTTCCAACTGTTAGCAAAAAAATGTAATTTCACAAAATTTTCGATAAATCCAAAATGTTGAATTTTGGATACTAAAATCTCACTGAATCGGCAAATTTTCGATTCCAGAAAACTCATTGGAATTGCAGGTAAAAACTTAACTCTTGGAGTGAGTGAAGATTGTTTCAGCAATTCTTACCTTTGTTCTTCGGCAAATGATATTAAAGCATAATTGGCGCTTTTTGGATAAAAGGCTGGAGTTTGCCGAAGTTTTAGGCATACTTTTGGATCTAACACTTCATCAAGAGTCCTTTTTCTTCGAAAATTGAATTGTAGCTCCCAGAAAATCAGAAACCCTGTTTTATTAGGGAGCTTTTACACATATTGTTTGTCCTCCAGCCTTTTCAAATTAATCATTTTAAATTTTAAAAGCGCAAAATTCATTTTAATGAGAGTTAAGTCACGTATGATCAAAATATAAACATCCAACTGATTTGATTATATTTTTGCTAGAGAGAGTGAGAAATGACGTCACACGTGCGAAATGCCGTTAGTGAAAGGAAGAAGTGATTCAGAACGTTTGAATGTTTCAGTTTTGATGTGCGAACTCACGTAAAAAGATAAAAGAGTGTCAGACGACAAAAGAAACATGGCAAGACACATCCTCAAATACAAGCGAAAGATTTGCCTGGACTTATAACTTGAAAACTAAATTTTATTGCGATATCAAATATAGACAATCTACGAAGCTCATGACCCTATATGGGCAAAATTGAACAAAAAATGTGAAAACAATGAGAAAGTTTTTAATCCAAGGTTAAGTGTTTTAAGAAATGCTAAAGGCAACAACACTTTAGAAAAAATTGGTTCTTCGCATGGTTAGAACGGGTAATCAAAACAATTTCCTTGTGGTAAGCAATAAACAAAACAAATTAGAAACGAAAACTGGAGAAATTTGAAAGAAACCAGAATATCTCTGAAAACCAGCGGCGTCAAAATGAGAGAACCTCATACAGGCCAGAACCAGCCATAAAATCATCATTAGAATCATACAATTTTTAAAATCATTTCTGCAGGCTGGTAAAGCGACAACAAGACAAATGAAGACAAGATTCACAAATGCACTTGAACATTTAAAATATGAACGGTATCTCAGCCAATAATTTATAATATGTTCACTAAGAATGTTACATATAGTCCACTGCCTAGGAAGGGTTACTTTCAGCTCCGTATGACGCCATTAGAAACTGTCAAAAGTGAGACCAAAGCTTGAAATTACCAAATAACAACTGGGAAACAACCAATAAAGAACGTCTAAAATACAAAAACAATTGTATGCAAACAGTTCGAGGTCGTAAAAACCATGAGCTTTAAACTGATTACATAATATATGTTCACCCGGCGTCTCTTTTACGTTAATAGGATCTCTAAATAATTAAATAAGAATTGAATTCCGTACTTTATAATAACATTCCAATTACTAACAGAAGAAACTAAAAAAGGCAAGAATATATGGCTCCTCAAATAATCTGGATATTTGTAAAGTTAGACGATTAGAATATATTTAGCCTCGAATTTTGTTGCTGGTTCATAGGAAATGGTAATAGTTCCAACTGTTAGCAAAAAAATGTAATTTCACAAAATTTTCGATAAATCCAAAATTTTGAATTTTGGATACTAAAATCTCACTGAATCGGCAAATTTTCGATTCCAGAAAACTCATTGGAATTGCAGGTAAAAACTTAACTCTTGGAGTGAGTGAAGATTGTTTCAGCAATTCTTACCTTTGCTCTTCGGCAAATGATATTAAAGCATAATTGGCGCTTTTTGGATAAAAGGCTGGAGTTTGCCGAAGTTTTAGGCATACTTTTGGATTTAAAACTTCATCAAGAGTCCCTTTTCTTCGAAAATTGAATTGTAGCTCCCAGAAAATCAGAAACCCTGTTTTATTAGGGAGCTTTTACACATATTGTTTGTACTCCAGCCTTTTCAAATTAATCATTTTAAATTTTTAAAGCGCAAAATTCATTTTAATGAGAGTTAAGTCACGTATGATCAAAATATAAACATCCAACTGATTTGATTATATTTTTGCTAGAGAGAGTGAGAAATGACGTCACACGTGCGAAATGCCGTTAGTGAAAGGAAGAAGTGATTCAGAACGTTTGAATGTTTCAGTTTTGATGTGTGAACTCACGTAAAAAGATAAAAGAGTGTCAGACGACAAAAGAAACATGGCAAGACACATCCTCAAATACAAGCGAAAGATTTGCCTGGACTTATAACTTGAAAACTTAATTTTATTGCGATATCAAATATAGACAATCTACGAAGCTCATGACCCTATATGGGCAAAATTGAACGAAAAATGTGAAAACAATGAGAAAGTTTTTAATCCAAGGTTAATTGTTTTAAGAAATTCTAAAGGCAACAACACTTTCTGACAAAATTGGTTCTTCGCATGGTTAGAACGGTTAAACAAAATAACATCCTGGTGGTAAGCAATAAACAAAACAAATTAGAAACGAAAACTGGAGAAATTTGAAAGAAACCAGAATATCTTTGAAAACCAGCGGCGTCAAAATGAGAGAACCTCATACAGGCCACAACCAGCCACAAAATCATCATTAGAATCATACAATTTTTGAAAATCATTTTTGCAGGCTGGAAAAGCGACAAGAGAAGACAAATGAGGACAAGATTCACAAATGCACCTGAACATTTAAAATATGAACGGTATCTCAGCCAATAAATTATAATCTGTTCACTAAGATTGTTACATATAGTCCACTGCCTAGGTAGAGTTACTTTCAGCTCCGTATGACGCCATTGAAAACTGTCAATAATGAGACCAAAGCATGAAATTACCAAATAACAATTAGTAAACAACTAATAAAGAACGACCAAAATACAAAAATACTTGTACGCAAACAGTTCGAAAACGTAAGAACCATGATCCTTAAACTGAATACATAATATATGTTCAACCGGCGTCATTTTTACGTGAATATTATTTCTCAATAATTGAATAAAAATTGAATTCCATACTTTATAATAACATTCCGAATATTAACAAGAAACAAGAAAGGCGAAAAATATGGCTCCCCAAATAATTTTGAAATTTGTTTGTAAAATTACACGATTAGACTATAAGTAGCCTTTAATTTTGTTGTTTGTTCTTAGGAAATCATAATATTATCAACTTTTAGCGAAAAATGTAATTTGACAAAAATTTCGATAACTCCAAAATTGATCAAAAAATCTGAAAACAGTGAGAAAATTTGTAAACCAAGGTTTTAGTGTATTAAGAAATACTAAGGCAACAAAACTTTCTGAAAAAATTGGTTCTTCGCATGGTTAGAACGGGTGAACAAAACAATATCCTTGTGGTAAGTAAAAAACAAAACAAATTAGAAGCGAAAACGGGTGAAAGTTGAAAGAAACCAGAATATCTTTGATTGGAAACCAGCGGCGTCAAAATGAGAGAACCTCATTCAGGCCAAAACCAGCCACCAAATTATCATTAGAATCATACAGTTTTTTTAGCATTTCTGTTTGCTGGAAAAGCGACCACAGAAGACAAATGAAGACAAGATTCGCAAATGCACTTGAACGTTTGAAATATAAACGGTATCCCAGCCAGTAAACTTTTTAAGTGAAAACGAGAGCCAATGAATTCCCCAAAGTTACGTCGTGCATGGTCAACAAACATTATTCGAGGTTCACAAAATCATCTCATTTTTGAAAACCTTGCCAAATTATAAAATCTACCGCTATGAACTCAGGCGACTAATTTGGCTTCAATATTCATCTAAAGTGAACGATGAAATCTGTCATTAACGAGAATAAGGGCTACGACAGCATCATGGTTAACAACAACTAGCAAAAATCAACAGTTCACTAAATTGTTTTCAAAACGGACAGCGTATAAATCACAGAAAGCAATAGCTGTTAGCTAAAACAAATTGAGGCATCCTTAGCAAGGCAGAGTTTTATTTAAGAGACTAATCGACTAGGTAATAAATGGAACAATGAGAACTCGATAATATTTCTTCAAAACATTTTTTACCAAAGTCATAGAAAGCATTAGTTTTGAACTAAAACAGATAATATTTTCAACTTTTAGCGAAAAATGTAATTTGACAAAAGTTTCGATAAATCCAAAATTGATCAAAAAATCTGAAAACAGTGAGAAAATTTGTAATCCAAGGTTTAGTGTATTAAGAAATACTAAAGGCAACAAAACTTTCTGAAAAAATTGGTTCTTCGCATGGTTAGAACGGGTGAACAAAACAATATCCTTGTGGTAAGTAAAAAACAAAACAAATTAGAAGCGAAAACGGATGAAAGTTGAAAGAAACCAGAATATCTTTGATTGGAAACCAGCGGCGTCAAAATGAGAGAACCTCATTCAGGCCATAACCAGCCACCAAATTATCATTAGAATCATACAGTTTTTTTTAGCATTTCTGTTGGCTGGAAAAGCGACCACAGAAGACAAATGAAGACAAGATTCGCAAATGCACTTGAACGTTTGAAATATAAACGGTATCCCAGCCAGTAAACTTTTTAAGTGAAAACGAGAGCCAATGAATTCCCCAAAGTTACGTCGTGCATGGTCAACAAACATTATTCGAGGTTCACAAAATCATCTCATTTTTGAAAACCTTGCCAAATTATAAAATCTACCGCTATGAACTCAGGCGACTAATTTGGCTTCAATATTCATCTAAAGTGAACGATGAAATCTGTCATTAACGAGAATAAGGGCTACGACAGCATCATGGTTAACAACAACTAGCAAAAATCAACAGTTCACTAAATTGTTTTCAAAACGGACAGCGTATAAATCACAGAAAGCAATAGCTGTTAGCTAAAACAAATTGAGGCATCCTTAGCAAGGCAGAGTTTTATTTAAGAGACTAATCGACTAGGTAATAAATGGAACAATGAGAACTCGATAATATTTCTTCAAAACATTTTTTACCAAAGTCATAGAAAGCATTAGTTTTGAACTAAAACAGATAATATTTTCAACTTTTAGCGAAAAATGTAATTTGACAAAAATTTCGATAAATCCAAAAAAAAGTTAGCAAAAATCTGGAATATGTAAACAAAAACAACGAAATCAGTCATACGTTCACAAAACTACAAATGTCAGTAACTCCGTGGAAAAAAAATTGAAATCCTTTGCTCTCCATAGGCTTGGCTTTCACTCGGGATTTTTGCCTCATGAAATGTTTTTTCAAAAACGAGATTATTTTTGTAGCACTGGTACTCGCACTGTTACCTGGAAACGACCCTCTGTATTTTTCAATTTTAACAATTATCAAAAACCAGTCTAAGTTCAAATCATAACAGAATGGTGAGGGCTGGTTTAGAACCTGTTAATCAACTCAGGGGCTAATAGTATGACCTCTGTATCCTTTTGATCATAGTCGGGAATCATAACGTTTTTTTTCTGACTTTTTTTCTTTTGAACTGTTTCCTTTTTGTTGCAACCTCATATGAGCTGTTCCATTTTTGCACCTCTGCAAGGAGAAAACAACGCAATTCCAAAGTGAATTGAGGATTTTTTTACTTCATTCCTAAAGCCGCATGTAGTACACTTGTCAAAACCATCAATGATTAGTACGAAAGCTGTAGTCTATTGACCTTAATCTACAGACATACTAATAAAAATGTCTTCATGAATAAAAAAAACATTTTCAGAAACAATTGTTAATTGCTCTGAAATGAAGTTCGTAGCAATTATATGTGATATTGTCGTTTTATGCAAATTTTTGCTTGACCGATTTTTCGTCTGACCCTTTTAACTTTTCGTCCTGAGAATTAGATGAACAGGTAAAGCCCACAGTGCACTTAGTGGTTGAGCAGCTCTCTTAGAGCTTTACGCCTTATTAGTTTTAAGGATCCGATTAGCCAAAGCTGTTCTCAACAGACAGTTTCATTGTGTGAAGGGCTGTTCTGAATCTTAAAAGTTTGACCACCCTGAGTCATCCCCTCTCATCTAGCCCTCTCAATGCTACCCCCATCGCTTGACCCACGCCCCCCCCCCCCCCACCTAACGCTAGCGTCCCTAAGCCAACCGCTCGCCGGTCGTATGAGAGTAATTTTCCCCGAAGTTAGTCGGTTGTTTTTGAAAGTTGACTTCTGTTTGCGAACATTGGAGTTTAACAGTAGCTTAGTTTGTTATGTATAGTTATTAGGAACTGCTGGTGATTTTCAAAGTGAAGAGGTTATTTTGAGAAGTTTTGATCCCATATAAGCCCCTACTACCTATCTAAACTACTGACCAACCAATACACTTACCTATCAAATCACCTGCCTAACCCCGCCTATCCCCTATAACCCATTCCACCAACTTCACCCTCCACCTACCCCCCCCCCCCCAAACCTAACCACCCCCCCAAAAAAAACCTAACCCCCACCCTTCCTAAATACCCCACCTCCTACCTGCCTCCTCACTCACACACCTAACCACATTCCTCATTCCTAACAAAAATTGTTTTTCGTACTCCATATTGTATTTTGCTTTTTTTTCTATTTTTTTAAAGGTGGGGTTACTTAGGAATTTTTATTGAACGAACGACTGTTCGAGTCGTTTGAGATATTTTACAGGCTATGTTTTTGGGTTTTTCTATTATAGCCCCCTCGCGAAATTTTACCCCACCATTATCGTGTAGCTACCATGATTGGGTGGGATCGGTTATATAAATACTGGACTGGGGGTAAATAATGGGAAAGACCGGTTTTTAAGCAAAATTTTTGCTCGACCGCTGAAATTGATGTAGTTTTCCCTTTAATTTTTATTAGTGCTTATAGTGGTACCTAATAACCTCTATTAACGTCATTTGTAGCCCCCTTAAGTGATTTTTGACACCTCTCGACTCATGCAGTTTGCAATAGATACGAGCTCCCACTCGTCGTTCGAGAGCACTTCTTCACGCTAGTCGATTATGTTTGATAGCCGTCTCAGCTTCTCAGCCTGCTATTATAGCGCTCCTTTTTTATTACAATTCAAAAAATTTGAACTGTATTGGGGCGCTGTCTTTTTTAAAAGATCTGTTCACACATTTTCATTATTTTTCAAGTCAAATTGGAGTAGTGATTTTGGTCATGCCGAGCCGAAACAGGAAGTGAAGTGAATGGTTTTGCGAGTGGTTTTGCGGCGTGACATTTTTCTGCTCCAATTTTAAGTAGAGTGAGAAAACGGTTTTTGAACAAAAAATTCTCTTTTTTTCGCTAGTGGTTTTTTGTTATAATGCGATAATTTCTCTTTAATTTTTACTGTTTTTTCGGTTTTTGAATCGTATTTTTTTGTAAAAGGTTTTCCCTATCCATACATAGTTCGTTCTAGGCCTAGTTTTCTGTTTGAACAAAATTTCTATTTCTCGCTAGTGGTTTTTGTTCATATGCGGCATTTTGACAATGATTTTCAGTTTTTTTAACCGATTTTTTTAAAATGGTTTTCCCAATTCAGTCATAGTCCGTTCTAGGTCTAGTTACTTGTTTAGTCAATGAAAAATCTTTGAATTGTACCTCTGTTCTCGTTCTTTTATGTTTTTTACTTGTTCGTACTAATTTTTTTTGCTTTACCTTAATTCACAGCTTGTTCAACAGTGTTTTTAGACAGCAGTTGCTCGGCAAAGCAATTCAAAATGAACAGAGTCAGTATCAGAAAACGAAATCAGAAGTAGCAGCGGGATAAACCCATAAAGCCCAATTATACATGCCGTTACTCGAACTTTGCTTATTGGTATTGATACTAGCCCCTGAGTCGTCTTACTACGAAACAGGAATATGTTCAGCTCCAAAATAGTTGGCATTTGAAACTCTTTGTGTACAAAAATCATTTTTTTCATTGGGTTTTTTCTCTTATTTCAATCCCAATCTTGGTTACGGGAATCAACGGCGGCTATTTTCCGGCAGTCTGCCGGGTATGTTTGTTTATCCAGGAGTAGGGTTCCGTTATTTTTTGTTTGCGTTTTTCTTAGAACTTTCAGCTAGCAATGACCTATTGGGCACCTCCACTATTTCATTTGCAAGTATTTTTAATAGCCGCCCTCATCTTCTCAGCCGGCTATTATTGCGCTTGTATTTTTTTTTACTTCGTCAAACTTTTTTTCGCTTTACCATTTTGCCGCTTTTTAGACATTTTGCGTGAAATCTTTTTGACTTCTCTAGGCTAGTTTCTCTCTTCTCTCATTCTGCTAAAAGTGAATTTGAACATCAGTTGCTAAGCAAAGCAATTCAAAACGAACAGAGTCGGTATAAAAAATTGAAGTCAGAAATAGAAATGGGATAAACCCATAAAGCCCATTTTTAGATGCCCGCTATTTGAACGTCGTTCCTATAAGTCTTAGTTACCACCTCTTATGCTTATTGGTGTTGATAGTAGCCTCTCTCTAAGAAACAGAAGTATGTTCAACTACGAAATGCCATTAAAATAAATTGGACTTAAAAAATATTTTTGTACAAAAATCTTTTTTTTTTCAATATATTCTATTCGTTCAATACCAATCATGCTTATTGGAATCAATGGCGGCTATTTTCCGGCAATCTGCCGGGTATGTTTTTGCTGTCAAAGCGAATAAGCCTGGAAATTTAAGGCCAAACAAGCATGATAATTGAGGGCTTTTCTTTTACAGCTAGCGGTTCTCTACAAAAAAAATACTGTAGGGATTAGGAACTGGAAGGGCTTAGGTCGGCTAATTCTGTATAGCTTGCAATTTTTTTATAAAAAAACTTATTATTTACAAATAATAATAATTAATAACTTGTAAATATAAATAATAATACAAGCTTACTGTAACGACCATTTTGTTTTAGATGCCACTGATCATCAACTTCGGAAATCGTATCTATCAGAGATGAAATACTTCTTGACTGATGGACTCAAGTCGCTCTTCGAAATTATTAACCGATCTGTGCGACAGCACCTCAAGACAATTTCACTCAAGGACAAAATGTCCCTGCTGAATATTGAGAGCTTAATGCGTGGGATCAAAAGTGAAGTAGACATGGTTCTCGATTGCGAGGCTTCGTCATCTTTCTCCAATCAATGCTTGGGACATCACAATATGGAGACTATTGGAAAGTTTAATCAAATATTGCTGCCTTCAAAAATTATTAACCAACAACCGGCCTCTAAAGCCGCACTTGAGTAAGTTGTTCTGGGTATATAATAGCACATAAATATTAACAGCCTGAGGGACTTCGTGACCTGACACTAGGGAGCTTGCGTCTGGGCTCACGTAGAAATCCCTAAATGGATATGATTTTCATTTTAACGTATTTAGAGAACCGAGGGGTAAAATTTCATCAAGCTCCACCCCAGTAAAAATTTAGCATTAAACTGGGCATCTGGTGAATTTTTTTCAGCTTGATAATAGAGCTCTTGAATTCAAAATGCGATTGTTGGGTTTTTGTAGGAAAAATTTTTGCTTTTGTCACGTAACATCGAGGTAGGTTATTCAAAAAACTTTGTTGGTTCAAGTACTGATTCTGATGGTAGCAGTAAAAGAAAAAAATAAAAATGGTTTCTATAGTTATTCAAAAAACTTTGTAGGTTATTCAAAAAACCTACAAAGTTATTCAAAAAACTTTGAATAACTTTGTAGGTTTTTCAAAGTTTTAGGTTATTCAAAAAACTTTGTTGAATAACCTGTAGGTTATTCAAAAAACTTTGTGGGTTATTCAAAAAACTTTGTAGGTTATTCAAAAAACCTACAAAGTTATTCAAAAAACTTTGAATAACTTTGTAGGTTTTTCAAAGTTTTAGGTTATTCAAAAAACTTTGTTGAATAACCTGTAGGTTATTCAAAAAACTTTGTGGGTTATTCAAAAAACTTTGTAGGTTATTCAAAAAACCTACAAAGTTATTCAAAAAACTTTGAATAACTTTGTAGGTTTTTCAAAGTTTTAGGTTATTCAAAAAACTTTGTTGAATAACCTGTAGGTTATTCAAAAAACTTTGTTGGTTATTCAAAAAACTTTGAATAACCTACAAAGTAGGTTATTCAATAAACTGTTGGTTCAATTACTGATTCTGATGGTAGCAGTAAAAGAAAAAAATAAAAATGGTTTTTATAGTTTTATCCTCGCAAATTTTTTTGTAGTAATTAATAGCTGCCGTCAGCTTCTCAACGGCTATTATTTAGGCGCTCTTTTTTTACAATTCAAAGAATTTTTTACAATTCAAAGTATTGGGACCCTGTCTTTATGATCTGTTCATCAAATTTTCATGATTTTTGAAATCAAAATAGAGTAATGATCTTTGGTCACGCCAAAACAGGAAATGGAGCAAAAAAGCGAGTGGTTTTGCGGCGTAAAATTTTTTTCGCGTTTGAACCAAATTTCTCTTTCTCGCTGGTGGTTTTTTGTTTACATGCGGTATTTTAACATTGATTTTCAGTTTTTTTATTTTTTGATCTGATTTTTTGGAAATGGTTTTTCCAATTCCCGTTCTAGATCTAGTTTTTGTTTAGTCAGAAAACGGTGTTTGAACAGAAATTCGCTTTCTCGCTAGTGGTTTTTTGTTCACATGCGGCAATTTCACTTTTATTTTTACTGTTTTTTCGATTTTTTGGATTGGATTTTTTAACGGTTTTTCCAATCCATTAATAGTCCGTTCGAGGTCTAGTTGTTTGTTTAGTCAATGAAAATGCTTTGAATTGTACGTCAGGACTTGTTCTGCTATGTTTTTTAATTCGCTTTATCTTTTGATTACGTTTTTCGTTTTACATATGTCACAATTTTCACTTTTGACTTCTGACTTACTTCACTCACTTCAAAAGAGACGGGTAAACCGATAATGTCAAAGTCATTGAAAATTGGGTTATCAAAGTTCATTAGAGTCTTTGCTAGCTGACATTGGTATTAAGATTATTAGAGCTTAGTTTTGAAGCTGAAATAAGTTTAGTTCTGGAATCCAACTGAAACTCCACGCCAAACTAAAAACACTTTTTGACACTGAAAGAAGCAAAAAAAATTCGGTCAGTTTGTCGCTTCTTTTGCTTCTGTTTCAATCCCGATGTGCATCAACTGCGTCAACGGCGGCTATTTTCCGGCAATCTGCCGGCTATGTTTATATTGGCCCGGTTTTTATGCAATTGTGGGTTCTACCAATTTTTTGTCTGACCACTTGACTTTCTTCGTCCTCAAAAACGTGATAAACTGGTAAAGACCAGAGGGAAATAAGTGACTGAACAGTTTTCTCAGCGCTTTAATACTCTCTAAGCGTAATATTGTTTTAAAGAGTTAAAAAAAATAAAGAAATTGAAGCATTTCAAAACAGCAAGCGGATTTATCATCAATCAATTAATTTGCATAAATTTTGAATATTTTCATTTCATGTTTACAGAATGGAATCTGGTTCGGACCTCTCAATAGACAACAAATGTGGAGGCAGCTACAGTTGCTCCAGTTCATCAAAAGGAAAGAAGTCGGGTAAGAGGTCATCAATTCTGCAGTCATACCTGTCATTTCGGAAAAACAGTCTTCTGAAAACAGTGTATCCACGGTCATTATCAAATCAGAAGAGACATGGGAGTAAACTGGACCTAAAGACTCTACTCAATCAAACAAAAGACGTGATGGATCTCGCAGATTTTTCATCGACTGTCATTGAGCTCACAGAACATGGTCTGTCTTTTCTCACGAGGACCCTGGCTGAGCACTCTTTTGTTGACCAAAGTAATGATGCTGACGATAACACTGATTTTCAGTCTATTACAATGCCTATGGCCAAATGGGTTCCTGTACTAGATGCCCAGTTATATACTTTATGTCAATATGATCACCACATTAACTGTTTAGTCATGAGCATTCACCTGAATAAGACTGTTAATTTGTTCTCGGAAAATGTTTACGAAGCTTTTATTGGAGATTAGTACATCTCATAGATTATTTTTGTACAGATACTTTGTACAATTGACTACAAATTTTGTTTATCCCATCTTTAATCAGGAGAAACAAATTTTGAACTGCTTTGCATTGCGATTCTTAACTATTCTCTTATGAATTTAAAAGTTATTTGTACCTCGTAGGTCTTTTTGCTCGATTCTTTGTCTAAGCAGACTTCTTCACAACTGTTTGCGGGCAGCGATTTTTGTGACCAGAGTTTCCTCATCTTGAAAAGCTTGAAAATGAATTCAAACAATTGCGCTCGGATTGAGCTCAAGTTATTATGATTTAAATGCCTTAAGCCCTTCTAAATGTTGATACCATTGGGTAATTTAGAGGCGAACGTGATTACTGTATCCTTTAATTTAGCTGCTTCTGGAAAAATAAGGTCTTTTCAACAATTGTCCCACCCCTTGCCCTTGCAAAGAGTGCTATTCTTGAATAGAATTTAAGGAAAAATTAATTAATCAATTAGAGCAGTGATAACTTTCCATCCACGCACCTGGTGGTTAAGATTAATATTAAGCCTCGTCTTGTTTCGTTTTTTCGGCGAGGAGTTAATTTCGTGTTTATAACCTGTGTCCCATTTTTGCACCCTTTTGATTTTTTTGCAAATTATTCCCAAACTTTTTTTCAGCAAACGAAACCAAGAATTGTTTGCGTTCTTTTCAATCTTCACATTACAAATCGGAGAAAAAGCATCGGTACATTTTTTTAATTGCTCTTAAGTTTGTGGCAATTATATTAGTCCTGTCGGTCGTTTTTTATGCGATTTTTCGCTTGACCGATTTTTCGTCTGACGCTTTTGACTTTTCGTCCTCAAAAACGGGATAAACAGGTAGCGCCCAACGGGCATTAAGTGCTCTTAGAGCCTTTCAGCTCTGTTTCAGCTCAAACTGTTTCGGAGACTTGTAATTATGGTACCCCCCACCGCGCTGTTGCCCCCCACCCGACTGTTGCCACCACCTCCATCAGCACCCCCCCCCCCCCCCCCATGGCTATTTACTGACGAACAACCGCTCGCTAAAAACACGCAAATTCATACAAATTTTCAAAAATTTTTTTAAGCTTTTTGAAATTTTTTTTCATTTTTGTAAAACTTATGTGAATTTTTTGAGTTTTATCAACCGTAGATGTCAAGGAACCCACTCTATGGTTTGGTAATAGGTTACTGCACAGTTTCTAGTGGTAATAGAATGGTTTCAACATTTCAACTTTGCAAATTTTTGCCATTTTTTGAAAAAAAACTTGC
This sequence comes from Convolutriloba macropyga, assembly GCF_964194025.1. Classification (NCBI taxonomy): domain Eukaryota; kingdom Metazoa; phylum Xenacoelomorpha; order Acoela; family Convolutidae; genus Convolutriloba; species Convolutriloba macropyga. Next base: position 76,451,899 of record NC_134469.1, on the reverse strand, counting down.
AAATTTTTTCAAGGTTATCGAATATTTTTGTCGGTTTTTAGGTTTATCCAGCCTCAAGAGCCAAGGAGCCTCCTCTAGGGTTTGATGATAGGTTACTGTATAGTTTCTTGACGTAATGGATTTTTGTTCAAGATTTTAACATAACGAATTTTAGCATTTTTTTTGAAAAAAATTGCATTTTTTATTTTAACATTGTCATTATTCAAGATTTTTCAGCCTCAGGCTTCAGAAAACCTGCTTAAGGGTTTGATAATATGTGGCTGCATAGTTTTTAGTGGTAATGGAATGGTTTTCCTCTTTTTAATATCACAAATTTTTTATAGGTTTATCTAGCCTCAAGAGCCAAGGAACCTCCTCTAGAGGTTGATAGCAAGTTATTGTATAGTTTCTAGATGCAATGGAAGGTTTTTAAAGATTTTAACATTTAACGAGTGTTAGCATTTTTTGAAAATTTTTTGGCAATATTCATGTTTTTAAATTATTTGTCATTTTCAGCCTCAAGAAGTTTTTCCTGCCTTAAGAGCCAAGAAGCCTCCATCGAGGTTTGATACTAAGCTGCTGCTTAGTTTCTAGAGTTAATGGAATGGTTATCATTATTTTAATGACTCGAGTTTTAGAAATTGTTTGATAAATTTTAATTTGTGAATTTTTTGAAAAATTATTATCATGTTCCAAATGTATGGATCTTTATGAGCCAGTGAAACTGTTTAAGGCTTGCAATAGGCATACTAGATGTTCTCTTGAGACAATCGAATGGTGTTCTGAATATATTAATATCACGAATTTTAGCAAGATTTTGTTAAAATTTGCAATTGTTTAGAATGTTTGAATATTTTTGTCCTTTTCTGAGTTTAACGATCATTACTGGCCAACGACGCTTTTTAAGTCTTGCAGATGGGTTACATGACAAAAATCCAGAGACAAAAAATGTTTTTGAACATTTTCTTTACTGCGAAATGTGGAAACTTTTCTATGGCATTTTGCACTTTCAGTTTTTTTCTATATGATTTAGCTCTCTCTCTCTCTCTCTCGCTCTCTCTGTGTTGGCTGGCGTTTCTTTCCCTCTCCTTCTCGCTCACGTTTAGTCTCTCTCTGTCTCTCTCTCTTTCTCCTTAATTCTTTTGCTGATGCCGCTTTTCAGCGGCTGTAATATGGCGTAACGTCATCGTCTATTACCCTAATCTCAGGCCCCTTCAATCAAGCTAAAGCTAATCCCACTAAACAGTGGCTAGGTACTGACGAAGCCAACCGCTCGCCGGTCGTTTGAGAGCAATTCGCCCGACGTTAGTCGGTTGTTTGTTTTTTTTTTTCTAATAGAGAGCGCCATTCTGTAGATCAATCAACTCATGCTGACGGATTTGGCGCATTAGATTTCATTGTTATATCAATTTTGAATCAATTGGAGAAAGTTCGTTTGAAATGCAACCAACCATCAGTTGAAAAGAACTGATCTTTTTGAAAAAGTTAACATTTTTTCGATTTCACACCTTATCATTTTTTGCTGTTGCAAAAATTGTATTTATGGTCAATTCCGCTAAATAGGACCTTTAATTAAATCATGGATATAGTTCTGGGTGGTGCTTTGCAAAAAACAAAAATGCATTCTAATTGACTAAAAATATTACAGCCTTTTCTTTTTGAAGTGAAAACATTGCAAGAACTGTAGACAGATTTCATTGAACGGTGCCGCTAATCAAAATGAGATCAATTTCTCAACTCAATCAAAGTTAATATAAGTCTGCATAGACAAAATATGTTTTAAAAAAACATTTTTCCGTTTTTTCCTCGAGTAGTTATTTATTCTCGAATGTCTCCGTAGGAACCAATGCAGCAATTTTGTAGTGCAATTAGACCGCATATAACCAAGAGACATCGTAGCAAGATTTATTCTGAACTGGCGAAGGTTTCTCAAGAAAAGCATTGTCTCATTTTCCTGAAATTGTTCTGCTTTGAACTTTTCTCTTTGAAAGCCAAAATATACCAGTGACTTCTTCAGATTTTCTGTTGACTGAATTAAACTGTCAACTATTGACTGTTGACTGAAGACAGTTTAGTGTCTAATTTAAGAAGTCAGCTGAGACATCAGGAAAAATTAACAGAAAAATGAATTAATAAAACATCTTTTCCATTTTCTCGAAAATTATTTTTTTTTGTTGTTCTGGTCTCAAGAAACCAATAATGGGTAATATCTGTGATCTGTCAATCAAGCCAATCTTCAATTGTACTTTGAGATTGGAGTCAATGTTGACTTCTAACAAAAGACCTGAAGACTGTATTTATTTAAATAAAATAAAGACTGAAATAATCAACCCTGATTGGTTGAAAAAGGGAAAATACCTTTCCTTAAATGTTTTTCCGTTTTCCCTTTATCCCTTTTCACTTACCCCGTTAGTCGGTACTAGTCACATACCTGATATAATAAAAAAGTATATTTCTCTCTCTCTCTACTCCGCTCTTGTTTAGTATTGAGATATACGTTAGACTTTAGCATTGGGGCCCGTGCACTGTCTACTGAAGCTCAGATAGAAGAGTAACAGACTAGAGATCTAGAACTTTAGTTAGTCAGGTAAGCCTTAAGAGTATCCTATATTCTTGAGACAACCATAAGACAGTTCCAGAAGTAGCCTATAAAAGGGTAAGCTCAGAACACGTCTCATCTGGTGCGACCAGTGAGGTATTAATAAGGAACACACACAACAGCAACAGTGAAGCATTAATAAGGAACACGCACAACAGCAGCAGTACGGAAGCTAAAAATAACAAATTACATACAAATATAAACGGTTACGAATATAGTAACTTCCCCTTTTCAATAACTTCCTCTTTCATGAACACATATACTAAACAGGACGCGTAGCAATACGTGTAACAATACAAAACGTGTAACAATCCAATACGTGTAACAATCCAGTAACGTATAACAGTCCAGTAACCAACCAGCGTACTCTAACCAGGGTATTTCAGATAACTGAACAACGGCAATTATAACGACTCATACCTAAAACACATGAAATTTAGGTAACATTGATTACTCATCGGTCAAACGACCTCTGGCTCACAAAAATCGGTCAAACGACCTTCGGCTAAATAGACATTTCACAGTGACATTTTATCTGAATAATACGTCATACGAATAAAACGGACGTTAACAACACGCTATCATTAGCAGGAAAAGATCTCATTAGTATCCTCATTAGGAAAAATACAACGATTACCAAAAATAACAAGGACCTCATTAACAACGAACAAAGAAAGAAGAGAAACAAATTACTACTTTCATTTGCAGATAAAGGATTTGCAGACGCAATTAGTAACAAATGGAAAATGACAAACCAATTAACATATTCAACGCCGTGAACGAAATGGTGATTACCATGATAGATCTACAGAGATCACTTCGCAGTTGGAGAACACTTCATCTGCACACAACTTCAATCATACACACAATACGTTCGACATGACGTCGATACCAAACAATTAATAAACAGTTGCAGTTTTGCAACCGACCATCCATTTGACATTTGTACAATTTGCACCAAATAACAACTAGGTAACTCATTAACGATAAACACCAAAGGATTTGGTAATGACAATGGCGTCACCATTCACTTAAACCATCTACATCAATTCCACCATTGATTAAAAACCTACTTGAAACTAAATGTTCACAAGTAACACAGGCATAATCAAGTAACTAATTACTATCTCTAACATGCCATGACAAAAGTACGTCACACTACCATCAAACATACCAACATACCAATTACAGGGGAAAAACAATCAAAACAACAAAGTTGAAGAAACTTCAGAAAGAATCTTATAATTCGGAAACTAAGAACCCAAAAGTCTAATTAGACCCCGAAAATTAGTTAAATTGGCAACTTCAAGAACCAAGAAATAAAACGGAAGATATGTAAATGCCAAGAATATGATAGAGGCAACAAACAGTTGAGAAAAAAATCAAAACTCCGATTTTGTCTCGTACAAATCACAACCTCAGCTACATTTGAAAAAATTTGAAAATTTCAGCTAAGCTGATAAACAAAACAACAATTGAAATATTCAATCTGAAAAAAATTCAAAATTCTAAAAACTTCATTCCTGAAATTCTCTCATAATCTCAAATACATCGTAACTCTCATCTCGTAATCCTCACCCCGTACATTTCTCATTCCATTTGAAATCAGACAATTGAAAAATCAAATTCTCAACCTGAAATCTCAACTTTTAGACTCTCTCAACCAAAACATAATTTGAGAAATCTTCGAATAACTCATTGAGAAATTAAAACTAACAGAATATTTCTTCTTCAATCAACTGTTTTAGCAACAAAATTTCTGTCAAAAACGATTCAGCAATACCAGGTAACCTGAAATATTTTAATTTCATTTCTAAAAGACTAATTCACCATTACAGTAACCATTGTAATGAACAACCACCTATGCTATCAGTCTCAGAATTTATGAAATCTTTGAATAGAAATCAACTTTGCATAAAGATAGTTGTTCAAATAGACGATTATATTGAACTTGAATATCCATCAGACTGTCATATACATTTCGACAACGACAGTATTAAACTAACAAACTGTAAAATCTCACCTAAAAACTATCTTCTTATAATAGAAGGAGAAACAGAAACTGGACAAGAAGTGAAACTTTTCTGGGGAGAAAAACATTTTGAAATACTCAAGAACACGGCACCGTGTACCGAAATAATTACAGAATTTGAAAAACTGAAACAACAAATTAATACAGATAAGTGTGTCAATTTAAACAAATTACACACAATTTTTCTAATAGTTTGCAAAAAAGACGCTATAAAATTGTCCGACGACAAGTTGAAAAACTAAGTAAGTAATGATACCTATCATCGTTATCGTTGTATATCAATAAAAAAAATACAGACATTTTTTGAAGTACAGTATTTTGATAGTGCGACACCGGTAAGTGTCAGTTACACTAGTAAATAACTGTCACTCTTCAGTGAAGCATTATATCTAATTTCCATCGGATAAAGTTTCAACCATAATCTTCGCCATTCGTCTACAACCAAACACTACTAAATTAAATAAAACAAGTAGAAAACAACAAAAATATTTTCAACAATTGATTTTCCCAACGCACTAATAGCAACGTATTTAATATTATCTAAAATAATATTCTTCTTAACAATCTTTCTCGTACCGTGTATAGTAGTTATTTCGACGTATCTAGCTATAGTAACAATATACAAAGTTATTAGAAACCGTAGAGTCATCTACGCTAGTCCACCAGTACAATAATAAAACCAATGCATGAAGTACATTCCGATATAATTCATATATGCAAATCTAATATAGATATAATAGAACTGGAAATTTTTAAGTTTTTTAAAATTGCACTGATAATTTATTCATACGCATGTGTTTAATGTTAATAGCATATTTTATAAATCCATAAAAATTGATCCCATACCAGATATAGAAGAATCAATATATTACACACTACACTCCCAAAAATTTTATCTACAAATAGGATTTCCTGAAAATTCTCCTCTATACGGTAACATTATAATTTATCAATTACATCTCAGACTTGAAAATAACGAAGTTTGGATATCAAATCTAGGAGCGCAAACACAACAACCAGAACAAGAACTAACACCACTGATAATCCTCTCACCACCATTCATCCAAGTTCCACCACACGGACCTGGCTCAGGAGCTTAAAGTATAATCTGCAAAAATTGCGTCCTCAAACAATAATCAAAGTAACAATAATAATCAAGAAAGCCCACATCATAACGAAGTTACAGACTTGACAAATATACCAACTTCACCAGAAATTGATGATAATCCCGGAAACGAAAATCCATATACCGTACGGCGAGACCACCCGGAAAGAAGAGAACTCTTATGAGCAAGACGTCGATCCTCGCTATCATTCCCAACACAAGATTCAACACTCGTTTCATAAAGTTCAACAGATAAAGAATCTAACATAATCAGACCTATAGAAGTAGGAAACTCAGAACCACCAAGTAGAACAGGAACACCAACATTACACAACTTCAGTTTAAGCTCACCAAGTGATAACTCAGGTAATAGTACAATTCCAACACCCACACCATCTGAGTTGAGAGCAAACCCCTTCCTACCACCTACATTCCAACAAAGGCAAGATTTCAATTTTGTTGAACATTTTCGAGCTCAGCCATTACACTCACCAAATAGTTCCCTTTGGTCAGCAACATCACCACAATCTGCAAGTAGTAATACAACACCACAAAGATCAAACCAAACATCATCGAATACTTCTGTAAGCGTACCACAAGTTGAACTAACAAACTCCCTACAGCCACCAAGAAACACAGCTTTATCCCCATCATCCTTTATACCAGAAATAAGATTACCATCAAGCCATCCCGGTAGAACAAGATCAACACCAATACTTAACCCAAATCCACCTACTAAAAGTAGGACTAATGAACATACATATATTTTCGCACTAGATCATAAAACTTGGAACCCACCTCCACAATTATACGGACCCACTAATCTCGGTGATACACTTACTAATTGGTCACGGAGTAGACTAACAAACACATTAAATCTTACGCACCGACAACGTAACGCAGCACTTAACGTTTTAGCAACACCACATCTCGAACTTAAATTTAACACAACAATTAAATACGACACTGTCTTTAATCACCCGTTCCACGCAACTACGCCATCAATAGTAACAACCACACTTCCAGCACCTTTTATCTGCATTGATTTTATATACAAATTTGACAGATATACAATGCAGACATTAGGATTTGCAACATTCTATAATCCACACACTGGTCTCTCATACACATGTCGATTCAAGTAAAAGCTATAATCTGCATATTGTTATTAATAATAATATACATATATATGAAAGTAGAAACAAAAATACACTTGCAACAAAGATTAAAAATGATGCTAGACAACGCATTAAAGACCGTATAAATGAAAAATTGAAAATACAAATCAAACATCTTCAAAATAAAAACAAAACAAGAAATGAAAAAGATATAAGTAACCTCCACACAATTGATGAACAAAAATACAAGAACCTTCGACACCATGTATTTAACAATAATACTAAAGTCAACACTAATCCACAATATTTCACTAACACCAAAATAGAAGAACTCGATGACTTTAAAAACAGTTCAGATTAAGAAGCCATGTGGGAAATAGCCATCGAAAAATGGACACGAAATTGGAACTTCCACAGAGAACGATTAACAGATAGTATACTAGGGAAATTTGGCTTGAACAGTAAAAGACAAACAAAAATAGACTTTGTAGAACTAACAGGACAGAATATTAATGGCTCCGCAACAGGACCACAAGACATCTTCATAGAACACTACGATTGTGACGCAGAAGAAATTACTAATGTTAAGTATTACGAATTAAACAAAATCAGCACATGCGAATTCAAACCACTAGATTTAGATATGACAAAGACTGAAGTACAACTATTATCGAAAGCACAAGCAGTAGAAATAAAAGCATCCGCTGTTGCAGGAACAATTAAAGAACGCGTAGAATGGTGTTCACAATACACCGATTATATCCGAGCTAACAGACCAAGTTACTATGTCTCAGATGCACAAAGAGCAAAAATACTAGATGCAGATGAAGTTCGTAACGAACTCGCTAGAATCAACCTCCTCAAGAACACAAGATACAAACCAACACGATATAACATTTCATTCAATTACATAGCTAACCCACTACTTCAGAAAAAGATCGAAGATATGCAAGGCAGAATAAAATTCGACCTTGATACTCTTATGGTACAACCATACGGACGAATAGTTTATGACTATACAAACTCAATGTGGATACCAAACGCAATTAAGAATGCACAATCAAACTGCATGAAAGGACCAAGGGAACAAAACTGAATAGACATACTAGACTGGACATTAGAAATACGAGAAGTATCACTAATACTAAATTTAGACACTGAAGAAATATCATATATGGGAACAAAACTACCATGCGACCTCCGCAAAAGAGAGTGTCTACCAACACCTTTCACAAAAGCAACAATAGTTTGGGAACCACAAACACATTGTCAATTATTTGAATTAATTAGATTTGACGCATTTATGGTAAAATACCAAGATAGATATGGGATAGAAACAAACGCGGAATGGACAACAGTCCAACAACCCGATATAACACAAAAAGCAAAATTCAATAAAACCGATAATATCGCTACAAGATTCGAAGTATACGCACTCGTAGAACGTGAGTGCGGATCACTACAACCCATACACAAAACAGAATACGATGATATTTACATAATCTACGAAAACGTGTTCGATATGCATACAGGAGAAAAAGTAACAAAAAAGAAAGTCAAATTTGACGATGAAAAATTCACAAAAATTAAACCTAAGCAAATAATATCAGAACAAACACGATACGAAGATGAAGATAACAAACAATACTATTATGGTTTCGTAAACGAGAACACACATTTAAACATGAAGATGGACCTATACATGAGTAACATATACTCAAGAATAAGTCTACAAGCAATAGAATTTTACTCACAAATCTGTGAACAAACTAGAAACATTCGACAACTAACATTAACACAAGTACAAAAGAACACACCGCTCTTAGGATACATCCTCACTGGAGATAGATCCATCTTTGTAAAACAAGAAGGAGTAAATGTAATGAAAATGTACAAATGCGCGAAAAAATCATCACCTTTATATGTACCACAAACTCGCGAATTTTATGATAAAATACCAATAATGTACAAAAACAGAGTACAATATGTACATCAACTTACAAGAAAAACATACTTATGGGCAAAAAAAGTCCCATGTTCACACAGCAACTTCGACCAAATAATTTCAATAGATACTGAAGGAACAGCAAGATATAGAGTAACACCATACCCCGTAAAGGTAGAGACTGTATTAAACACTATATCACCTGAAGAAATAGTACTTGATAACATGTTTAGTAAAGCAAGTTTAATAGAAAGTGGTGTCTACAGTAAAGAACAACTAATTCAAGAACGAAAACGAGAATTATTACACGAATACATGAGAGATCGCGAAAAACCACTACAAGAAGCAACATCAGCAAACGCACAAAAATTGCTAGAACTTGAACAATTAGGTCTATTACAAACTTACAAAAACTACGAACAATCACTAAAATGGTTAAGCGACCTCAACATAATTGGATATAACTTCCAAATAGACCAACCCAGTGTTAATTGGAAGGAAATCTTTGACGGAGCATGGCTTAAGGAACAAATATTAACAATCTTTGGTTGGCCATGGTACGTCTTAGAAAAAATGGCAATAATCTACGCAATGATAAGTATGATACTGTTTATAACAAACTTAGTCATAAAATTCTACAACGCTTTTGCAATACATAAAGCAATTGGCAAACAAGCCAATATAACAAAAATACTCCTTACAGGAATATTCGGAATCTTTTCTCAAACACTAACACAACTAATAGCTCAAATACAAGAAGAAGAAAATAGCCACGACAGCGATGAGAATTATACACATTACGGAAATCACAAACCAAGAAAGAAGCATACGTTTCGCAGACATTCCACAGACATAACACATAAAACAGATTATACTGATAATGATAAACCTGCAGAAATTTATGTAGATACAAACTACAAACATTATAACACAACAATTCGTAGAACGGATAAAGAATTACAGTTAAGAACAACAAGTTCACCTCCGAAGAAACAGAAACCACCATTACCAGAAAGAAAATATAAGCAAGAACCATTAAGAGTAGAACCATTGGAAACAAAATCGGAAAACAAACTACAAACATTGCCACCACAACTTATTACTCCACCTCCTGCATATCAGTGTTTAGGGAATAACGTATCATTTTCTAATACACCTCTAACTCACAACGCACCCCTTCCTAGTGCGCCTAACATACAACAACAACAACCTACATCATTTCAGGCGCACTCATTTGAACAAACTTTAAATATGAACCAGCAAACATCTTACGAAATACCACAACCATCCAATAAATCTAACAATAAACAACATGTGATACCAACAGTAAAACTAATGGATATACAGAATCCACCACCAATAGACCTCGATCAATTAAAAATAACGGCTAACAAAATGCATAACCGCAGCCATAGTTTAGACATATTAAAAAACGACGATCAACCACATACGAATGAAGTAACATATTTTAAAAACCATTCGTCAGATACATACGAGGTTTAACAATAACCCCGTAGTACAAGAACAACTAACAGTATACAATTTGCCATGTAATACACTTTCTTTCGATGTTATAATTCGTTTCTCCTACCCCTCCTTTTATGACCCTTCCTTTCACTTTATAATTTCCGTTTCATAACCACTAATCTCTTTCAACATTTTATTTCACAGTCTTCATACCTCATTTTCGCATTTCGCTAATACATGTAGATCTCACATATTTTATATAACAATAAAAATATACATGTATGCTTGGTAACAATATGTAACAACACACTAACCGTTGAATTGCGTTCAGTTGACACCCATTCATACTGATAGAACAATATTTTCATGGTAATAATAGTAACTGGAAATCCTGATGGGAAATAGTCCAAAATAACAAATATAATAATCGTAACATATATAATAATCGAGAATATGTACTTAACACAGTAACAATTTTAGCAAATGGCTTCCAGAATGGACTACGAAATAGAATCACCTTACAAGACAGACTCTCCACTAAGCCATGATGTGGAAGAAGGAGAGCTCAGCCCTGGCTCTGGACGATCAAGCACAGGGACAATACGCGACAACGCATCCGACTGCAGTACACAAACGGATGACCATTTTAATCACCCACAGGACAAAGTAACAACCATGCGAATAGAAGTGGAAAATGTAACATCGGAACAACAGACACAAACAAACCAAGGTACACCACAAGAGATAGCAAACCTCATATCGGAACAAGTTGGTAAAAAGCGACAGTCGGATACCCGACGAAATCTAGATTCGTTTCGTAACAGAACAAATGAACAAGGTACAAGCACTAATACACATAGCTACCAGAACAATAGGCCGAGTAACAAAACTCAGAATGAAACATACGTATCTCCACCTTTACCAAACTATCCACCACCAGTACGACCACCCCCACCTGATGATTACACAATCGAAAACTATAGAATACAAAACAGTGTTCAACAACGCTGGATTGCTAGTAATCCACATCACATTCGACCGAACAACCTCCGGTTTCCTTACGCAGTTACACCTAGAAGTAACAATAGGAAATCGTTTTTCCACCAGTCTACCAATGAAAGAACCCCCACAAAAACTGTTATGGAAACAATTTGGTTTCAAGAAAAGGACCCGAGAACCCTCAACAATCCACACAGTAGTAATTATAACCCTTTATTTTCTTACCGTAACTGGTCTGAAATGCCGTTCGACTCTCGAGACTATAACTTTGTTATAACACCACTGCATAATTTAAAAGATCGTATCTTGGAGTACTTCCAGCCTCTACCATCCGAGAATACTAACACTGTAAAACGTAGCACTAAAAATATGGGGAGAGATAAATTACATCAGAAAACATACCCCATCTTAAAACAATTCCATAGTCTAACAGAACGCTTCATGTATGGTTACGATTACGAGTTTAAAGTACCAGTAAATTTGTACTTTCGACTACCTTGTCGCCAAGGCATCCCAAGCCCTTTCGGCTTACAGCGTGTTCGAACATCAAATTTTTCAATTAAGCTTTAACTTCTTACATCCAACACCGAAGGATGTTCAAAACAATAATTATCGGGTACACGAAACAAAGTTGATACACAACTTGATATATTATACGTTCCTACGAGATAAAAACATTAACACTACTAAGAGTCACATTCATATTAACGACCAATTAACATCGCCGTATTTCTTAAACTACGGATATAAGCTAAAATGGGACTATACTATCGGGACTTTACGTAATTTTGACCCCATTAAGAATTATTACATTTTTCAACCCAAGGAAACATCGGAACGACCACTAATAGTACCAATCGAAGCGCTTGAACCGTGTGAAGAATATCACACTTACCACTTAGAAGGCAGCGTAACGAATCGAGCCTTTATTAATGTAATACAATTCAATAACGAACGAAAAGTAACTGATATCGAAAAAGAGATACGGAATACAGTCAAAGCGTCGATAACTGACGTACCAAATCACAAAATAACTAACCTCCTCGCACACTTTCTGTCGAAAGACGATCACTTTCTTAAGGAATACAATCATTATAGGGACAGAACAAATCATCGCAAACAAACGGACAAATTGTAATGACACCAACTGAGAACAAGTAACAATTTTGAAACTCTAACACTTTAGATTGAGTAAATTTGAACATTCCTATCCAACTATGAATCTCTCTCTGCATATATGTTTTTTCTATTTGCAGTAATAATTTATACTTCAACTATTTGAACAAACTATTTGGTATAGACTATTTATAAACTATTTGTCCAAATAACCATTCTCTACATTTGTACAATCCTCTACATTTGTACCATTCTCTACAATTGTACCCCAGTTTGTATCCCTTATAACTATTGATAGTTATAGCAATTGGTATAGCACTTGATGTGTAATAAGTTTTAGATAGAACTCAATTATTTTTTTTTAGTTTTCTAAAAATCTACCTATCCTACTCTTAGCTGATAGAAATATACATGTACATATGCAAAGATTTTCCATAGTTAGATATATGCACTTTTGTAAATAAAGAAAATACCAAAAAGTAACTCATAATTTGTTGTATGAACAATAGGCACGGATATAAACAAGCGTAATATGCACAACAAAGTGTATAACAACACACTATAGGTTATATGTATTATGTAATAGACATGCAAAACAAATTCAACACATAACGTGTACGTAGTTCTTCAATAGATTGAGTCATGACATGACAATTACATCAATTTCAGCAGTACCATTACTAGGTAACACTAGCTCAACACTTACTATTCAAAATAACAACATGTATGAAATCTATTTTATAACCTAATCTGGTAAAACTAAATAACAAAATACTGACAATTTATAATAACCGAAACATAGGTATATTCCAAAATCGAAAATTTCAAAGTCATAAATCAGCTCATTACTTTATATACTGACTATTATAGAACTGATTATAACAATAAAAACACCATTTTTACACATTTACATAACAAGATAACACTATGAAATTGTGGCATGCATACTCACATGTATAATTTTACATCTAACATCTGTAAACCTATTAGTAACAACTAATATGATATGATTCCCAAAGGAATTATTTGGAAGGTTGAATATCAATGTGTCGTATCAGGCGAACATTTAAAAAATAAAGTTTTCTATTTACGTTATAACGTAAAGTTGTTTCACTACAAAGCAGTAAAAAGTTAAAATTGTAATTTTGAGGAACTGAAAGAGCCCGTCTCTTGTAAAATTACAGAAAAAATTTTTTTCTGTATTTTTTAATTGCTCTCAAACAAACTTGTAACATTTATATTAGTCTTGTCTTTTTTATGCGATTTTTTGCCTGACCGATTTTTTGTCCAACCCTTTTGACTTGTCAAAAACGGGATCAACTGGTAATGCCCGGAAAACGTTAAGGGCTCTTAGAGCCTTTCAGCTAACTAGACTCAAGTATGCAATTCAACGAAACTGCTGTGGGGTAACAATTTCATGGTGTGAAAGGCGCTCTTAATCTTGAATGTTGGACCCCCCCCCCCTCGCTTGCCACCAATCACACCCCGTCGGTCACCCCCCCCCCCCTCTTACCCCCTCAACACCCATTGTCTACCCTCCTTCACCTGTTGATTTGAACACCCCTATAATCTAGCCTTCGCAAACCCCCCACAATCTAGTCCCCCACAACACTCACCGGCCAACCCCCCCCCCTAATGCTAGCATCCCTAAGCCACAGCTGGCTACTACCTAAGCCAACCGCTCGACGGTTGTTTGAGAGCAATTCACTCCGCAAAACTATATCTCATTTCGAACCTATTATATTTTCGTCTCTCATCTTGTGGGCTATATAATTTTCAAGCACATACTTCTATGTTCTCTTATAAGTCGTAGTAATGTGATGTAAAACAGAGGATTTGCTATTGGAATGTATTAACGTGATGAAATGCAATGTTTTTGTGTCTCACACTAAACTAGAGTTCTTGGCCTTTTTTCATGTTCAGAAAATAATAGGAATACAATTTTTTTACTTTGATCATGGGTCACCGTTTTGATACTTCTTGCCATTTTGCGATTGTAGTTCAATAATTTTTGGTGTCATCGGTATCAGTAACGGAGCACTTGCTCGGACAAATCGCTAAAATAAATTTTGCAAACAGAGGTTTTGTAAGGCTGCGATTGTTGAAAAAATTACCAGGAGCGAAACTATGATTTCGGTATCACCTGATCTTTTTTGAAATAACGTTAAACGCGCGTAGCTGTTTGTTCTTAAATGTCTCCCACTTGATCACATTTATGATTGGATGGTAGCCCCAGTAAAGGAGGTAGTTATTTAGTGTGCTTACCATATTTTGTGTAGATGGTAGACAAGTACAGATGACACAATGAAATATAAATTATTAATTGCCCGGGTCAGCCTCTCAACTATGCTATTATTTAAGCGCTTAGGTATTCTCCATTTTCACAACTCAGTTTAAAAGCTGAATTAAGTATAAGTTTAGAATCTCTACGCCAATTAGAACACTTTTCGACACTTCTGTCAATTTATATCTCTTTTCTGTTTCAATCTTCATGTGTCAAGGGCGGCTATTTTCAGGCGATTTTCCAGCTAAGTTTGATACATTTACGTATATTATGATTAATAGCGCCCCTAATCTTCTCAGTCGGCTATTATAGCGCTCCTATTTTTTTTATAATTCAAAGAATTTGATTTGTATTGGGGCGCTGTCTTTTTTTTAAGATCTGTTCACACATTTTCATGATTTTTGAAGTCAAATTGGAGTAGTGATTTTGGTCACGCCGAAACAGGAAGTGGAGCGAAAAAGCGAGTGGTTTTGCGGCGTGAAATTTTTCGCTCTAAATTTAAAGTGGAGTGAGAAAACGTTGTTTGAGCAAAAATTCGCTATCTCGCTAGTGGTTTTTTGTTCACATGCGGCAATTTCACTTTGATGTTTACAGTTTTTTTCGATTTTTTGGATCGGATTTTTTGTTCTAAATGGTTTTCCCAATCCATTCATAGTCCGTTCTTGGTCTAGTTTTTTGTTTAGTCAATGAAAATTCTTTGAATTGTACGTCAGGACTTGTCCTGCTATGTTTTTTAGCTTCGTCGAACAAAAAATGTTTTCGCTCATTTTGCCGCTTTTTCAACATTTTGCGTGAAATCTTTTTGACTTCTCTAGGCTAGTTTCTCTCTTCTCTCGTTCTGCTAAAAGTGATTTTGAACATCAGTTGCTCAGCAAACCAATTCAAAATGAACAGAGTCAGTATAAAAATTGAAGTCAGAAATAGAAACGGGATAAACCCATAAAGCCCAATTTTAGATGCCCGTCGTTCCTATGAGTATTAGTTACCTCTCTCATGCTTATTGGTATTGATAGTAGCCTCTCTCTAAGAAACAGAATTATGTTCAACTACGAAATGCCATCAAAATAAATCGGACTTAAAAATTGTTTTTGTACAAAAATCTTTTTTTTTCAATATCTATTTCAATCCCAATCATGCTTACTGGAATCAACGGCGGCTATTTTCTGGCAATCTGCCGAGTATGTTTTTTTTTGCTTTCTCTAATTTCATTTTGTCATCTTTACTAGTGTACCATCTACCCAAAATATAGCATGAATACTATATAACTACTACCTTTGCTACCACTGGAGCTACCATCTACCAATTACTGGTCACTGTTTTAGGCGAATTAAAAAGCCGGCTTTGTTGCTGACAACCTGTCAGCTATGTTGTCGGTCTCGTAAAATTGCATCCTTGTATAAAACAGCCTACATATTTTTATTGCCAGTGACGAAATAATAATGCTTGTTTTGACATGCAAATATTAAAATTTGTAACGCAAAAATCGAAGTTTAAGTTTTTTCGTGATCCATCTTTGACCTTGATGATTGCTCAAGTTCAGGTCGTCTCGTATGTTCACGACTGTTTGTCGTGTATCTGATTTATAGTTGACCTTCAAATTTAAATTTTTACTGCACACATTTTACTGCACTTTTTGAAGTGAGTATATACGCGCCAGTCACCTCATTTGAAAATATTTCTGGATAGAGAACAATCTTTTTAATTCCTATGTTTACAAAAATTCCTGGTATATCGAAATGTTTACTTTTTAGCCAGCATTTTGTCATTATTAACAACAGCAATAATTGTTTACCTGGGGTTTTTCTATCGCATTGTGATTGTTTTTTGTTTTGCTGGGATATATATATATATATATATATATATATATATATTATACATTTTTTTGAATTGCAGGCCATTTATAAAGACTTACCGTGCTGGCTAAAGACGTATAACTTTATATTACTGACACCAAATCGTAAAAAAAAACAATCTGAAATTGAGCTAATGCATTTAATTCTAAATGGTTTTCCCAATCCATTCATAGTCCGTTCTTGGTCTAGTTTTTTGTTTAGTCAATGAAAATTCTTTGAATTGTACGTCAGGACTTGTCCTGCTATGTTTTTTTGCTTCGTCGAACAAAAAATGTTTTCGCTAATTTTGCCGCTTTTTCAACATTTTGCGTGAAATCTTTTTGACTTCTCTAGGCTAGTTTCTCTCTTCTCTCGTTCTGCTAAAAGTGATTTTGAACATCAGTTGCTCAGCAAACCAATTCAAAATGAACAGAGTCAGTATAAAAATTGAAGTCAGAAATAGAAACGGGATAAACCCATAAAGCCCAATTTTAGATGCCCGTCGTTCCTATAAGTATTAGTTACCTCTCTCATGCTTATTGGTATTGATAGTAGCCTCTCTCTAAGAAACAGAATTATGTTCAACTACGAAATGCCATCAAAATAAATCGGACTTAAAAATTGTTTTTGTACAAAAATCTTTGTTTTTTCAATATCTATTTCAATCCCAATCATGCTTACTCGAATCAACGGCGGCTATTTTCTGGCAATCTGCCGAGTATGTTTTTTTGCTTTCTCTAATTTCATTTTGTCATCTTTACTAGTGTACCATCTACCCAAAATATAGCATGAATACTATATAACTACTACCTTTGCTACCACTGGAGCTACCATCTACCAATTACTGGTCACTGTTTTAGGCGAATTAAAAAGCCGGCTTTGTTGCTGACAACCTGTCAGCTATGTTGTTGGTCTCGTAAAATTGCATCCTTGTATAAAACAGCCTACATATTTTTATTGCCAGTGACGAAATAATAATGCTTGTTTTGACATGCAAATATTAAAATTTGTAACGCAAAAATCGAAGTTTAAGTTTTTTCGTGATCCATCTTTGACCTTGATGATTGCTCAAGTTCAGGTCGTCTCGTATGTTCACGACTGTTTGTCGTGTATCTGATTTATAGTTGACCTTCAAATACATTCAAATTTTTACTGCACACATTTTACTGCACTTTTTGAAGTGAGTATATACGCGCCAGTCACCTCATTTGAAAATATTTCTGGATAGAGAACAATCTTTTTAATTCCTATGTTTACAAAAATTCCTGGTATATCGAAATGTTTACTTTTTAGCCAGCATTTTGTCATTATTAACAACAGCAATAATTGTTTACCTGGGGTTTTCCTATCGCATTGTGATTGTTTTTTTTTTGCTGGGATATATATATATATATATATATAAATATATATATATATATATATATATATATATATATATATATATATATATACATTTTTTTGAATTGCAGGCCATTTATAAAGACTTACTGTGCTGGCTAAAGACGTATAACTTTATATTACTGACACCAAATCGTAAAAAAAAACAATCTGAAATTGAGCTAATGCATTCAATTCTTACAATTTCTATCTATCATTCTGTAATTCTATTGTCATTGACATTTTGTAGAGGGAGAAATTCAAATTTTTGCCGAAATTAGATTAATTTTTTTACGAATGCTTCTGAACGGAGTTTGAAGCAATATTGTAGTCGTGTGTGTGTTTTTAATGCATTTTTTTTCTCTTGACCGTTTCAATAATTTGATTGGACATTCTTTCGCTTGCTTGAACACATTGATATATTGCCCCGAGAAACGGAATAAACTGGTAAAGCCCGAGAGCATTACGTGTCTGCGTAGCTCTCTTAGATTTAGTTGGCTCTCAGTCTGAGGCAAATTGAAGCTAATGAAAAAACATAACTTCGGTATATGTTTTCAGTGTAAAAAAGATTATAAACGGCCGCATTGATTTTTCTTCAGATAATTGGCGACGATTATCATCGTGTCATATAATTTTGCGATAGTACATTTTTCTATAACCCAATATATGAATTGTGGCATTTCTGGGATTTAATTCATGTATACTTTACTGGGAATTGCTTTCACCTAGTTAACGTTATCTGATACTTAATGGTAGTGTTGTTAAATTATTGTAATACTGAAGTGAATTCGAAATGGTTAGTTTTGCAACAAGATTAAACGTAACATTTGCTAACAATTGCTTATGCAAACAAAAATTTCAGCGTGATCAAAGGTCGTGAAATATTCTAACGGGTTTTTGTGAAGAAAGTGGGCTAAGTAGTTCAGTTAGTGTATGTAAATTCAGAATTGGTATTATGGCCTCTCTGGTGAACGGGATTTTCAAGTACTTTAACTTAGTTTTATCACTATGTCCCCCTGTTTTCATGCTGGGGCGGGCTCTGTTCGGGTTACTAATGGCAGTTTTACTGTATATTCCTATGGTTATATGTCGCTTCGGTGTCAAACGAGTATTTCTGACTGAACCCCAAAAACGAGAACGTCCAAGTCTTGACTTCTTCAACTCGGAATCGACAAATGAGGTGGGATTTGTGACTTCCGATGGCGTTGACATTCATTTGGTAACACGCGGAGACCCAAACGGCAAAGTGGTTCTATTCCTGCATGGTTTCCCAGAGTGCTGGTACTCTTGGAGCAACCAATTGGAATTTTTTGCTAGAAATGGTTTTCGTGCTGTTGCGATGAGCATGCGCGGATACGCTGAAAGTGGCAAGCCTTCAGGAAAAGATAGCTATAAAATATTAAACCTGGTCAACGATGTGAAAGAAGCGATTGAATACCTTGGAGTCGATCAAGTGTACCTCGTTGCACATGATTGGGGTGGTGCGATTGGGTGGGTGATTGGAGCTCTACACCCGACACTTATCAAACGACTCATCATACTGAACGCTCCTTTCCATCAGATATTTTTTGACCTACAAATGGGTAACCTTCGACAATTTCTTTTGTCCTGGTATATCTACTTTTTCCAATGGCCTTACTTGCCAGAGATGGCTATTCGGATGGGAGATTTTGCTTTCCTTGAATTGTGTTTTCAGCGTCTGTTGAAGAAAGGCAGAATGTCCCAAACTGAGCTGGATTTGTTCAAGTATTACGCTTCTAAGCCTGGCGCACTGACTTGTATGGTCAACTATTATCGCATGGCCGCTAAAAACGCCAAGACCGAGGTGAAAAGGATTAAGAACATCAAAGTACCGACTTTAGTTATTTGGGGCGAGGCCGATGAGGCTCTGGTGATTGAGAACCTAAAAGGCCTGAGCAACTATGTGGATGACCTGCAAGTAACTCGACTGCCTGGTGTAACTCACTGGGTGCAGCAAGAAGACCCTGACACTGTCAATAAAGAGATTTACTCATTCATAACATGAGAGCACAATTGGCCTCGAATAAACAGGAATTATTGAGCTGAACTAAAAACTCTGCGAATATGAACAAAAAAGAACTTTTCACCCTCCTCCGTTGCTGAATATGATAATCTATAATTCACGCTGATGTTGGTAGATGTTAATTCTTAGGGCTACGATAGTTTAGCTGTCAATATAAACGAGTGTTTGTCTGAAGACGGGCACTAGTTCGTTCACAAGGTTCTACTTTTCAACCCGATTTATTTAACCCCCTTTAATTTAACACGTGTATATTTACCCCTCCCTCATTCAACTTTGCAATTAATTCACTCCGATATTGGTTTAACGCTAAAATATTTATTGATTTCGGCGACCAAATGAATAATTAGTAAAGATAAGGTTTAAAGGGCTTAAAGAACACAAACTATTAACATTCACCGTTTACACGAATAAGTTGGCCTAAATTGGGAAACGTGGTACTGCAACTTTGATATTCAGAGCAATTACAAGCAGGCAAACGCATCGCCTACTCACGAAACAGTAAAGTCAAGTGGAAGATGTGCTGATTTCAAAACGCAATAAAAACAAGGAATGTCTGGAGTTCGATTCACTTTTCTATAACTTTTCATTGTCCTAATAGGGAATAGATGAGACAACTAACTGGCTAATGGCTATATTTTAGCCTTTAGTTATCAGGTGTTTAGCGTTACTTACCTGTCAAATATCACCCATCAGTTTATAGATTAAAATCGGGGGTGAGTTGACTCTGTGAAAATGGTTATTTACACCTCAATTTTTTCACCTCATTTTGAGCTCCATTAATGGGGCGACTTAGAATTGATTTAAACTCATTTATCCTAAATTTTAGGAGTCTTAAAGATGTGAGGAAAAAATCCAAGGGTTAAAAAGTCGTTAAATTGTTGGGGGTTAAACGAATAGGAGTGAAAAACAGGACATCTTTTCACACATTTAAAACGATGATCACAGGAGGAGGAGGATGAGGAAAGAGATGCATTTTGATCATTGCAAGAACAATAGTGGGTTCTTCTGGGATTTATTGTCTGGCTTCTAATTCATATCAATGATTTATCCGGAAATTCAGTTTTTTAATTATTTCTTTATGAAGCTTCTTTTGTCATAGAAAAGTACTTCTTTCAAAACGTAAACTTCGTCTCAATTTCATGGAAAAGAAATAGTTGAAGCTTTGCAAAGGTTGAATTAAGACCACAAAAATCATTAATGAATGATATTAAAGAATGAAGTAGATTTTTATAAATTGAGCAAAAATTAATTGAGGGCAAATTTTTTTTTGTCCTTTGGAATGGATAACATCAAGAAAGGGAATTTTACGGAAGCATCGGTTCATTTGATAGTAAAAATAATTATAAGAAAGCATGTGCCACGCACAGATCTCACTGGTTACCTACTCCAAGCCAAGCTCTAGAAACTGGTGGAAAGTTTTGTTTACATTCGAGTGTTACGAACAAACATCTTAACATTTTCCTAAAATGTAGAAAACTCCCTGGTTTTTGTTGTTTCAATTCTATTATGGAATGTTTCAAACCTGATTAGGTGCTATAAATTAATGACAAAAGAAGGCACAACGAAGGGTAATTATAATTTTTGCCATTCATGATTCTGACGCAACTACACGCACAGACATTATTGGCAATATATTTTATCCATACAGGAGTTGAGAAGTCCTATGCAAGTTAATAAGAGAGAGACCTGTTTGTTGTTAGACGATTTTAAATATTTTTGGTTGAAAAAAAATTTTGGTTTTCTAAAAAATCTTTTCGTGTGTTCCCCGCATTTTTGTTGGTACCAGATTTTTCAACCAGTGAGATGGAAGGGAGATTGTTTTCTACACCTAAGTCAACATTTAAGAGAAATGTCAACATTAATCACATGTAAGATTCATAATACGCGGTCATCTCATCCAGAAACGCAATCCGCTTGTAGTACAATCTATCCCGTTCATTGTAGCCTTGATCTTCGTCCGGCAGGGGTTCGTTCAAAATTTGTGCCTCCTCTTTAAGATCAACAGTCAGGCGTGATGCACAATCACGGGTCGCAGGGTGATGGGAACCCAGTATCTGTCTTCGGATAAGCCAGGTTCGTCGGAAGCACTCGTATGCTCGTTGTCGGTTGAACTGTAATTTGAAATACACGCCCAGGTTTTTGTAAATTCTTGCCATTAGAGTCGTGAACTCCCCATATACTCCTTTGCACAGCTGTCGGGCGTGAAGAAGTAAGATAAGGCTGTCGGTAGGAGGTGATTCGGATTGTCGGAGTAGGAAGAGAGCTTCTGTCATTTTTGCCTCGGCTCTCAGGCCATCATCACCCAACTGATCACAAATCTCGTATGCCTCACACAGTGACTGCTTGGCATCATCTATGATGTCTTCATCGTCCCTTGGACAGTAGAAACAACTTCATTTAATTAAAAGTTTAACGCCCCCTCCACGTGGTGGGCACAATCAATTCATCCCACCTAACTCCCGAAAAAGTGCTACTCGACTCGAAAGGACTGCCAAAAAGACAGATTTTTGCAAGAAATGATCGTTTGTGACTTTTTGAGTGTTTTTAATCGGTATTTTTAAGTTATGACAATAGGTAATTTTTTTCTGAAAATAGCGTTCGCAAACGGTTATTCGTAGATTTTAAAATGGCCCTCTCCTAAAAATAACGGTCAAAACGTCAGTGTTTAGATTTGAGAAACGGTGGTTTCAGGTTTGGGAAACGGTCAAAAACGATCATACCGATCAAAACTACGTAAGCGCTCTTCCCTTAAAAATACTGAGCAAAAGCAATCATTTTTTATGTTCTTTGAACAAAATATCAAGTCGGGGATTTTGAGCCTATACCGCCACCTGAAAATCCCAGATTCATTACAATTAAATGAAAAAGCGGTTGAATTTGAACATTGAGAAGAAAAATTTTTGTATTACTAGTTTTGTGCCTGCTGCTTCATCATTTTGCCTCTCGCAACAGGTAGGAACTAAAAATTATTTCCACTAAATGTAAATATTTTCGCAGTTTTATTAAACAAATGTTTGATATAGATAGATGTCAAAGCAGGTGCAGTCACTATGAAAATTGATCCCTCCAGGATTCAAACCATTTCTTGCTTGCTGGGCGCTTGACGCTAATTCACCAATTCTGTTAACATTTCTTGTAAGATCTTAAACTGTAGGAATTTGAGAGTGTCTGAAGACTCATTGATTCCCAAGATGAGGTCACAGAACAGACACGTTTGACGAGGTGATCTCATGTTCAGCATGACAGGTAATAATTATATCACCTCGTCGTACTTGTTTTTGGTCTGCGACCTCATCCTGAGAATCAGCGAGTCTTCAGAGAGAGTCTGAAATTTTTACAGGTTGAGATCGTATATAAAATCATCAGAATCTCGAATTAGCGTCAAGTAAGGTGGTGAAAAACAACGGTTAATTATGCATAAAAAAGCTTCAATTTATGCAACATTACATCTCAAAAGCAACAATTGGTCATTTTTGAGGCTGTTTTAGCATTTGGTGGAACACATTGGCAATGCCGCATCATATTACATCACTGTTGTCGACAATGAACGTTCGATACAACCATGTACCAATGCGACAGTAGCAGCATTAATTTTGTCACTTACAATGGCTTAAACATTGTCCACGATTTGCTTGAGGACAAATTTGCTTGGAGAATAGGGATGTAAATGTAGGGATGTAATACTTTTTGTGTAAATGTAGTTTCAAGCAAATGTAGACAATTTAAATTTGTTCTTTTAAAGTTGTTCATTTGTCAATACGTGGCCATTGTCCAAACAATCGAGTATACATACTCAAGTTTTTCGGGTTTTCCCATGTTTTATTATTAGAGTTTTAAGCGCGCGTGAAAACGAGTAACACCATGCTAATTTATTTCTAATTTGCTTAAAGTTACTCGTTTCCCCACGGATACAGTATCTATCCGGAGGTTGGTGGCAGAGCAATTCAGGGCTGAATCATGCCAAAGACATTCTGTTTTTAGTATGGCCAGTACTCTGTTCGTCACAATTTTGCACTGACCAGTGTTGATTCGCTTTTAAGCGAGTTTTGCTTTATATGCGATTCAAACTTCCACGTGGGTACTTGTAATAATTGATTTGTTTGACAATTCGTAACCACTAAGCTAAATAGGTTTTGTGGTAATTGGTTGCAAATTAGTTGATGTATAAAAAGTGTATGCAAATATACTACTATCTATAAGCTACAAAATTGTGACTTTACTCAGTCCTAATGTTGGGCTATGAGTGTTTTAGACTACACAGTATAAGTTTAGCCTGGGCGAACTCTATGACCTCAAGATAATCATGATGATGAAAAACTGCACCATAAAAAATCTGGAGATGCAATGTTCCAAAACTTATTATAGCTGCGAAGCTGTAAGCTGAGCGTAGCTCTATTGCGGTGCTCTTGGGTTTTTTACAATTCAAAGAATTTGAATTGTATTGGGGCGCTGTCTTTTTTTTAAAGATCTGTTCACACATTTTCATGATTTTTGAAGTCAAATTGGAGTAGTGATTTTGGTCACGCCGAAACAGGAAATGGAGCGAAAAAGCGAATGGTTTTGCGGCGTGAACTTTTTTCGCTCTAATTTAAGTAGAGTGAGAAAACGGTGTTTGAACAAAAATTCGGTTTCTCGGTAGTGGTTTTTTTGTTCACATGCGGCAATTTCACTCTAATTTTTACTGTTTTTTCGATTTTCTGGATCGGATTTTTTTCTAGATGGTTTTCCCAATCCATTCACAGCTCATTCTAGGCCTTGTTTTTTGTTTGAATTAAATTTTCATTTCTCGCTAGTGGTTTTTTTTGTTCAGATGTGGCATTTTGACATTGATTTTCTGTTTTTTTTTCTTATTTTTTTAATCTGATTTCTTTTCAAAATGGTTTTCTCAATTCACTCATAGTCCATTCTAGGTCTGGTTTTCTGTTTAGTCAATGAAAATTCTTTGAATTGTACGTCAGGACTTGTCCTGCTATGTTTTTTAATTCGTCGTCTGACGCTCTTTTTTCGTTTTACATTTATTCACACAGCAAAGCTGAAAAAGTCAAATTTTCTGAATGACTTCTTCCTCTCACTAACGCTATTTGCGCGCGTGACGTCATTTCTCACTCGCTTTAGCAAAAGTTTTTAGGTTATTTGCGTGATTAGATTTTGATGATACGTGACTTACCTCACTCAATAAAATGACTTATGAACTTTAAAACTTAGGTTTAGTTTGAATTTGTTTAAGGTTAAAGGAACTCATTCGTGCAGTAAAGGTCCCTAATAAGAGGCTTCTGTGGAATTAATTTTAGCCAGCTTTATTAATTTATCGCTGAATGTTTTTTAGCTTAGTTTTTTGAGCGGCGTCGATTTAGTTTTCAACTTAGGTCTGTATCTGTTTCTATCTCTATTATATGGCACGCAGGTCTATTCTTTCGCTGCTATTCCGGCAATCTGCCGGCTATTTTTTTAAAGTTTTTACTCTTGATTTGTGCTGGTTTGGCGATGAAATGCTCTGAGACTCAAGTCTGGGTAATTACCGAAATGTAAAAAAACCCAATTGGTGAAATAGTAATTGCGAATTAAAAAATTACTCCTCTCGATACTAATTGCGAATTAAAAAAAAATTGGTTTTGAAATTACCAAAGACAAGAACAATTAGGTCTTTGAAATTGATGTCAAATAATTACTAATAAGATTCGGGCAATACAGCTTTAGGATCTTTTCAACAGTTGCCCCCCCCCTTTGCAAAAGGAGTGGCTATTCTTGATTGGAATTTAAGCGAGCCATTTATTAACCAATCAGAGACGACTAATAATTTTCCACGCATGCACATCATATGTTAAATTGAATAGAATAAAATACGCCATTATATGGCAACTAGCCGAACCGGAATACAAAGCGATAACAATTTCCGACTGGCGGGTCGGTGGGCGCGCTTCGCCGCGATAACCGACCCGCGATTTCCGGATTACACCCCACAGCGCATGAGAGGCATGGCCATGAACAGCGGTCTGCAATTGCGCTTAAACTATATTCGACTATCTAAACTGTAGGCTAAGTAATATCGTGGTAAAGTATAGCACAGAAGGGGTGGCGATTCTCTACTAGGTACCAAAGGGGGGGGGCAATTGTTGAAAAAATCCCAGCTGTAGGCCAATTAGATGCTCAAAATAGTTTTGTTTGCACAAAACGCAAAATTTATTGAAATCTTCCTTTTCGGACATTGGCCACGTAATGGTTTTTTCAGCCTTTTTTGAACTATTAAAAAGATCTTTCAACCTTATAACTCATGCATACCTCTCGGTCTTGAGGACAATCTGAAGCGCGTATGCTTTAATGATGAATGTTTTGCACAGCTTGCGTAGATCCAGAAGTCCTTTCTTTGCTTTTCCCCCTTCCTCTCCCTCCCCATCTTCCTCGCCATTTTCATCATCCTCCTCCTCAGCTTCTTCCTGCTTTTCCTTCTGCTTCTTTGTGATGTCATCGCAAATGTCTACTATCTTCTTGTACTTCTTGCGCACCTTAAAAAAAGGCCACTGAAGAGTTTAAAAAATAGGCCACTGAAAAGGTATAAAATAGGCGACTAAGTTCATTTCAATAATATGTTGCAAACACAGGCAGTTAAGACAATTTCGCTAAAAGTTCAACAGCTACCATGCTTTTTCTTTTTTTGCTGCATATTGTTTTAAAATGAACAAAATCGAATAAGTCTTCAGTTTCACAAAAACACAGCTGCCCTTCAGAGAAAAGAAAATGAATCTATTCTACCCCCCCCCCAGTGTTTGTACGCCCACCACTTTTAGTTTATTTCTTGTTATATAGCACTTTACCATGTCAAAGATAGCGCGTGTGCCTGGGGGGTGGGGTTACTGAAGATCTTGTCAGACAAAAATTACAACATAAATTTTTGTCTGGGAAGATCTTCAGTATTATCGTTTTTCTTGCAAGATTTTACAACTTTTTGCAAGATAAAATCTTGTCTTGAAAAAGGGTTGTAATGATTGTTAAGTTAGTAATTATAATCTCACCCCTGAATTCAATTTCTTAGTCTCCCAGTGTGCCCACTCTGCAAGAACAGACAGTCCCATCCATAGAGACATTTTGAGGCTGTTGTGTTTGGAGTAGGCCAGCAACAACTTCATCTCCAACTTCCTCCCGTCCTCTTCTTCGAACCCAAGTGCCTTTTTCACAAACATCTTCGCGTGATCAAAAGAACCCGCATCGCATAGAACCATCGCTGCCTAGTAGAAGTGTTTCCCAACCTCACAAAGAATCGGAAGCATTTTTGTTCATATTTGAATATTTTAAACTGTAAACTTTATTGGCAAATAGTATCCTGTCCATCTTGTCAATATTTAGTATTTTATAACAATTATTAGCTAACGATGAGCTAAACCAATTTTGCTCTAATACAAGTAACGATAGGGTATCCTGTATCAGGGCGATTGTGATTTTGTAAAAAACTTCTCTAATGGTTAGTTTGCAGATCCCCAGCGAAGCAGCTTTATGAAACAACAGTGTTGAAGCTTTTGAATTTATTAAATGTTAACCGCGAGAAAATTAAATCTTCACTTGCGTTCCCGTTGAATATCATTAAGACTTTTTGTAAAAAAAAACTAGCTCAAAATGACAACAAAAGAACCATAAATTTTGAAAGGTATCTAAAACACTCAAAATTTCTCAAAAATACTGATTAAGCCCTAAAAACATCAGTCAAAAGGTTTAACGAACAGAGAAACTATTGTTTGGGCCAACAAAAAGTTAACGAGATCTCTCAATAATTAGGCTAAGATACAAAAATGATACGATGCTGTAAAATCTTTCGTGTTTTATAATTTCGTATCAATTTTGTAAATGAAACTTTTCCTTTTTTGTTTTGAATTTCGTCAATTTTTCGAAGTGTAGAAAATCAGAACAAAAAAAGAGAAAAATTTAACTCTTACTTTTCAGACTTTTATTTTTTGAAGAAAAATAATTTAAAAGTCAACTAAAAACCATTAGCTATAAACAGATATCAGTTATTGAGTTCATTTATATGTCTATACTTGGCCACTGAGACCTCTTATTTCCCAATATATGCCATACGACAAAAAATGATAAATACAGGACAAAAACTACCAATTTCTGCATGAGAGCGTTTTCGCATCCCTTAAAATTATGACTTACAAAACCAATGAATGATTTTATTTTTTATTTCATGGTTGAAATTTTTAAAAAATAGGTACTCAACGACGAAATTGTAAAAAGCATAATAAACGAAGTGATCAGAATGTTGCGGTTTTTTTTATTGAAAGCGTGGTTTTTTATTGCAAGCTTTTATGGTTTTGATAATCAAAAAAGTTGTGAAAATGCTTGTAATGGCGTTGCTGATGATTTCAGCCTGTAATCTCGTTGCTAGAATATATATGTTACGCGTTCTTTCCGTTTGGATTTTTCAGTAATCCGACAGATATGTTCATTAACAAAAAACAACAGCAAAAATAGGCAATGGTGCACAAATATCAAAAGGTTGTTCGAAAACTCGTACTAACACAACCAAGAAGCTGTTTTGTATGAATGACTGCCACAATGTTTAGTTTACGTCTTCTATGAAATAAAATTTGACGTGTATTTAGAGGAATAAGCTTAAATTTGACAGAAATGAGATAAAAAAAATGACAAGTTCATAAAATCACAGAGCATTTATGTTCAATGAGATAAGAGACTTCAGATAACAACCCAATGCGATGTATAGGCTCACTTAGACCTCCAGAAGAAGCCATTTTTATCTTTGATCAGTTGTAATTAAAAATCGGACTACAAAAAGAATAAAAATGAAAGCAAAACACAAGAATTCAAATAGAGTTTACTAAAACTATTAGTCAAATAAAAAACCCTTAGTTTTTTTCTGAAAACAAGCTAATTCTAATTTTAACCTATTTTTAAATAATTGAGAGCTGGAACTAATTGTGCTCTTAATTGAGACTTTTGGTAGCGATAAACATTAAAAGACTATATAAAAGGCAAAATATTTTGAAAATTAAAGGCAGCAATAAAAAAAAAAGTCAAAAAATTCGTGAATGTAAGAATCCATGGTGAGATCAAACCTATCCCTGATTTTGTCGCACTCCAAAAAAACCATGCGTTTGTTCCAAATGTTTGTGAATTAGATCAGTTATTTATTTCAAAAATTTAAAAAAACATTGATGCGCATTGTGTAATTATTGAGTTAATTTTGCCGAAAAAGCTTGAAAATTTTAATTCTAGGAGACTTTATGGGGCGCCGTAAGTGAACTAGTTCTCTTTTGGAAATTGCGGAGATTGTGTCAGTGGTTTCTAGTTCTCTACTTCTGGGAAACTTTTTTTGAAGAAATTACCTCAAAAATTTTAGCCAAAAAATTAAATCAAACAATTCAGCAATGCCCTTTTATCTTCAATGAAAACAATAACAGTCTATCTGTGAAAATTATTACATTAATTAAATTTCTAGTAGCAAAATTGAGCCTAATTTCAGCGAAAATTACAGAAATTATGAATGAAGACTGTCGAATATTCACAAAACTTTAAACCTCAATAACTCCCTTAAAAACGAAAGTCGAAAAAAAATTATACTTCCATATTCTAGGATGTGCGTTCTTTCTAATGATACCACTCACAACTGTCTACGATGAATAGATTGATCGGCCAAAATTGACTGAACAAAAAAAACATTTAAGTATATATTGCCTCCCTCGCCACTAGAGTGGGTGTCGGATCAAAATAGATGTCATGGATATGTTATCGAGAACCCCAAAAAAGAGCAGATTTAGTAGCTTTTTTTCAAGGCTGAAATGGAAAGAAATTAGGTACATAAAGACAAAATTGTAAAAAGCATAATTATTAATCAAAGTGATCAGGATGCCGTGAAATCATAGTTTTTTATTGCAAGCGTTTATGGTTTTGATAATCAGAAAAGTTGTGAAAAGGCGTGTAATGGAGTTGCTGATAATTTCAAACACTGATTATTATATGCTCGTAGAAATTATTTCTTTGGTAAAAAGCAGAATCCAAAACAGTGCTGTCCTAATTGACGGCAAAATTTGAAGAAATGTTAGATACACATTTGCATAGTATTTTTTGAGAAAAATTGACACTCAATTTGTTTTTACAAGTCTTGGTTTCCGTGCTGCTTTTACTTACTTTTTTACTTGCATTTAAATGAATTACCTTTGATTATTTCCGTTATTTAGTAAATTATGAATTGCCGTAAAATTGCCGAGACAAAATGGAATTGCCGTGACAAAAATGGAATGCCGTAGAAAGGGCATGTTGAGTTAAATTTCCACGCTAGATCTTGCCATGTCTTGATAAGATCATGTAATGCCGTTTTTATTGAAACTTAAGCAAAGATCCTACATATTTGGACATTTTTTCATTTCTTTTCTATCCCTAATCTTATCAGAACCTCATCTAAATATTTCACATTTCGTTTCACTTGGAAGCTTTTTTTTGAATTGCCGTAAAATTGCCGAGACAAAAGGGAATTGCCGTGACAAAAATGGAATGCCGTAGAAAGAGCATGTTGAGTTAAATTTCCACGCTAGATCTTGCCATGTCTTGATAAGATCATGTAATGCCGTTTTTATTGAAACTTAAGCAAAGATCCTACACATTTGGACATTTTTTCATTTCTTTTCTATCCCTAATCTTATCAGAACCTCCTCTAAATATTTTACATTTCGTTTCACTTGGAAGCTTTTTTTCTGTCTGTGAAGTTACGAGGAAACAATTTCTATGCCTGATGTAAGTAAGTAGCCTTATCTTGATCGGAAATTTCGCCATCGTGCAGAACTGCGTCCGCCTGTGTCCTCACTGTATGAATAATCTTGTCAAATTTAAATTTGGACAGGGAAGCCCAAAATTTAACCGAATCAGCCGGATTTGTGCCCGTGCTGAGGATCCGATCATCATAGAGATCCTGAATGAGCTTCCACTCCACTTTATCAATCTTCGTTTCCTTCGAGAGCTTTTCCCCCAGGTTCGACCAAGACTTCTTGAAAGTGTTAGTGACCGCTGTTGATAAAGTTGCAATTGATGACTTTTTTCGACGTTTCAAAGATTTTCCAAGATTCAAACATTTGAGGAGTTTCCTTTCGTGACCGAGTTTCAGTCCCAATTGCTTTACGTCTTCGACTGTCATTTCGAGTACAACGTCGAGGAACTCGAACCCGTTTTCGAACAAAGCCTCAGTTACCTGTCGTGGAATTCTGTTCTTAGCTAGCCAGTCGGCTAAATCCGGGTCGCAGTTCAAATTGGACATACTCGTTGGCATAGAGCCCAAACTTGCACAGTTAAGTTTAGAAATTGAATCCTGGTTGACAAGAAGCTCGACCAATTGAGAAGCTCGCAAGTCGGAGGGCAAATTGTTCACGTCACCCATGAATTCGATGCGACATTTGGGACAGGGCAAGGTACCATCAGTGTTGTTTTTGCTCTGCCACTCAGAGAGACAGTCTCGACAGAATGTGTGACTGCACGGAAGGAGACAGGGGTCGTAGAACATCTCTTGGCAGATCTCGCAAGTCACGAAGTCCTGGAACATACGGCGCTGAGGGTCAAGTGCCTCGCCTACTTCAGACCCGTGTACCTCTGACATGATTGCGTCACACTTCTTCACAACCGACTGGAACACCCCATCCCATTGCTGTCTCTCTTCTGCAAATTAAACCTCTGGTATGACTTAAACTGAAACCGCAGATGAACTTAATTCAACTGATGATCGTATGAAATTTCTTCAATACAATAAAGTTCCCCTGTGGATCCCTGTGGAAATTCTGAACATTTTTTTCCGAGAATCAATATTAAAATTATTAGACAGAAAATTTGTCATGCTCTGAGTTTGATAATCTCCCGAGATTTATGCCCGTACTTAACTCGAATGCAAATTCAGTACTGAGTCAGAGTCTAATTCAGGTCACATTTTGCACTGAATTTGTCTAATTCAGAGCTAACTCAGCGATTCATTCTCAGTTATCTTCTGATTCAGAATAATACTGAATATGTTCTCTGAATTTTGCTCTGATTCAGAGAAATTCAGAAATCCCTTCACAGTTGGTTCTGAAATCCTTCTGAATCAGTACTAAAACTGGAAAATTCTCTGAAATTGTTCTGACTCAGTACTGATTGTCACGGAGTCTTAGGTACAGTTGTGTACAGCACTTACGTTTGACGAGACAGTGGAAGTTTGCTGTGATGCAGTGTGAGACTGGGTACCTCTCTGGTTCGATCCAGTCGAAACCTCCGATCACAATCGGGATGAATTGTGGACTGCCCTTCTTGTTGAAGACAGAGTAGGCACAGTTGAACTCAGAGATGCACTCCCCACTGTTAGCCCAGTTCTCATCCAGAAACACGACCATGATCTTACAATTGGCTGCGTTGGAAGTGATGCTTTTCCTAAACTTAAATTACATTACTAAACTCTACTACGGTTCACAATAAACAGAGACGAATTTTGATGCTAAACTGTTTCTTTTTAAACGGGTTGAAATTGATAATCTTTAATTGGTATTACCCTAATCGAGGGGTGGACCATTTAAAAATAAAATTGAAGCAGAGTTCATTTCCCGACCTTAATTACATGGTTGAGCACGATACTAAAGTTGGCCCAAATCTTTATATAGGTCTACCAGCTGTCTTTTTGTCATGCACAAAGTTGGTCTGCTAGTGATCTCTTGAAGTCCAAAAGACGATTAACTCAAAGTCTGGTAAGAACTAGTTTGTTCACAGGGTCTGATAGAGCTGGAAAGCAAGAAAAGTGGCCACCTTGCATCATCTGCTAGAAAATGGCTATCTTGAAAGTTTCACTGGAAAAATGTCAAACTGCCAGTTCTGCTAGAAGAGAAATGAGATTATCTTGAAAATTCTGAGAGAACAAAAAATTTAACCCTTGAATTTCTGCTGGAAACCAATTTATTTTGCAAGCTCTGCAAGTTTTGCTAGAAATTTTCCGTCTGTCAAATTCTGCCAAAAGAGAAAAGTCTACTCTACAAAAAAGTTTAATCTACAACAAAATATTAATCCTGCAATCTCTGCGATCAAGAAAATTTAAGAATATCTTTGCAGAGACTTGTTTTTTTTTCAAATTCTGCAAAAGAAGTTTCCCTACAGATCCTGTTAGAAAATTGTAATTCTGCAACTTGCTTCGCAATTTTTGTTGGAAAAAACTTCTGCCGGAGACCTTTTTAAATGCAAAATGTATTAATGCATGTTAGCTTGCAAGGTTTTGTAGACCATAATTGTTAATTGTGCAACTCAGGCCAGAAAACGGATTTCTTGTAAGTTCTGCGAAAACAAAAATTTATACAACAAATTCAGCTTGAGAGTGATGACCTTGTAAAGAAACATCTCGCCGGAAAAAAACTCAGATTTTCAAGGACCACGAAGAAGTGGATAAAACAAGGATTCCAACCACCAGTAAAATTTGTCCCTTTCTCTTAACGCTAATCGCGCATCTCGAATGGGGCCTAATTTTACTGTTTGTTGGAATCCTTGTTTTATCCACTACTATCTATTAGCTCTAAATTTGATAAAAATTAAAATTAAAATCAAAAATTAAAAAAAATCAAAAAATCAAAGCAAAATTTACATTTCACTCTTAAAGAGTGATTCACTCTTATTCGGAGTGATCCCCCAGTAGAAAAGATCGCTCTTTTTCGCTCTTAAAGAGTGAATCCCCCTTTTTGATTTTTTAAATTTTTTTTATACTTTTTATTTCAAATTATCTATACTTTTCAATAAATTTATCTTTTCTTTTATTTTTTCTATATTTATTCCATTATTAATAAGAAATGATACAAAATTATAGTATTTACATGAACAACTATCAGTGAAACTGCTCAACGGAGCTGTTTTGCAAATTCGCAGATCCTCTGTTTGGTTAATAACTAAAGGACTTACAGCTCTAGGACTTTGCCAACTAGGATTAATTGTTTTATCCACGAAGCGGTTACAACGATCAGTTATATCAGGGAACCTGCTTTGCAGATTTCTACTAAATCCTCTAGTCAATTCTATATCTGGATGTTGTTTCTTTACATGAGCCCGTATGCCATCATATCTCACAACAGAAGTACAATATGGACAATTAACTTTAGCTGAAGTACAACTTCTACATGTATACTTACCCTCATCAAAATTATTTAGTGGTTTTATATAATTACACTTATTACAACATCTAGTTAATACTTCTGAGCTGGGATTAAGGTTAGGGTTAGGGATAAGGTTAGGGTTAGGGTTGGGGATAAGGTTAGGGTTAGGGTTGGGGTTACGATCTGAGTTAGAGTTATAGTCATAGATAGAACCAGAACTAAAGCTAGAACTGGGGTTAGAACCAGAACCAGAACTAGAACTAGAACTAGAACTAGGGTTAGAATTAGAGTTAGAATTAGGGTTAGAACTAGAACTAAGGTTAGAACTAGAATTAGAATTAGAATTAGAACTGGGGTTAGAACTAGAATTAGAACTAGAA
This sequence comes from Convolutriloba macropyga, assembly GCF_964194025.1. Lineage (NCBI taxonomy): Eukaryota > Metazoa > Xenacoelomorpha > Acoela > Convolutidae > Convolutriloba > Convolutriloba macropyga. Next base: position 76,417,532 of record NC_134469.1, on the reverse strand, counting down.
CTAGATTCATTTTTTAAAGAACAACCCCATGGAGAAAAATCATTAGCACAAATACCACTTAATATTATATTACCGCACATACATTTATCAGTTTTATCTTTATGAAATGATTCATAATGATATTTTAAAACAGCAATGTTTCCACATTTATAGTTACACTCTAAACATTGTAAAAGCATTTATAATAGGGTAAACTATCAGTGAAAGTGCTTCGCAGATAATATTTACCTAATCCTTCACAGGGTAAAATTTAGCCATGATTTCAATTAAATCTTTAGTATTATCTTTAGTTGTGATACACTCTGTTAAATATTTATTTCCTAAAGTATTGAGTGTATTAGTTTTACATCTCTTATCTAAGATTAAATCAAGGTCTAATTCTTTTTTATCTTTAACAAAATTTATAATCCCTTCTCTAAATTCTTCATTTTTTATATATAGTTTGTTTAAAAACCTTCCTCCCTTTCTATTCAAAATTCCCATCTCTTCATTGACGAAGTCACAGTTACACTGATCAGTATAACTGCTTCCCCGATCTATATATTCCTCTTGTATCAGGGAACCTGCTTCGCAGATTGTATTTCGTGTTTCACCTTCCAACTCTTCTCCATATCCAACATTAACTAATGTATTTACTCTACTCAACATTGTACTTGCTCCCATTGCTACAGTTCCAGCATTTCTTGATATTGAATTAGGATAAAAACAATTAAATATAAATAAACCTGCGCCTATAATTCCACCAATATTTGATAAAATTTTCATACACTTTCCCATAATCATTTCTTTAGTTAAAACATCATTCTGTATTTTAATATTATTTCAAGTAAGAAGTTTAATAAAATAAAACTGCTAATTATCATGATTAATAACATTTCTATCTGTTGTATTAATCATTAGTGGTTTCATATATGCTATAAGTTTATATATATCTTCTCTTTCTAAATCATCTTTTAAACTAAGAGCTTTTAAATCAAGGAAACCAACTTTTGAATCATATATCATTGTTCTATTACTACTAATAATAATAAAAGTAATTTCCTTTTTATTATATTTAGTTATACCATAACGAAGTTCATCTGACATTCCATCTGTACAATTATAATAGTTACTATTTAATTCACTAATTATTTTATTGAAGTCATGTTCACATTTATATATCTCATTAAAGTTTTTAAATAGGTCAGGTCCATTATAAGTTGTTAAATAAATAGTATCACAACTCATTCTTGCTGTATTAATTATTTGAGCTGGTTTATGACACATTACAATCATTTGAATATTATAATGTCTACCTTCAGTAAAATGATAACCTATATCCTTTTTTTACCTATCACCCATATCATCAAGTACTATTACACAATTTTGAAATTTATGCATATTATTTTTTGTGATCATATTTATATCACATTTATTAAACCCAGTATAAAACCTATTAGACTCAGGATCTATCCAGTCTCTATCATCTTTACAAACTATAACTATGGACTTTTGATCTTGAACTTGATCAGTGAACGAACTTTGTTCGTGGTTTACCAAACTGCTTCGCAGATCTTGATCTTGATCTTGAACTTGATCTCGATCTTGATCTTGATCTTGATCTTGATCTTGGTTTTGGACTGAGTATCACTTCAAATATTGTCTAATAAAATATGTTTTGGCTGTACCAGTTCCACCATAAACAATAGTATGTAGTGGTGACTTTTCATATTCAAATCTAACTAGACTCCTATCCATAAATCCACCAAAGCTTTCTTCTAGTTTTGTATATTTACTTGGTCTTGAATCATATATTATATAACAAATTCCAATTATAATAATAAAAATAAAAACTGCACTACCTGTTTCCATTTTTATATAGTAAATATAGATTTGATTTAGATTTAGACTTAGACTTATAATTAGACTTAGATTTAATAAATTTATTATATAAAAATGCTCATCCTAACTTTTGAGGAATTCAATAATAAATTTAATATTGATAATAATGCTATGAGTGATATCAGAATAAAAGATATAGGTAAAGATATAAGTCTAACACCAATTGAGATTGTAATGAGAGATCAAACTCCAGATAGTATCAGGGATCCTACTTCTAACATTATTGTAAATCTACATCCAACTGAAGGTACACATTGGGTTTTAGTTATAAGAAGAGAAGGTGGTCCAACATATTACTTTGATAGTTTTGGTGTAGAAACTTCACCTTTATTTTTAGAAGAATATGTTGATCTAGGCTCTAATGAAAGAATACAACAATACGATGAACCTTATTGTGGGGCTTATTGTTTATATATGATCTATCTTATTGATAGAGGATTTAGAATTAAAAGTGCTTTGAATATTCTAGTTAATCAATGTAAATATCCAGGAATATATAATGAGTGTTTTTGTTTAAGTTGTAGTAGAGGTGGTGATAAAGATAAGGATAATTTTAATGATAATGTTAATGATCTACGAAGTAGCTTTGCTAATAATGATAATGATAATGATAATGATAATGATAAAGATAATGATAATGATAATGATAATGTCAATCTCAATGATAATGATAATGTTAATGATAATGATAATGTTAAAGATAATGTTAATGATAATGATTATGTTAATGATAATGATAATTTTAATGTTAATGATAATGCTAATGATAATGATAATGTTAAGGATAATGATATTGTTAATGATAATGTCAATGATGAGATTGTCTATCGGGGAAAAAGTTATAATCAGAGAAGTAGTCCTAATCTACGAATTAGTTATAATTCGAGAAGCGGTTTCACCGATCATGGGAATATATCACCCCCAAGAAATAATATAATCCAAACAAATCCTATTGCTATTAATATAAATGATGATCTATATTCATGGTTAAATGATGATGATATAATTACTGAAGCCGCATTCCCAGAAAACTTTAGATGTATAATATCTGGTCCTAGTGAATGTGGTAAGACATTCTTATTAAAAAAACTAATTCTAGCTAGTATTTACTTTGATAAGCTATACATCATTGGACCTACTGGTGATCAGTACCATGGTATAGAAAGAATAAACCCAAAAGCAGATGTTGAATTTATTAAAGATATAAAAGATTTATCATCTCCCGATAAACTACCCAAAGACTTAAAGAAACTAATGATATTCGATGATGTTAGAGCCAAAGAACCAGTTATCAATGAATATTTTTGTAGAGGTAGACATAATAACTGTAATATGATATATCTTAATCAAAACCTGTGCTCTCTGGATAGGCAGAGTGTTAGAGAGAACTGTAATCTATTTATTTTATTTGAACAAAGAGGTAAAGTCCTTACATCTATATATCACGATTTCTTTAATAATTTTGAACTTAGTTATAATGATTTTGCTAATATATGTAATAAGGTATGGAAAGAGCCTTATAATTATATTGTCATTGATATAACTAAAAATAAAAATATTAATGGTAAACTAACAATTAATTGGGATAGGAAAATTTTGTAGTTTAGTTTAAGTTAAGTCATAAAGAAAAAGACTAAACTAGATGTAAAGTAAAACTTAATACATCACCATTAAAGTCTATAGGTCTTCCATGCTCATCTTTAATTTGAAATTCTATATATTCTATTCTATCTTTAGTTACATTTTGATATAAGATATTAGTTGGTATAATATTTATCAAGTAACCTCGTGGTTCTGTTAGATTAAAAGTATATAGTATGTCTGTATCTTTACCATTATCTTTAGCTCCAGATATAATATTGCAATGAATGTTAATAGTACTAAAACCCATAATATCACTAATTTTCTGAGATTTATATCTACCTTTTTAATAAATAATTTTTCTAAATCCTGGTAATGAGGCTAGTGCGTTTTCTATATCAAAGCTGAGTGCTCCTTGTTTTATTTCCATTAAACATTTCATCGTATTCTTATCAGGTTCTATTATAACATTACCATCAGTTTCTTCTTTTATTAATTCTGCTATGTCAGTTAACTCATATGCTCCCGGTGCAATAGTTGAATATAGCAATGGGATTCCTTTATAATTATGATTAAGTATAGATGTAATGTTTGGGCTTGAGGTAGAGATAGTGTTAAGGTTAGGGTCAGAGCTAAGAGCCTGAGGTAAAGCTTCATCATCTTCTATAACAGTACTAGCATATAAGAATTGATTATTTCTCCTCTTCACATTAAACACCGAATTATAAACAGATAATCTAATTAAACCTAATTTTGTTGTATTAAGTAAAGGTTCACTAAATTTAAACTTTTCTGTTGGTTTTAGCATTCTAAAGTTAAGTGTATGCTCTTCTTTAGTTTTAGTTAAAGCTTCGTGTATATTTTGTAGTTCATATAGAATCAAGTTGTCTGTCATTTTTTATCTAATAAATGTTAGATAAATTTGGATGCTATTTTAATATGGATGCAACTTACGGTTATAAAAATGATATACATAAAAGTAAGATTATAAAATATAAACCTAATAATCTAGCAACAATGAATACGGTTAATACCAATATTAATATCATTCTCAATAGAGAAGAGAATGATTTAAATTTACGTGATTCATATCTAGAGATAGAGTTTGTTGTATCAGATGATGCTGGTGGTGTATTTGCTAATGATGCTAATATTAGATTAGTTAATTATGGTGTGACGGCATTGTTTAGTTCAATTAAGCTTGAAACTAGTGGTGGTAGGACTATTGAATAGATAGATCATTGTCATCCTAAGCTATTGATTTATAAGTTATTAACTAGTACCGATGATGAATATGAGAGTGGTTCTGTTAGAAATCAGGGCAATAGAGATAGTCAACTTAATGGTGACCATATTGCTGCACAACGAGGTCATAGGTATATGATGATTAAGATGAGTGATCTATTTGGTTTTATAAATGATTTAGAAAAGATTATATATGGTTTAGGATTTAAACTAATATTAAAAAGAAATAATAATGATAGAGCTCTATTTAGAGTTAATGCTAATCCTGGTGCAGTTGCTAATGATGGTAATATAGAAATTAGAGATATATCATGGTGTGTGCATAGTATTGATCCTAGTAATGATAATAGAATTACTGTGCAAAAGGGTTTAAGTAAAAAGAATAATGTAGACTTTAGTTATTATGATAGAAAGACATTTTATAAGAATGTGCCCAGTGCTACTAACTTCTTGTTTGATCTAGGTATGGAAAGTGGTATGGAAAGACCACAATATATAATAGTTGGTTTTGAAAATAATAATGTTAATGAACAAACTCATGATGCAAGTACATTTGATGTAATGAATGTTACTGAATGTTATTGTAAGATTGGTAGTGAGTTTTATCCCGAGGATAGAATGAATATTAATTATGGTACTAATAATTATAATGAGGCTTTTAAAGAGATTGTTAGCTTTAATAAAGATTATAATGGGCTACCACATAATATAAAACCATATATAAATCATAGAACATTCAAACGTAATTATAGAATATATGTATTCGATACTAGATATCAAAAGGATCATATATGTCCACAACCAATACAACTTAATTTTAAATTTAGTGCTGCAGTTGCAGATGTTATATGTCATGCATTAGTATTAACTAGAAAGGTTATTAGTGTGAATAGTGATGGTAATAAGATGGTTGATATTATATCATAGATATAATTTAAGTCATGGATATAACTCTAGCGATAATTATAATTTTAGATATAACTCTAGCAATAATTATAATTTTAGTTATAACTCTAGCGATAATTTATAATTATAGTATAATAAAGTTATTGTTATAATTATATACATAACCATATACTTATACTTATACTTATAGCTAGTCAGCTCTAATTGTTACTCTTGTTAATACCTAACTAATTCTTATTAGTATTAACAAAACCTTTAGCATAAATAATGTCTAATTTCGTTTTATTCTCTAGAGCCAAGCCTCTAGCTTCAAGCTTAACCTCGGGCTTGGGTTTAACCTTGGGCTTAGGCTTGGGCTTAGGCTTAATAACAACAAAGGGATTATATATTTTAACTTCCATTATTTTTTATATATAGAAATGAGTCTTTTAAATAAGTTCAAAACTAATTCATATTGTGTTTGAGGTAGACATTATAGTAGTACTGTTAATATAAGAGGACCTGTCACTTCAAAAGGTACTAAAATGTTAAAAGGTAATTGTGTTTTATCTAGAAGGAATAAATCAATGACAGTATCTGATGCAACAATAGAAGCAGAAGGACTTAAAGATTTCTGTAAAAGTGTTGGTAGGGCTACAGTTAATTTTGGAAAGAAAGTTGCTAATAATCCAGTAAGAGCATTAGAAATAGCAATTAAAATAGGAAGTGCAGCTGCATCTAGAAACCCTAGAGCTGCTTTATCAGCCACACCTGATTTATTTAAATTTGCAACTACTGGTGAAGGTATAAAAGTAGGACAAAAAGGAAGAGGGTTATACTTAGGTACAAAGAAAAGATAATTATTTGATTATAATTATGATTATATTATGTTTATGATTATGATTATAGCTATGATTATGATTATATATTTATCGATAAATATTAATACTAATATTATTATTACTAAAAACATTGTTATTACTAAGCACTAATATCTTTAATCTAAAAAAATACTCAGCTTGTTTTTCTTATTCTTCCTATAATCCTCATATAATTTAACAAATTCATTATACTCATCTTTATCTATTTTATTATCATTCATTGATTTAGTATATAGTTTAATAAACTTATCAACTGTTTACTTAAAATATACATTTGTGAATACTTTATAATTTTATTTCTAATTTTAGTTTTAATTGTTTTTGATAATGAATCACAAACAGTTGCTGTAGCGAAACTGTTGGTATAGAATAAGCTAATCCTATACCTGTTAGTGAAACTGATGTTGTTGTTGCAGTTGTTGCTATTGATGATAATGCTATTTCTGTTCTCTCAGCTATGTTAATATAATTCTTATATCTACTTAACTTCTTATTATAGTTATTAGTTTCAGTTTCATAATAATTTCTAATATCTTTTATAATGTTAATATTGTCGTTAAATTTATTATTAGCTTGAATCTTTTCGTTTATCAGTCCTTCTGATACTGATGACAAATCTGGATATAGTAATCTCTCACTCGGTGCTGTTGGATTGGTCTTTGCTTTGCTTATTTTCATTAGTAAAAATTCTTTCTATTTCTTTCATTGTATCTTCTTGATTAAAACTATAATGCATCTCAAGTCTGTCTTTCTCTTTATTATCAAGTAACTTACTTTGTAAAAGTATAGCCATTATATATTGTACTATAACACCTCTAAGAGATTTATTGTATTCTTTCATTTCTCTCAGACCGTTAGTAAACATTTCATCTAAGTGTATGTTAGTGATATTCTGATTAGATTTATTATTATCAAATTCTTGCTTTAATTGATTATATTTAGAGATAGTATCTGCAGCAACTTTATTACAAAACTTAACAGTATTTCTGACTTCATTTGTTGATTCAATAAACTCAATAATTAGTTCTTCATTAACTTGTGTTTCATTTAGTTGTAATGTTTTAGTTGTAACTTTATCAAAGTCACCCTTTCTTAGTTCAGTTATGTTTCTACTTAAAATGTTTTTTTATTAGAAGAGGATAATAAGTTATTGTCACAATACTCTTTATTAACAACATCTTTTTCATCTATCGGAGGATGTACATTTGTAATTTTATAGGTATCCTTCATATCAATATTATCATTATCTTCTAGGAATAACCCGCGAGCCTTACTTAGTGTTAAGTTGTTTCCATTCCCTATATGACGTTTCGCTTAGTTAAATCTATTTCTTGTCATTATTTATATTAAGAAATATATTTAATGATTCCAAAAACTTATTGTTAGATTTAAAATCAAACTCAGATTTTAATAATTCCTGTTCGTAATATTTACCTTCTATTATCTCACCATTAATATCTCCTTTTTTATAAGTTGGTGGTTGTGTTTTTAGAACTTCATTAACTTTAAACAACTCTCTATTCCAATTTGAAGTGTAACCTTTAGAGAAGATATTACGTTTATCTACATTTCTAACATAATCACCAACTTTAAATTTTGGTGTTGCTTTGGTAGAATTAATCTGCGACGCAGTTCCACTGATATAGTATTTAACTTTATCAGGGTTATTAGAAGCATCAATTGTTGTCATATTAATTGTTGAATGAATGTTATTGTTATATGTTACAACAGCATCATTTAATATATTTACCCAATTACCATCACCGTTGATGAACATTGGTTTATTTATAATGTGTAATAATGTTCTATTAAATCTCTCTATAAACACAGCCTTTAAATCACTATAAGTAGAATATAGCTCTATCCCTGAAGCGGCTTTGCCGGTTCCATATTCTTTAAGTAAAGATTTAAATGTTTTATTGTAAAACTCACTACCTCTATCTACCCATAACTTTTCTGGTTTTCTAGGTTCAGAGCCACCTTGTGGATGCTCACTTAATACTATTTTAAAACCATTAGTTATAGATAAACCAGATTTATTCTTTAATGGAATAGCCCATGCATATTTTGTGAATATATCTATAACTGTTAACATAAACTTATAATTATTATTGTATTTACTTAGAGATGACTTATCAATTAAATCAGCTGACCATGTTTCATCTTTATATAGTGGTATTATTCTTTGTCTTTTAAACTTTGCTATTTGAGGACTGAATATTTCTTTAGCTAGTTGTTGTTGTTGTTTTTCCACATTTTTTATGAACGTAGTCATGGTTTCACCTGCTTGCCATAGTTAAAAACAAAATTATCTAGTTGGTTTTGATTAATAATATTCATAGAAAATAGTTGCTTAGATATATCTAGCATTTCATCATATAACCCATCATGACCAGCTTTTGTTTCTAGTATTAATAATTCTAGTCTTTCTACTAAATTATTTGGGTTGCCATTTAATCCCCTGTCAAATATATCATCTCTTACCTCCATTATACGTTTAACTGTCCTATATCTACCGCGTTTCTTATCCCCTTTTCGTAAATCGTATCTAATATCCTTTAAAAACTTTGTTTTGATCTTCCTCAACCTTATCATCATATGTTACATTTGATTTAGTAAGAAAATCAGTAAATCCTTCTGAAAACTCATATACATTATCCCTAACTAAAAATGCACCCTGCTCTAGAGTTATATCAACACCATTCATTTTATATCTCCTACTAGGTAAATCTACGAGTTCTAATTTTAATTGAGGATTAGTTTGAGCTCCCATGTCATGAAGAAGTTTGGCTGTCTTTGTATCAACAAAAACTGGTGCTATATCTTGAGTTTGCTTTATGGTCCCCTTTAACGTTTCACCCATCTTGGAAGCAGTTTCATTAAACTGGGAACCAGCTTGCTCGATCTGCGAAGCAGTTTCACCAATCATCTTAGTTTGTTTATCTAACTCTGGATTTTGCCAATCTATTGCTCTTAATGTTTGTTCACTTAATGCTAGGTTCTGTTCATTCTTTGCATTTAGTGTTTTAGTTAAAGGATTAAATAACTCTTCTATTTCACCATAATATTCTTGTTGTTTTAATTTATCTTCTAATCTATTCTTTCTGTTTAGTTTTTCTAGGTAGTTTAATTCTATAAGTTCATCTAGTTTAGTCATTTTATATGTATTGAAAAATTATAATAAGAGTAAAAAATGGATAATAAAAACAGCTTCTCTCTTAATCTAAAAAGATGTTTAGCTTGTAAAAGACGTTGTAATACTATAGATGAGTTTATTGATCATATTGAGGAACCAAATCATGATGATTAAATAATTTCAACTTATTCTAAATATATAGATGGGGCTGGGAATATAATAAAATTTCTAGAATATAATAAAAATATATTAGCTGGAGCTACAGTATATAAGAATACAATCATGGGAGACATTATGGAAAAATATATGGCTCAGATATTGATTTATAATATACTAACTACCAACCATATGGATGTAATGAATGAATTAGGTCTATAATTATTTGTTATAAAAATTAACAAAACTCATTATATAATATAATAGCAACTTCAATTAACTTTCTATCATCATTAAAGGTTAGTTCTAGAATATTATTAACCAGTAGGTCTTTGTCTCCATCTAATGATCTAGGAAGCAGTTTCACTGATGCTTGGCGGACAATTTTTATTAAATCTCTTTTGAATAGATATAGATTCTCATCATGAGGATAGCTTTAAATATTATTTACATAAAATCTTTTATCATCAAATGTGTTTAGACTAATCTTACTTGTTTTTGTTGTTGTCATGTTATCACCAACTTTTTGTATTCTACATTGATCTACTGTTCTCTGTGTTTTATTCATTAATGCATCATAATAATCTATTATTATGCTTCTTTATTACTTTTTCTTTGGTGTTTTTAGAATATTTTTGAAGCTATATGTTTAGGGGGATAATGCTATAAATTCCTCAATAATCCTACTTCCCAGCTCGTGCTTAAACTTGCCGGGGACTTTATTATTAGTTTTTATAGGTATGTCTAGATTACTTAAGTCCATATGCTCATCACTAACTTTACCTTCACTATAACTTAATACGAAACTGTCCGTATCCATATAGTGAAGTGTTAGATCTTTGAGGGATGGTTGTAGAATATTATAGAATACATCATACATGTGTAATTTACTTAGTGCTAAGATAGTAACACCTACATATACTGGAGAATCATATTCTATTTTTTTCTTTGGCTATTTTTTTTTGGCTATAATCTCTATATCTAGTTATATTCTTAAATGTTGGTTTACTTACACTTTTCATTATCTTTTCTTCATTATGCAAGAACTTGCTTGGAAAGAAGTGTAGAGGATTCATGCACATTCTTCCATATAATGAGTTATTCATTAATTTCCTTACATCCTTTTCTGCTTCAGTTTTAGCTGTTGCTCTTTTATTTGTATTGTTTTGTATATAATTGCTATATATATAATCTTGTTTAAATTTAATTACTCTATGTATTTTTGTTACTTTTACTCCCATCTTAACATAGAACTTTAACATCCTATAATGAACCATATATTCTGTTTTGTTGTTTTGGTCTAAGACTAATTTCTCTGATCTGTGAAGCAGTTTCCCTGATCTTGCCTTGCCCCCATCTCTTTCTCTGTAACCTAATTCAATATCATTTATCTTTCTCTTATTAGGCATTAGTGCTAACTGTTCTGTTCTCTCTTTACATTCATTAGTATAATCAATATCACAAACTATATAGTAACCATGATCACTATCATCTGGATTATTCAATATTGTATCAAGAGTAGTAGTAGTAAACTGGAAGTCCTTATAAGGTAACTTTTGTATCATTGCATAACCATATAGGTTGTTTGCGTCTATGTACCATATATTTCTATTAATAACTTTATCATTAGTATCTGCGAACGAGCTTTGCTAGTGGCTAGCCAAGCAGGTTCCCTGACTAGTTTTAGTATTAGTATTAATATTAGTATTAGTATTAGTATTAGTATTATCATTAATATTGGCATTAGTATTAGTATTACTATCTGCGAAGCAGGTTCCCTGATTATTTATATATATCCATCTCCCATTATTCCACATATACCAACTCTCTTTGCTCCAACAAAATCATCTAGCATTTGTTTATCTTGTAATGTATCTAATGTTACACCGCTTGACATTAACCAACAATCAAAACTATAACCCGGGAGACTAACGTAATGTAGAGGATTGAGCTTGAATTCTTTCATACTTAGTTTAACATATTCATTCATGCAATAGTCTAATGTTTCCACATTTTGTGAATACTCTATAGTTAGATCTTTACCAGTTTTATTACTGTTTTCATTATTAAAATTATCTACTTCTTCTTGTGTTGGTAATTTATTATGTAGAGAGGATTTAAAGTCTTCTATTTTTAGATTACCTATAACTTTTTGGTAATCATCCAAACCAAAGTATTCATATGGATATAATGTTTTAGTTTTACATCCATATATCTTTGCCATTTGATCTAGAGACATAGCTAGGAAGTTATAGCTATCTAAGAATTTGAGACAACCAATGCTAAACATCTTAGACTTACCAGCAGCTAGGGGTATGTTATCTACTTTTCTTTTATCATTATTCTGTTTAAAGAGTTCACTGTATAGTAGGTTGAAGTCATAGCCAGAGCCATTATGGAATATTACTTGAATGAAGTTTTGTTGTTTGTATCTTAGATTACATATTTTACATGGTGGTCCTCTATATTTACCAGTTTCATGAGAATGATCTCCTACTTTATTAATACATGTTTTACTGCAGATATGACAAGTGTTATTAGTTTCATGATATAATTTATCTTCTTCTGTGAATATCATCTTTTCATTATGTTTGAAATTATTCTCAGCTTCTGTTTCTAACAGATCTCTAGCAAATCTTTTGATGCAGCCTAGACCGAAGTAGTGCTTGAAGATACCTTGCCAGGTGTAACCCACAGCCATTGGAATATGTTCAGCTATTACATATTTTAAATCATTAGTTGAGACTTCAACAATGCAACATTCTATATCAGCAGTTATAATATTTTTTATATTCTGACGTTTGTGTTCATTTACAAAAGTAAAATGTTTTTTCTTAGGACAAACAATCTCTGGTTTGAATGAGGTGCTGCATTCGTGTTTACCATATTTAATTTGTGAGTTAAACCAATAGGTACACCTATCACAATAATATTATTTAATGTTGTTTTTATTTGGTCGTTCTAAGAAGGTTTCTTTTTTTTATTAGGGCACAGTGTTCTATTTGACCATTAATCCAAACTAGTATTCTTACATCTTTTCTATCTTTATTAAAATCATCCACTTAATTAATTAATTCTATTTTACCATTACCACAAGGTGTGTATACCCAAATATTAATATTATACAATTCCTGTATTCTTATTATATAAGCAAAATCATCTTCATGTTGTTGTCTTGGTTCAACTAGTTTATCTACATATTTATTTTCTCGAGTTGCATGGTGTGGGGCGGGATGTAGCCAAGCAGTTATAGTTAGTTGTAAGCAATTGTATTTATAACTACGTATATTTAATATCGATTGAGAGTTTTTGAGATCAGGAGGTAAATCTATATAACTACCAATAGATGCTTTAGTTGGTTCAATGTTTAACTGAATACTTCTTATTCCAAGAAACTCAAAATCATAACCATAACCTTCATATATTTCCTTTTCGAAATCTAGCCACCGATTGAAGTCACCATATTCATATATTGCATTATTATTAATATAATCAGTATTGAAAAATATTTTAGTAGTTTTAACTTCTTCTTTGGTTCTCTTCTTATAATCACATTCAGCCGTGATCTTATATTTAAAACTCTTAACTTTACGAAACTGGTAACAGTTTTTAATTTCTTCCTAAGAGTAATTAGTTGCTTCATCTATATCTTCAATGTAATTCCCACCTTTATCAGTAATATAAAACTCTCTCATGTTCTGACTTTAGTTTATATCGAAGTCTTCTGTGTTTTCTAGATACATGCGATTGTGACTATATGAATGAGTAGTTTGAGCTACTTTACTTCTAAATTCTTCATGACATTCTTTACATTCATACTTAACTCTGGTGTAGATATCCTCTTCAGTTTTAGTTTTAGGTTTGGTGGGTGGTTTAGTTTTAATAATATAATCATCTTCATCCAATTTATACACCCTCTCCGAGATTTCTTCTTCTTCAGACTCAAACATTTTCTCCAATTGTTCCTTATGTTTGAGATCGTATGATTGATGCCTGTATAAAGCCTTCTTTGATTCAAAGGATAAATTACAGACATCACAGAAGTTTATGACATTTGTATTTGTTGACTGAGACATGATGTATTTTTTTAGGGAAATAATCAAAAAATAATTTTTCGAAAAATGAAAATGAAATGCAATAAGTGTATAAATAAACCTCGGAAAAAAAGTTGTAATAATTGTAAAGAATTAGAATATTCTTGTTATGTATGTAAAAATATGGTTAAGGTTAAAGATTATATAGAACATTTGGGATATCACTATTCTGATCCTGATCAATATCTAACGTGTAGTTTGTGTAATGTTTATAAACATATATCGTTATATAGATTTAGAAATAGGAAATGTAGACTATGAATTTATCTTCATAGATATAGATATGGTCATACTAGAAATCAATTCAGAGAGCATGTTTATAAGTATAATATTCAAGAAGACATAGAAAAACACTAATCACTGTGTTTCCACCGATCTCAGTGTTTTTGACTGTATACCCATCACAGTGTGTCCCATATACAGTCTCATAGCAGGGATTATCCTTTTTAAGAACTGTGAATTTGGTTTTTTTTATCTCACTTAGTTTCATAGTAATTCATCAGAATCGGGGGACGTTCGCTGGAGTCAGTGAGGAAGGAACCCCAGACCTTCCGTTTGCTAAAGCAACTTAATTAGACTCGATGATTTAACCACTACACCAAGTGAGGCAGAAAGTTTTATTTTTAAATTGATTAAATATTGATTAGGGGATATATGAAAATTTTTATTATTTTAATATTTCTTTCAATTTTTGTTCAAGTTTTTTCGCAAGGTGGTTTTACGTGCTTTTTACACAGTCTCATCTGCGAAGCCGTTTCACTGATTAGTTTTATACTAGTATCTGGGATACGTTCACTGGAGTCAGTGAGGATAGAACCCGAACTATCAGTCTGATAATGGTTAATTACCAGCTTAACTCTGTACTAGTGGCTTGCACTAAGTGAGACAAGAAATGATAGATTTAAAATATAAAAGAAGTGAATATAGAGCTAATATATAGTAGTGGATAAAACAAGGATTCCAACAAACAGTAAAATTTGGCCCGATTCGACATGCGCGATTAGCTTTAGGAGAAAGGGACAAATTTTACTGGTGGTTGGAATCCTTGTTTTATCCACTACTCCACGATCTATGTCATAATTTTAGAACACTTACTATCTGGATGACCTGATCAGATCCCATAGCAGAGTATGGGCGGTTTGGATGATCTGTGGTCTGATATTGGCGCCTAGATCAAAATGAGTATAACCTGGGTCGAGGTGTCACCCCTACAAAACGCTAAAAGGTGTAATATTTGATGTGAATTTGACTTAAAAGTGTAATATTTGCGCTCAATGCGATGACAACGGTGAAAAAATTTTTAGCAATGAAAAACTTTTCACAGCTACAAATCGAAATTCTTACAAAAATTCACCGCTAAAATCAACGCTAATCTTACAAAATTTCACCATTGGAATAGTTCAATAGAAAATGCAAGAAAAGCGCTGAATATTCAGCAACCTCGTAACCTCGTAAGATTAAAAAATATATAATGTATGTCGAACATGATTTCGATCGAGGATCACCTTATGGATAAATAAATAGCTTATTGATAGAAGATAAGCATAATAGCCAAATATGTTTTGTTTTTTAACCATATCTGTGGATATTAGTTTTTGCACTCTATATTTTAAACCGCAACTGCAATAATTAAAGATTACGAAAAAAATGAGGCTTCTACACTTTTTCCTTGGAAGCAAGCGAATGATGGAATAAAGTTTTGTTCAAAGAAAGTTCATTTTCTTTGAGTCTATGAGTTACTAGGAGTTATATGAACTGATCAAAACTCACTTTCAGATAGCCCATTAATGAGCTCAGCAAACCGAATAGCCCGATAGTTTTTAAAAGTGCAGTATCTGCAGTTTCTGATCAGAGCACATTTTTTGGTCAGGTTGGTCTGCATTCCCGGAATGCGACCCAAATTTGGTCAAATCAGAGCAGCCTTATGACTCACGCCTAATTAGGGTCGGGGTAACCTGAGCCAAGGAAAACTATTTTTTTAAATTGGAGATTTTTTAAGCAACACAGGCTAAGCTAGGGCCTTGGGACTCGTGTGTGGCCCAGAATTTGGCTCGACCTTAGTTCAGGGGGCGCGTTTAAGTTTCGCAAAAATATTTCCTCAACTGTGCATCTTTCAGCCCATAGGTTAAGGCTCCAGACGCAAACAAACTCTCAGATCATTATGTGGCACACGCGGGTTATAGTGCCACCCAAATTTAAGGTTCTGGAAAATTTTATGAGCAGCACGATAGTGTGGATAATTGTCGCACAAATATGTCCGAACAATATCCGCTTGTCTCTGACATGGTTTGATGTGAAGACAAAGTCTTGAAATGGTCTGATCAGAGGTCTGTTGGGTCTGGCATCGACTGATCAGAGACAGCTATGGTCGAACAAAGACCACACTATTCTCTGGGTCGCGTGAAGCTAGCTCGGATCAGAAGTAATTTTGGTCTCCCAGGTTGAGGTGCCATCCGAAAGTGACCTCTGATCAGACCATCCCAGACCAAATTGCCCATTGATCGGACTGAAGTGCGGCCGATCTAGATGTGTCTCTGATCAAATACTCTTTTTTGTTGCTTTTTGGCAGAGCCAATATCTCTCATTAAAAAATTTCAGAAAAAGCGCTCAAAATGGTCTCTGATCAGACCCCATTGCACTCAAAGTCTTCTTTGATCAGACTAATTTGCACTTGAAGTTACCTCTGATCAGATCAACCCAGACGGAAATGACCTCTGATCAGACTATAACCATCCTGAAGTGACCTCTGAGACCCTCTCCAGATTGAAGTGGCCTCTGATAATACGAATGTGCGCTCAAACCAAATCCCAGACTCTGTAACTTTGATTTGGAAACACGCCGTGTGCGTCTGACACCTCAACCTGGGCTGACAGGGTCTGATCAAAGGACGAATCTGGAACTGATCAGAGTTAGCTTTGTTTTGGCATCTTCAACTGAGAACACACCGTATCGCCTATTTGCGCTTATAAACCCTAGTGGTCGACAAATTGAAATCTTGCAGGAATCTAGCTAGACGGGAATGCTGGCAAAAACATAGTTCCAATGATATTTTTATTTTTCAGGGAAGAACCAAACCATTATATTGGAAAATCTGAAAAAAGTCAGCTTCAATTCGACTTCAGTAGATTTTCCTACAGTTGGTTAATTTTTTCAGCTCCACCAACCACCGAATGCAGCCAGGTAACCAGGAAAAAAGAATTCGGAGAGCTTAAAACCTTGCACAAAGCTTGCTTGATTAATCCATAAACCAATATTCTGTGTAGCTGGATTCAAAATCTTGCAAATGAAATATAACTGGTATGTATTCCCTTGCTTGCACAATTCTTGCAAAAATTCGGATTCTCGGGTCAAGGTTTGGCCAAAAAAATAATGTAAGATTAGCGACAAATAGCGGTGAAAAAAACTTTTTTTTCACCGCTAAGCGTCCTGATCGTTTAGCGTTGAACGCAGTGAAAGCGGTGAATTTTTGTAAGATTTGGGGTTTTCAGCGGTGATTTTTTGTAAAATTTGGGATTTTTAGCGGTGAAATTTTTTTTCATAGCATTCACCGGATTTCTTACGAAAAAGAAACTGCCCTACACAGATTCAAACCTATCACCACCTATATGTCTACATTTTCTTATTCCACTGCGCCATCTGTCACTTACTTCAATGCTATTTCATGTTAATTTAATATAGGCGTTAAATTTAGCGGCAAATATTTATAAGATTTGGGATTTTAGCGATAAAATTTTTCACCGCATCCTGGTATAGCACTGAAAAATTTTGATGACAGCGGTGAAAAATTTTCTTTCACCGCTTAAGCGGTGAATTTTTTTTCACCGATTAAAAGTTTTTATCACCGCATTCAACGCATTGAGCGCAAATCTTACACTTTTGTTCAAACTCACCGCAAATCTTACATCTTTTAGCGTTTTTTAGCGGTGACACCTCGACCTGGGTTCTTCTATCACTAGGGAAGCTAGCACAGACGAAAACCGCGACATGGGAAGTAAAGAGATGAAGTAATTTGGTAGAAAATAGTGACCTGAAGTCCTGTCCAGCTGCCATGGATGAGCAGATGAAAACAGAGTAGTTGGCAGACTGGAGATATTGACTCAGACTCTCAGCTGCATCTCCCAGTGAGGACACACAGTGACTTAGAAACACTTGCTTCACGTCACTGCCTCCACTCCCTCCTTCCATCTCGAACTGAAGGCTTGCAATTAATTAAATAGTCTTCTCTGATAACGGAGAACACCTGTAGAGCACAACGGGACTGAGCGGGAAGCAAAATCTACAAAAAATATGGGAATTAACTAATTCACTTTCCACCCGTGGAAATTTTTTTGCTTCCTTTTCTATGTGTGAATAAATTAATGCGTGTTTGTGCATTGATAATGGCTGTGCAGCCCAAAGAGCAAGTTCGGTAATGCGCATTCGCACATAATGTTCCGACGCCTCTCTTTCGCAATCTTGGTGAATCTTTCTCAATAAATTTTATAAAGTTCCAACCCATCACATGCCAAAAAAGTTATCAAAACTTGAAATAAAATGGGTTTAACCAAGAGAAAATTTGTTGTAAGATAGTTTTGCTGCTCCCCGAGAGAACAGGCCTATAGATTATCATTTCAAGATGCAAAATTTCTTACCTTTGTTTTATTAATATGAACTTCATCTACTCTTAACTCTTCATCTACAGGCAACAAGATAGTTTAATAGTATTGTCTTGATGAAGCCTGGTGTCTTAAAGTTTGAAGGCAAATTAAAAATCCAAAGGTAAAAAAAAGAAAAAAAACAAGCGACCATAGTCAGACCAGTTGCACTTACACGATTGGCATCACTTGCTTTTTGGTTTAGCTATTTTATACTAACCGACGCCAAAATTCGCCGAGTAGGATCAGAGAAATTTGCCACTTAGCTTTTATAAATCAATAGAGAAACTTGACCCATTAATCAGAAAAGTGGTTTAAACACAAAAGATTCAACTTCTAACTGCTTTATCGCAAAATTACGACATTTAGTCATCCGACTGTGACAAAGACTTTTTTTGCGCAGTCAACAAGATAACGAATTGCTAGTCATTGAGCTGTATTACATTAATTGAAGGAAAAAGAGTAGATTACCGCTGAACGCTATAGATATGCAGGTGTCCGGAATATTAGCCGACGTGAAAATTAGCCGAAAAAAACCAAAGAAGTAAAATTAGACGAATTAATTGCATGAGATAATTGCGGTAAGCAAACATAAGTGGGACTCGCAATTATCTTACTCGCTTACACACGAAAATAACGCATTTGGCCATGCCTCGCGGTCCACGGCCATGCCTCAGCGGCTTATGGGACTTGATATGAAACTATCACAACCTAACCGTTCTCAAATACTATTGGTTAATATCTCCTTTTCGGCTAATATGCCATTCGGCTAATTTTTCTTTCGGCTAACATTCGCGGCACCAGATATGCACAACAACGGTACATAAAAATGCTGAGTCTGTTACTGGCGAGAGTATTGCCAGGAAACAGTGCGTAGAACAATGAGACATACGAAGTATATTCAATTTGGTGTATTAAAGAAAAAAATGAATTTGTCGTCCAGATCCACGAATTTTCCCACTTCGTGATGAACTGCCCGTACTTAACGTTCAGAGAGAAACAGTACTGAATCAGAACGATTTCAGAATAAATTCTGTATTGATTCTTGAACCTCTCTGAATCAGAGGAAAATTCAGAATTCCTTTCTGAATTAGCTCTGAACCAGAATGAAAATCAGAAACTTATCTCAACACTGCAGGCACACAAACAAAATTCCCTTCATCTACTTAACCTTACCAGTACTGAATTTGCCTTGGCGTTAGGAACAGGTGGAGAACTATGAAAATGATGACAACGAGAAAAAGAAAAGCGAATATGATTCGTGAAACAATTCAAAGATGGAAATTTAACCAAATTTGAATTTTTGGTTCAGTAGCTTTAACTACTACTTTTGATGTCTTCGGTAAGCTCTATTTGTTGAAAGTTTGTTCAAAATACCGTATTATTCAACGATTTGTTGCCATATTTTCAACATCAAGTTCGCTTTGTAACTGATGTAACTTATTTTGAACACGCAATTGCTCCAAGATCGCACTTTTTGTTAAATTTTTTACTTAAGCTATCTTTTTAACGGCAACACCGGTAAATTTTGATTTAATCGTTTACATTTGCACTCTGTTTGAACAGCTTTTCTTTTTTTCACCAGTTTATTAAAATTTCAATCTGTTCTGCGTAAATTTTGTACTTTAATGAATGTTCAAAATAATTTAAATCTGTTGATTTAAATTATTTTGAACATTCATTAAAGTACAAAATTTACGCAGAACAGATTGAAATTTTAATAAACTGGTGAATAAAAGAAAAGCTATTCAAACAGAGTGCAAACGTATACGATTAAATCAAAATTTACTGGTGTTGCCGTTAAAAAGATAGCTTAAGTAAAAAATTTTATAAACAGTGCTATCTTGGAGCAATTGCGTGTTCAAAATAAGTTACATCAGTTACAGAGCAAACTTGATGTTGAAAGTATGGCGACAAATTTTTGAATAATACTGTATTTTGAACAAACTTTCAACAAATAGAGCTTTCCGAAGACATCAAAAGTAGTAATAAAAGCTACTGAACCAAAAAATTCAAATTTCTGTTAATTTTTGATCTTTGAATTGTTTCACGAATCATATTCGCTTTTGTTATTTTCGTTGTCATCATTTTCATAGTTTTCCACCTGCTCCTAACGCCAAGGCCAATTCGGTACTGGTAAGGTTAAGTAGCTGAAGCGAATTTTGATTGTGTGCCTGCAGTGTTGAGATAAGTTTCTGATTTTCATTCTGATTAAGAGCTAATTCAGAAAAGAATTCTGAATTTTCCTCTGATTCAGAGAGGTTCAAGAATCAATACAGAATTTATTCTGAAATCGTTCTGATTCAGTACTGATTCTCTCTGAACGTTAAGTACGGGCAGTTCATCACGAAGTGGGAAAATTCGTGGATCTGGACGACAAATTCATTTTTTTTCTTTAATACACCAAATTGAATATACTTCGTATGTCTCATTGTTCTACGCACTGTTTCCTGGCAACACTCTCGCACCTAACCGACTCAGCATTTTTATGTACCGTTGTTGTGCATATCTGGTGCCGCGAATATTAGCCGAAAGGAAAGTTAGCCGAATGGCATATTAGCCGAAAAGGAGATATTAACCAATAGTATTTGAGAACGGTTAGGTTGTGATAGTTTCATATCAAGTCCCATAGGCCGCTGAGGCATGGCTGTGGCCCGCGAGGCATGGCGAAATGCGTTATTTTCATTTGTAAGCGAGTTAGACAATTGCGTGTCCTACTTATGTTTGCTTACAGCAATTATCTCATGCAATTAATTCGTCTAACTTTCGTTCTTTGGTATTTTTGCGGCTAATTTTCAGGTCGGCTAATATTCCGGACACCTGCATATCTATAGCTTTCAGCGGTGATCTACTCTTTTTCCTTCAATTAATGTAATACAGCTCAATGACTAGCAATTCGTTATCTTGTTGACTGCGCCATGTTATAATCAATGCATTGAGTATGTAAATTGTAGCACAATTACACTACTTTATTGTGAAAGTGGAGTAGCGTTGCGATTGTAGATGAAAAGGCTATGCCTGGCAAAATTTCTGTTCAAGGAAGCTGTTCTATACGAGATTTTTGGAGTTTGTTTTCTCGTTGAACAAATAAAGCTGACTAAAATTTCGTGAACATAAATCTAAATTCCGCTGTTCATTTTTTGCGTTATTTTCAGTCAAATATTTTAGAAATTTTTAATTTGTATATAACAACGCTAACAAGTGAACGCAAAAAAATCGTGATAATTGTTTCACCTTCAAAGATAAAAGAGGGATGCTAAACGGTTTGATCAAAGCTAGCCTAATCTTGCATGAATTTTTGAAATTTCGGCTGATTTTCAAAAAAGAGGCAAGTTAATATCAAGACCCAAATGTCACTTCAGGCGCGAACAATAGACCTAAGAACTGCATAAACAAAATTTGTAAACTCAAAACCTGGCTATTTTTACGTCCACTTCCCATGACCAAAGGCGTATTTTGCTGTCTAATTTGTAATTCAAATCAATTTTTATCCAAACTGCATCGATATTTTTTCAGGGATCTTAAATCTTTTGTTTGCACTGTTCTCAAGAACTTTTGTTTTTTTGCTATGTCAGCTGTCAGCTGTCAGCTATGTTTTTTTTCCTATATCAGCTGTCAGCTATCTTTTTTATCTTCTTTACACACATGTCCAAACTTCTATAAGACATTGCGAAACCAAAATGCAGTTGTAAATTTAGATTCATAAAAAAATTCAAAATCTTGTGTTTCTTCTACTCTTACAGTATATTTTTACGAAGTAAAAATATACTGTAAGATATAAAGTATCATTCACTGAAAAATATACGTAGTAAAAATATAGTTTTTTGAAGGTGTTTGTGGTCCTTTTTGTCCACTTGCAACTTCAATGACAGATGACAAGTCTCATATACTTTGTATCGAAAATCAATGTGATCTTTCTTTTCGGATTTAGTTTTTCACTTGTTGTATTGTCAAACCCAATAGTGAAATTATGAAAAAATGGCAACTATGAAACTGCTCAGTGTCAAAAAAGCGGATCATATCACATCAATATCTTATCAAATTCTAGTTTTTCATTCAGTGTCTTATTTTGGCGTATGTTGTTGACCCGCAGGCTTGTGTTTCGAACAGTCTGAGAGATCATTTTACCATTATCCATATATCATTTTTTACTTTCCGAAAAACTTTCCGGAACAACTATTCTCAAAGAATGGTGTGTTTTTATTTGTCACTTTGTTTCTCAATGCGTATTCTGAATTAAATGAATGTTGACTATCGAAGGCCTCTATTCAGTGGAAAATAGTCAATTCATTAGGTCATTTGTTTTTTTTTTTGGATGCTAGTTCAAGGAGTTGTCAAAACGTGTTTCACCAAATTAAATTTTTTTAGTGGGCGTTTTCTATTTTGTAGAATTTGTTCACAATTTTTCCAACTATTTGATGTCACTCTTCGTAAACACTTTAGTCACTTTAGCCTAATTTTGTTAATCTCAGTTCGTCAATTTTCTGTCGTCAAACTGAGTTTCAAAAACAACAAGGCAATTGCCAATCCAGTGGGTCATAAAAAAACTCGTTTAAAGTTTTTAGTTGATAGTTTTTTTTTTATTAAGTGACTATTTCAATATGTATTTTTACAGAATACTTATTAATTTTCGAACTTTGCCTGTTTTTGCAGGTTGTTATGAAGTCAAGTCACATAAATGCATTTGATAGCTCTCGTTGGCTCACTCGTAAATCATTTTCAATTTTGTTCATTTGTTCAATTCTATAGATAATATTCTTGAGAAGTTTGGATCAAATTGTTTTCTCTACAATTTAATAATGTTTTGAGTTGCAACAATTTTGTTGTTGTTGTCTTGTTAATGCGCCTAAATAATGACATTCCTTCTAGGGCTTCTAATGAGCAATCTTGATTACATGAGTGATCACCAATAAAAAAAGTAAATCGAATTATATCTTTCTTCGTAATTTGAAGAACTGTACACTCTTTGTTTTCAAAAATGTAGTTAGTTTTATTTTTCGCCCATTTTAGTAATCGTTTTTCGTTTTCATATTAATTTCAGTTATATCAAATCTTATCATTTTTTGTTGGAGCTTCTAATAAAATTTATTGGCGTTTAAAAGGAAGCAGTCTAAATGCTTTTCAAACGTTTAGTAAAACAATCATTTCTGTTTTTGACAACAAAAATGGTGAAAATAGTTTTTTTACAGATTCTTTTGTTTTTGTTCTTTGTAAATGTTTCTTGACTATTAAAGACTATCGTCCTTTTGATGAGGCTGATAGCGATGTCTTTAATTAGTCAAATTCTTTGATTTTCTTTTCAGGACCTGTCAAGCTATGTATTTTCGTTATCTCGTCTGGTCGATTTTTGTTCAGACCATGTGATAACGCAGATCGCCAAGAAGTCCAATACTGACTTAAACCGCTCGGCAGCTTAATGAGCCGATGAATTGTTTTGACCCAAATGTTTTGATCTCTTCCACTTTTGCCCATTTTAATGAACCAGTAAAATAACCATATTGCTATTAACATCACTGGTATGCATGTCTGTCAATCTATTGGAATTCACTGAGTTTTAAAATACTAGGTACAAAAAAATTTTGAATAATTTGAAAGCTGCCTTCGTCTATTTCATTTGTTACACAATCAAGCCAAAATTAGGATAAGCCGAGTCGGAACATTTTGTGCAAACTTAAATTACCGCGCCTCCTTATTTTCGGTTTTCTCATTCGGCTCTTTTTCCTAAAGTTTTTGCTTAAAACCGCTCATGACGACACCATCTTGAAAGCCATTTTCTTGGACTATTTTTTTGGGTAAGAATGGCGGAAGCTGTTTTCGCGGTCAAGGCACGGACGGGTTTCATCATGATTGATTTTGAACAAGCATTTTTGACTTGGGTTTTAGATATACAAATTTTTGCTGACGGAGTTACAAAAAGTGCATGATTGGAAGCCAATTTTCACACTGCTTGAGAAAAAAAATCATGAACAAAACTTCGTGAAATTCGCAAAGATTTTTTGATCAGTTTTTGAGCACTAAATTTATCTAACCGCGTAAAAACGCGCTTGAAAAGCAGTCATAAAGCAGTAAAAAATATACCTGTGAACAGAATTGTGAATGTTGGTAATGTCGATACCTTTCAGCACGTTTCTTTGTAGTAATGCTTACACGCAGCTTACTGCTAGCAGCATTTGTAATAGCAACATGGAAAATGGTTTTGGCAAATTAGGCGGTTTTCTTAGGCAGGAAATAAACAGTTTTTAACTGCAGTATTTTTAGGCCTGTGTGAAATTGTGTGAAATTTTGACGTTTTACTTGGCTTTAATATACTGCAACCGAGCAATCTCATATTTCGTTCATTCTGCGCACATACCAGCCTTCTTCTCTCAAACGCCAAACGTTAGATAATTTAATGATACATGTTTATTCAATCATAGCATTTTAACGGATTACTTTCAAACCTGCAAATGAAAATTTTGACAAGGGACTGTATAGATCTCAAATTTAAATTAACCCCGTCCGGGTCAATCCAAACATTTGCTAAAAGTGTGAAGTTCTGTACAAATCAATTCCGTGCGTTTCAACAAGGCGTGGTTTCAGATTGACGATACCTAAATTTTGTATCAAATAGACAAGAAGTATGACTATTTCATTAAAAAAATATCATTATGCGCTGATAATTTAGTCCTGGCGGGCTCGCTTAGCACGTGTGGCACCTTCTCTGCGATCAATGACCTGTTTTTTCCGGACTAAATCTTACTAGCAAGTGAGAGGCATGGCCATGGACAGCAGTTCAGAGCTGTGTGCGTATTTTTTTTTCTCGTTAGTTCTATTGATGAGGAACGCTTGTGCCTATATTATGGAAACAATGGTCAAAATTTTGAGGTATAGCGAGGGTTAATACTGAGAATTCAAGCAATTGTCGTTCATGAAACAACTGTGGTCCTGTTTATCGGCCCCCACTTCGATAAATGCAACCATGCTTAAGTCCAAAATTTATTGAAACTCACAAACAGTCATAGTAATTTTGTTAAATCAATTACAAACTGAGTGATGCTGGAAAATTCTTCACAAAAAACGGGTTTTTAGCAGAACGGACTCTATATAAAACGTTAGAATAAGTTCGAACGCTTTTAAAAATTTTAAATTTTTATTATTTTTTGGTTTTCAGTGTTACAATATGGTGTCCCGCTTTTTCACCCATATTTATTTAACCCCCTATCAATTAGCCCCGATTTATTCACCCCTGTATCTTTTAACCCTCTATATTTTAACCCCTCTAACATTTCACCCCGATTTTAATTTTTATAAAATAAAGAATAAAAAATTAGCAATATATTCATTTGGCCATGCCTCGCAGGCCACGGCCATGCCTCAGCGGCCCGTTGGACTTGATATGAAACTATCACAACCGAACGTGGGATTATTTTATCCACTTAATTATGACAAAACATGCCTTTAATGTCGACTGCTAATTGGCGGGATGAAATGACAGAGGGCTGAAATGATAGAGGGTTAAATGATAGAGGGGTGAATAAATCGTGGTTAAATGATAGTGGGTTAAATGAATAGGGGTGAAACGAAGTAGAACCTTACAATATAAATCGAACGTACTTACTTAAACGAGCGTTGCAATGTTATTTAACCACAGCTAGATGACATAGTAGAAACAGTTTAGAGCAAAACTTGTATTTTTTTTTTGTTCGTTTCCATTCCCTTTGGTGGGCGTTAAACTGCGAAATTATTGTTGTTTGGGAATTTGAATAGGCTTTACTCAGCTTATCTCCCTTGTGGAATTTCTAATTTAAATAGTTGAACTTACATGACAATGAAGCTTCGATATTGTGTGCTTAAATAGTTTACAGAATTTGGGAGCTAATATTGAGCATACTGATTATGTAATCAAAAGGAACGAACTTGAGCGATGTAAGTTGGAGCGAATTGATTAATTGTTAGCTAAGTAAACAAAAGAGAGACTAGCTTTGCAAAATGATCAAGTTGTCAAAAATAGTCAGAAGGAAACTCAGAGGTTATTAAACGAAAGGAACAAAGTATGATTACAGCAGAAAAAAAGAATGAAAAACTTGGGAGAAGCAATGATATTTAATTATGATTTCCCCCTAACACCAAAAATGCACCATCCAAAAGCCATTTTGGTATAAAAAAGTGAGTATTTTTTCCCTATAAGTAGCTACAATTTTGGGGTTACCGATTAGTGTTCTCATGAAAGATATAATGGGTAGGTTAACTAGAAGAAAACTGCTTTAAGAAGAAAGAAAAACAAAAGGTATGCTTTGAAGTCTTTGTCGGCCAAATTTATTGAATTTTTCCAAGAAAAAGGATGTTTGTTTGCCCCTAACAATTACCCATAGCAAAGAGAAATAAAAATTAGAGAAAGAGAGATAAAAATGTGTAACTACTTTTCTGAGCAAAAAATAAAGCGTACTGTATGGTAAAAAATTACACTTACCAATTGTTTTTATTTTGCGAATGGTAGCAAAAAAGAATTTTGATAATCAAAAAAGATTATTTCATTGTGTAAATGGGCAAGATTTTCGTTTCGTTTTAGAATAACTAGACGGGTTTGGTATCAGAAAGCAATTAAATAGATCAGAAGGTTGGTTGAAAGGAAATGACTGAAGAATTGAAACTAAAAAAAGGAAATTGAATCTAACTTTGATTGTTTGTTTATATAGTTATAGTTTTGGCTGGAACATCGTTAGTTAATCAAAAAGAATGTCGAGTGGAGTAACATTTTGAAATGAATGTCTGATTAAGAGGCGCATGTAGAACAAATCTCAGTAAATAATTCAAATCATTGTTGGTGTTCTGATTTTCAAATTGTCATACAGTTGAGTAAATCAGGTAAAATTTGGGAAATTTACAGAACCTAATTGAAACCAGTGCTAGGTAAAAGAAACATTGATATAGATGCAGTAACTATACAGTGGAAGGAATCAGTATTGTCAAGAAAAAGCAGCAAATAAAGTAATGGAGGTTCAAATGGACAAAATGTTTCAAAAGAGAATTTTTAGTGGAAATAAAGAGGTATGAAGTGAGTTCCATGTTAGAGATAGGACTAATTATTGCTGCAAAATATTCTTGAGAATAGATTGATAAGTCCAGAAGAGAACAAGAGCTGTTTGAAGGCAATTCTGATAGAGAGAAACTCAAAAGCTAGAAAATCAAGCGTCCATAATATCACCACTCCCCCTAAAGTCCTGAAAATCCTACTTCCTCAAGCCTTATAGACCTCAAATTTTAACTGGTGACTCTTTGGACAATTGCATACACAATGAGGAGAACAAGAGTTTATTTCTGGTACCTTGAACCGTTCATTTTGGCTTTAAAACAAACAAAAATTAGAGGCGATAACTGATCTTCTTGTGCTTCTATGAAAGAAACAACTCTCTTACCAGAATCAAATAATCTACCAAAAACCACATTAAAACGTGAAGAATGGTAATTAGTTATTGTTCAGTGTCATAGTATTTACCGAGTGAATATTCTACAAGGATAAAGGCAGAAAGATCTTAGTTTTCCCTGATTTTTTCGTCTTTGTGATTATAAGATATAGTTAAAAGTTGGTGAAAACAAACAATGCTACATTGCTAGATCCACAGGGGGAGAAAACGTAATCATGTGCTAATTCAGAGAAGCATCAGCAACATGGAAAAGTATAAAAACAGAATGTGTGCACTTGTATAGGAACTGTTGAATATTGAAACACAAGCTTCGCGAAATTCCGGTCATATTGAGCAATTTTTACCTAAGATAAATTGCACTTTGTGATTGAACTTCTACGCCCATGATTGCACTTATACATTAGGTCAAAATTTTCTAAAAGGAACGACACGTTACCTTTCATTGATTAAAAAATTGATAAGGTTGAGCACCCTTAAGCACAAGAAAAACTATCGGACGAGAGAGAACGAGTGTGATAGAGAGACTTAAGAGGCTGAAGGACAGCGGTTCGTCAGTCAACTTTGAGAGATAGCTCGTGGAGCAGTTGGTTCTCAGAGTGAAAAAATTGTAGTTGTTTACTGAGTTTTTTGCGAAAGACCAAAGTTTCGCAGTTGCAGTGAGTGAAACTGCAAAGTTATTCAAAGTTGTTGATTGCAAAGATCACAGTTTTCTGGCCAGTAATATACCTACTGGGAGGCAGAACTTATTCTATTTAGTTGGATTAGGAAGTATGGCGAGGGATTTGTGGATACTTGTGGAGATATTGATTGAATTGGTTTGATTTAGCGCGGACCATTCATTATTTTTGATAGAAAAATTCCGTTTGATTGATGAATTTTCCCAATTATCTGTTTCTGTCTATAACCTTAATTGTTGCTGGTATTACATATTTTGACTATTCATTCAAGTATCCAGATGAAAGTTTTCAAGCAGCCGAGAGAGTAACATTTTTTGGAGACAACACAGTACACGCCCTACAATAAGAGGAACTACCAAATAAGTTTTTCGGAATTTTGATAATTTTTTTGGCTCTAGTCAGTCCCCCAACTAGAAGCCTTCTAACAAAAAAAAATACAAAATTCTATGTCTATTTCAACCGAACATTATCGGCTTTAAGGCGGTTCCTCGTTGATCAAATCTGGTCACTTATAAATTACTGGTAAATGATAATTTTTGCCATGTTTTGAGAAATACTCTGATTTTGACTCTAATCCGAAGTTTCAGTAAAATTCAACCAAATTTGTTGAACTTCTCCCTTCTTCATCGAAAAATAACACCAATGACTTGAAAAGTGTAGTTGAAATAATCAGCTATTTATTTTGAAACCATCGAAAAATATGAGCGAGATGATTGCAAAAATAAATATGATTCCATGCGTCAAAAACAATGATGAATGGATTCATCCAGCAAGTTTCAATTAAACTCAATTTAATATTTCCATCTGAAGTTGAAAGTTTGAATTTATGAAATTGAATCAAAATTTTTATACAGAAAATATTTGAAATGTTAATTTTGTGTATTGTATATGGTGAAAGGAAAAACTTTGTTTTATTTTTGCAACAGAAAGAGAGAGAAGGAGAGAGAAAAACCTGAATTATTTGTGAATTCCAAGCAAAATTCGTTCAAATTGTTGCTCTGAATTAATAGAAAAGAGAAATACTAATTCGTCCTTTAGCAAAAAAAAATTCCTGAGAGAAAAATATAGCATTTAAAGTTGTCAAGTTCTATATAAAGCGGAAATCCCATAATAAAAACGATGGCGGTCAGTCTTTTGTTTCCGCGCTATAAATTAGCACTCCATTACCTCTGGGGAAGAAATTCTGCATCATGGATATTTGGCGGGGAAAAGGTTTTAGGAGAAAGACCAGTGATTTGTGATAGTTTGTCAGAAAATTGTCCGATTTCTTATGTCTTATGTAGCGCTACGTAAGCTAATGTTTTTTTAACTTTGTGGAATAATTTGTTGAATAAAAATGTTGTTGAATACGCAGCTCGTTACCTAAAAACCTTCGTGACGATCTTGAAGCAGAGGTTGATTCACTAAAAGAGAGAAGAAACCCGGTTTTTGAACCTCACTTCATCTGTTTACTGATTTTTCTGGTCGCACGATTTTTTCTGGTTACCATTCAAATTTCGGCTACTTCTGTTAAGATGAGAGTACAGAGCTTATTCACCTTTTTTATTGTCTTGATATCTATTGCCATACCTAGTACAACTTTTTGCATAAGTTTTGATTTGAAAAAATGGTTTGAAAATTCTAAAAAATTTTTCAACTGTGATATTATATCAGCCATATTTTTGCGTTGGAAAGACGTGAGCTTCAATAGTTTCAGTTGTTGGGAAAAATAGTTGAGGGACAAAAAAGGTAACACCCTTTTTGATTGCACAATGGGGTACGATTAATTATTCACGTGGATACATCGGATTCAAGCATGCGATTCTTGTAAGTTGTCTAATTTGAATAACCTGGGATAGTATCTCTTCGCAACTCATTTTTAATTGTAAAGCACCCAAAATTTAATTCAAAAATTCTGCTGTTTTCAAAAAATCCTGCTCTAAATTAAAACCAGATTTGTTTGGTAATGTCTCCGGGCAAGTTACAAATCTGCTCTAACCCGTTTTAGATTGATTAATTAACAAAGTTTTCACTGTTTAAGAGATTAAGAAATTTTGTTGTCTTACTTTTTTTGCTTTTTTGTTGTTGTTGTTGAACCTAGAACGTTAATTTGTGTTCAGTAAAGGCTACAACTTCTGCCAATCTTTTAAATTTGGAATTTACGAAAAAAAATATTTGTTTTAGTTTGTTTTTGTACAGATTAGCTGGTTTTTTATTCCATTGAAGTTTTTGTTGCTTGAATGCTTATGCAATCTTTTGGTCTTCAGTTGAGAAAAGAAAAAAACAATTAAAGCTCACATAAAATACTGAGAATGTCAGTTTAGCGCCAATATTTTTATCCGGAAGTGTATTTTTTAGAGGAGGATATTGTTTTCTTCCTTGTATTTCTAAGGCTATCATATGAAACCAGTAATGAGCTTAAAGGGTAGACTGAGGGGTATGTAGTAAGCAAATAAATCTTAGATTTCTGGACCCATGACTTATCAGCCTACATTTTTGGCTGTTGTTTTCCCGATTCTAATTGGAACAAGCGAGCAGAGCAATTTCATCTAAAAGCTAAAAAATGAAGTTGGTTTGGGGTTATCGAGGATCCACTGATTACTAGATAGTGTGTATGGTTGTGAACAAATTTTTTGGTTTGTGAGATTGTGTAATTGTTTTGTGAGATTTGTGGTCTATCTTTTTTGCGGAGAGCTATTCCCTGATTGGTTGATTCTCTCCGTTTGCACTTTTTAGAAGAATCCTCAAATTGGTGTTTTAAACTAGACGACAAAGATAGATTTCAAAAACGCAGGTGGAAAGTTCTAAAACGACATTTTTTAGTTGAAGTTTTTCTCCCCTGTGATTTTGTGGCCATTTCTGGAGGGGTTTTGTCTGTACTGAATTATTTAAAAGAATATGCTAAATTCTAAAAGTTCCAAGGGAAATCGAGGGCTGTCATATAGACAGTAAAACAGAAAAAGGTAAATAATAGCAAATATGAAAAAGATAAACACGATAAATGAATCGAATGAGGACTACAGATAAATGACAAAATTTTATAAAAACTTACAGTTAAATGACAAAGTTTCATAACAACTTTTCACACAGTGTAAGATCAGTAACAACATTTAGCAGAAAACCTAAAAAAAGAGATGAATACCTGCCTGACTTTGTAGCCCGGCAAAAACGCATGAAAACGACACTCCATCAGCATTCTGCTTTTACCAATCCCCAGAACGTTCAAGGCAACATGAAAAAAGATTTGTCTTGTTTTTGCTTCAGAATTTTTTAGTGCAAGTGTTCAACCTGACATTAATAGTTTCATAACATGGTATACCTCTGTTTGAACACTCTCTTTTGTCAGGTTGAACACTCTCTTTTGAAATTAGTTCTCTAGAACTAATTTCATAAGAGAGCATCTAGTGTTTCTGGATGTTATAAGTCTGTACACAAAGGTCCTCAAGAAAGAGGCTGTCCAAATTGCTCGAGAAAAACCTGTATTCCAATATAGCAGGAGATTGCGTAATCATTATTGGAGACCCCTATAAAATTATCCCTGACGAATCTTCACTTCAAACGTGACACCTCTTAGTAAACTCAAGTGGACATCCTGGCCTTGGATGCGTCGTTACCTGTAATGCTCTCATTTCTACGAATGATTCGTTTTGCATTACCATTATTAAACTCAAAACGCGTCAATATGATGCTTCGCCTGTCAGTACTCAAAAGCATCTCAAGTAGGCAAATACGCTGCACCAAAACATACAATTACTTTAGGGAGAACCGACGATGATCGAAAATTGCGTATTCTATTTCTGAAAAATGATTCTGTTATTAAAACTAGTAGCGTCATTTTTTTTTAATTTTTCCGATTTTTTTTACAATTTTTTGGCCTTTTGGCGAGCCAAACGCCAAAAAATACACATATCGAGAAAAAATTTTTTGTTGACCTCATCTCACCTGGTGGGCCTCATCATCGAAAAAAAAATTTGAAAAATTTTGGAAAAAGTTTAAAATTTTGGAAGTATTAAAATTGTGTGAAATGCATTTTGCACCGGTTTTCAGATTCAAAAGATAAATTTTTGTGGAGCTCGCCTTACCTGATGAACTTCGTCATCGAACAAAAAACTTGACCCTTTTGTGGGAAAACTGAAGGATTTAGGAGTAGTCTCAACGCTCTTCTTATTGTTTCCTCAGTATATAAAATTATAAAACATATCACAAAACTTAGTCTTTAATCACGGCTCACTATTTAGTTGAAAAAACGTGTGTTTGTTGCATTCCTCATGTCTGTTGCCTAATTTAATTGTATACTATGACTAACTACTATAATCACTGCCGAAAGTAAGTTTACACGAGTAATTGTCGTTCTCGATTGTGATTCGACGACCGATCGTCCGACAGTGTCGATTTTTTTCTGAATAAGTTTACATGTTCAACTATCTGTATTGGGTGGTGTCGTTGTTATAGTTTAACACAGTACTTGCATAGCAAAAGAGCAAACACATAAAAAATTGTATGAGTGTCAGTTGGAGTTCAATTTGTAAGCAAATGATGTCAGTGGTTAACGATTGTTAGTTCTTCGATTTTTCACACAATATTACCTACACAGAAAAACGTCATGTCATTGCTTGTGTGAAAACTTTAGACTCTACTCGAACATATATAAAGGTAAAACCTTTCAAAAAAGATAACCTCCGTGATACAATCCAAATGAATAAAAATAATTGCAATAATGAAAACAGTGATTCCGAGTTAAACCAGAAAATTACACTACCTTTAGCTTGAACAATTTACTCAAAGCTACCTTAAACTCTGTGAAAAAATAAAAAGTGGACAATCAGAGCAATCTATGAAAAAAAGAAAGAATGAGACAACGGGAAGAAACCGACGTTATCACGTTGCTTTCTTGTTGGATACAAATAGAAATAAAGCAACTCAGGTTGTTGATCGAACAAAAAAGAAAGCGAAGAAAAATTCTGAGAGCGACACACAGTTTTAATAATGGTTTACTCTATGTTTGAACGAACACCTGAGTTCTTTCGACAGTTTCAAAAAAAAATTCACTATTTTATCTGCAGCCCTGAGCCATTATTTGGTAATGAAGAAATCAACAACAGTTTTGCTTACAGTTTGAATAAGAACAACAAATTTTTTAGAATATAAGAACAACATTGTCATATTATTGCATTTTTTGATCAAGTAACAGAGACTTTCAAAAAAAAATTCTTCAAAGCCCTATTCTTTTCCTTGCCTATACACATGCTGTTTTTAGTGAATTCGGATATCTGAATGTTGATAATGATAGTGTAGAAATTAACTTTTTATTTGAATAATGAAATTAATTCAATTTTTTCAACAAAAAACCATACCATCTAGCTTCAAAGGAAAATATATAATTTATTTATAAAAACAATTGATGCTAAAAATTTTTTTTTCATATATTGTTCTGTTTTACATCATATGTTTAGCAAATTGTAGAAAATCATCAACATTCATGTAGTATATATATCGATAGCTATAGTTAATAACAACATGGGCAATATAAATACAGACGAGTCTTCATAGTTTTGAGTTTGGGTTCTGAATTGGCCGTAATCTGAGGAATTGAACAAATTCTTTTTCGAAGCAGAACATCAGCAGTCGAGTGTATACAAAATGGTTACAATCCAGTTCATGCCCCAGTGGATCTTTAGAATATTGTGTCTGTTATCATATGTTGTCAAAAGGTCAGACAACCGATACTTCAACACATTTTGCGATCATTGCTGTAGCGACGCAACTGTTCATTGAGGAATTGCAAGTTCAGATGTCAGAATAAGCTGATCACCAAAGACCGTTAGCCGAATAATTAAACGCAATTGCCCAGTTATTTGTAATGGGTTAATGCGCATAAAAAGTATCCGACCCAACTTAATCAATCGTTCCTCGCAATGTGACAATTGGAAAAAATCTGTCATAATTTGCCGAATTTCTTTTTTAAATCTCAGGGATATTAGACTCACTCATAATTTGGCTTTGTTAAAAGTACGGCCGAAGAAATTCAAAATCGCGAAGGCCTATATTGAGCTCGCTTGTAAATCTTCTTCAACAAAAATTTGTGTTAAAAGCAGGTGACAGGCAGACACTGCTGCTAAAACCTGAAAATCGACTACAGCGGAAAATATTGTCATCACGGACAAACAATTGTCAAAACTTCTTGGACCTTAAGCTTACCATCAAGTCAATTTCAAGCAAGTGATTCAACCAAAATCAGACGTGAACCTGTTTTGTCATCAATTGGCCAATGCGGCTAAATCAACCTAAGAAATAAATTAACTCGCACATTAAAAAAGTATATATAATATGATATAAAGCTTGTTGCAATGCGTTTTCTAATTTAAATTAAAGCTGGCATGAAGAGGCGAATTGCCCTTTTCAGAACAGTTTTGTGAAATAGACATATTGATTTTCTGTTTTTTAAAAGAGTCATTTTCTCATTTTTATAGAAGCGCACTGTCATAAACAAATATCTAATCCAGATTTGATATGAATTACATTTTTCTAGTTGCTGAAAGTTCAATTTTTAGAGATGGTTTGTGACTGGTTTATTAGATTGACTGACCGAGATAATTGAAGAAGAAGTTGCATGAAAGAGTTGGAAGTGATAGAACAATGCAATTAAGTTATAGGCTTTTTTGAAATTGAAGGAGTTTAATTGAGTCTCGCTCTGAACCTGCATCCAAAATAGATCTAAAAAAAGAACTGCTGCAGTTAGAGGACTATGTTTAAAATATATAGGAAAAGGGAAAATACAAAGTTTTCGAAATAAAAAGAAAAATCTCATTCTTAGCTTATAGGAATTCGGAGCTTTTAGGCTTAAGTGACATTGAAGTACTAATACAAATACAAAATTTTGACTTTTGAAATTCAAAAAATATTCTGGTACATGTTAATTCTAAATTTTGTCAACCCCAACAAGTAAAAGACAAAAACCGATAGGAATGAAAAGCAAAACTTCCTTTTCAGGAATAGAAAGCATTATAACCGGGATTTTCATGAAATCCGGAATAAAAAATGAATTGATTTTACTGTAATAAGTGTAAATAAAATGTTGTAAATGTGATTTTAACAACTGTAAATAACTTCAAAATTTAGATGTTATTTTAACTCATTTCTTAGAATTATAGTCAAAGACAAGTTTATATACTTTGTAAATGATTTCATTTAATTTTTAAAACTGACGATGAACACAATGTTCGAAAACGTTGGATTTATGTTTTAAATGACAATTACTGCTGCATCTTTTAAGGTTTTGAAGCTTTCAAAAAGAAATACAAAAAGAAAGATAAACAAATGTATAAAAGTTTCCTTTTGACACTGTTGCAGAGGATTTTCGGCAAATTTTTGTTGTTGAGGAATAATGTCAGTTTTTTCTGCTGTTGTCGCAATCGCAACAGTTGTCATGTGTAAATATTGTCATCAGAAAATCAATAAAATATAACATTAGTCTGGTATTTCGGTCTTTAGTTGAAATAATTTCCAATCTTTTCAGTTCGCGTTCTCTTCACCTTGAAAATTTTATTTGATCGTCCTTCTCGTTTTAGCTGTTCTAATAGGATGTTTTTGTTGTTACTGCTGATAGTTTTTGCTATCAAAATTATACCATTGAACAGAACAATCATAGGGAAAGGTAGAATGTGCAGTAGTCTAAGTTGATAATATACCTATTGTTGTCACCGATCGCCCATTTCACAGTTTAAAAACGTTCTAAGAGCTGCATCTCAGTTTGTCAAATCTTTCCTCCTCAGACTTTCGTTGGAATACTTGCGGCAAAGCGTTTTCTAATTTAAATTAAAGCTTGCATGAAGAGGCGAATTGCCCTTTTGAGAACAGTTTTTTGAAATAGACATATTGATTTTCTGTTTTTTAAAAGAGCCATTTTCTCATTTTTATAGAAGCGCACTGTCTTAAACAAATATCTAATCCAGATTTGATATGAATTACTTTTTTCTAGTTGCTGAAAGTTCAATTTTTAGAGATGGTTTGTGACTGGTTTATTAGATTGACTGACCGAGATAATTGAAGAAGAAGTTGCATGAAAGAGTTGGAAGTGATAGAACAATGCAATTAAGTTATAGGCTTTTTTGAAATTGAAGGAGTTTAATTGAGTCTTGCTCTGAACCTGCATCTAAAATAGATCGAAAAGACAAAATTGTTACAGTTAGAAGACTATGTTTAAAAAATATAGGAAATGGGAAAATACAAAGTTTTCGAAAATACAAAGTTTTTAAAAAAAAATCTCATCCTTAGCTTATAGGAATTTGGAGCTTTTAAGCTTAACTGACATTGAAGTACTAGTTCAAAAACAAAATTTTGACTTTTGAAATTCAAAAAAAAATCTGATACATGTTAATTCCAAATTTTGTCAACCTCAACAAGTAAAACACAACAACGGATAGGAATGAAAAGCAAAAATCCGTTTTCAGGAATAGAAAGCATTATACCCGGGATTTTCATAAAATCCGGAATAAAAAGTGAATTGATTTTAGTGTAATAAGTGTAAATAAAATGATGTAAATGTGATTTTAACTGTGATTATTTTCAAAAAATCGGTGCTATTTTAACTCATTTCTTAGAATTAAAGTCAAAGACAAGTTTATATACTTTGTAAATGATTTCATTTTTTTTTAAAACTGACAATGAATGCAATATTCGAAAACGTTTGATTTAAGTTTAATTGACAATTACTTCTGTGCAATTTCTAAGGTTTTGAAGCTTTCGAATAGAAATATAAAAAGAAAGACGAACGAATGTATAAAATTTTCCTTTTGACACTGTTGCAGAGAATTTTTGGCAAATTTTTGTTGTTGAGGAATAATGTCAGTTTTTTCTGCGGTTGTCGCAATCGCAAGAGTTGTCATGTGCAAATTTTGTCTTCAGAAAATCCACAAAATATAACATTAGTCTGGTTTTTCGGTCTTTATTTGAAATAATTTCCAATCGTTTCAGTTCGCGTTCTCTTCACCTTGAAAATTTTATTTGATCGTCCTTCTCGTTTTAGTTGTTCTAATAGGATATTTTTGTTGTTACTGCTGATAGTTTTCGCTATCAAAATTATACCATTGAACAGAACAATCATAAGCAGGTGACAGGCAGACACTGCTGCTAAAACCTGAAAATCGACTACAGCGGAAAATATTGTCATCACGGACAAACAATTGTCAAAACTTCTTGGACCTTAAGCTTACCATCAAGTCAATTTCAAGCAAGTGATTCAACCAAAATCAGACGTGAACCTGTTTTATCATCAATTGGCCAATGCGGCTAAATCAACCTAAGAAATAAATTAACTCGCACATTAAAAAAGTATATATAATATGATATAAAGCTTGCTGCAATGCGTTTTCTAATTTAAATTAAAGCTGGCATGAAGAGGCGAATTGCCTTTTTGAGAACAGTTTTTTGAAATAGACATATTGATTTTCTGTTTTTTAAAAGAGTCATTTTCTCATTTTTGTCATAAAATCATAAAATCCGGAATAAAAAGTGAATTGATTTTAGTGTAATAAGTGTAAATAAAATGATGTAAATGTGATTTTAACTGTGATTAATTTCAAAAATTCGATGTTATTTTAAATCATTTCTTAGAATTATGGTCAAAGACAAGTTTATATCAGCTGTCATTGGTATCAAAAATCAGCTGATATCGGCATCATATCATCCTAAATTTCCGTAACTGTGCACCGTTACAACATAAGAGAAATGTGATTCAAGGGACTGTGCATAGGATTTTTAATGCGACCAATTGTAGCAGCCGCCCGTACGCAATATGTATTATCTTTTGTAATTGAGCGTGGTACTTGTTTAAAATACAAGGATTGAAGTTTAATTAATAAGTAGATGAAAGCAGAAGAGAATGGTTTCAGATAAATGAAGATCTAATTAGGTGATTAACTCTGAAGTTAGGTTTATTGTTCAATGAATGAATTTTATCCTCAGTTTTGTCCGTACCCAATATCGGTTCTATCACCGTGGTAAATTAACCAAATAAATACTGATATGTCACAATTGTTAGTATTGCTCGAAGCCCGAGCTTTGTCTATTTCCATCTGTTGACACCTATCAAGATTTTGTCAGTCGTTAATCAAGTAATAAATTAAAATTTAAACTAAATGTTTGACCTTGAAACCCCAGGTTTTTAGTACATCTTTTTTTACACACGTGTGACACTCAAACTGCCCCCCTCTCAATAAGAATAGAGTGTGCCACTCACACACATAAAATCAAACAAATTTTACAGCTCTTGATGCATGAACGTTTTAAAATACAAAAAGTTTGTACTTTTCATATAAAAAGTTTAGGTATCAGTTTTCGTCAATCATGACTTTCTCTGCCTCGTCCAGCCCGAAATTGTTGTACGCTTCTTGCGCCCCATCGTTCATCAGTATTTGGTATGCTCGATTAATGGTCTCAAAAAACTTCTCATCTCCACCAGCATCAGGGTGCGTCAACAAGCTCATTTTGTGGTAGTGTTTTTTGATCTGATCTTTTGAAGCAGATCTTTTTTCCAACAAAATCTCGTACAATGTCGCAGGTCGATTCAATACATTTTTATTCCGAATCTCGAAAAAACACTTTTCTGTGGCCTTCGTTTTGGCTTTCTCGTTCTTTATAGTTATAGTTTTCCAACTGCTGAAGCTCTGACCTCAATTGGTCATTCTCTTTCGCCATTTTCTCCATGGCTTCGCTCTTTTTTTCAGTATTGACTTTTAGATCGGCCAACTCCTGCTTAAGTAAGTCGATTGACTGCTCTTGTTTGGCATTTCTAGCTGCCG
This sequence comes from Convolutriloba macropyga, assembly GCF_964194025.1. Classification (NCBI taxonomy): domain Eukaryota; kingdom Metazoa; phylum Xenacoelomorpha; order Acoela; family Convolutidae; genus Convolutriloba; species Convolutriloba macropyga. The sequence goes on along the minus strand of NC_134469.1, from coordinate 76,378,180 downwards.
CCGCCTTTAGGTTATCACTTAGCGCCTCACACTCGGCGCTCAGTTTTCCCAATGCTTCTTTTGTTGCCTCTTTAGCATTATCGCAATGTTTGTCTAGTTTTTCTTGAAGCTCGACAAGATCCTTTTGGAGTAAAGAGTTTGTATTCTTCAATTTCTCTAACTGAGCGCACTGCTTTTGCAGTTCCACCTTAGTCTGCAGAGCTCGGGACCGAATATTGGCGGGTGCCAGAAGTTCTAGGGTAGACACCTTCCGGGTCCGTGACAGACAAGATTCAACTCGGTACACTCACGGAGAAATCTCCGAAATAACTTTCCACAACTCTGGCATATAGTACACATATTCACCAATTTGTGGGGTCTCACTGCCTGCTATGTTTAATAGAAACCATTTTTGCTTCTAAAGTTTTTCAATATTTTCAGTCTTGATCTCAAGACGTTTCCCTTATTTTTATTGGTCTTGACCTCAAAAAAACTCTTTTTTCAATTTTTTCTTTTTTTTTGGTCTTGAACTCAAGACAACTCAATTTAAATTTTTTTTTGGTCTTGAACTCAAGACAACTCAATTTAAATTTTTTTTTGGTCTTGAACTCAAGACAAGTCATTTTCATTCATTCCTGAACTCAAGACAAATCATTTTCATTTTTTTGGTCTTGAACTCAAGACAACTCATTTTCATTTTTTTGGTCTTGAACTCAAGACAACTCATTTTCGTTTTTTTTACACAACCGACTCTTTCAAGGACTCTTTCTCTTCAATCACTTTCTTTTTTTATCGGCGCTCATTAATTAAGTTGAGTAGTTGATTATACATACGTGTTCCCGTTACAAGGTCGAGATTCCGCAACAGTTGTTGCCAGGAGGCTCCATTAATGACTAATCCTAAGTAGATGTACAATTTAGGAAAATTTTTACAACTTGGAATATGATGTAGACTGTTAAGACTGACACAGCAATGACCTTAGCTTTTAGCAAAACGTATAAGCTTTCAGTTTTTAAGTTACGAAAAATTGTTATTTCATTTTCTAGAAAAAATTGTTTTTGGAACTGAGCGTTCCAATGAATAAAATTTTCATGACTGTATTTTCCATCCAAATCTCGGAATGCTTCCCAACTGATAATTCCTCTACTATTATGGCGAATTGTTCAAGCAATTTGACTCTGCTTTACGTCTGATATGGAAAAAGAGCTGCGATGCAGATTTTCATCACTTACATTTAAATTATTATTCATCGACCACTGATATATCTCACGATTGAATTTCTTCAGCGTTTCTCCATATTGTTGAAAACTGCCGTCTTCTAATTTTACAACATTTGGGTACAGCGGGTTGCATGCAGCGATTGTATAATTATGATAAAAAATTTTTGTAATAGGGTCCATATATCTAATAGAAGAAAAATTCTGACCCTCTACTAAGACAGGAACTTCTTCTGTGCAAAATAGAAGTTTAGTTATTGTTGCTACCATCTTTGCACATTTATGAACTTAAAACAAAGATCCTGCTCTTTCGACGTGAGTTCCTTTCTCGAAGAGCGTTACCGATTGACTAACAATGTTATTTGATATTTCAATCATAGTTTGATTTTTTAGTCGTTGAATCTCGCATTGGAGCGTTCTAATTTCCATAAAAGAATGCAAGGTGTCAACAAAGAAATTCAAGGTGTCAACAACGCTTGAAAGAAACATTTCCATGGTTTTTTTAAGATTACCAGTTTTCAGTTCTGAACTTTCCTCGGAGTAAAAAACAACTGGAACTCCGGTTGTTTTCACCTGCTGTCCACCCAAACTAATTGTTTTTTCCTCTAAGATTTCTAATGCAAAATCTTCATATTTGTTTTTGTGTAAAATTTTTCCGCTGATAAAAGTGGTCTTGTTGTTACCAAAAATTTTTACAGGGTCCTACTTATTAAAATGTTTGATCGTTTGACCTGTTTGCTCACCTTGATTTTCAAAAAAATAGTTTACTAAATCGTCTTCAAAATATGTGGTTTTGATAAAAACAGCTTTCGAGAAACCTAGGGGATCCTTAAAGCTTAAGAGGTTTCTTTGTATCAGCTTTCCCCAAATTGTTCCGATGTAAAGTTTTGCATTGATCATCACATTTCAAATAAGTTTTACTCCTGTAGGTGAAACCCACTCTACAGGCTCAGCATACATATCACCTTCACGATTATTTTTTTTCATGAAGCTCTGGCTATGCTCCTCGGCATAAGTAGTTTCACTTGCTCGTTGTAAAATCTTTTCCGTTACTGAATTGTTGACTTTAAAAGTTTTATCTCCAAAACCTGGTAAAGCAAAGTTTTTGTTTTACCAAATGCTCCTACAGGTTCCCTCGTTTAATGGATATATGGATTTTAGGAGTCTTGAGTATTTGGTAATAAAGACAACATCGTCATATACATTGCTCTTTTTAAGTGCAGACACAGTATATGCCGCTTCATACATGCAAAATCTTAATTTTATCTCGGGCTGAACCTCAGCATATATCAAACTACCTTCTTCTATTGTTTTCGATACCCGAATTTTGTTATCACAGTTTGTACTGTGATCCAGAGAATATATTTTTGTTGATACGATATTGTCAAAATCATAGCTGTATAATTTAATACAAAGTGAGGGAGAAGCAAAAATGGCTAGCAATGCCAGATACAAACATAGTAATATTCCATCACACGATGCTCCAGACGAACTCGTCTTTCTTTTCGATTCCATTATTTCTTTCTGGATTTTCCTGAAACAAAAACATCATCAGTTTCCTGGCTGCTAACGTACTCCTCATCTTGCTCAGTAAAGTAATTTTTTAATCTCTCAGGCACCGATTTTAATCGACTGCTAGAGCTTGTAGCCATTTTTGGTGCATTGGGATTACTTCTAATCTTTTCTTCAGTACTTTTGTTTTACTACTAGATTCCTGTTGCTTTTTTTCTGGTTTTGCAATTTTTGTTTCTGCTGGTTTTTTTTAGTGTACTCTGTAGCTTTTGATGAAATTGCACCTCCTCCCTCGGGAACATTTTGTGCCTTCTCTTGCCCTTTAGAGGTTTCTTGCTCTGATTCTTTAGCTTCATTCTCAGACGCTTCATTTGTAACATTTAGTGAATCGTTAGCATCCTCAGCTTCGGATTGATTTTCTGTGTTTAGATTGCTTTCACTGTCTGTTGATGATTCTATTTCAATTATATCGCCATCGTCTGAGCTGTTCAAATTGCTATTCTTCTGCTCCTTAATGGTTGTTTTTCGTTTCGCCTGAGGCTCAGGCGTGAATGGTTTTTCTCGTGTTTTATATTTCTTCAGTCGGTCATAATAGACCTTGATAGGTTTCCTCGCCTTTTTTATCTTCTACCTTGAAATTCAAATCGTTTATAATTTCAACATTTATGTATGGTCCTCTAGAGAAAGAAGTAAACTTTCTTGTTTCTCCTTTTTTTAACCATTGGGTTGAAAACTAACACTTCTTCGCCAACATTATAGCTCGGCCCATACTTACTGCGATCATAATACGACTTCTGGCGTTCTTGTTCGACATCCATATACTCTCGCATCAACTGGTGCGTTTCCTGTAGTTTCTGTTTCATCGTGAAAACATAGTCACTTGGTGTTGCATATATTGTGGTCTGTGGTGTGGTATAGATGCAGTCTATAGGTAGCGACATTGGGTAACGCTACGTCTTCGTACCACTTACTGAATTGATCACCGATAAGCAAAATGTACTTGTTTCCCTGAGACACGGGAGGTGGACCCATGATATCAAGAGATACTTGCCAAAATGGATGACTAGGTTTCCATTTTGTGAGTGAATGCCAATGTTTCTTCCTAGTGCGTTTCCTTTTCAGGCAAACGTCACAGCTTTCTATCCAGTTTCTTACGTCCCTTCTCATGCACGGTCAACAAAACCTTTCGCAAGCTCTTTTGTACGTTTTCTCTATACCAAAGTGTCCTGCGCTAGGCGAATCATGCAACAGCTCAAGAACGTTGGACACTCTACCTCAGGGTACCAGCATTTGGTAAACAGTTTCAAAGTTAGGTTCTGTTTGGTATTTCGATACAAAATCCCTTCTATGAGAAAAAATTCTTATGCTGAACACAGTATTTCCATAACTCCTTTGAAGCTCCGTTTCTCATTTGCCGTGGTTCGGGTCTTTTTTGTTTATGACCCATGAATATACTTCTTTGAGTATATTGCCACTTTGCTGCGAATCTCGCAGTTTTACTCTCTGTAGTTTGTGAAACTGCCAACCTCGACTACTATAGTCGTTATCGTCTTGCTCTACGTCTAGCGCAATAGCGTTAACGAAAGCTGTTTGTTCCTCATCTTCTGTGTTTATGCGCGAAAGACACTCAGCGTGTGGGATTTTCTTTCCTGCTCTATGTTTGATGTCAAAATTAAATTGCCCAAGTTTCTCTATCCATCTTGCGACCATACCGTCTGATTATTTAAAACTATAGATCCACACGAGATCCCTGCTGTCCGTTATAATTAAAAAATGCTGACCAAGTAAATGGTTTTTTAAATAATGGGTAAAATGAACTATTGCGAATAATTCCCGCTTAGTTGCTGAGTAGTTTCGTTGACTTTTAATCAAAGTTTTGCTAGCATATGCAATAACTCTTTCCTCAACTCCTTTTGTTTGTGTAAGAATTGCTCCGATGCCTGTCAAGGAAGCATCGGTAGTTAATGTATATTGATCCCAATCGTTCGGATATCCTAAAACTGGGGCTTCTAAAAGCTTTTTCTTCAACTCTGCTACCGCACTTGTGCACTCTGTACTCCATTCAAATTTATTTGATTTATTTAGTAACCTGTAAAGAGGTTCTGCTGTTTTTCCGAAACCCGGAATGAATTTTCGATAATAGCCCACAAGGCCCAGAAAAGCCCTGACGTCTTTTAGGGATGATGGTTCTTTCATTTTTTCTACCGCTCTTTGTTTCTCTGGGTCGACCTTGACACCACTCTCAGATATAATACGTCCTAAAAAGCTGACGCGCTTTTGGAAGAAATTGCATTTTGAACCTTTAATCTTTAATCCATTCTCCGATAAACGTTGGAAAACCAGCTCTAACCGTTTAAGATGTTCTTTGAAATTTCTTCCGAAAACAATAACGTCGTCTAGGTAAACTAAAGCTACTTCGTACGAGAGACCAGCAAAAATTAATTCCATTAGATTTTGAAAAGCTCCTGGTGCAGAAGCTAGTCCACTAGGGAGCCTTTTCCAATTATACAGGCCAAAAGGTGTAATAAAACCGATAAAATAACCTCATTAATTGGTGTCCTTAACTCGTGTCGATTAATTAATTCGTGTCGATAACCTCATTAATTCGTGGTAAAGGCCAGCATGTTTTCTCTATTTGTTTGTCTATACCACGGTAGTCTACAACTAAGCGGAAGGTTCCGTCTTTTTTTGGTACCAGTAATGATGGTGCTTCCCAATCAGAGTGTGTTGGTTCGACTAAGTCATCTTGTTCCAAGTCTTCAACGATTTTCTTCATGGCTTTTCTTTTCTCAAAGCTCATGCTGCCGTATGTACGTCTGAATGGCACAGCATCCTTTTTTAATTTTATTTTATGATAAATTCGGTCGCAAAATCCCATATCATTTGAGTTTCTCGAAAATATCACTTCATATTTTGTGCAAAGTGACCTCACTTTTGTCATTTCCTCACAAGACAAGCTCATTGAAATCAAATTCATCCCTATGCTTTTTCTTATTGTCAGGGTTATTTTGTTGTACTTTTGAAATTTTTTCAATGTTTACCGCACATGCGATTCTCGCATTTTTGTTAACTTTCATTGGTTCTAATGTAGGGTTCAGAGCTCGAACCCATACAACATCATCAACCATGTCATTCAGCGATCTCGCTATTAATAAGTGTGATTTGTCTTCAAAACCTTTCGTGGGTTCGTCTATAATTTCTGTTTGCTGTGTTATGTTACCTTCTTCATCGATAATGTTGCATTTAATGAAACCCTCGCAGCGACGAGGTAATTCGTGATCCTCAACAGCAATTAAAAACAGATTCTTTTTTACTTCGTTGGGATGGGGACAATTGTAATGTTTTCCCAACTTCCCCGCAAAAAAGTTCGTTCTTTCTGAGATTTAAAATACAGTCAAAATTGTACAAGAATTCCGTGCCTAATAATTAAGGCAGGCGTTATCTCAATTCTGGTCGCTAGAAATTTAACTGTTATTTCACATGTAAATTTCTGAAGTTGAACTTGAGTATCTGTTGACCCCATTATAGGCATTTTCCCGTTATTGGCTGCTATTATATTTTTATTGCACGTTCTGATCTGGCTCTGTTCCCCCAATTGCTTGTAGAGTGTGTCGCTTATAATATTAACACTACTTCCACTATCAATAATGGCCATTATCAGTTTGTCTTTCATTGGTTCTAATTATATTTGCAAACAACGCCTCCACTGGGCTGTTTCCGCCACGCAAGGTTTTTACGTAGCCGGCTGAAAATGAAGCCCTGCCATTTCCAGCTAGTTCTTGTTTAAATACGGACAATTTCGTTTGAAGTGATTTGGGCTCCCACATTCGAAACAATTTTTGCATTACCTAGATGCATGGTTTCGCTGACCGCAACGGCGACATTTTTCTTTCTCGAAACTCACCGCTGCTTTCGACTACTCGGCACGACTCTCGTGCGATCGATCTCGGCTTCTGTTCTCACCTCCCGGTGTTAGCGAACGCGCTCTACTTTCGTAATTGTTTCTTCTATGCTCAGCGCTGCTTCTGGTATAGCTATTAGTACTTCTATTTCTATCTCCGTTCTCTCTTGAACTTCGCTCACTACCGCGCAGAAACTCTTTTGGCCGCGCTCCTTGCGATGAAAACTTTTGATTCTCTTGCCTATTAGGTTGATTAGTCTGCAGTGTTTGCACTAAATTGTTAATCGAATTAACCAGTTGTGTTTTCATTCGACTGGATGGCAGAAACCCGCCACTCATTATCCTCCTCCTCAATTCTCGTGACTGCTTCAATGTGCAGTGCTCTTTCTAAAGTTTTGTCTAAAGTTATATCCGCGTCACCCAAGTTCTTTCTCAGGTCGAGTCGCACCTGACTATTTTCTATGCCTTCGAGGAATCCCCTCAAAATGAGATGTTCTCTTATCTCATTAGACTCCTAAAGTTCTAAAATCACCGAGAAAATCTGTTAATTTTTCACCAGGCTGTTGGACTCTCCTAGCTAGACTCCCCCGGACTACTGGTTTCTCATCATAATGTCGTCTGAAAGCCGTTACGTTCTTGTCATAACTCTTTCTAGTGTCCTCCAAAAGTGTACGATAGAAATCAATAGCCGACTTTTGTAACCCTAACGCGAAATAATGCGGCCGTTCATCAATTTCGGTCTCGGCGCCGTTTACTGTTTCTTTTCTTTGCCACTTTTGAAGTTGTGACAAGAGCTCAAAGTGTGTGGTATAACGTTCAAATTCATTTGATCTAGTAAACGGTTCCGGTAACAGCGTTTTGGAGGAGTGCCGCGCCATGCTTATTTTATTTAAAAGCTGTTGTTATTCAAAATATTTTACTAATTCTGTTCGAAACTCGAACTATTTTTCCGACTCTCTAGTTAACAGCTTTTAAGTATGATTGAAACTCTAATTCCCTCTTCAATAAATACAAAAAACTCGAGGTTTAATGCTTTAGTTTAAGTCAAATTAAATCAAAATAAAATACTGATATTTCTGAACGCTATTTTATTATAAAAAAATATGTACGCCCTGATTTATGCTATTCGAATTTTTAGGGAGTACTCACTTGAAAGTTCCAAGATGACAGTTGTTCATGTCGAATCCCGACAGCAGTCCACAATTCCTCTTCCGTGTCGTGATGTTAAGACGTCGAACTCGAATTTAAAAGTTGGTTTTCAAACAAAAAATAGATTTCTCTTGGAAATTAGTACAACGCTCAATATTATTGGGTGATGGTTTTCTATTTATTTTTAATCTCTGTCGCCACTATAGCAGCCGCCCGTGCGCAATATGTATTATCTTCTGTAATTGAGCGTGGTAATTGTTTAAACTACAAGGATTGAAGTTTAATTAATAAGTAGATAAAAGCAAAGAGAATGGTTTCAAATAAATGAAGATCAAATTGAGTGACTAACTCTGAAAGTAGATTTATTGTTCAATGAATGAGTTTTATCCTCAGTTTTGTCCGTACCCAATATCGGTTCTATCACCGGGGTAAATTAACCAAGTAAATACTGATATGTCACAATTGTTAGTATTGCTCGAAGCCCGAGCTTTGTCTATTTCAATCTGTCGACACCTATCAAGATTGTGTCAGTCATTAATCAAGTAATAAATTAAAATTTAAACTAAATCTTTGACCTTGAAACCCAAGGTTTTTAGTACACCTTTTTTTACACACGTGTGACACTCACACAATGACTGGCAATCCTTTGATGTAGCTCTTATGAAAAATCAAGAGATTTGGACTGAAATTGAATACCCAACGGAGTGGCCCTCCAGTATTTTTAATGAGACTTTGGATAAAATAGTTTCGAAGGAAAAGGTCACAACCAAACCACCCCAAAATGAACCACATCTTAAAAATTAAAAGTCTTAACAATAGGGAGCCTAAACCTAGGTTTTTTGTTCAATACAGAGAAAATATCACGCAAAATTTTGAAAGTAGACTGAAAAAATTGTGTGATATTCAAATCATTTTCACAACAAGAAAGCTAAGAACTTGGTTGCCCACCCTGAAATCACCTTTTGATAAGAATCTGAAATCCCATGTATATAAGGTTACATGTAATGGATGCAGTTCCATCTATGTTGGCCAAACCAGCCGACATGTTACCACTAGAATTTCAGAGCATCAGAAGAAGGGTTCCCCTGTTGGACAACACCTGGTTGAATGCTTTGGTACAACGCATAACGTAAAATGGGAGACTCTTGATGCATGTCGCGGGGTTGAAAAACTAATGACGATAGAGGCGATCTACATCAAAAAGCTGAAACCGCAACTAAATACGCGCGATGAGTTTCGGGGGCGGGAATTGACATTGAAGTACTAGTTCAAATACAAAAAATTGACTTTTGGAGTTCAAAAAATATTCTGGTACCTGTTAATTCGAAATTTTGTCAACCCCAATGTAAAAAATAAAAACATAGGAATTAAAGTAAAAATCCCTTTTCAGGAATGGAAAGCATTATGCCCGGAATTTTCATGAAATCCGGAATAAAAAATGAATTGATTTTAGTGTAATAAGTTTATATAAAATGTTGTGAATGTGATTGTAACTGTAATTAATTTCAGAAATTCGATGTTATTTTAACTCATTTCGAAAAGAAACCAATTTGTAAAACAGTTTTAACCTGACGATGAACGTAAAGTTCGAAAACGTTTGTTTTAAGTATTGGAAGTAATTTTAATTTGACAAATTGGTTTCTTTTACATTATTTACTTTGTCAAATATTTTGAAAACAAGGCCTATAGAGGGGCTCATTAAATAATACTTTGAGAAGTTTTCACTGTTTTAGTGTTTTAGCGAGTATGAATTTTATAGATTTACCGAGATGGTGCATATTTTGGCTGCAAGTTCGCTTCATCACGCCGTAAATAGTCTCCCATATTCAAGTAAGAAACAGTTTTTAGGGAAAGTAACATGTTCCCGGATTCTCCTTCAACAGAAATTCCAGAAATTGGTTCAACGCGAGAAATCTCCTTCAGAAGGGTCATCTGAGCAAGAGGAAGGACTTGGTAGTGTGGCACGACCTGATAAACAACACAATCTCACGTCACAAGTCAAACAACTACCAACCCTGCAGCGTGCCGGAGTTGACATCGTTTCTTAGAACGAACAAAGACCGCTTCTGTGCTATTGTGTACTGTCGACGTATAGGCACAGAGGATATTTTTCAGGAGCTGCTGAAGTCCGAGGTACTGGTGCTAAGCGTAACCAAGCACCTGATTTCGAAGAGAAAAAGGAAGACGCAGCCAGGAAAGTATTCTCAGCTGCATCAGGAAGCTGGGCTGGAGATTAAGACCTTGGAGACAGTATTACGCCATCAATACAATTTAAGAGGGCTGCTCAAGAAAGGAAAAGGCAAGAACTTGGGCAAAAGGCAGAGGAAAGTGAGAGCCAAGGCAAGGAAGGTGCAACAGACACAGACTGAGGAGGAGCTCCTGAACAATCGGGCTTCATTGCCCCCTGTCCTTGAGCTTCTTTGAGGTATGTGGTTGCTGCTACCGAAGACGTGGCTCAGGTATATTTTGAAAAAATCAAACTGTTTCAAACTTTATCTTGATTACTTGAAATCTTTAAATAAGGTCACTAGCTGCAATTACCGAATTGAATTTCTAAAACAATGCCTTAACAATGATATAATTCCGGATTTTTTGAGGTTTCGCGCTCCTAAAAATGAAATTTTTTCTGAACAAGCGGTGCACAGTTTTCAATTAAAGCTCCTAAAACAAGAAATAAACCGTGCGGAGAAAGGCCGTAAAGTGTTCAGGGAAAAACTTGAGACAGATAGGAGTAGTTTTAGGGAGAAGGTGAGACCAGAACTGATGCCATCCGTTGTTAGCTGCATTAAGCGTGAAATGAGGGGTCACTCCGCAATGGTTCAGAACAGACTTAATGGAAAACTTGATAAACTGTCAGAGAGACAGGATAGACCACTGCGGAATGGCTCCCACAGTAATGTTGTGATAATGGATGGCCCGGAACTTCCAAAGTTTGTACTTGACATCCTATCGTTGGGACCTAAACACCCAGTGAGAGACAAGTTTAATGAGGTGCACTTTCTCGCAGATGTAGACAAACTTGTACGTGAGTTACGCGAGAATAACACTGAGGGTGAGAAACTTTGTGAAATTGAGGCGTCCGCAAAATGGTATGCAAAGAATGTACGTGAAACCCCATTGGATAGAGGGGTCAAAAAAGTGCATGATTACCTAAAAGCCAATGATTTGCTGGCGGTACCATTTGACAAAGGTTGCGGTTTCTGTGTGATGAAGAAGTCAACGTACAGGGAAAAACTTGATGAGGTACTGAACTCAGATCAATTTCAAAAAATCGAAGTAGCTAAAGATGAAATTGTGATCAAAAATGAAAAACAGATCAATAACAGCCTGCAAAATTTAATGAAGCAAGGGAAAATTAGTGACAAAATTTATCAAAGACTCAGGTCAACAGGTTCACAACCAGCGAGGCTTTATGGCCTGGCAAAGGTACATAAAAAAGATACACCTCTCCGACCTGTTCTTTCAATACCGGGTAGCAGCTACGAAAACTTGAACAGATTTTTGACACCATTTTTCCAGAAACTACCGGGCGCAAACATTGAAACCAACACGCAAGATGCTAGAAAAGCCTTAGAGTCTCTCACTCTTGAAGATGACGAGCAGATAGTATCTCTTGACGTAAAAAGTTTGTACACCAACGTTCCAGTTGGAGAGGCTATAGAAATTGCTCTAAGAGATCTCTATTCAAGCAACCTAGCTCCAGATATCCCAAGGTCCGCCATGAAAAGTTTGCTAAAGCTTGCGGTGACGAATGTTCATTTCAAATGTAATGGGATCTGGTATGTACAATCAGAGGGACTGGCTATGGGTGCATCACTGGCTGTAATACTAGCAAATGTGTGGATGAAATCGTTTGAGGCATCACTTCAAAAACCAGAGCTCAGTAAAAACTTTTCCAGATGCGACCAAAACGGGAATTGCAAAGACTGTAACCGGAGAGTGACCTACCGAGGAAAAGGAGTGGAATGTGAGTCATGCAAAAACTGGTTTCATGCAAGATGCCAAAAAATATCGAATGAGGAATACGCCAACATGCAGGATGTGGTTTGGATTTGTACTTATTGCAGCAACCAACAGACAGTGGGACACGATAAGGAGATGAAATTGTTTAAAAGGTATGTGGATGATATTATCTGCACGGTTCGTGGTGACCCGGATGAGTATTTAAAATTTGCAAATTCATTACACAACAACCTGCAATTTACCTTAGAAAAAGTGAACATGGATGGGGGTTTGGCTTTTCTTGACATTAACGTAAATGTGAGCAGCAAAAATAATATCACCTGTCATTGGTATCAAAAACCAACTGACACTGGAATAATACTGAATTTTCGCAGCTGTGCACCGCTTCAACATAAGAAAAATGTGATTCAAGGGACGGTTCACAGGGTTTTTAATGCAACCTCTAATTGGTTGGCCTTCGATCAGGCTCTTGAAAAGAACAAATCTTGCTGGACCAAAAATCAATATCCAGAGGAATGGTCTTCAAAAATTGTGAATCAGACTCTAGAAAAAAAAATAAGTGGCGGTAAAGACCAATTAAGAACAACACCAAAAGAGCATCAAAAAAGCAAGACTAAATCTAATGATAAGCCAACTATTTTTCTACAATACAGAGGCAACCTCACTCAAAACTTCGCAAGCAAATTGAAGAAACTATGCGAATTGCAAGTAGTTTTTACAACGCGAAAATTAAGATCGTGCCTCCCCACCTTGAAATCATCCTTTGATAGAGATCTGAAATCCCACGTGGTATATGAAATTAAATGTAATGGATGCGGATCCATCTATGTTGGGCAAACAAGCCGGCATGTTACCACAAGGATAACAGAACATCAAAAGAAGGATTCACAGGTGGGTCAACATCTAGTTGAATGTCGTGGCGCCACGAATGACATTGAATGGAGAATTCTGGACGCCTGTCGGTCAGTAGAAAAACTAATGATCATCGAAGCTATATATATCAGCAAGCTGAAGCCGGCACTAAACACACGCGACGAATATAGGGGGAGGGAACTCACGCTAAAATATTAGTTCAAATCATATTTTTGACTAAATGAGAATGCATAGGGCAAAAAACATTTTGTGCATGACAAAACGAAATTTGCAAAACCTCCACAAGAGGGATACTTATGGTTAGGGCAAATTCGGAATAACCCTAAAAATACAAGAACATGGACAAAATCGAAAAATCCGGAATAGGAATGTTTTTAAGTAAATTGATAACAGATGTAAATATGTGTTGTAAATAGGCTAAATATTGTATATAAGGAAAAATTTTCGATTGAATTTTTTAGAATGTTTCCTAGAATTGTTTTAATTGTCATCTCAGACAAATGTAAATACATATTCATTTTATCTTTTAACAATTTGTAAAACAGTTTTAACCTGACGATGAACGTAAAGTTCGAAAACGTTTGTTTTAAGTATTGGAAGTAATTTTAATTTGACAAATTGGTTTCTTTTACATCATTTCTTAGAATTATAGTCAAAGACAAGTTTATATACTTTGTAATAATATATTGTAATAATATTGTTTATGATTGCATTTAATTTTTAAACCTGACGATGAACGCAATGTTCGAAAACGTTCGATTTGAGTTTTAATTGACAATTACTTCTCTGCATCTTTTAAGGTTTTGAAGCTCTCAAATAGAAATAAAATGAAAGATAAACAACTGTATAAAAGTTTCCTTTTGACATTGTTGCAGAGGATTTTTGGCAAATTTTTGTTGCTGAGGAATAATGTCAGTTTTTTCTGCTGTTGTCGCAATCGCAAGAGTTGTCATGTGCAAATCTTGTCTTCAGAAAATCAATAAAATATAACATTAGTCTGGTATTTCGGTCTTTAGTTGAAATAATTTCCAATCTTTTCAGTTCGCGTTCTCTTCACCTTGAAAATTTTATTTGATCGTCCTTCTCGTTTTAGCTGTTCTAATAGGATGTTTTTGTTGTTACTGCTGATAGTTTTTGCTATCAAAATTATATCATTGAACAGAACAATCATAGGAAAAGGTAGAATGTGCAGTAGTCTAAATTGATAATATACCTATTGTTGTCACCGATCGCCCATTTCACAGTTCAAAAACGTTCTAAGAGCTGCATCTCAGTTTGTCAAATCTTTCCACCTCAGACTTTCGTTGGAATACTTGAAGCAATATAATGAGTGAGCACTGCATGTTTCTCACAATTATTAGCATGGGCAGGATAATTTGAGCTTTTGTGGTTAATTTGGCTCGAATGATCCTGATTTCTGTCAAACCACTAAAAATAAATACAGGTTACGTTTCAAGTTTATAATGAAGGCTCCTTCCAGAATAGGCTACCATAAAAATTTAGTCCGCCATTCATCGTCTATATAATAAAATTGGGCTCTAAACGTTTTGTGAGAACTAAATTTGAGGGACTGAACGATAGACCCAACTACAGAGTGGACGAGGTTTTCAGGTAGTTTGAGCAAACCCCTAATTATACGTACTTGTTTGCTTCTGAAATTCACTTCCTTTTTAGGAATTTCCTCCCCCCTTGTGTATCGCCACCTGTGTTTTTATATGCCACCAGTTACTATTTGAGAGAAGATATTTAGCTCTTTATTGTATAAAAAACACATGCCATCTGGGGGTTAAAAAGGTTTTATGAGCATTAATCTGCTGAGGGCGGAAACAGAAATGTTCTTTTTTCTCTGGGTTTGAATTGTTCTTTAAAACAGCTCTCCAAATAACTGGTATTACCTTCAAGATTTTTTTATAAGCTATTAAAATTTTTAGATCTATTGTTTTCCCGCCATTGTTTTCAGTGCGCCCTAATTACATTTTATGATTGCTTATGTAGCCATTTACTATGTAAAACGAGAGGGCGTACAGGTGATCTGAAAACAAAAAGGGGCGCTATAATGGGAAAGAATCAACTATAAAGTTGACGATGTTTACATGACGTGTAGTGTGTAGTTTAGAAAATCAGTGATTGTTTTGGTATTTGTTTGCTTCAAATGCTCTGTGTCGTTTTCTGTGATCAGTTGTTTCCCTCGCCCCATTTTTCTTCACTATGTCTTTGGAAAACATAAGCCCAAATATAGTTTAAACGGCGGATATTAAAATCCTTTGGAAGTCACGGTCCGTCGGGTTCAGATACCAATGAATAGAAACAAAATCGATTGCTTCCAGGAGAACTCAACCAAAGTTGAGAAATCTTTATTCAAAATTGCCATCAAGTTAGCCAACGAAAAGTGTCTTGTTTGAGTTTTGGCAGCAATCGACATGTCTTTTGATAGCAATCAACAAACACCCTAGCGTTAGACCAATCGCTTTAGAAAAGTCTTCCGCTGTATCACAGGGAAGTGCAATGTATAGTGCATTGAAGTTGATTTGGGTTTTCCTGGAGGCTATACTTTGCTTTGCCCGGGCCAAAAATGAGGGACTGAGTATGATATTCAATCAGCATGGTCTGCTCATGAGGTACGATGACTTGATAGACGTAAAGTTTGCTGAATTGACTATTAGCTCTTAATTTTGTTTGAAAGGTATCTTGCTTTCGACAGTTTCCCTCAAAGTTCATGTTCTTCCCATTTTGTTGTAGCTGACACTTTTGTGCAGTTTCAATGTCTCGACCCGACAGGAGACTAAGTTGACATGGCAATGTATTCATACTGCAATTGATTGACCTTATACGCAGCTCAAAGGTAACAAAAAAATGGGACGCGGATGACAGCAGTGCGACATGAAATTTTGACATCCTTCTGACATTTTTACTGATTCATCCGAGCATATAAGCGTTTTGCTAATACAGTAATTGTTCAAGCATGCAAAATACCTGAAAACAGTAACGCGAACTCCAGGGCCTGTGCAACTTTCAGAGCAACTGATGTCAACATTGTAGATGGCTGCAGCATTTGGGATTAGTCCCTGGGATCCATGAACTGCACGAATCTTTAATAATGACGACGTAGCCAAAGTTTTCAAATCTTTTTCAAAAACTTGGGAAAAGTAGCAAAAACATGCCTTCAAAACGTCTTCAAGTTTCATAATACTTTTGAAGAAGAAATTTGCGTTTCCTACTCTTTCAACTCTTAACGCTTTGCACTTTTTCTTAAATGCTCAGAAAAATGTTCAACATTTTTTCGCTTCCATCGCTCATCGTCTCGGATGTTGCAAGACAGTTGATTTCACTACCGTAGCGTTAGAATGGACTCAACGTAATGGAGCTGAGAGAAATTGACAAGGTTTAGGCTGCGTCACTAGCTGCTGTTAATTTTTATGGGAATAGAAATCTGACATCTGTTTCGTCACACAATATAAGACTACGCGCAACTGACAAAATTCTCGGCTAAAAAGTGTGAAAATTCGCAAAAAGGACATACCCCTCGATTTACTTGAGAAGAAGCGTCATGTTTTCTGATTGGCCATTGCTGGAGGTGCTTCAAGCTGTCTCACTGCCATTTCACTGAAAAGCTACGGTTTTAGGTTGACAAATTGGGAATTTTTGTGACGGTTTGGGCAATCTTGAATCAAAAGTTACAACTACCGATTACTTTTGGGGGGATCAATAAAGACCATCAATGGCAAGAAGACTAGGGAACGAAAAATAGTCTTCGATGGAAAAGAAATTGCAGACTCCAAGAAAATTGCCAACAAGCTGAATCGCTTCATCGTCAACAGCTGCCCCCACAAAACGAATAAAGAAACCCGATTCGTTAAGAGGAAAGCATCAGAACTGAAGAAAGAGGAATATGCGATAACGGAGGAGCAAGTGAAAAGTGCTATCAAAGCCATGAACAACTCGAAAGCCATTGCTCTCGACGGCATGAGTACCCTCCACCTGAAACTCTTCGGACCCAAGATCAGAAGCTACCTGGCTTGTTTGATTAGTATGACCTTGAGCACTGGAAGGAGCCCCGCTATCTGGAAGACTTCGAAGATCATACCGCTCCAGAAACCGGGAAAACCGGCCTCCAAACCCTGCAGTTATAGGCCGGTTAGGATCATCTCTCCGATTGTAAAACTTGCAGAGAAAATACAAGATCAAATCGTGGAGAATGCAGAACTTCCAGGCGAGCAGCACGGATTTAGAAAGAGATGTTCCACATCAACAGCTTTAACTTCAATCACAGAAAAAATCATCATCAGTTTTAACTAAAAAACGCCGCCTAAAAGAGCAATAGCAACAGCACTTGACCTTAAAAGGGCGTTCGACACAGTTGACATCAAGCAGCTCCTGAAACTAATACTTGACTCAGACCTCAGAAACAGTATCAAGAGATGACTAACAAATTATCTTCGAGGAAGAGAGCAACGCACGGAATTTGATGGATTTTTATCCAAAACAGCCAAGGTCCGCGCAGGTGTGCCACAGGGAAGCGTAATCTCCCCGATCCTTTTCTCCTGGTACATCGCTGACTTCCCGAAGCCGCCAAAAGACGTGATGCTAATTATGTACGCCGACGACTTCACGATTGTAGGCCAAGACACCAACATCGAGACAGCAGAAAACAGAATCACCGAATACCTGAAAACAATCGAGCCCTACCTAAAAGAGAAGCAACTGATCATCTCTATCGACAAATGCAACAACATGGTGTTCATCACATGGACAAAAGAATGGAAACGCAAGCTGAACATCTTAAACAACATCCCAATCGAGACGAAAGACAAGTTGAAACTGCTCGGAGTTACTCTGGACCACTCCCTTACATTCCATGAACATATCAAAGACGTCAACGACAAATGCATCAATTCCAACAACGCAATTAAAGCAATAACCCATCCGAATCAAGCGATGAAGAAGAAAGAAGCTCTCACAGTATACAAAGCCATCACCCGATCAAATATGAATTATGCTTGTGGAGTCTGGACCCCAAACGTCGCAAACAGCCATTGGCAGAAACTAGAAGCTAGACAAAACGACGTGCTACGTTGTGCAACCGGATGTCTGCGAATGACTGGAATTGACCACCCCAGAAACGAGACACAATTCATCCCCATTAAGGACCATTGTAGGGTGCTCGCAACCCAGTATGCTCGCTCTGTCAAGAACCATCTGCACCCATGTCACGACGTCGTGTTAAACAGTCCAGATCCTCCCCGAAATATGAAAACGAGTCTGAAGCCATACTACGTCTCCGAATGCGACAAACTGCAGTTAGACAGCGATACAACAAATCTCAAGGAGATACACACCGGATACGTCAAACAAGCAATCAATAACTTCCAGCCAAACAGAGTCCTAAACGACCACCCGCCCCTCGGTTCACTCAGTAGATAGAAAAGAGCTAAAGCTGGAGCGGAAAGAGCAAATCCGCCTAGCCCAACTGAGAAGCGGATTCTGTAGCAGCTTGAACAACTACCGGCACCGCATCGGTATCACAGACTGCCCTCTATGTAGGAAATGCCAAAACGAAGCCGAATCAGTGAACCACTATCTGTCCTGCAACTACGCAGAAAGCGCCGAGCTGCTTTGGAAAGACCCTGAAAGAGCCGCTGCGTTAACCCGATCCCTCTGAGGGCCTTCACAACAACACAACTTTCGGGGGGAAAGATTCACAAACACATGCCTTCCAATCTGCACGTGGGTATACCAAATGTGGCCAAACGAAAATAGAGATTCGTTAGCGAGGATAAAGCATTGCCTATGATATGACCTTCTGAGCCATCACCTCAGCTTCCAGTCAAATTGTTAGCAATGAATCTACTTGTACTGGTGACAGCTCCCAACGTGACAACAAAGAAAATGGCTTCAGAAGAACTTTGCAACTTTTTTAATCCTCAACGTGGAGATCCGCAACGTGGAGACTTTTTTGTGCTGAATGCTTTAGACAAGCGGGCAACTCATATCTAAAAGAAGCTAAGGGAGGCTACAAATATGAGACAAAACCAGAACGGCAAACAACGCATTTTGGAAATTGAAAAAAGTAAGTTTCGTTGTGCTCGTGTTTTCCTTCATGGGGCAGGGGGCGTGTACAACAGGCACTATAAAGCATCCAGCACCAAAAGTCTCAAAGAAAAGACACCTGCTTGGACGCAAAAAAATAATTTCTCATGAGGATAAGCTTCGCACTCCTCTATCAAGTGCAATTATGTGTCTCAGAGGCAGTCAAAGTTCTAACCTAGTAACTGAGGTTGATAAAACCTGATCACGACGTTGTCTTTTCTTTGTCGTATCATGTCTCTTTTGTTCCCATTATTATAAGTTTCAATTGTTTGGTTTACTTGTTTGGTTTCATGACATCAAAGGTTACAACTCATTTTCCTTTTACATGACCTTTCAAAACCTTATAACATAACAAAGTGATTCAGAATCAACAAAACAGGGCATGCACTTTACACAAATTAATGGAGAAGTTAATACTGGGCATTAACATCCTCGGGGCCCAAAAACCTAACCCTAACCTTACGAGGGTTTGGGGTACACATGTTGCAGCTTAACGGCTGGTCTGGTTAAAGAAGCTAAAGCTGTTTTTAATTCGCAAGACCTAGCGGTTTTGTACTCTTGAAGCAGTCGTTTCCAGATCTGTTGCAGGCGCTGTTTGACTTGGGTCCATGATGTCGACTTGAGACTGGCTGACTCTTGAAATAGAAGTGTTGGCACATTCGCAAAGGGTCGTCCCGAGAGGAAATGATTGGGCGTTAGAGGATCGTCGTCCTTGTTATCGCTCCTCACGTGAGTCAAGGGCCTGGAATTCACAAGACATTCCGCTTCCGTGACAATGGTTGAAAAGACATCAGGTGTCAATTTTGCGGAGCCAAGATTGATGAGGAGAACTCGTTTAACTATTTGGACGAGTCTCTCCCAGACGCCACCGAAGTGAGGTGAAGAAGGTGGGTTAAGTCTCCATTCTATAGACTGGTTGAGAAGATTGCTTCTGATGAAATCGTGGTCCAGTTAAAGCGGCTTTCGTCGTAATTGCTTACGGGATCCCAAGAAGTTTGTCGCATTGTCAGACATCAAAACCCGTGGCTGGCCACGTCTTGAGATAAATCGTCTGATTGCTGTGATGCATTTGTCGGTTGACAAGTCTTCTGCTATTTCCAGATGAATGGCTCGCGTGACGAGGCTCGTAAAGAGGCAGATGTATGTCTTGACTTCTTTGTCTCTATGCATTACTGAAAATGGTCCAAGATAATCCAATCCAACGTTTGTGAAGACTGCAGGCAATGAACTGTCTTGAAACCTAACTTCCGGGAGGTCAGCCATTGGTGGCTGGAGGTGGAGGCCTACTGCTCGAAACCTTCGACACTCGAAGCATTTGAAAGCAAGACTTCTAAGGCTTTCGCGAACTCCAATGATGTGACATCTTTGTTGGATACAGTTCCTGGTATATTCTACGCCGAGATGAATGCAAATTTCGTGAGACTTCTGAATAAAGAGTTTTACAATTGCCTCTTTTGAGTCCAGTATTATCGGGTGCTTTGCTTCGAAGGGCAAAGAGCTTCTTTTTGCCCTTCAACGGACGCGTATTATGCCATCTTTCACAAAAGGTGATAAGGACAACAGGCGGTCTTTCTTCTGCAGATCTTTTCCGTTTATCAGATCCTTAACAGTTCCAGAAAACGAGTTGAGCTGTGAAACTTGAAAGAGATGACTTCTGGCTTTATCAATGTCTTCCAAGGCTAGTGCTCTGCGTTCTTTTGTCTTTAGGTTATCCATGAACAAGAAAACTCGGGCTCTTGCTCTCAAAAGTCTGGTCCATTTTGAAAATTTCTCAATATTGAAGACAGGTTCCAGTGCTGAAGTCTGTTGCATCGAATGCGATGCTTCTTGAGGAGCAAGAAAAGAATTCTAATTTGTCTCAGGGTGCTTCAGAAACTCTGGCGGCGACAACCACAAGGAGTTAACGTCTTCCGGTAAAATTCCTCTAGATATGTGATCGGCAGGATTTATTTTACCAATTATATGTCGCCAACAGCTTGTGCCCGTAAGGTTTCTAATCTCATGAACGCGGTTGGCGATGAACGTCTTGAGCTTTTCTTTTAAATTTATCCAGCCCAAAACGGCAGTACTATCACTCCAGAAGATTGTCTCTTTGATTGGAACAGATAAGTGCTGAGTGACGAATTGCCAAAGACGACACCCTAAGTCAGCTGCCTGTAATTCCAACTTTGGAATGCTTATTTGCTTTAGGGGTGCGACTTTAGCGCGCCCAATGACAAAGTTGGAGGAAGTTTCTTTGTCGTCTGACGTTTTAATGTATTTAACGGCACCGTATGCTAACTGTGATGCGTCACAAAACACATGTAGCTGATTGCTGCCACTACTGATATCCAAATGTGAGAAGCTGCGTGGCATTTGAATCTGTGGTGAATCGAGATATTTGTCAATCCAGTCCTGGATTTGTTGCCGTTTTGACGAAGAAAGCAAGTCGTCCCATGATAGGCCTTCTTTCCAGGTATCTACAAGATTATTTTCAGTGTGATTACTATGGGAGCTATTATCCCCAGTGGGTCAAACAGGCAAGCGATAAAGGACAACAGTTTGCGCAAAGTGTACTGAGAAGCGTCTTGATCTGTCTTTGACAATTTTTTATGAAAAATTTTATCACTTGAGGAGTTCCACAGCAGTCCAAGAACTCGGTGGTCTTCAGTTTCACTTTCGATGTGGTCAGATTCTATTATTTCCAAAGCATTCGGCTCGTTGGTTACAAACTTTGTTAAATTGAAGCCACCCTTCTGGAGAGTCGACTTTAGATCAGAGCTACACAACTGAGCTTCTTCAGTGCTTTGGAAGGATTGAACGAAATCATCCATATAAAAACTTTTGTTGACAAGATCAATAATTTCCTGTCTTGGGGCGAAGTCTTGAGCAGTGCGTTGTAAGACAAATATTGCAGTTGCTGGTGAACAACGTGCACCGAATATAAGCCTTGTGTACTGATTTTGCCTGATAGTTTGATCAGTTGGCCACAAGAAACGGAGACAAGATTTATCTTCAGGGATTATGGCAATTTGCATAAACATAGCCTCTATATCAGCCATTACGGCTATTTGTTTTTCGCGGAAACGAAGTAAGATACCAATCAAATTGTTTATCAGACCGGGCCCAGGCAATAAATTTGTGTTTAGCGATTGGCCTTTGAAAATTGAGGCGGCATTGTCTACTCGTCTTACTTTTCCTGGTTTGTTGGGATTACTAACCGGATGGTGCGGGAGGTACCATATTCTTTCTGGCTGCGGATTCTCAAAGACCATTGGCTCGATGTCAGTTTGCAGGGTTGCATCGTATAGAACACTCAACTGATGATCTTTGGAGAGCCGACGTTGCAGGCTGCTTAGTTGGGCTTTCGCTACTGGATAATTGTTTTGTAATTGGACGTTATTCTTCCACAAAAGACCAATTTCATATCTGGTACCGTTGTGACGAATTGTCTTCTCGAGAATGTCCAGAGCTAATTCGCTGTCTTTTGAAAAGTTTTTGTGTTCTTCTGGTTCAGTACCGGCGTTGTCTGTTTTCCAAAAACTGGTTACATAGTCGCACAGCGGTTTCTCGTCATGAAAAGTTGAGCATGTCAGAACATTATCGAATGGTCTGTAGCTATGTGACATAAGGTTTGTTTCCGCCTGATATGATTCCTCTGCTTTGCGTTTCATTGGTCCCGTTATTGTCCAGCCTGAAAGGTTTCTGATAGCGAAAGGAGTTCCGGTCGGTCCTTGAAGAAATTCTCTGTCGAGAATGAACTGTGTCGCATCAACTCCTAACAAAAGCTGAATTTTGTTGTTGCCCAGATTTGGAATTTTGATATGTTGCAAATGAGAGTAGGTTGCGCAAGTCTCATTTAATTCTTGCACTGGTGCGTCGCTAAATTTCCAGTTGTTAATTGAATGCACATAGTTCAATCTGAAGAGTGGTTCATCATCATTATACCTACCAATATCAAGGCGGACCAAATTCGCATTGATAACTGACTGGTCAAAGGCGTGCATGACATTCAAATCAAAATTAATTGCCTTTGGGGCATTGATACCGTTTGCAGTTGTATCAAGTACATAAGAGATTGTACTACCGTTGTCTAGTATGGCGTAGCATTCCACTTTTTCCTTGTTCTCGCCAAAAAGTGTAACCGGAATGACTTGCAGCTGATTGCGAGTTTTTGCTGGAAATCCAGGGTTGTAGGTTGGTGTATCAACTGTACTATTCATTTTTCTGTTCAACGGTTCGCACAGCGGGAGTTCGACATCTGTTAGGTTTGTTGTCTCGGTTCTCTTCTTTTGTTTGTCGGGGTCATGCAACAAACTATGATGCTTTCCATTACAATGACGACAAACGACTTTTGATGCGCATTCTTTAGCAGAGTGGCTTGGGCTCAAGCAGTTAAAGCAGAGTGAGTGTTTTTGACTTCCAAGTTTCGTCTAGCTACATCAAATTTGTTGAACTGTTGGCATCGACCTATATAATGCTCTTGTTGATCAAGGGTGCATTTCGTTTTGACATTTTTGGTGACGTTTGATGCGTTTTTCCATGCATTTAGGTTGTGATTCACTGAAAAACCAGGTTGTTGATTGTTAATGTTTTGTTTTCTGCTGAAATTATTGCTTGTCTGAAATGACTTTTGGTTATTCCTTCGATCATTGGCTCCTTGTTGATTGTTGGAGTTGCTGTACACGTTAGCTGAGAACTGAGAACTTTGTGAGCTGTTAGAAATGTTTCCTTGAAATCCATTGTTGTTGTTTTGTGGACTGGTTTCCTGCAATTGTTCACAGGCGCGAGAGTGTCGGTCCATCCATTCCGAGAACTCAAAAATTCCTGGATTTTGAATATTGTTGTCAATGGTGTGCTCACTCCATTTCATTTTGAGCGAATTTGGGAGTTTATCGCGTGCTAATTTCAGCAGATATGTAGCACTCAAGTCAGCGTTGAAGCCATGGGCTAGAAATGTCTGAACTATTTTCCGCAGGAGTGCTGCATAGCTAATTAGAGCTCTATGATCATTGGCTTGGGGACGCTGCCAGATTTCTAGTTCTTGAGTAAGTGCAGAAACCACATTCTGAGGATTTCCAAAGCGTCTATTTAATTCGTTTAGTGCATGTAAAAATTTGGATTGCACAGCAAACCTGATATACAATCCTTGGCAGGCCCGATCACAAAAGATTGCAGGTAGCTCATTCTTTCAGTATTTGTTATATCAGGGTTATTATGTATTGTAGATGTGAACATGCTGCTCCATTCGTTCCATTTTAAAGGATCACCATCATACTTTTGTATGCGAATGTCAGGCAGCTTTACAGACCGATGCGGATTTCGAAACCGGTAATTAAACTGACCTTGATCTGTATTAGTCTTCCAACTTAATGTAGTTGGTAATTGATTTGCAAAGACTGGATGGTTTTGCTGAGACACAGAACCTGGTAGTCCGTAGTTAACGGGAGCTTGAACATATTGATTGCTGGTTGCCGAGGAGGCGAATGCTGTAGGCCATTGATTACATGATGATAGACATTGACCATGATGAAGGGTTATAGTAAGGTCTCGACGAACAAGCAACTGAGTTTTGTTGGGGGTGTAACATAGTAGTTTGAACTGTGTCAGATCCATGAAAAAAACTTGTAATGCATGTTGGCAAATTGTGGATGTTCGTCGTTTTTTCAGAAAAGCAATGTGGTGCACTCTCAAGAGATCCTTGTAATGTTGCGTCCTGATTGACAGTTGTACTGGTTATTACAGTTTGCTGTGAAGCAGGGCTCTGTATGACAATGTTTGGAGTTACATTTTTTTCGTGTAGTCTACTTCTGAAGACTGGTTTGGAATTTTCCTGCTGATGTGGAGCTGTTATTGAAATTTGATCTATAGAAGTTTCGGAACTTTCAGCTAAATATGATTCAGTATTTGAGGGTTCGTCATCGATTGGCTCACTAATAAGAATTTTAGCTGTCTCACCATTGGTGAGCTCCCTTAAATTTCTTGCTTTTGTCTCAACTACTGTCGAGGCTGTTGTTCGACTGCTTTGAGTAGAGGCTGCACTGTTTGGACGCGAGGTAAGCGTTCGACGGAGAATTTCGTGTCTTCACTTTTTGCGCTACTTCCATCTTTAATCGAGTGAGTTGATCAGCTTCGCCAAAGGACCTTCAGCGTTCTGATTGTCTGATTCCGTTAACTCATCAACTAAATTTTCGATTTCTCCCATAAGACGTTTGAACTCTTCATGCGTTAAAGAAACAATTTCAGTTTCAGTATTACTACTTATTTGAGCCTCTATCTCATTTTTCAATTCCTCGATTGTATTTAGCCTTCTATAGAAGAGCCGTATAGTGCCGGCAACTGACTGTTTTCGTCCTTTCATTTTCCTGTTAAAGGCTTGAGTATCGAACTAATTGATGGTTAAGTAGCTATAGGAACACGCAGTTACAGATAATGTGTGTGAGTGCAAGGAATGTGAGCAGTGGTACGTCTAAGTGTGGATGAGTATGGTATGAGGTACCTACTCGCACTGGTGAGGGCAGCTGTTGTGTGGAAGTGCGTTGGTGAATTGCTGGTGGAGCTATGGCACGACTAAGTGTCAATGAAGTGAGTAGGAGGGGCCTACTGGAGCAGGCGATGGAAGCTGGGGTGATGGAATCCGTTGGCGCACGCCTGGTGGAGCTATGACACGACTAAGCGTCAATGAAGTGAGTAGGAGGCGCATACTGGAGCTGGCGATTGGCAGCTGCGGTGATGGCGTGCGTTGGCGCACGGCTGGTGGAGCTATGACACGACTAAGTGTCAATGAAGTAAGTAAGGGGCGTCTACTGGAGCTGGCAATGGCAGCTGGGGTGATGGAGTGCGTTGGCGCACGGCTGATGGAGCTATGACAAGACTAAGTGTCAATGATGTCAGTAGGATGCGCCTACTGGAGCTGGCGATGGCAGTTGGGGTGATGGAGTGCGTTGGCGCACGGCTGATGGAGCTATGACACGAATAAGTGTCAATGAAGTCAGTAGGATGCGCCTACTGGAGCTGGCGATGGCAGCTGGGGTGATGGAGTGCGTTGGCGCACGGCTGATGGAGCTTTGACAATACTAAGTGTCAATGAAGTCAATAGGAGGCGCCTACTGGAGCTGGCGGTGGCAGCTGGGGTGATGGAGTGCGTTGGCGCACGGCTGATGGAGCTATGACAAGACTAAGTGTCAATGAAGTCAGTAGGAGGCGCCTACTGGTGCTGGCGATGGCAGCTGGAGTGTGGGAGTGAGTTGGCGCACGGCTGATGGAGCTATGACACGACTAAGAGTCAATGAAGTCAGTAGGAGGCGCCTACTGGAGCTGGCGATGGCAGCTGTGGTGATGGAGTGCGTTGGCGCACGGCTGATGGAGCTATGACACGACTAAGTGTCAATGAAATCAGTAAGAGGCGCCTACTGGAGCTGGGGTGATGGAGTGCGTTGCCGCACGGCTGATGGAGCTATGACACGACTAAGTGTCAATGAAGTCAGTAGGAGGCGCCTACTGGAGCTGGCGATGGCAGCTTGGGTGTGGGAGTGCGTTGGTGCACGGCTGATGGAGCTATGACACGACTAAGTGTCAATGAAGTCAGTAGGAGGCGCCTACTGGAGCTGGCGATGGCAGCTGGGGTGATGGAGTGCGTTGGCGCACGGCTGATGGAGCTATGACACGACTAAGCGTCAATGAAGTCAGTAGGAGGCGCCTACTGGAGCTCGCGATGGCAGCTTGGGTGATGGAGTGCGGTGGCGCACGGCTGATGGAGCTATGACACGACTAAGTGTCATTGAAGTCAGAAGGAGGCGCCTACTGGAGCCGGCGAACGCAGCTGGGCTGATGGAGTGGGTTGGCGCACGGCTGATGGAGCTCTGACACGACTAAGTGTCAATTAAGTCAGTAGGAGGCGCCTACTGGAGCTGGCGATGGCAGCTGGGGGTTGGGAGTGCGTTGGCGCACGGCTAATGGAGCTATGACACGACTGAGTGTCAATGAAGTTAGTAGGAGGCACCTACTGGAGCTGGCGATGGCAGCTTGGGTGATGGAGTGCGGTACATGGCTGGCTCCAAAGAAACATCATGCTCGTCTTGGTATTGTAGTCTTTGAAAAACTTCACAGGACCCGAATGATTCAAAATTTTTTTAATGACAACAACTACAAAATTATGTCACCAATAAGACTTTGTTTTTGTACCCTAGTTTTTTCTCGAAAATTTAAACTGAAAAACGGTCTTCAGTTTGGCATATAGTTCCTCAACCCAATATTCGAATTGTCTATGAGTCAATTCGTTTTTTTAACCCACTACCAACTTACAATAGGCCCCGAAGCTTAATTTATAGTTCACCGTAAAAAAAACGGCTCATACACTTTCAACTCTCAAATGATGCTTCCTCCTGACCTTGATTATGAACAAACCATTTGACTACTCCCCGACTGTTATTTTCAATGTTTTGTACTCACAGAGTTGACGTTAACAAAAGAATGACCCGTTACCAACAGTTGTAGCACTCCCATTACATTGATGAAGGACCACTTCCTTGTTGTGTCATCTGAAGGTAAACTTGCTTCATTTGTTGGTGGAATTCATCGAAGCGCCAATATGATCACGACGTTGTCTTTCCTTTCTTCTTTGTCGTATCATGTCTCTTTTGTTCCCACTATTATAAGTTTCAATTGTTTGGTTTACTTGTTTGGTTTCATGACATCAAAGGTTACAACTCATTTTCCTTTTGCATGACCTTTCAAAACCTTATAACATAACAAAGTGATTCAGAATCAACAAAACAGGGCATGCACTTTACACAAATTAATGGAGAAGTTAATACTGGGCATTAACAAAACCCTTACTGTTTTCCGGGAGAGAATGCATGGCAGTTAGTTAGTGAAGTTCTGTTTAACGTTTTCACTATGTTGCTTTAGGTTTACAATACAATGCATGTTTGCGCTAAATTTATAGGTTTTATGATGGGGGCCCACTGTTCTGTCCGTTGGATCATACCACCCTTTTGAGTTTTTAAAGGAGCAAGATAGGAAGAGAGAAAGTGTAAAACAAAGTGAGGTGTGATCGGATTCATAATCGGAAGATAAAAAGAACTAAAAATATTGCAGTAAATTTAGTGAGGTTATTTTTTTAAACTGGAAATTTGTAAAAATACATTACTGTTTTTGGCCTAAAATTAAATTATATGACCAAAAATTTCCAACAAACTTTATAAAGTTTGTGTTTCTTTTCCGTTTTTGTTGTTTTCGATTATTTATATCCGTCTCTCATTTTTTTGCTGTTTAAAAGTTATTGTAAGGATTGTCTTGTTTCTCTGTTAAGTTTTTTTTTGGAAAATTGAAAGTTTTAGGCAAGTTGGAGCCCTCAAAATAGCAAAAGTCAACTTTGAAAATATATATCTAACAGCTGGAAAACATTTTCGTTTTCGCAATTCTGCAGTTTTTTTTTGCCCTTTAATAGAATCTACCCATTTAAGTGTTTTCAGAATCCCGGAAACGTAAAAACAGGGATCATCAAATGAACAGGAAGGCAACCAAATTAATAATTGAAATACAGAAGGAAATATTTTCTCCGTTTTAATTTGTATTCTTCATAATGTCAGAGGAGATAGTTCGACTGAAATTTTTCTATAATAAACTGCATATAATATTGATAAGTGGAGGGTTTTTGGATTTTCAGGTTGAACAATTTAATACGTATTCACATTTTCTTTTGAAATAAAGAAAATAGATTTATACATCTTTTGAAATTGATCTTCGAATCAATCTTCTCAGTCTGAGCTTTTTTTCTGTAAATTGAAAAACTAAATCCTTCATTGATTGCGAAACTTCTCTTATGAAATCAAATATTTCTAATGAAAGAAAAGAAAAAAATTAACTTCTTCAGTTCTCAAAAAACTTCATTATTTCTATTTTAAAAGTACTATAACATAAAAGAGGGAGAAGGCCAAAACATTAAATTTAATGATTACCATTGTTTCTCAAAACTACTAAATAAGAGACTTTACGAACAGCTCTCAACGTTCCTTCACATGTTGAAAACAGCTAGAGGCAGAGTGCAGAAACTGTAGGAAGTGTTAAAAAGTTAGAAAAGTACTTAAGTTGGAGAATTTTGATAAAAGTTGCGGCTTTAAGAACATTCAGAATCAGAACTGTGTTCTACCCCTCCAGCTTTTAACAAGTTTGCGTATTTTTTTTATAAAAATAACAATGAGCGGATTGTTCTCATGAACGACCAAAAATAACGAAAATTTTTGAAATAATTCTAAAAGTTGATTTCCAGTTTCAATGTCATTTTTAAAATTACTGATATACCAATGCCTGAAGAAGTCCAAACCTATTTTTTTTTGGAAAACACACTCAATAAAGTAATGAAAGGTGACGAACAATTTGTAAATGCCAGGCGTCAAAAGAAAATGTCAGACGTCAAAAAGAAAAGAAAACATCAAAGCAACCAAATTAATTATTGAAATACAGAAGGAAATATTTTCTCCGTTTTAATTTGTATTCTTCATAATGTCAGAGGAGATAGTTCGAGTGAAATGTTTCTAATATAATAAAATGCATATGATATTGAAAATTGGAGGTTTTTTGGATTTTCAGGTTGAACAATTTAATACGTGTTCACTTTTTCTTTTGAAATAAAGAAAATAGATTTTTACATCTCTTTTGAAATTGCTCTTCGAATCAATCTTCTCAGTCTAAGCTTTTTTTTCGGTAAATTGAAAAACTAAATCCTTCATTGATTGAGAAACTTCTCTTAAGAAATCAAAAATTTCTAATGAAAGAAAAGAAAAAAATTAACTTCTTCAGTTCTCAAAAAACTTCATTATTTCCATTTTAAAAGTACTTTAACATAAAAGAGGGAGAAGGCCAAAACATTAAATTTAATGATTACCATTGTTTCTCAAAACTACTAAATAAGAGACTTTACGAACAGCTCTCAACGTTCCTTCACATGTTGAAAACAGCTAGAGGCAGAGTGTAGAAACTGTAGGAAGTGTTAAAAAGTTAGAAAAGTACTTAAATTGGAGAATTTTGATGAAACGAAAATTTTTGAAATAATTCTAAAAGTTGATTTCCAGTTTCAATGTCAATTTTAAAATTACTGATATACCAGTGCCTGAAGAAGTCCAAACCTAGTTTTTTTTTGGAAAACACACTCAATAAAGAAATGAAAGGTGACGAACAATTTGTAAATGCCAGACGTCAAAAAGAAAATTTTTGAATATTAAATTTTTCGTATTTGTGTTTGTTTTTGTACGTGTCCAAACGTTTGTTGGTAAAAGTCGTATGCCTACAAAGCTGGGGGGCCAAAACAGAATAGATCCCTCGCAAGTGCTTTGATAGCCGTTGGTTGGAGTAAATTTTAATGTCCATGACAAGGCTTGCAGATAAATTATTTCGCTTCTGTAATTATTGTTGCATAAAGGGACGCCATGGTCAACTTGAAATCTTTGCTAATGCGAACTAAGCCCATCGTTGTTTCAGATATGATGATTAGATGAGATGCTTTCAGCACCAATTAGAATACTGTGTTTGACTGCGCTGTGGGTTTTATTTGGAAATGCCGAGTCATTTTTATTTCTCGCCAATTCTACTTCAAAAGACCAGTCGAATTGTCAGCTGGCTGTATTGACAGATGCACCTTCTATTGTAAACGTTATAGATTGTGGGCATATAGCAGCTAACGAAAAGCACTTAGTAATTGCCAGGGGCTCTTATCTAAAGATTTATGATTGGGAAAGGTTGAAGAAAAATGACAGTGCAAGACATCGGGTCATTAATTTTGCCTTGAACATTCGTCAGCTGGGCCCAATTGCGTTTTCACGAGTAAACGAAAATGCATTGTACCTAGTTGACCAGAAAACAAAAATGTTGATGCTCTATGACATTTCTACTGGACGTCTCAGAACACTTGTTCGGAATGATTTTTTTGCCGTCTGTACTGATTTGCTGGTCGATTCGCAGAATCAAAGGCTCTCCTTCATCTCGCGCACTGGAACAAGAGCACATTTGTTATTCACAAATCTTTTAGGAACTGAAGAGGTTGATACGAGCTCCTTAAGATTTAATTCTTTGAGTTTTGGAAGCACAGCACGGTTTATAAATGAAATCTTCTTTTGTCAGGATTCCAAAATGTATCGATTTAACGTCGAGGACATTCGAGAGCACGGGCGAGAACTTTTTCGTTTGGACTTTGAATGTACAACTTTTGCGGTCTACAACGATGAGTTTGTGTTTGCGTATGAAGGTCAAACGATCAGATATTCTGATGACGGAAAAAGAGTGGGAGAAGCAAAGCAGCGTGTCCAATTGGAAAACTCAGCTATCTTTGCTTGGGAGAGTAATGAAAACATTTCCACGGATACTTCCACCCCTTGCGTGAATTCAAATTGTGCGCATTTTTGTGTACCCCTAGATAATGAAGAGAAATGTCTGTGTGCAAATTCATTACTAGACTCTAGCCTCTGTACTGAGCGACCTCGGAGTACGTTACTCTTTTCTTCTAAGAACTCGATTTTTCAAATTAATCTGGAAAGCCCCTGGCCGATTGAAAACGAGATTTATCGAGCCAAGTCGGGGTACATTGATTTTTTGGTGTATGATTATTCAGTGAGCTCGCTGTTTTACGCGCTCAGGAGTGAAAATAGAGATTCTGGACCGCAGGAAGTCTACAAGTGCACTGGCATGAATTGTAACCAACAAAAGCTTGTCGGATACATGCCGTCAGGAACAGGCATAATAGAAGACACTGCGTATGATCAAATTTCAGGAATGTTATATTTCACTGATCGTCTGTTCAAGTTGGGTACAATCAAATTGCGAACTCACTCTGATTCGGAAACGACTATTAGTAAAATCCTACTTCGTGCTGATGAAATGGGAACGCATTTGGGGACAGAATCTAAACGAGGTTTTAAGTTGCGAGGGTTAGGTGTGGATCCAATTGCGGGCTATTTGTTTATTGGCGATTATTCAGACGAGAACCTGGTTTATAAATCTGACCTTAAAGCTCGACGAATATCCATGTTGGAATCGCTCAAGGTGAATTGGCCTAATAGTATTGTCGTTAACGCAACAAACCAGACATTGTATATTTTGGACGGCGATAAGTTAGAGCTCCATCAGTGTAATTATTCTGGATATGTTAGTTTTGTTAAAACAATACAGGGACAGAGCAACAGCCAAACAACGAATGGCCTTGTAAAATTTGGCTCACATTTTTTCATTTCCTATCGCTACAATTCCTTGCTGGAAATGTTCGATATTGGCTCAAATGTAGTTTCCAAGATAACTGATGTATCTTACACTGACATTCAATTGGCTTCTGAACTGCCTATAAGCAGTATGATACTGATTACGGAGGAAGAGCGGTCTTCAATGACACAACTTGAGAATGGATGCTCAAAGAATAACGGAAATTGCTCCCATTTTTGTTTTTCATCCTCCGAGGTGCCGAAAAGTCGGACAAAATATTTGGTTTTTCACAGGGAATGTGGATGCCCAGAAAACATGGAGCTTTCGAGAGATGATAGCACACAATGCTTGCGCGACCATCGCATGTTCTTATTGACTTCACAAAACTCGATGACTTTTTTCTCGCCTGGTGTGATGAAATTGAACGAGAAGTTAAACTGTAGTTTTGAAAAACTGAAGCTACGAGGACCTACAATCTATGATTATAGAATTAGCTCCATATTCTTTGTTGCCAATGATTCGAGTGACGCTTCCTCATTGTACAGGTGTGACCTCTGGAACCCCGAGGATACAATCATGCAATCGGTGGGCAAATATCAGAAATCTGAAGAGATAAAACCGGATAATTTTGGACTGCCGTATCAACTGTTTCTAAACGTTTCATCAAAATCGCTAGCGTACGATTGGAGCAGTAGGTTTCTGTTTTGGGTTGATGCGGCCAGTAGAACTGTATTGATGGGAACTATTGATGGCAAGTATTCTCGTGTTGCTGCTTCTGGTTATGACGAGATCTGCTGTTTGGCCTATTTTGTCCCCAACCTCTACTTCTTTGCTAAGCAAAAGTTGATAAAAGTGACTGTTAGTAGTGATTGGGAAAAGCAATTGGAATCGGATGTCCTTTTGGATCTGTGTGGAAGAGAGATATCACCCAAATATTGCAATGCCGATAGACCATTTCAGTTGTCTGTTCACTCTTCGAGTCGGAAACTAATTTACTTGAGCATTTCTAGCAATGGAAATAAATATGCGAGTATCTATGACTTAGACCGAGACCACAAGGACAATGTAAAAGAACAACTTCAGAATAAAGTATTGCTACCTTCTCGTGAATTCAACAACCTTAAAATGCTGTCGGTGAGTGGCTCCAAAATGTATGTATTTGAACGGAAAACACTGCATGTTCTTAATGTACACGAAACTCAATTTTGGGACTACCCATTTAAGGCTGGAGCAGTTAACTACTCGCTAAATTTAGTCGATGATCAGATTATATCGGTCACAAATATTGCCAAAGAGTACCAGCCAGACTTATCGAGAAGACAGTGTTTCCTAACTGACGCATCGAAACGACCAACATGTGAACAGTTTTGCTTCAGCGAGCATGACACACAGCGAGAAAATTATGGGCCGCCTGGCTACTGTGGCTGTAACCAGACATCTAATTACGCCAAAATTGACCAGAAGAAAGCGTGTATACACTCAAAGCATATTGTTCAGACACTCCAGGATAGAACCATCTTTATGTACGATTTGGAAGACATCCGCAAGCCACCAATGCCTGTTGCACAGTTAACAACTTTGAAAGTTGGAAACTTTTCTGATATTAAGAAGCTGGCCATATCATCCTTTGCTTTTGATCCAATCTTAGATCTTTATTTTTATATTGTGAAACATGATGTGAAAATAAGCGGATTCAATGCTAGGGATGAAGATTACACTAGGCAGATCTTTGCAAGTGACGCACGAGGAGCAAATGTGCGTCTGATCACTGAGGCTGCAGACATAAGAAGACTCCATGTTGATCCGATCGGAAGACTTCTTGTATGGCACACGAACAAAAAAATTGTCATGTTCAGCTTGATTCATTGGAAAGTTATTCACTCATTCCAACCTGTTCTGAATGAAGAAAGTTTAAAAATTGAAGACTTTGTTCTGGTTCAGGGCAAAAGTTTTGGCTTCTGTATTTTCGAGATGAAGCCATCGACATCAAACAATCCGCACTCGATGGTGGCCATGGTTGACTTGCACGGAGATGTAGGGAGGTCGGAGGTATTCAGAGGAGAAAACAATCCCATGTATTTATCTATCGACCAGAGACGCAGTATCCTCAGCTGGTACGACGGATTCTACACTTTGTACAGATTCAGATTTTCAACTGGACTCAAATTTCATCCCGACAATTTGTTCGATTATAGGCTATCGGGAGATAAAAAGAGTGGTATGCGCCAGGTTGGCGTTTATGGTAACATCATAGCTGCTATTGATGGCTCTAAAATTTCGAAGCTCTCTTGGAAAGACAGTGCACAAACTATTTATCCTGCTAAAGGTCCTGACCAGCAAGACTTGGTATTTAGGGCGGGTGGGGTGATCCAAGAATATTTGGACAGGAAAGCCGTCAACCAGTCATTGTTGACGTTTTGCATGCAAAGGAATTGCTCTCATTTTTGCGATGCACATGCACAACGGTGTTCTTGTCCTGTAGGACAAACCCTGAAGTCGCCATCGAGTGCAATTTGTGTGCCTGTAGTTGACAAGGTACTTTGTCCTGTGAGTCAGAAGACTCTTAGATGCGATGAGTTAGGTCTCCACCCTGATGCCATGTGCCCGTCGCTCACTCTCTGCTCAACATTTGATAATGGAACTTGTGCTCGTGAACAACAGCAGTGCAAAGCGGCTGATACGAAGGAAAAAAGTGTGTCAGTATGTTACAACAGTGAAAGCTCTTTATGCGATGAACGACCTAAGTGGTGCAAGTGTCTTACGAAGTCAGTAGCGAAACCTTCTAAACAAGAAGAAGTGGGTGTGTTGTTTGCGCAGCCTGTATTGGTTGCAGTGATAGGTTGTTTATTGCTTGTGGTGGCGTTTGCATGTGTTGTAGCTCTTGCAATAGTCCTGTACAAGTTCAGAAGCAATAAGAAATCAGACAAAGCTGTGCGTTTTGAAGCGGGCTGCAATGCGTACGATGAAGCCGAAGCCGTGAATATTGCAAATGTTAGCAACAACATCGAAGTATCCAAAAGTGCAATAAGTTTCAAAAAGAACGAGAGCAATCTATTCATCAACACAAGTATAAATGTTCACCAGACTGTGAACCAGTCGAGAACACGTAACAAATCGAACAGTTCAGATTTGTACTCAGTTATACATAGTACAAGTACAGCGCATAGAAAGCCCAAAAAGTTCCACAATCACTCTCATGTTCCGCACAATTCAATCAGATCTACGTCTGTTCTCTCTTCAAGCTGTGGGACGCTCAACCAAACTGGAATTGTCCCACCACCTACCCCGAACCCTTCCCTGTACAACTCGGATATTAACTTTGACACCATGTGCCCTGATTGCCGAATGCGCCAAAATTACCCTGCCCATAGCCCGGGAGCCTACTCAAAAGGGAAAAAGTCATCGTGGGGATCGTGGAAACGAGAGCGTCGAGGCAGTGGTCAAAGACATAACAGCCATAGGTCTTGTCGGGGAATTCAATCGGGCGAGGAGAGTGAACCTCTATTCCTTCCCAAGTCGCAGGGACCAGCGGGATTGCCTAACGGATCACGGTTTGCAGATTTCTATCCCTCTCCCAGTCACACATCTCTGCCGCACAACATGCTTCCGGGCAAATACGTGAAGAGACGTAGATTTATTATGGACGAATTGGTGACGTACACCACAGGAGGCGCCCCCTCCAGTAGCAGAAGCCCAAACTATAAATCTGGTCACCACCACCATCATCATTCGTCGTCGCCAACATCCCACATGCATCACTCGGTTGGTCACCAACCCAGACTAATGCCTCCACCGGCACCCGCCTGCACTCCCCTGAGTGGATCTCAGGAATTCACTAGCTTTCTGCCGCCTTCTCCTGTCTCAGACAGAACTTCCTCGATGGTCTACGTTGTCAGACAGGTGCATGTTGGACACGATCCACCCCCATCGCCCGTCAGCAATGCCTAATATTTTTCTATCTGTACAAATGCAATTTCTTTCTATTTTATTGCCTACTAATGGATCAACTACTACACAAATTTCTACGTACATGTTTGATTCAGTTAATTAGATTACATTTCTAACAATATTCTGTTCTAATGAATGATTTATTTTTAAACCCATAGATTGCAGTTTCAAAAATGAAGATGGTCATAGTTCATGATTGAGAAAAATTAAACTTGAAATGCAAGCAGCAAATGACGTCAATGTTAGTGTAATTGCGATTTTGGACCGTTCATTGAAGGATAGAAAATTTATTATAGCTGCGAAGCTGTAAGCTGAGCGGAGCTATATTGCGGTGCTCTTGGTTTTTACGACTCGAGGAGGAGTATTGGTTTTCTTAAGTTTTTTTACCGGAAGTACTATTCGTTCAGCCGCTGTTTTGACCTAAAGGCGAAAGTGAGAAAAATTGTCGTATGAACTAATTTTTTCTGAGCAAGAGAAGTTTTTTGATCATGCGCTGCCTTTAGTGAATGACTTTTTGACTTTGTAAAGTAGTTTTTGACTGAATACACATATAGATAACCGTTTTTAGCCGTTTTTTCGTCTAAGTGGCCCAGTTTTTGTGCTTGTAATTTTTTGTAGAAATGATTTTTATTTGATGCTATATTGAAATGTAAACGTCGGAAATTGATACCACAGTGTTTTGCAGAGCCTGAAAATGCGTTTCAAGTTCAAAGTTGGCTTATATTTCATGATTTTTTAGTTAATTTTTGGCTTTTCTTCTCCTAATTTCTTCATTTCCTAATCTTTCAGCCGTCTTTTTGCCACAAATTGGTTAATATGGCGACTTCATTTTGATAATTCATATACTAAACGCCTCTTTCTACCTCGATGTAATTTTGTCTTATAAAATTGTACATATGCTAACCCGATTT
This sequence comes from Convolutriloba macropyga, assembly GCF_964194025.1. NCBI lineage: Eukaryota > Metazoa > Xenacoelomorpha > Acoela > Convolutidae > Convolutriloba > Convolutriloba macropyga. The sequence continues at coordinate 76,341,470 of NC_134469.1, read as the reverse complement.
TGGTATTTTTTTTTCAATCTTTGTCAGTTTGTTATCTGTATTTTGGTTTAATTACTAGAAATAGTCTTTTTGTGGAACATGAGGGACTTTAGTTTCGTTTCAGTAAAAACCAATCATTTTTTAGTGTTAATATTTTGAAAAACAGTTGAATTTTTGACCATTTTTTTGCAAAATGTTTCAATGTTTTGTATGTTTGAATTCTGCTTTTTCTTTTATGCTCTGTTCAGGATCATGTATCGTTGTCCCGGATGACTCGTTGTCTTTATTTTGTCTGAAATGCTGAACAATGAAATGTCCTCGTTTTTCTTGATTTTTTATTTGAATTTTAACTTTCAAAAACATAGAATTAGTCTTCGTTGCATTGTGCCTTTTTTGTGTCCATATTCTTCACATTCTAGTTTTTATCACTCTAGCTCTGTCCTGGCAACTACATTTATATTGGTTTTTTTGATTTATCAGTTGTTAAAAAATTAAATGATTTCAGCTTTTTCTCATTCTTCGGTCATTTCTTTGGTTTGCAATTGAATTCATGGTTTGAAATATAAGGCAGTACTGAGAGTTTGCTAGAAAGCATTTTCTAAAATTTCCAATGATTATTATTTATTGCATTTTTATTCCGGCCTTGGTATTGTTTTAAACGATTTTTTGCCTTTGCATATTCTGTTGCTTACGTCTTTTCTATGATTAATTCAATTTTTGATATATTATGAAATCATGTTGTCTGGCATATATACAACAAGGAAGAAGTAGGTGTTGTTTTTGTCCTAATCGCAGTGATTAGCAATCTAATTGTAGTGGTTTTCTGGTTCTTAAATTTGAGCATTCTTTTTTTTGAAAAATTTGACTTAGTTTCTAAGAGTATTGTCTGCCGTTTGCTTTCGCGATCTTTTTTGAGATTAGAATAAAGAATTAATTGAGGCCAATTGATAGCCCTGTCAACTTTTTCAGCCTATCATTATCTTGACCATCCGAATTTTTTCTTATTTAACGTTACCAAGCGTTTTCAATAAAATTTTGTTTCTTTGTGACAGTGGATTAAATTTCACCATTTTTAAGATCAGTCCTCGAGGGTTAATTATTTAATGGTTTAATGCAAATGGTAATGACTTCAGCTATGATTCCGGTTTTTTGTAATGTTTTGACGCTTCGAGTCGCTTCCGGAATTCTTCCTGCTATGTTTTTATGTTTCGTCGTCTGACGCTCTTTTTCGTTTTACATTTGTTCACACAGCAAAGCTGAAAAAGTCAATTTTTCTGAATTATTTCTTGCTCTCACTGACGGCGTTTGCGCTTGTGACGTCAGCTCTCACTCTCTTTAGCAAAAATTGTTTTGCGTGATTAGATTTTGATCACAAGTGACTTACCTCACTCAATAAAAGGACTTTTGCACTTTAAAACCTAAGCATAATTTGAATTTGTTCAAGGTCAAAGGAACTCATATGTGCAGGTAAGGTCCCTAATCAGAGGTTTCTGCGGGATGAATTTTAAGAAGCTTTATTAAATTATCGTTGAATGTTTTTTACCTAGCTTTTTGAGCGGCGTCGATTTTTTTTTCAACTTAGATCTGTCTCTGGTTCTATCTCTATTATACGGCACGCGGATGTATTCTTTCGTAGCTATTCGGGCAATCTGCCGGCTATGTTTTTAAATTAAAGTTGAACTGTCGAGTAGCGTTTAAAATGAATTGAAAATGTCGCTGGCTGCGTTAGCATTAGTAGCAAATTTTTCGGTTTCTCCTTAGTTGGTAGTAATTTTTCTAATTGTCCTTTTTTTCCCTATCTTGCGCGTAAAATTTTTGCACTCATTTAAAGTTGGTTGAGAAAAAATTTGAGCAAAAATTCTCGATTGTGATTTTTGTTCACGTGAGGCAATCTAACTTCTGATTTTCGAGTTTTTTTGATCGGTTTTTCTAAATCTTTTTTGAATCAATACGCAGTCATTTCTAGGTCTAGTTTTTTTGTTTAGTCCGTGAAAATGCTTTAAATTGCAAGTCAGTACTTGTCATGCTTTATTTTTATATTTCAAAGAATTCAGATGGTATTGGTGCGCTGTCTTATTTAGGTTCTGTTTGCACTTGTTTCGAACTTATCTCGTCAGTAAGAAGTCAATTTAGAGTGATGATATTAATCACGCTGGAGAAGTAGGGGGAAGGGAGAGAGAAAAGTTTTCTGGCGTGATTTTTTTCAAATTGCTTTTAAAGCGAAGTTAAAAATTAGCATTTAAAAGTATTCTGGATTTTTGAGAGCGAATATTCACTTTCAGGAATTGTTTCCGCGGTTTTCTCGTCTTTCTCTGCACAAATGCTTTTAAAGGCGATACGTGTTTTCTAATAATTCATATTTGCGGTTGTTTACACACCTCAAAAGGCAACGAATTGTTTTTAAGCCTTTGACTGTTTGTTTTCATCAATATAAGTCCTTAAAGATTTTTCCTTTTTGTAGTTTTTTGTTGTTCTGATGCATAGTATCGTAATTGAAAGGTCTTCATGGCCATGTCATGAGGCCTATCTATGGTAATCGACTGATTTAATTTGAAATTATGTTTTGATTGTCCTGTTACATTGCCTCGGATTTGACAGTTCTCACTGGCTCTGAGTCCTTATGGATCTATTTAAGGGCTTTAGTCATATCCAATAGTTTTCACGCCTTCGGCACGACCTGTTCTGAAAAAAGGTTCTAAAGGTTGTTTGCGTGATCGTATTTGTAGTTTTTTGTTGTTTGCCACAAAGTCTGATTAATGATTGGTCTCATTGGTTTTCTCATACTGCATATGTTAGTTCATCTAATCAAATCTCACAGTTTCAACGACTCCGATATTACTTGTTTTCAAATAAATTTTCTTTTGGATTTGCCCTCTTTTGTACTTCTCGTACTGGTATTTCACGTGCTTTCATTAATATCAAGTTTTTTCGCGTTGGTCTGTCAATTACGCTCATTGATAAGTTGTTAATGGCTCTCTAATTAGTCATATTGGAGCTTATGTTGCCGCGTCAAATAATATGTAACTTTTTTCCATAATTTTAACACAACTTGTTTCCTAAAGTATAGTGATTCTTTGTTTTTGCCCGTTTTTTTGTTTTTGTTGTTCGGTCTTTGTTTTACTAATGACAGGTCTATGATCCCTATCGAGGCATAATTGAATCTGTTTACGGATGTGAGTTAATTAACAATCGTTTTGCTGTCTTTGACTTATGTAGAATTCTTGGTTGTTGCCTGTTATTGATATTGCTTTTGTTAGGTGGTTGGACTTTCACGTTTGATTTCTGAATTACCTCTTTGTTGAATAGAATTTATTTTAAATCCATTTGCTATGAATTACGCAATATGTTTTTAGAGTCTTGGTAAAGGCGCAAAATGACAAGAAACGGAATAAACAGAATTATCGCAGGCATGAATTTATAGTATTTGGCTATCAAAATTCATTAGAGCGATTGCTAGCTGACATTAATATTAAGCTTGGTAGCCTTCAGTTTAGAAGCTCAGTTAAGTATAATTTTAGATTATAACTGAATCTGCACACCAAATTAGAACATCTTGCGATGGCCTTTTCGCTTGCATGACCGAAGTCATGACCTTTGCCCATCAATTCAAAATTATTTTTTTAAAATAGCAGTGATTGAATATCACTACGACAGCCTGAAAACTGAAAAAAAAAGTTATTGTAAAAACGTTTTACTGGTCCAATTTTTAGCTTCTGTTTTCCATTTTTTGAAGACGGTTGAGCCAAATTGAACAATTGATGATGATCTGATTTCAGCATTCATTAAACTTTTTTTGTGCAATGCACAGATAACAGTACAATGTAAAAAATATATTTCTCGATTCTTCAGCTGATCTTGCATGAAATAGAAAAACGTTGATTGGGACGTTAAATGATTTCGAGATTATATAATATATATATATATATATATATATATATATATATATATATATATATATATATATATATATATATATATATATATATATATATATATCGGCCCTCCAAATAAGATTTTCAAATTTTTGATCTATAGATTGTTTCGTTAGTCTCTATATCTCAAGATATTAAACGCTTATTTTGATTTTAAAAAACTTCTTGTTGAGAACTCAATGTCTCAACACAATTACCCCTTTTACCCCTTTGTTATTATATCATTGTAAGAACCGTAAGCGTTAAATATCTGTCGTGCATAAACTTGATTAAAAGATCAACTTAAGATATCAACCAAAAGAAGGAAAAAGGAATAAAAGATCAAACTTTGTAGAGTTATCAACTAATGATTTTGCTGGTTCGATTTTTCCATTTTTTTCCAGTTTTTTGCATAAATCGATGCTGAAACCAATTTAATTTGAAACTTATCTCTAATATGGTCAATCAATGCATGATGGTCATTTTGGGCATGGTTTATAGCAGTACACAAGAAAATTGCGTGAAAGCTTTCAACTTGTTTGAAAACTGGTTACATATACAAAAATGAATTAATTTTTCGTCTCAAACGGTTCTGCTTAAAACAGCTTGTTTAACCGCAGTCACGAAATGAACGGAATTTTGAATCATGTCAACTTATTGTCTGAGCATCTGATCACGGACATTTTTGTTGGAATCACACAGTCTAACCATGGTTGCATAGTTTCTAATCTTAGCACTCTGGATTCATAATCGCGAATTTTGCATAGCCCCGGAGGATCGAAACAATTCGCAATAATTCACACAAATTCTAATCATGGCCAAATTTTTGTCTGGATTGTCTGATGATGGCCGATTTTTGTCTAGAGCAACTCGTTTAAATGTCGACCATTTCCCTCCGGGTACTCATTGCCCGCGGTGTTACATGGCAAATCTTCACTATCTTCCTTTTATGGCTGAGATAACGCTAATTTTTAGAAAATTGACCTACAGGTCTTATGAAGTTGAATGTATGAATTTGAATGAAAGAGCTTCAACATTTAAGAATGAAGTTTGAGTGCTTGGGCGTTAAGACGTGGCCAGGTCAGATGTGAAGCCGAAAACTTTTGGACTGACGGAAAATTTTTTGGAAATCTATCTGGAAAGTCAATATTCGGCTTCAATGCGTGAAGATACCTGAAATTTTATAATTTAAGTGATATTGTTTACTTGTTTTGTTTGAACTAGTTCTGACTTCGTAGATTTTATTACGTCAGCTGTGAATTTTGCTGGATTATTTTTTTTTTTCAGTTTCGTTTTTTAGATGGCAATTGTGGAAGTTTTTGTTTTGGTTTTACGCACATGGTTGTTGGAACCTTGTTTGATGAGACTGTCGGCGTTTTTTCAATGCAGCCGATTGTTGGGACAGCATTAGGTGATTTTGTTTCGTTTCACAAACAGATTTGTGATGCATTGAAATAATGATTCTAGTTCAAACACACTGTTTAATCTGTGCTTACTCTATTTTGGTGCTTTGAAATCAAAGAGGTTTCTTTCTCTGTTTTACCTGTCGCAGGTGTGATTTTATTGGGAAAATGCAATGTTTAACCAGTTTAGTTTCATTAGTTAAGCTCGACTGATTTTATTATGCGCGTTGCAAGGAAGCATAGCCTGAATTTCTCAAATTTGTTTTCAATTCAAAATAATCTATGCTGTAGCTTGTGTTTGGTTAAGGCGTGCGAGTGCGTCCCTTTATGAACGTCACAATACCTCAACGCAGTTCCTACCTCTAAGGATTGCAATGTGATAGTGTTATTATTCGGCCAAGCGTTAAACCATTGTGGAAGTAAGTAAGTAACTGAGTAAGTGCAAAACATGAACGCCACTAGGATGAACAATCGATCCAATTCAATACATCGCCTCCGTTTTATAAGACGTTTATAAATCAATATTCTTCCGCTTTAGAATTGTCCTCATTTTCGTTGCAGCACAAGACTACAGAAAAGCGAGAAAGTTCAACTAGTGCGGTATTTAATTAGGGCACCATTATTAACTGATAACACTTTTTCTAGCTTCGTTTCTTTAATACCCTTTCTAAGCTTCCCCTCATTTGGGGCAGGGAGGGATTGGTAAGGTGTGAAGGAAACGTGAGCTATTTATGCACACACTGATTGACTGCTTGTGAGAGTCGAGGTGCTTAATGGGATGAGTAAAATGGCGATGTGGTGGTAATGATGCGCATGGCTTCCTTTCAGTTGTCACTAGTCACTACTACCTCCCTCCTCTTTCTCCTCCTCCTCCTGCTATACTTGTATGCATGCTGCTGATGTTGTGCTGTGTTTCTTCAGCCCTTTATTTAGAATAGTAAGACAGTAAGGGTAAGTTATTTTAGTGATTATATATGCAGTTGGATCTTGCTTTGGTTTGACGTGATGTCAATAAACTCCTGTATCTATTAGCATACAATCCACCTAACAGATCGCGTCCTGTCTGTTTTTTTTCTTGAGATATTATCCACTGTAACTATTCCATGTAAAGGTTTTTCTTGGATTGCTGAAACAGGACGCAGTGAGTGGATTTTCTGCGTAGATTGTATTTGCGAACATTAAGCTTGTTCTTGGTTTCTGTTTTTTTTTCCAATTTAGGCATTTTAAGGATATATAAAGAAACACTATGTCATGAAGCTGATTTGTGTTTGTTTAGTTTCTATGCAATATATTCAATTACTCTAACAGCCCGTTAGGATAGTATGTATGTGCGTGAGCTGTGGCAGTTATGAGCGGTGGCGTTTTTACTTGAATTTGAGACATTCTTTCCTCCCTTCACCCCTTTCCCTCCCCCCCTTCCCTCCCTCTCCTCCGTACCCCCGCCGTCTCTTCCCCCTCATCTACTCTTACCTTCCTCGTGGTTGACATATCCTCTCCTTTCTGTCCCTATAATTGCATCACAATTTTAGCCACCCCTTAACCCATAGTTATCACCAGAAGTTAATTGTTCTTTCGTGGCTATTTCGTAGCTTCTTTGTCAAAGTATTGGGAAAAATACTTCCAGTTCGAACGTTTTGAGTGAAACCAAGAGTGTTAGCTATTTTCACCTTGTGACGTTGATAAGAAGACTTTGCCATAAAGCCGTTGCTGATACCGACAATGTGACCGCTTAAACTCTTGATATTCAACCTTCAGGTAACTTTTTCCCTAATTTTAAGTTAAAGTAACATCGTATATCGGAAGAATTAAGTTGCGGGCAAGATATTAATCTAGAGGGCTGCAGGTCTCCTAAAGAGGACTTAATCATAACAATTGCTACAAGGTGCAGAAACATCCATAGAAGGCAGTTTTAATTAAATTTGACAACTGGTTAATAGAAAATGTACACGTAACGAGGCGTTGTAATGTGCATATTTTTAAATATTCTCATTTCAAAAGTGGTGAAAGTTCACTATGATCGCACAGAGGAGAAACTCTTCTCATAACTTGTAGCTAGTAGTAGCTGGAACAAAAGCACAAAGATTTTTCATCCGGGTATCTGTCATTCTGTTCATGACAGTTGGTGCCTTTTTTCAATGATTAGCGATTTTCTTTGACATCATTGCTAAAATTATGAAGTTAAATGACATGAAGGAAAACAACAAGTGAATTCCCTCCAATTCTTTCTCTAGTTTTTTAAACTTGCTAACGATATCACTTAAAGGGCCCTTGAAATGTTAAACTTGAGTTCGTTTGAAATCTCTGAAGTTTTCAAATTTTGCTTTGCAAATATTCTCCAGGTCACTTTAGGTAGCTGAATATTGATAAAAGTTGAACCTCGACATCTCATCATTTTAAAACCACCGTCATCGCAATTAAAATTTAAATGCTCTATAAGCTTTTCGTTTCCTTGAGGAATATATTGAAAGAGCAGGAAAGAAACCAGAAAACTCATAGCCTGTCAATAAAATCCTATTAAAGTCAACCCGTTTTTTGCTTTTTCGTCGGAGTCCGCGAGAAATTATCTAATTTTTTCCACAAATTTGTCGCCCTGTTCCACAAAATGTATTTTTAATAGACGCTACCAGTTCCTCAACGCATATTATTTAGGCGCTCTCTTTTGCTGTTCAAAGATTGTGGTGCTGTCTTTTCTGTTCACACTTTTTCATGATTTTTAAGTCAATTTGAAGTGATGTTTTGGTAACGCCGAAAACGAAAGTGGAGTGAAAAAGCGGGTGGTTTTGCGCGTAAAATTTGTGCGCTCTGATTTTAAAGTAGTGAAAAAACTGCGTTAGAGCGAAAGCTTTTTTCTCAATTGTGACCTTTGTTCAGGTGATGCCATTTAACTTCTGGTTTTTAATCGGGTTTTCTAAATCTTCGTTTAATCAGTTTGCAATGATTAGAAGATCAGGTTTTGTTGTTTAGTCCGCGAAAAACTTTAAATTGCAGGTCAGGACTAGTTTGTTTTTACAATTCAAAAAATTTGAATTGTACTTGTGAGCTGACTTTAAGATCTGTTCTTTTTCTAACCTTTTCTCTTCAATAAGAAGTGAAATTGGGGTGGTGAATAAGAGCAGCAAAAAAAAGGTTGAAGGCGTGAATTTTTTTCAACTGCTTTTGAAGCAAATACAAATTAGTGTTTAAACACATTTTCGGTTATTGAGAGCGAATTTTCGCGTTCGGCAATTTGAATTTTTTCGCTGTTTTCTCGTCTTTCTATACTCAAATACTTTTAGAGGTGATACGTGTGTGCTAATAAAACTTGTTTTCAATTGTTTAAACAGCTCAGAAGGCAACTAATGGTTTTTAAAACTTTGACTATTTGTTTTCATGAAGCATGAATATTTTTTTGTTTTTGTAGTGCTTGTTGTTGTTTTGATGACTAGTCTTGTTACTGACACGTCTTCATGGACCTGTCATGTGGACTATTTGAGGTAATCGATTGATACAATATCAATTCTAATGATTTTAACGACTTTCAGGCGAATTATATAGTTCTTTTTAGTGTTCTGTTGTTCTTGACAGCTCACTAGTTTTTTTTATGAGTCCTATTTGGATCTATTTAAAGGTTTCAGTCGTATCTAATAGTTTTTTTACGACCTGTTTTCAGAAAGTGTTCTTAAGGTTTCCTACATGTTCCCATTTGTGGTTGTTTGTTGTTCTCACTGGAATGGTGCCATTGACTCTCTCACTGTGCATATTCGAGTTCATATACTAAAATCTGACAGTTTTATTGACTCTAACATCACTTGTTTTCAAAAAAAGTTTTTTTGGACGTGGCAATGGTTAGGAGGACTTCATGCTCTAGCCATGTCATCTTACTCCACTGATTAATGACACATTACAATCAGTTGTATCTCATGTCTGCCCGTTGCGAAATAGTGTTCTATATTACTATTAAAGTTTTCACCCATATCATCAACTATTATTACACAATCTTCGAAATTTTTAATGTTATCAGTAGGTAATCCTTTCATTTCAGCACTATCATATTCCTCCTAATCTTTATGTTTACAAAACACAACATTTTTGTCATCGTTTGTTTTTTTAATGTTCTCTAACAAAATGTGTTTTACCACTACAGGTAGCACCACAAAAATTGTACGTAATGTGTTCTCAAACCCAAAATTAACATTTACTTTTTCGTATCCTTTAAATCTTCTTCTAATTGTATATTTTCTTAGTGCCAACCAATATAAAAAACTCAATAATTAATGATAAAACAATTAGCAAGCCCATTTTTATCCCTTACAGAGCTTCAAGTTTAATATTAAAAACGAGGCTTTGAGTGTTATTGAGATAGAATGATTAGTTGTGAAATAAGGTTAATATCAATTGAAATAGCAATGAAAGATGCGACTACCTTAACAATTAATGAGAAATGATATTAATATTGTTAGTCTACATCGTATTGATGGTACTGACTGGATTCTAGTTATAAGAAGAGGTTGTGATCAGTGAAGCTTCTCCGGGAACCTGCGACGCGGCTGGTCGGAGACCTGCCGAGAGCGAAGCCCCTTCGCAGATAATTTTTTAGTACTTCGATAATCTTGGTGTTGAAACTCCGCCAACATTTTTAAGAAATTATGTTAATATTGGATTAGATGAAATCATACAAGTATATGATGAATCATTTTGTTTATATAATCTGTCTTATTGATCAAGGGTTTAGAATTAAGAAGGCATAAGCTCACTTTTGGTTAATCAAAGAAGTTGTGTTTCATATAAACAGTGTTATTGTTTGTGTTGTGGTAAGAGTGATCCCCGTAGTGGCGACAAAGTCGATAAAAAATAATGAAAGCAATAGTGTTAATGATGACGATATTGTTAATGATAATGAAAGTCAGTTTGTTTGATAATGATGGTGTATTCCCAGAAAAATTTAGATGTTCAATATCTGGCCCTAGGGAATGAGGTTAGACACATCTATTAAAAATTTGATTTATAATTAAAATACATTTTGATGTATAATATATCATTGATCATACTGCTGTATGAAGATGTTAATAGTGTTATTGGGGAAGCAGACGTTGAGTAATAAATGATCTACCATCACTTGATCGGCTAACTAAAGATAAAAAGAAACCAATGATATTTGATGAGGCACGAGCTAAAGAGCCCGTTGTTAATGAGTACTCCTGTAGAGGTAGACATAGTAATTGCAATATGATATATCTTAATCAAAATCTATTTTCATTAGATAGTGTTAGGGAATTTTTATCTATTTAAATTATTTGAACAAAGAGGTAATGTTTTAATTGGAAGATAAAAGGTCTTTTTTAATGATCGTGAAATTACATATGATAATTTGCTCATTTATGTAATATTTAGAAAGAACCTTTTAATTATATTGTTATTGATATATCTAAAGAGTTAAAATATTTAATGATAAGCTTAGGGTAAATTGGAATGTTAAGATTGATCTGAGTGAGTATGATTGAAATTGCCACTACGTGGATCAGTAAAAGAGTAAGCCTTGCTTTGCCAACTGCGACAGGGTCATACTAGCTAGTGGTAAAATTTAGGTTTTTCCGATATAAAATACGAATAGTTAGAAAGAGAAAATAGTTTAAGTGAGTTAGAGGGAACTATCAGGGAGCCTGCTTTGCAGATAAATGAGATGGAAGGAAGTATCAGGGAACCTGCTTTGCAGATAAGTTCGATAGAAAATAAAGTTAAACAATATGAAATAATTAATAATGGATTTAGATCACTTCCTTTTATGATTCTAAGTCTGTTATTGTTTTTAGGTATTTTAAAAACTGGTGGTGATAGATTAAAAGCAAATGCTGTCTATTAAATTGTAGTATTGTAAAGAGTAATAGTTTTTTAATTTTCATATATTCTATGTAACTATTTGATTAGCTAAATTAGTAACCAGCTTGATTAGCAACTGACTATCGGCGAAGCCGCGTTGTCTACGACAAGATCCCCTGAGGGATTTCACTGTTAGGTCTATGACCTTGTCTCCATGAGATTACGGACCTACGGTCATGTTTCCTTGGGAAACTATATAAACCATTTTATAACCATCACTACTAACTTTAATAACCCTTCTAGTTAATACCAATACGTGACATGAAACGTTTGCTTCAGCTGCAGCAAATGTGATATTGAGTTGTATTGGTTGTGTCCTTATGTGATAAAGGTGATATCTAGTATCAAATATATATAATATACTTTTAGTTCTATAATTTATATATGTTTTATATTATCTGGTAGCCCCTTATACTCTTTAAAAAATTTCACTATCTCTTTATTTGACTCATTATAATTCTTACCACCATAATTAGTATTCATCCTATCCTCACAAAATGATATACCTCTTTCTTTATTACCGTTATTACCTTAAGCGCCAGCACCAGTATTAACTCTATTGTTATTTTTTCTAAATATTAGTTTAAATCCTAAACCCTATATCTTTTCTAAATCATTAACAAATCCAAATAGATCCCTTATCTTATTCATCATATACATATGACCACGTTCCGCAGCAGCATGATCATGTTTAAGTTAACTATCTCTGTCAGCTTGATCTCTAACAAAGCTTGTTTTGTATTCATCTTCAGTAGAAGTTAGTATTTTATTAATAGATTAGGGTGACAATGATCTATATTTTCAATAGCTCTGATGCCATTAGTTTTAAGTTTAGCTGAACTAAATAATGCAATCTGGCTCTAATTAACCCATCTATTATTAGCATCATTCCCGAAAAAACCACCAGCATTTTCGCTTTTTCTGAGACAATAAACTCAATCTCACGATAAGAATCATGTATATTTAAATGGTGCTCTTCTCTATTGAGAGTGATGCCAATATTATTTTCTTTGTTCATTGTGTTTATTTTATTAGATTTATTTTCTGTAATTTTACTCTTGTGTATATCATTGTAACCATAAGTTGTACCAGTTTGAAGTCAATTTTTATGCTACAAATATGTAAATGTATTTGTTATTACAATGGATAATACTTCGGTTATTGTTATTCCCGAATCTGTGTTCGAGCTCGATCTATGTGTTAGATACAATATTATCCACCGGAATATTGCCTATGCCTAGTCCACTAGGACTGATAAGTACCTGTGGAGGTTGTAAGTATCGTGCACATCGTTCATGTGTTAGTGTATCCGAGTGGAGTGAATGATATCCGCTCATTTCCAGATCCGCTGGAACGAATGTTTGAGTACAACAATAGAAATAAGCATAGTTGATAAAATAGTCTAAGTGAGCTCAGTAAAGCGATTGAGAACAAAAGCCATAATACTGGAATTAATGTAAACTCTCTTGGCCATATGTGCAACTCGTTTTTAGGCATGTTCAGCATCTGAGCTGTAGATTCTCATTTCTAACATAAGACCTAATTGATCTTGAACACATATGCTGTCTACAGACAGCTGTAACAACGATCTATGTTTTTAAAAACAGTGTATAAAATACATAGCATATAGTTTAGTAGTGTTTATAAGTAAAACTTTTAGGTGCTAAGTTGAATGAGTGTGTGTTCTTTTGGAGAATGTCCATATCACACTGCCGCTCTTAGATTCCATTCCATGGGATGGGGTTAACTTCCTGAATGTCTTCGTCCTTGGGATCTGAAATTGATGGTGTTGCGTAGACTGTTAACACAGAATCAGTTGTATGGTGTGGCCTTGAATTGTTGCTCTGCTGGTCCTGTGTGATTTCTCTTACTGCTTGTATTGGCTCATTGCTTTGTTGCGTTTAAGTAGTTTCAACCTCGTAACGTTTCCGTATGTTCTCTGGTCGTCAGTAGGTTGTTTGCTAATTTCACTGTTCTTGCTTGGATGTATCGTTTGTTTCATCTGTTGTGTTTGGATGGAGTTGTTATACCTATTGTAGTGGACTGTGCTGAGTCGAGATATATTTTTTCAGGTTTTGTTTTCGAGTTGTTTTTTATCCAATTGGATTTGGCTATTGTGCTCTCTGATCTTTTCAACGGATAGATTCATTCTCGGTGATTTTCACTGATGTGAATTGGTTTGGATGAGGTGATGGTTCTATGTTTGGTGCTGTTGATGGCCTTTCAATCTATGTATTCATAAAAATTGACGGATCGTTGCTGATCAGTACTGGTGCGTGGTTGTCGCTTGATAAGATAGTGACCGGTTCTTCATTTTTATGTTCTTGTTTTCTTCAATTTTATTCATATTTATTTTCAGAAGTGATCTGTTGATTGGACCTACAATTGTTTTGGTGTTAGTTGAGTTACTGGTTGAAGGTTCATGTATTTTCTTTGCTTGGTTTTATTTTAGTGTATTTCTTTCGGGTACTAACTTTCGGTTACTAATTTGGTGTGACGGTTGTATTGTAGTTTGCGTATTGTTTTGTGAATTGTCAATTATGCTTGGAGTGATCTCTGGTTAACAGAACTTGGATTGAACTGTTTTCTTGACTTTTGCTTTGATGTGATATTTTTGTGTTGAGCTTTTGTTCTTCGCTTGCTGTTTTTGGTTCTCTTTAGCCAGTTGTACAATTTTATCTTCATCCCAACATGTAATATGTTTGATGTTTCTCCGTTGGATGTTGTGTGAAATTCTGCTACGTACTGGTATTTGTTGGGTTTGCGCTGTCATCGGATTGGACGCGCTGTCATCGGACTTCCAATCCGATTGGACAGCGCGTCCAATCCGATTGGACGCGCTGTCATCGGATTGGACGCGCTGTCATGTTGGGTTTGCGCTGTCATCGGACTTCTGGACGCGTCGTTCTACGCACATTTTTCTAATTTTTTCTCTTATGGTTGTATTCTCCGGTTGTTTTACATGCTACGATATGGATTAGACGTGGTTTTTTCTATGTTAGTTTTTGCATTTGCAGTAGATAGTTTTTGTTTATCGTTTACTAAAGCTAAGTTACCTTTTCTTGGAACTGTGATTTTTCTTAATGGAGTATCAATGTTTATAGTATGTGGAGTGTAATCGGTTATGGTTCCCTCTTCTATTATGTTCCAAAGTAGAGATAAAGTAGGATGTGTTTCCGTTGTTTTTGGATTTTCTGTCTACGTTCTTTTTATAAATGGTTTTAGTTGTTTTGTATCCAATGGAGATGGAGAAGTGTAGTTCAGATGGTTCAATCTTATATCCGATGGTGCTACTCTTCTTGGGGGATTCTGCATACTGGATATCCAGTTCGTCCTCACATCCCCCATCTAGTCTCCTAATTTTTCCCCTGTGAGAACGGGCTTCTTCAGAATTCTTTTGTCTAAACAGTCTTCTTTATAATTTTGTAATTTAAATTATTAAGGTTACGTTTTGTCAGTATGTTGGATTACTCCGTTTTTGGTTTTCTTCCAAAGTGGGCTCCAAAGGAAGTTATTTTGATAGTTTTGTTTGGTATTAGTCTAATGTTCTGTATGATTTCTGCTATTCTTGATGAAAGTGATTCAGTTATCCAATCTGTGTTGACTTCCAAAACACTTAGTCTACGTTTAATGGTTTCTGTTAATCTTTCTTACATTCATGTACCTCTGTGATCTCTGGCTAGAGCTAGGATTAGTTTTATGTTCTTGTTCTTACAGAAAATTTCAAATTCTCGATTTAAATGCTTGAGCTTGTTGGCATCTTATTGATCTAGCTATTTTTGCAGTGTAGAACTCAATTGCCGTTTCGGCGTCGCAGTTATTAAAACTTTCCGCCGATGGGTATCTTGACAAACGGTCCACGGTAACCAGTATGTAATTATTATTAGTGTTGTTACTTGTTAAAGGTCCGACAAAGGACAAAGTTCATTTGGACTTCTTCATTTGGTTCGTTTTGTTCGTTTAGTGTTCCTAGATTGTCTTTCGGGAGCATTGGTTTTAAGTTTTACCTGCTTCGATGCAATGTCTGCAGCCTTGGGCTTCTGCTACCAATCTAGAGTTTGGAAACTAAATAAACTGTGCTAGGGCGTTTGGAAACTAAATAAACTGTGCTAGGGCGAGCCTTCCGGCCTGTCCGGGGTGCTTGTGATGTACTGTGTTGATTACTAACTGTGTTAGAGATCTGGGGATTACCATTTTGTTATCGTTTGTGATACAATCTGTGGGTGTCACATTTAGGCCAGCTTCGGATTTTGTAAAAAAACAAGTTTACGAGTTTCAATGTCTTTCAGTCCCTTTTCTTTGATCTTTAATAAAGAAAAAGGTCTTTTCGTGTGGCGCATCCTATCAGTTCCTTGTTAAATAATTGCTCCATCCGATCTCTGTACAATTAAGGAAATGGCTCATTGGCTGCTTTGAATAAGGGTTCGGGTTTATCTGGGTTAAGTGCTAACAGTGCTTTTCCTTTGTAGTGGGTTGCGTCTGTGTGCTTTAGATACAAGTTTTTTGTATGGAGTCTTTGTTTTCTGTTTTGTGTCCGTTGGATCGTGTCTTTGTTCCTGGGTTGGGTTCTGTATGTTGTCTGAGTTCTGAAGTTCCTGTTGTGAGTCCATTGGATTTGATGTTGGTGCTGATTGTCCATTGGGTTTCGGAAAATTGATTTTTTTTGGTGCTCTGGCCTTTTTCATTGGAATTTCGTAGGTTTTTTAGGGTTATTTCGCGTTGTAACGGCGATAAATTGTGGTTTATGGTTTCGTTTATTTTGAAAGAGTTTAGATTTAGTTGAATTTTGTTTGTGTGAATTTAGATTTTGAATTGTTTTGAAAGATTGTGTTTGAATAGAGCGACGGTTTATCGGGTTGGAAATTGCGAAAAGCAGTTGTGTGTTTGGTGTGTGTATTTTGAGTTATTGCGTCATTTAGTTGTTCACTGTTGTATGTGTTTTGATTGGTTGGATTAGTCCGCTTTAACTCATTCTTCAATAGATTTAAATGTATTTGTTCAATTGTGTTTATGACCAATTGTTCGACACACGAGTTCAATGGACTTGTTCTTCCTGATGGATTTCTACTTAGGTAATCTGCGAAACCCAAGCTTTTTCTTGGTAAATGCGTTACCTCAAAGTGAAATGGAGGTAATCTATCAACCAATCGTGTTAGAGGACTTTGATGCGTTTTCTTTACTCTGTTGTTTTTCAGGGCTGATAAAAGAGCTCGGTGATACGTTTGGAGGAGAAATTTTGTTCCGTATTGGTAATATTTATGTTTGTTATGTATGTATTTTTGTTCTAGGCATGCGCCAGGACCTGTTTTGCTTGCATCGCAACGTACTCTTGTTTATCTTGATACGTCAGTGTTTGTTTTCGGTTATTTTATTAGGGGGTGAATACAGCCCAAAAAGGATCTGAGTTGTTTGTGTTCTTGGTGGTTCCAGTTGGAGTATGGAATCACATTTCATTGTTGTAGGTGTGATTCCGTCTGGGGTCATTTTGTGTCCCAACCTCGTTATTGATCTTTTTGCGAATTCGCATTTTTGCCAGTTTTTAGCCAATTCTTCTACGTTTAGTAGGTATAGAGCTTTGTCTAGTTCTTTTTCGTGCTCTGACAGTGAATCTTTCGTGCAAATTAGAATATCATCTAAAATTGTTAAATTTGGAGTTTGTTGGCTCTAATGTTGTGTCTATTGTTTTTTGGAATGTTGTGGGCATGTCAGTAAGTCCATAGAATCCGTTGATAAATATATAGGTGCCGGATGCTGCTCCACCCAATAAGTTGAAATTGCAGTGTTTTTGAATTTCTTCGTCCAATGGAATCTGACTTTACGTATATTTGACGTCCAATTTTTGAGAAAGAAATTTCCGGGTGCTGACTTTGTTTTCGAGATATAAATTGCTACTGAGTCAATAAGGTGATCCTATTTGTTATTTGTTCTTGTGGATTGCGTCGTTTATTTTTTTTTAATCTAGTGCAATTTTTTTACTCTTTGACTGTAATTACCACTGGACTTATGAGGTAATTACCACTGGTCTGATCAATTGTCTGATTTAATTATTTGTTTTTCGTCTTAATTTCTTTAGTTCTTGGTCAACTTAGTCCAATAAGTGTAACGGTGCTCTTCTGCCATTTTCTCTAATTATTGATTTTGCGACGTGGATTTTTTTCCCAACCGTGGCCATGAGTGTGGGTATATTCGAAGTACCCATTTTATGATGTTTTTCTCCGTTTCTGTGTTTGACATGCGAGTTTTTGAGTTTTGTTTTGTTTGACTGCTTCTAGGCGTATACCTAATTCTTGGCGCGCCCCATAATGTTGTTTTTTATGCCACCATGAGTAGTTTACAATTGCGCGGTGTCCATGAGCCAGAATTTAGCTCAAAATGGATAACGCCCTCTATTTTGATGTCGTTATTGAAGCATCTGTATTTGTTAGGTTCGTTGTTCTCTTGAATTTTTGTAAGGAGTTGGTTGCAAAGGTTTTTTTGCTGTGTCAATGTTCATAAATGATCTCGGAGAACCGTTGTTGACCAACCAATGTAACTTTTTTGTTCGGGCATGTTTTGTAACAGAATTCACCATGCCATTTGCATATTTTGTTTTCGAATTTTTTGGGTGTTATGAAGTTTACGTTATTCCATTCTTCTGCCAACTCTCGCAATCCTCTTCTAGCTCACTGAGACCACAATGGGACCCTAGTTCCCTTAGTATGCTGTATAATGTTTTGAGTGATTCGTTAGTCTGTTTTGTGTTGAATATTTGGAAACGATCGAATGTTTCTCTAGAAATAGAATTTCTCTGTCTCGTAAATGTGATGTTTAGTTCGTGTATAATTTCATTCGTTGTGCATCGATCACTTCTTGTGTGAGGATTTCGTTGATGAAAAATTCTGGTTGCTTCTGCTCCTGACGATAAGTAGATCAGGCTTTTACCTTAACGTCTGCTTCGTCACATCGTATTCTCTCTATCATGGGTCCTTTCCTTTCGATTGATAGGCATTCATTCTCCCAATCTACTTTTCTTTTTTTCGTTTCTTTATTCTCTTGCTCTGAATTAATCTTCCGTTTCACCCTCCATTGGATCTCTTTATGATAGGAGTGGGGGATAGAATAGATCTGTTCTCCCCAGTTTCAATTTCAAGAGTTTGTCAACGTGAATACTTTCTCTGGCCATGATTGCCAATTTTAGTGTCCCCATCCATTTTTTTCCAGTGTTTAGATTAGCTCCATTTTCCCAGAATTGGGGTTGGCCTAATGATGTTTTTGTAGCTGACTGAGCCGTGTTATAGCCGAATCTGTGTTTGAGTTCGATCTGTGTGTTAGATACGATATTTTCCACTGGAGTAGTGCCTAGGCTTAGTTCACTAGGACTGATAAGTTCCTGTGGAAGCTGTAAGTATCGTGCACACCGTTCAGGTGATAGTGTCTCCGAGAGGAGTGAATGATGTCCGCTCTCTTCAGATCCGTATGGATCGAAGGTTTGAGTACAACAGAAATAAGTTTGGTCCGATAAGATAGTCTAAGTGAGCTCAGTAAAGCGATTGAGAACAAAGCAAGCGATAAGATTTGAATTAATGTTAGCTCTCTCTTGGTTATATGTTCAACCTGTTTCTAGGGCTCATGTTCAGCGTCTGCGCTGCAGATGCTCATTTCTAACATAAGATCTAATTGACCTTGAACACATATGCTGTCTACAGACAACAGTAACAACGATCTACATTTTTAAAAACCGTGTATAAAATACATAGCATAGTTTAGTAGTGTTTATAAGTAGTACTTTTAGGTGCTAAGTTGAACGGGCGTGTGCTCCGCTGGAGAATGTCCGTATCACAGTTATCATAATAAACAATATTTAAATTATAAAATTGACAGATAACCCTATATTATGTGAACTACAACTAAATCTAAAGGTGAACATACAATTAACCTTAAAATGAGAAGACCAAGTGAACGATTTCATTTTAATGAACCTATCCTTAATGCAACAAATTATGGTTTAATAAGATTTTCTGATTATAATTATGTGTCCAATTGCACCATCAGATAGATGCAATCCAAAAATTTATTGTTATGCCACCACGTTCATATTATAAAACAACGTTCATATGAAAATATTATATAAATAAGCAAACTGATGGTAATGTTACAATAGAAGCTAATAAAAATACAATGAAATGTAAAATGGATGTTGGCAGTTTTGTTAATATTGATGTTGATAATTCAATACAATCATTACAAGGTTTCAAGAAACAAAACTATTCAACATGTAAATACAATGCTGATAGGATAATTGATATAATGCGTTTAAGACATTTAATATTCTATGTAATACTGTATCGGGTGTTAAAGACAATGGCAAAATAGTGATATATTATGTACGTTTAATCTATCTGAACCACCTGGTTATATGATAGTTATTATACCGCCAAATGTTTTATATCAAATTGTTTCAAAAGATAGAGTAGAATATATTGAGTTTAGTTTTTGAGGATGAACATGGTAGATTAATTGATTTTAATGGCGATGTATTAAGTTTTGCTTTACACCTGGTGTAATATTTATTGTATTTTGATATAGAATCTGTGAAGCAGTTTCACTGATTAATTGTAGGTTTGTTCTAAGTCTATATATACATTACAAAATTACGTTATTTGTTTAAAAAAATGTGTTAAAATATCGTTAGTTTTTTCATATATTGAGAGATTTATGAATTTATTAAAAATGGTTATAATGCGTAAAAATTGAAATTTTAGTAATTATACGTCCCCCTCCCCTGTGCCTGTAAGCCCATATACACATTACCTAAATGAATCTAGTCGTAATCATTTTGTATTACTTTAGGCGGTTTGCGTCTTTCTGGTTAGTTTTGATTTGGTTGACAATTGAGTGCAATCCCACTAGGGCGTCTAAATTAAAGTAATTAATTTAAAAGCATCTAAGCTACGGCATAAAACTTGAACGAGGCCTAATATTTAGGCAGACTTACGCCGCCATACGTGCGTTTTTGTCACTTGTCCGCTAATTAATAAAAAATTGACTGCTTTTTGTTCCAGTGCTCGATAATCATTTTACCGTAGGTCCTCAAAGTGGTTTTAACAGACAAAATTTGAGCATTTAATTTCAAACATCTTACTGCAATGACATCTGTTTATTTTGTAGTTACTGATGGAGAAGTCTTTGCTATTCGCCTTGTTCGTTTTAATGCCCTTTTTAAGACATTTCTGTTTGATGTTTTCGGTAAAGAGTTCTCTGTAGTTTTACTCGCATTCAATTCCCATCATCTTGGTCTTTAATCTCACAGCAAAATTTAAACGGTTGGAAGTTCAAGCTTTTAAAACTGCAAATTTAATTTGCCTTCATATGCGTGGGGATTAACATATTTTATTGGAATGCTATTTTTTCAGAAGGTCTTAAAGTTGGTGATTGAAGTAGCTTGGAAAGCATCCTCATCATAACTAAATTAGTAACGATGTTGGTAATTTTTTTGCTCGCTGTTTTTTTGCAGTATGATATTTTATTCTTTTGCATTGTCTAAAGAATAGATTTCTTGTTCTCTGGTACTCTAAATAGTACTCTAATTTATACCCAGCACAATGTTCCTATTCAATTTTTCGTTTTAAGAACTGATTTGTAATTTTTTGTTTTCAGTTTTTTTTCAACAGTATTTTGATGCTTGCTACAGAAGCACGAAGCACTAGCAGTTATTCCCAGGCAAGCTGCCAGCTATAATTTTGTGGAGCTTGCTGTATTATATTACCATTAAGTATCGGCAAACGGCAAATTGATTAAAAGTCAGAAGCTTCAGAGCAAAAAAAGCCTAGTAGCCCTTTTTTATCATACAACGAAGTGGTTGGTGGAATATTTTTGCTATTTTTTTTTTCGAAAGTTTACAAGTTGATATTTTGATAATTTCTGCGTAAAGCACGTTGAATGGTAGAAATAACAAAGAGTAGATTGTGAAATAACAATAACAAAGAGAAATAACAAAAACTGTTACCAAGCGTGGAGGTTGTCGTAAGGATGTCGAGTCTATCTGATGGAACGTTTCTCGATGTGATAAAATGACTTTGACCATGTTCATGTCTGCTATTTCGACTAAGTATAGTCCCTGCTGTAATAGTGTACAAATACTTGATGCATAGCTTTACATTTCTAATTTGATTCAACCGAGTGCCTTGCGTTAAATTTGAGGGTCAAATTTAGACGTTATTGAGACGCTATATTGATGTTCAAAACGTTTCTTGTATAGATTTACGTTAGTAGTATGTACTTTGTACTGTTTCATAGCTTTACTTTACCGATATGACGCATGAAGAAACTAATTACAAATTGCTCGAAGCTGACAAATTCTTTCAAATGTCCAGTTAAATTTTCTTTGCTACTTGTTTTACTTAAAAACTTATTTTGGGGCGTTTCCTGGTTGTCAATTATATCGAATTAGACTGTAAGCGTGAGACCGTTGTATTTCAGATTGTGAACCTGAGATCCTCGTAGCTGAGGATCATCGGCAATTTGGGCGGTGGGAACATTTCATCAATATCAAGTTGCTATTATAATTTATTGATGGTGAGGCTTATTTGGTGACGAAGAATTGGGAACGAAAACCAACTGTAGAACGCTCTGAAAATTTGTTGATCAAAAGGCGCAATTATTGGATTACTCTGTATAATTTTTGTCGGAAAAGTGTTTGTTTCGTTGGAGTCGTTGGCCACAAGCATTAAGTGATGCATATGGCGTGTGTGGGTGCACATTGATTTCTGAAGATACGGTTGCTGGTTGGAGTGCTATCAAGATGGAGAGTCTTAGAGATGGCAGGTTGCGTCGAGACAGCCAGATCAAAGGTCTTTACGAATTCGAGAAGACTCTGGGCAAAGGTCACTTTGCAATAGTTAAGCTGGCCAAGCACCTGTACACTGGGGAGCGCGTGGCTATTAAGGTTATAGACAAGAGCAAGTTGGACGAGGTATCGCGAGCCCATTTGTACCAAGAGGTGGCCTGCATGAAGATGGTGAAGCATGAGAACATTGTGCAGCTGTACGAAGTCATTGACAGTAGCAAATTTCTATACATTGTGCAGGAGCTAGGAGATGGAGGTTAGCAATATTGCAGCCGGAGAATGATCGCAATTAATAGGATTTTTGCAAAAGAAAACTCCGGCAGTGGGATATTTTATTGTTTCGACCCCCATGACCCCACTCGTTAGTGCCGAGATTTTTTCAATCAACTCTCAGTAAAGTTTTTGTCTTTTTTTTGGGGGGGGGGGGGGGGGGAGGGAGGGAGGGAGGGAGGGAGGGGTAGCCATTATCACCTCTGCTGCGTATTCAATTTGAGCCGATGAAATTTTGAATTGCTCTCGAACGAAGTTTGAATCATTTATTCAAAACGTGCGTGTCTTACGACTCGAAGACGAGTATTGGTATTCTACGGTTTTTTTAAAGTTTTATACAAGTTTGTTCATGAATTGAACCTTGACTTCTTTCTTTTCGACCATTACTTCTGTTTCAGAACATTGACTTCTGTTTTCGAACATTGGACTTCAACAGTAGCTTAGTTCAACAGTAGCTTAGTTTTTTAGTATATAATACTAAGAACGTTCGGTTACATTCAAGATTGAAGGTCGTTTTGAGAAATTTTAGTTTTTTAACAGTGCCTCCTCACTATGCAAACTATAAACAAACCACCCCACCTATCTACCCCCCGCCCCGCACACCTACCCCGAGCCCACCACCCGCAACTACCTATCCACCACCTGCCTACATCCTCTCCCCTAAAGCTAACAATTTTGCTTGATTGTTTTGACTTTTCAGCTAGAACATCCTCGAGGTTTCTTTCGCTCACTTGAATTATTTAACTTGGCTGTCTATCTCCAAAAACAGGATGGACTGGTAAGGCCTTAAGTCTCTTGGCAGCTCTCTTATTAATTAGGTCTTATTGTGCCGTTCAGCAAAGTTGCCTTTTCGCCCCTCTCGCTTTTGTTGTCCTCTCCGTCTGAGGCTAGCCTCGCTGTGCTTCATCTTGCTAAAACCAAAGCCAACCCCTCACTTTTCGTCTGAAAGCAATTTTTCCGATGAATGTTGGTTATGCTTTTTGAACCCTACAAAGTCGTCTGTGGTATCATTAGACGGCCCATTGAGCTCAGGACATTTTAACTTGATGTTTTTTGAAACAGTTCTTAAAGTAAAAACATTCGATCAGAGTTTTTTGGCCAAGCACTTGAGTCGATTTTTTTTGCATTCTAAAAACGCTGATCGTTTATTAAAGTGTTGGGAAAGATATTTTTACTATAGGTTTTGCAAAATTTAAGTTTTTGTCATCATAGTCAAAATTTAATTAACTGATTTAGTTCAAGAAATTCAGTGGCTAATCAAGACATTCCAACTGGATTTTTTAGCTTAACAAATAGACGTACCAAATTGTGGAAATTTCAACGAATGTGATTGGTTGAGAAATTTAAAACACTTAACTTTTATGCGTTCAATTAGCCTAAACTGGACAAAGCCTAATGCTAGATTATAATTTTTACCGCATCTGGCCATGCCTCGCGGGCCATGGCCATGCCTCAGCGGCCCGTGGGACTTGATATGAATCTATCACAACCGAACGTGAGACCAGTTTCCCCAAAAAACTTATAATTATTCTATTTCGGCTTATCGCGATTTCTGAACAATTTTACGTTAACACTTATATCCTATTTTAAAACATGGAGAATTTGTTGAGCTATCAGCCAATCAGAAAACAACATTCCTATTGTCTCAATTGTGATTGGCCAGCAGTAAAATTTCTTTATTTTGGTACGTCTGCCATTTTCACTAGCGCCTTGCACGACACACGATTTTTGTCTTTGCACTATGAAACATGTAATAAATGATTAGGTTTTCTCAAAATGTCAAAGTTGATAATGCTTATTAGAACAGCTAATTTGAAATTAGTATTATATCCTTGCATTGGTGTCCGGATAATTGAAATTAAGTGACTGGCTACAGAAACTTTCTGAATATAAAGAATTCTCGGGCGAATTAAACTAGCTATATCTTTCAGTTGTTTTTGCTATTTCACCCTGTTCGCATGCGTACCCAGAAAAGTTTAGCGAAAGATGGTTCTTAGTTTATATGGGATAGTGTAAAAAATTGTAAGGGAATCAGTAAAAGAGATTTTCGAGTTCTGTTAAAACAAACTTTTTACTTTTCTCCTAATGCGCATATGATGTCTTCGAGCATAATAAACATTTTTGAGAGCTACGAAAAGATAGAGACTTTTTTAGAACCACGTTACCTTTTTTTAAGGAAATAAATGAAGATAGAGAACGGTTATCGGAAATGCTTTTGTCGACTTTTGATGTGAAGACGACCATTTGACCAACAACGAAAATCGTTGAATTAACATTGCAGGCCATTGAAGCGCAGAAAGTTTTCAGTTTGAATGCAAATTAAGCATGTCTTTTAAATTGTCCAGTTGTCTTTTTAGCTTACTTTAGTCTTTCAAGCCAATTGGTTTCGGTATTCTTTAATTGAATATTTAAATTTCCAACAAGGCGGCTCGGTAATGTGCGATCGCACATAAGGTTCTGACCCCGCTCATCCACAATTTTGGCATAATTGTCTACCAAATGAGAAACAGATGGAAAAACACAAAAAATTCAAGTATTTTTCAAAAAAAAAATTGGTGTATGAACGAAAAGATAGCCGCCGAAGCAAATAACTCAGTGGAGTAAAAAAAAGATGCATTAGATTGATGAGATAAGCCGATATTAAGAAAGCGAGCGAAGACGAACGGCAAAATCAAACAACAACAACAACAAACATTAATTACATCAAAAATTTTATGTCCATTTTAAAAACAAAACTTAATAACAAAGTCAAAATAGCGTCAAACAAAACTGAAAATAAACAAAATAACTTGTAACTCACCAGAAAAAAATGGTTATTCACCAGTTCATAATAAGGCTCGGTAAAAATACGACAAAAAAGAACAGAAACTTTAAAGTTAGAAAATTCGCTGAATTTTTAAAAAAAAACAATTAATTTCAAAATAATGAAAACCATTAGGAATCAACTAAAATATTCCATAGGTTTACAATTACCAATGCTTCTATAGAATGGAATTAAGAACTCTTGGTATTCAATTTTTTTTGCAGTTACAAAAAGAGCAACAAATAGTCAACAAATTAAAAATCAATTAAAACTTGCCAGAAAATGCTTTGGGAGCCGAAAAGCCATACTTCGGCCCACAAAATATGTTTGATTGCACCTTCGTCGAACACCGATAACGTATTATGTGGCCGCTCATTAATGAAAATAAGCAACAATGAGACAAAAAAGAAAAAAATGCAAAATTATGTAATACTTGTTTTTTTTTTGAAAAAAGTTTACTTCCAAAGACATAAAAGCCATTAATTACAAAATGAAAAATTTGTATAGATTCGTCGATTCTTCCAAAGTAAGCCCTTGAGACCTGCAATTATCCAGAATATATCCTACGTCTACAAAAAGAACGTAAAATATGACAAAAATCAAAAAATCATTTACTTTTTTTTTTAAAAAACCCGTGTGGAAGCCAGTAACGTTATAGCGAATTCTCTTAAAACATTAGATTTTGTGACACTAGTTCTTTTGAAACCTTCCCTTGAATTGTATTATGTGACCTTTCATTAATGAAACTAGGTAACAATTAGAGCAAAAAGAAAAAAAGAAGCAAGATTATAAAATACTTGTTTTTATCGAAAAAAATTTATTTCAAAGACATGAATGCCATTAATTAAAAATTGAAAAAATTGAAAATTTTCGTTTATTCTTCCAAAGGTGGCCCTCAAGAACAAGTCTTACGTCTACAAAAAGAATGTCAAATAAAAACAATTGTTTTCAAAGCCATGAAAGCCATTATCTATTTTCTAATATCAGAACATCGGCTCATCTACTCTTCCAGGAAAAGCCAATCAAACTGGGTAATTGTACAGGAAATTAAATACGACTAAAAAGACAAAGTAAAAACGACAGTTAAAGACAAAATTAAAAAAATCGGTTAAATTCTTCGAGAATGTACTGTCGAAGCGGTAAAGAACCACAATCTATATCGTTAAGGATTTAATTATTATCAGTTGTGCGTTATTTTGAACGCAAAAAATGTGATATATGAACAGACAATAACGTGATAATTTGACAAAACTAGAAAACATGAAAAATGGGCAAATACCTAGAAATTAAAAAAAATTGTGAAATCTAGTAGTATTAAAGCCAGAACACCATGACTTAAGGCGTAAAACCGCAAAAAAGACTAAATTTGAATTGAGCAGAAAGAACGAGCACTCTTTGATTGCTGATACTAAGCTACAAGTTGACCAAATTAAGAGAAAAATGGAGGCAAAGTTCAATAAGCCATTTTTTATTTAAAAATCAAGTATTTTAAAAGTCAAAACGACCATAAGCTTACGAGCAATCAACTAGAGAAAATAATTTCAAGTGAATTAGGAAGCCAATAGGACCTATCACTAGTGAGCTTTGATCTGAAATGCTCTGTTATTTAATTAATATAAAAAAGATCGAACTTTTTTTTATAAAAAAAACCGACTGACGACAATCCGAATTATTTTTGGATTGTAACGGTCCAAGGTTGGTTTAGATCTAGTCCTGCTAATGCTGATTGTCCATTAGGAATATTTAATTTTTGGAATGTCATTGATATATATCTATATATATATATATATATTATTTATATATATATATATATATATATATATATATATATATATATATATATATGTATATTTTGTTACTTAAAAAATCGAAAATAATTGCTGCGTTTTTGATAATCAACGAATAAAGTTAGCAAAAAAACGGCAAAGTTTCATTTACAGAGCACTCTCAACGGAAGTTGAAGTGGAATTAGCCCCCTTTTCAGTCTACAAAGATTGTGTTAGTGGTGTTTGGGTGTGCACTTCCTGCAAATTTAATCAGAGTGGACTAAAGAAACTTATTTCGAGCTGCTTTTGATGAAAAAGTCTGAATGTTGTGAAGTATTTAGCCGGAACTTGTGACCAAAAAAAATCAATGAAAATAGCCGACAATATATTTGGTCTTTAAACGTAAAATCAACTACATTTTCTTGAAAATTTTATTAAATTTTACCAAAATTGGCGAAATTTTAGTCAAAAATTCCGAAAAAGTGAGTGAAATCAACTGAATTCACTCTATTTTCTCGAAAGTTTAAACCTCTATATCTCCCTGTCAAAAACGAAAATCAAAAAAATCTTTTTAATTCCATATTCTACGCTGAACAAGCTTTCTAATGATACCAGTCTCATTTCTCTACGATGAATATATCGATCGGCCAAAATTGACTGAACAAAAAAACCCATTTGAGTATATAGTTCCTCCCCCTCAAGAGGGGTCGGAACAATTAAGGCTGTAGATCGGTTTAAAAAAATTTGAATTTTGTTTACCTTCAGTGTCAGTTGAATCTAATGGCGTAATTATCTGAAATTTTCAAAGCTGAATGTTTATTATATTTATTTGAACGTCTCTGTGGAAAAATTTGGTTTTGACTAAGGTAAAGGTTACAGCGCTCTTGTTTTCAATTTGCGAAAATTCAGGAATGGTTTTATATCTTAACATATGATGGTCACAGAGGCTTGATAATAACTGGGTATTTTATTCCTTAAAAACGCACCGAAATTGTGGTTTACATTATTTTTTTTGTCTTATACCGGTCTCCGTTGTAAATTGCATAGTTTTTTATTGTCTTCACAAATCCAGGAGTTTTGATGTTTGGAGTTTATCTTTGTGACTAGCGGGGCTGGATCATAAAGTGCAACATGAAGAGTTGTCTAATAGCGAGCTAAAATATCACGGGTACTTTGGATGACCGAGTACCTGTACGGTGTCATTTTCTGTAGAAAACCAATGTCATTGATTATGGAATGATATTACGCAATTATTCAAGATAAAAACTAGGAAGTTTAGCATTGGAGTCTTTTACAAGAGAGGTAATATTATTGATTTATGGAAAAGTGTTTGTTTAGGAGACATGTATGATTTCTTAACGAAACACGAGGGAGGACTTCCTGAAGACAAGGCACGCGATTTCTTCCAGCAAATAGTTTCTGCCATAACTTATTGTCATGATTTGCACATAGTACACAGGGATCTGAAGCCCGAAAACGTTGTCTTGTCAAGAAATCAAGACGTCGTCAAAATCACTGACTTCGGATTTAGCAATCAGTACACACCTGGAACACACTTGCGAACGTCATGTGGCTCTCTAGCTTATAGTGCTCCTGAAATTCTTCTTGGCGATTCATACGAAGCGGCTGCTGTAGGTTAGTAAGTACTGGAACATCTTTTATATGATCTTTGACCTTTTGCTACCTCTGCTGGGTCTTTCCCATTATGGTTTATTATATAGCACCCACGAAATTATCGACCCCGTCCCTCAGTTAAGAATGCGCTAGCCTCCCCAAAACTAAAGCCTCAACAGTAAATATCCTACCGGTAAAATAATTTAATTTAGTTGAGCCCCTATCTATTGTTTGAGAAGTTTCCAATCTAAGAAGATCTAAATTGCTATCATTCAGAGCTTGAGCTGCTGCCTTCTCTCGTTCACTCACAAGTTAGTCAAATGAAAAGAGGATTGAAGTTAATTTATCACAAAATTTAGACAACGTCAACGTAATTCACCAATACTAGCAGGCCCGCAAAAACAACCAGAAAATCATTTACACGAATCGAAGGTTTAAAAGAAGTAAAGGTTACTGTTTCGCATCAACACGAGCTAGAAACCATGCCCCTCGTTTAACAGCCATAGGTGTCCAACTTAGACTATCTATGTGTATTGCTTCTCTTTTGCTCTTTCTACAGCAAATTTCTGGATAATGGCGTTGTTGATTTGCTTGTTTTTGCTATACCTCAAGCTTAATCAGCGCAAATTAGGAGCTTAAAAAGGATGGTAAAGCGCGTCTCAAAACGCATTTATTACGCTAGGTTCCCTGATTAAGGACCCCTAAAACGTGTTACCTTAGGAGGGCTGCTAACCATTGTCCTCAATTGCGAATGATATTTACTATAAAAAGGAATATAAGACAAAACAACTAAAACTATTTAAAATTTAGTTTCATAGCAATTTTACCGATAATGGTAACAGTAAACACATCAAGCTTCAGATTAGCAGTCTTTCACCTTGCAAACTGGGCTATATTCACTACAAACCACCGTCTCTCACAAGCGCTTTTATCTCACCGATTAACATATTTCCGATTGAGAGCTTTGAGATTAAGCAGACATCGAAAAGATACACGTAAAAAACTTAATTGAAAGCTAAGTGTGTTCTAGAATAGCGCATAATCCGTACGGCTAAAGCTGCAGAAAAAAAAACACACTTACAATGAGATTTTCAAACTTAAATTAATATTAATTAAAAAACACGTAGTACCCAGTAAAGTAAATCCTTCCTCTTGGCGAGCATACTTTCAAGCCCTCTTAGCCTCGCGGTAACTGCACCTGACTAACAGTCTTTTGTCCCAGGTTCGGTTCTCACCCATCTATTTTGAGCCTTTTAGGTCATTGAACTCTTTCGATATGTTCGCTTAACCATGCTGCTCAATGCGGCTCTTAAACATGCGCTTCGTGAGGCCCCTTAAACATGCGCTTTGTGAGGCCCCTTAAACATGCAGAAATTTTGTCCAAATTCAGAGCCCACGCGTTAAATATATAAGATTGAACTGTGATACTATATTTGGATGAAGGTAACGATATCAAAGCGCAAAAGTTACGCAGGTTACCCAACATCCTGCATGTATTAGTCTGAAAAAGGTCTAGAAGAATGAAAAAAAATGTCCTGATCATGGTCAAGCGGTAAAGAAAAACGGAAAATCCAACAGAATGCGCAGTTTTTGTTGCTGAATGTGATGTTCATCTTTACTTCTTAATTGTTTCAACATCTGTTCACAAATGGTCAACAAAGCCTTAAGGTTTTGCGTTCTACGCGAAAAAAATGCTTCACATTTCCCTTTGAATTACAACTGGAGCTTAAAGAAAAACTCGTCTTATAGAACTGGAACATCGTCTTATAGAAAAATTCGTTTTAAAGCAATGTATCTTCCGCCATAATACTCATTGCACAAAAGATATCATTGAAATTATCTCTTAGATTTTGTAATGTAGTGGTTTGATGTGAATTTGTTTCAGAAGAGGTAGAAGATTTTACCCATATGCAGGTTTCAAAATAAATTATCAAATACAGATATTAAATTTACAGAAATCACAAACAACGAGATTGCTAATATCTTTAGCATGCCCGTGGGATAGATCTAAACATCATGACCAATGTCATCGCTCTAAGCGATGAAACTGTTAATGTCAGTGTTTGAGATGCACGCTTTCTCTTACCATTATCAAATTTTGGTCCAGGTGAGTTATTTCATGAGAGCATCTATTTGCTTGTAGACGTGTGGAGTCTCGGAGTGCTCCTTTATATGCTGGTGTGTGGCGAGGCACCGTTCAACGAGGGCACAGACAGCGAGACTCTCACAATGATTATGGACTGTAGGTTCAAACTGCCACCAGAGCTATCACCGGAGTGCCAGGAGTGAGTTGGCAATAATCTATCAATGCTCTCTTTGGTAGTTGCCTAAGGTTTTTCAGATATTTTGTTTGTTTTCATTGTTTTATGTTTCTGTCCATGACCCGTGTGCGATCCCAGTCTGTCTGATCACAGGTCGCTTGGGCCTGGGACCTTGACTTGGGAAGTAATTTCGCATTAATATCTATCGCAAATCTTGCAAAGCAATTCAAAATGAACAGAGTCAGTATAAAAAATTGAAGTCAGAAGTAGAAACGGGATAAACCCATAAAGCCCAAATTTAGATGCCCGCTATTTGAACGTCGTTCCTATAGGTCTTAGTTACCATCTCTAATGCTTATTGGTATTGATATTAGACCCTGTAGCCTCTCTCTAAGAAACAGAAGTACGTTATGTTCAACTACGAAATGCCATCAAAATAAATCGGACTTAAAAATGTTTTTGTACAAAAATCTTTTTTTTCAATATCTTCTATTCTTTCAATCCCAATCATGCTTATTGGAATCAACGGCGGCTATTTTCCGGCAATCTGCCGGGTATGTTTTGATTTTCCAGCACAAGTAATTAATTTGTGGAAAAAATGTGATGCTACAATAATTTTCTTTTTGTCTGTGTTTACTTGAGGGCTTATAATTATTAAACTGGGTGTTTTTATTGCTCTAATAATGTATCGCGGTGTAAATTTTAAATTAATTTTACGCTCAAAATAATAGCACTTAACGTAATCTTTTTTGTGGATAAAAAAGTTTCTACGAGCCAGAACTTCTCGACCAGACATGCAAGTGTACCTAATAGTACGGCAACCTTTTTCCCCATGTTTTACAGTAAACCTAGCAGTCGCGACTGGTTTTATTCATTTAATTGCCTAAGTCAAGTTGTCAATATAACTTGGTTGTAGCACCAGGATTGTTTTAAGTTTGGCTCTCTTATGTTTGACTGGGTTTTTAATCCCATATGGTTCATCACAGTAGAATGACTTCTCTTTGCCCTGAACCCTGAAGTTTGTTTTAACTGCTCTTAAAAAATAATGAACTCTTTAAAAATAAATTTACATAGCAATATACAGTTTTAATTAATGGTCTTAATTAATTTCTCTCGAACAAAGTTTGAAGCAATTATTGTAAACTTGGTGGTCTTTTTTATGCAAAATTTTTGCTTGACCAATTTTGCGCTTTTGTTCTAGAACATTCTGTTACTTCCCTAAATTAAACTGCCCACCGTCTTTCGATCGAGAGCTATTCATCCTTTAAATCCCATAATAAATTCGTTTTTAATGTCACGGTAATGTATGTAAGTCCTCTTGGTTTCTTATTCGATTATCACGGCAAATTATTTGGCTGACCAATAATTTTTTGTATTTTTTGGTGTAAAGCAACGGGGTTAAACATTAGGCCTCCTATTACGCCGGCGACTATCAAAAGCAATCCATAGCCAGTTTTTTAGAGCAATTCGTCTGACGTTTTTGAGTTTTTTGATAATCCATTTTTAATTGCTATCGAAAGAAGATAGAAGCAATAATTGTGAACGTGTGTGTGTGTTTTTTATGCAAAATTGTTACCTGACTCTTTTCAAGAGTTCACATCTAGAGTGACTTTTTTACGCTTGACTTTTTTGAGTAATTGGAATTGAGTAAAATCAGAAGTTAAGTCCGTTGCTAAAATATAACAGATTGTGAGCGATGACCATACATAACCCGTGTAGGGTAGTGGTTGATGTCCCTGACTCTCAGCCGAAGTCGCGAGTGCGAACTTGTCCCTATCCATTTGCACCATGTGCAACTTTTGCGCCATAAAAGTTTCTCTAGCCTATACCTCCTTCTAAATTTTTTGCCTGGCAGTCATTCAAGAGCAATTTGTTTGACCAACGTTTGACCGTCTATGTTTTGTTACGGTGATGTGGACCAAAAATAGTTTGAAGTGTGCTATGGGAATTTAATTGATGACAATTAAGTTTTTAGCAATTGTTTTGTTTTGTTGTTCGGTTTTTGGTCTATTCGTTTTTTGTTGCGGCCAATTTATTGTCTGAACGACAAATACTCCTGTCTGTTTGTCTGGGGAAAAAGGATGGAGTTGTAGAACCCGAGAGCAATAAGCCTACAATTAAGCATAGTGCTACCAAAAGCAAGCCATTGCCTGATATATGAGAACAATTTGTCCGTCGTTTGTTTGTTATGTTCAACTTCATAATTTTCTTTGATCATCTGGTGTTTCACTGTGATTAGTTCTTGGGAATCCGATTTGCTAATTTAAGTGTTTTGATCGCGGCATTTTCAAAGCATTTTAGTAGGTTTAACTAACTATTTCAGCCAAGAGGTTTTCTCAACTTTTTTAACCATTAATTATTCGTCTAGAAGTGTATTTGTGCCACTGGAAGCAATTATTACATCTTCAGGTGCAATTTTGAGCTGTTTTGTTGTTTTTGTGGCCTACTTCAATTTTGTGTATTTGAGATTTGTTTGATTAAATTCTATTATATAAGTTATTTGGGACCTTTTCTTTTGATTGCTATAAGTTTTGTTTGTTTTTTTTGTAACGAAATGTGAAAAAATGAAGGCCTATTTTTGAATCTTTTTTAATAGCCGCACAGCGATAGCCGGGGCTATTATTGGCCTTCTCTTGTTTTTTTTTCGTCGTCATGATTTTTGTTACGACCATATGGCGCCACAGCCACTTTTTGTTCATTCGTTCATGCAATTTTAACTGAATTGCATGTGTGACGTCATTTTTCGCTCTTAGTGGAGAGTTTTTTTGTTCATGCGCGTGATTAAATTTCTGGTCACTCTTGACTTACCTCACCCTCAAAAATGACTTCCTCACTTTGAAATTGACTTTTATTTACTTAAATTCAAAGAGATAAGGTCAAATGGGCGTGTGTCACTCTAAATGAAGGTTATCAGAAACCAGCTAATAGGGGCAGCAAAAACTTATACAGATTTTCAATCAAAATTTAACATATCAGCCTTCAATGAATAGACAAATTTTTTTGGTTTGTCTTTTTTACTGTTTTTTTAAGTTGTCGATCTACGAATCTATTGCGGCTATTTTCTGGCAATCTGCTAGCTATTTTTTTTTTGTTCTTTTCGGATTTTTTTAAGGTTCAATTATTTAATTTTTTTCATTTAGAGCTAATTTCTGGGCTGTGTTTCCAGAGAGGTCATTTTAAAGTTGTATAGGCATCTGCTTTTTTCTACTCTGGCCATTTTTTGTTGTTTTGTTAGTCGCATTGGTAGGCACTGATTCAACAGGCGGTTTTGCCAAGTTTCCCTATAGCAAACCTTGGGATCTTAACAACTTGCAGACATTTTTTTCAAATATGTTCTAATCAGATTTTGAATTGCTTTGTTTCCATTCTTTTTTCACCAGGTTTTATAACTTTACCGGTTATTTTTCTCTCATGCATCTGGTCATTGAGTGAGCAGAAATTGTTATACAGGATCTGTTGACGGTAATTGGCTTTGAGTCGCAACTTGTGAAGAATTTAAAGGAAAAATTCTCTGAACTGCGTTTTTTCCTCAATTTTTCTGAAAATAAGAACAGCATTTGTTTCGTTGAGTGAGTGACGTTTCGCAGGGGACTAAATGATTTTTTCGACTAGAGTGTATAGTCTTTGGCTATGTTTTTGGTTTCTTCGTCTAACGCTCTCTTCTTCGTTTTAATTTTGTTCACACAGTAAAAATTCGAATTTTCTGCGTAACTTCCTCCTCTCATTAACGGCTTTTGTGCGCGTGACGTATTTCTCACTCTCTCTGGTTAAAGTTTTCAGGTAATTTGCGTTAGTAGATTTTGATTATACCTGACTTGCTTACACAATAAAATGACTTTTGCACTTCAAAACTTAAGTTAAATTTGAATTAGTTTAAGGTTTGAGTTTGTTAATTCATACGTGTAATGAAGGTCCCATCTAAAAAGGCTTCTGCGGAGCGAATTTTAACAATCCTTAAATTGCTGAATGTTTTAATATAGTTTTTTAGCGGCGTCAATTACTTTTTAATTTATATCTGCATCTGTTATCTGAATTATACGGCACGCAAGTCTATTTCGCAGTTATTCCGACAATCTACCGGCTATGTTTTGTCGTGCTAAACCTTTGGCTGGTTTCCGGAGTGTTCTCCCTGTTTTAAGCTGTGATAAGATATAATTTTGGTTCCATTGTTTGCCAATTTAATTTAAAATTTAATCTAAATTGTTATGTGATCTAAATGTTTCGTGAAATCAGGGAGACATTTGGGTTGAACGAACCAATTATACAAATTATTTCAGTATGTAATTTTAGTCTGGTGAGCAACTTACTGAAGCGCGAGCCCGCCGATCGTTTGTCACTGGCTGAGATCTTGGCGCACCCGTGGATGCAGCAACAGCCCTCTCCTCAGCCCACAGACAGCCCCCTACATCATAATCAGAATAATCGTGTGCAAGCAAACAATACCTCAAATCATGCGCAACACCTGAGCGTCAATACCATTACAGGAGGGTATAGACCCCCATACAGCACCACCTCTGCAGCAGCCTCCTCCCTAGCGTCGTACAGAAGGTACCCTGTTATAACACGAGACATGATTACAGATGACGAACACAAAGAAATTGTGGAATGTATGACAATGCAGAACATCGCAGATGAACCTGCTATTCTAGAGTGAGCTTGACAATTTAAATTCTTTTAATAATCAATTACTCTTAAAATAAGATGAAAGCAATTAGTGTGGTTGTGGGTCTCCTTCAAGAGCAATTCATCCGACGTTAGTCGGTTATGTTTTGTTGCTAATTTGTATGTTGATGCAAAATTTTTGCTTGACAGTTTCTAGAAAATTCTTTCGATTGCACTTCTTCAGTGACTTTTTCATATTTGACTTGAGTTTGCTCGACCTCAATTGCTCTTGTTGAGGAATGAAGTCTTCTTTGCAAAAATAAAAGCGATTGTCAGGTAGTAGCCTGATAGCAGAGTGGTAAGTGTTTCATTGTCGATACTCAGCTCTAAATTAATGATGTCTTGACTTCGTTCGATAGTTGAACTCTCGATTCCGTTTTTAGTTGCTCTCGAAAGAAGTTTGGGGAAATATTGCATGTCTTCTATTTTTAATTTTTAAAAAATTGGTATGCGTTTTTGATTTGTTATTAATAGCCGCACAGCGATAGCTGGGGCTATTATTGGCCTTCTCTTGGTTTTTTACAATTCAAAGAATTTGAATTGTATTGGGGCGCTGTCTTTTTTTTAAGATCTGTTCACACATTTTCATGATTTTTCAAGTCAAATTGGAGTAGTGATTTTGGTCACGCCGCAACAGGAAATGGAGCGAAAAAGCGAGTGGTTTTGCGGCTTGAATTTTTTTCGCTCTAATTTTAAAGTAGTGAGAAAACGGTGTTTGAACAAAAATTCGGTTTCTCGGTAGTGGTTTTGTGTTCACACGCGGCAATTTCACTCAGATTTTAACTGTTTTTTCGATTTTTGGAGCGGATTTTTTTCTAGATGGTTTTCCCAATCCATTCACAGCTCATTCTAGGCCCAGTTTTTTTGTTTGAATTAAATTTTCATTTCTTGGTAGTGGTTTTTTTTGTTCACATGCGGCACTTTGACATTGATTTTCCCTCTTTTTAATAGCCGCCCTCATCTTCTCAGCCGGCTATTATAGCGCTCCTATTTTTTTTTTACTTCGTCGAATAAAAAAATGTTTCGCTTTACCTCATTTTGCCGCCTTTTCAACATTTTGCGTGATATCTTTTTGACTTCTCTAGGCTAGTTTCTCTCTTATCTCATTCTGCTAAAAGTGATTTTGAACATCAGTTGCTCAGCAAAGCAATTCAAAATGAACAGAGTCAGTATAAAAAATTGAAGTCAGAAGTAGAAACGGGATAAACCCATAAAGCCCAATTTTAGATGCCCGCTATTTGAACGTCGTTCCTATAAGTATTAGTTACCTCTCTCTAATGCTTATTGGTATTGATAGTAGCCCCTGTAGCCTCTCTCTAAGAAACAGAAGTGTGTTCAACTACGAAATGCCATCAAAATAAATCGGACTTAAAAAATATTTTTGTACAAAAATCTTTTTTTTTCATTATCTTCTATTCTTTCAATCCAAATCATGCTTATTGGAATCAACGGCGGCTATTTTCCGGCAATCTGCCGGGTATGTTCTTATTTTTTTATCTGATTTTTTAAAAAAAATAGTTGCCTCAATTCACTCATAGTCCATTCTAGGTCTAGTTTTTCTGTTTAGTCAATGAAAATTCTTTGAATTGTACGTCAGGACTTGTCCTGCTATGTTTTCATTTCGGCGTCATGATTTTTGTTACGACCATATGACGTCACAGCCACTTTTTGTTCATTCGTTCATGCAATTTCAACTGAATTGCATCTGTGACGTCATTTTTTGCTCTTAGTGGAGCGAGTTTTTTTGTTCATTCGCGTGATTAAATTTTTGGTCACACTTGACTTACCTCACTCTCAAAATTGACTTCCTCACTTTGAAATTGACTTTTATTTACTTAAATTCAAAGAGATAAGGTCAAATGGGCGTGTGTCACTCTAAATGAAGGTTATCAGAAACCAGCTAATAGGGGCAGCAATAACTTATACAGATTTTTAATCAAAATATAACAGATCAGCCTTCAATGAAAAGATGAATTTTTTGGTCTGTATTTTTTACTGTTTTTTAGACTGCCGATCTACGAATCTATTGCGGCTATTTTCTGGCAATTGCGGCTATTTTTTACTGAAAAAAATTATTTGTCTTGAAATGTGTTAAGAAAGAAGCCCAGGTGCTTAATTACATCTCATTAGAAACTCAGTTGACAGTTGTCGGCAATAGAAGCATAAGAACTGACATTTTTTGCAAGTTTTGAATGGGCAGTCGAACTATATATAGACTAAACTGACGGAGCGCAAATTTGTTGTGCTAGTTGAACTTTGCGAGTCAATCAAATAGAGCTGATAGTAAATGAAACTTGATAAATACTGCCATTTGTATTGTTTGATTTAAAATTAGCGTTTCTATTTAACAAATATTGCACTATTCGTTTGAAAAATGAAATGATTATGAAAACATGCAACTCTGAATTGACTGGTGATGTCCGATGAATGCTTTCTTCATTCAGCGTTTGTTGATGCTGAATTTTGCATAAATTTTGACTTTGTGGTTGTTAAGTATTTTAGTCGCGTGAGGGACTTAGTGCACTGGCATGAGTGCGCTCCTGCCCGAGTGCTGGGTACGACGCCCGAGAGGAACTAGGATTTATTGTATCTGTTTAGGGAATCAAAAGCTCAAAAAATTGGATTAGCTTTCTAGAGGGCACTAAGTGGGGCGAAAACGTTGACTAAGTAGAACAAAGAGCTAAGCAAATGTTGTGGTATTTAGTGAGTTTTTTCCACGCGACTTGATTGCAAACTTATTGAATAAGTTGTTGAACTGTCTCGAGGTCCCAATGCGTGACTATTTTAAACCCCATGATTCTCTTATACGTGTCATGTTTTCAATGTGATGTATTTAGTTATTATTTCAGCTCACTCAATACAGAAGCGTATGACCACATATCGGCAACGTACTTCCTACTTGCCGAGAAAAGATTACGGCTGCAACACGATGAGCGCCTCAAAGCACTGGGCGGACCCTCAATATTTGGTCTTTGCTCGCCCACAGGCGCAGTATCAGGCTCACAAGGCTCTGGATTGCAACCTTCGAATCCTCCAGTTGTGAATGGGACAACGGGTGGACTGGTTGGGCTACAATGTCAAGGCAGGCGGTCGCCCCTTCTTTACACGCCAATCCAAGTAAACGCAGGCCAGACTACCGTTGGGGCAGCTGGTAGTCAATTCCCTCAGCAACAACAATCCACTCCCTATAACATAACTCAGGTTCCGGCGCCCAATAGTCCAATGCAGCAGATGGGTCAGGTGAGTCAAGTGGGAGTTGCGGCCCAGTTGAGTAACAGAAGTGGGAATGGCTCTGCCGATATCTCAATAATATCGAATGCAGCCCAGATGCTGGCACCCGGCACCGGGAGACCCTCCAACTCAATCAACACCACAACTGGTACTGGAGGCATGCAGCTGCCTCTGAGCAATAGAAGTGCAAGGTCTGTTTCTAATTTCCATATAATGCTCTGGATCTTGTTGTAGCTGGAAGCTAAGCGTAGCTCTATTGCGGTGTTCGTTTTTTTTACAATTCAAATAATTAATAGCCGCGAAGCGATAGCGGCTATTATTGCGGACATTGTGGTTTTTTTAAATCGTCGCCTCCAACGATGACTCTTCAACAACAACAACACCTTACTTCTTGGGTTTGACTTTTTCAATTTCAGTGATTTCTAGTGCTTTGCGCGTAAAATTTGTGCGTGACGTCATTTTTCTGCTTGTAGGTCAATTTGCTTGACTTACCTCATTCAAAAAAATTACTTCTGAACTCGCTTAATGAACTTTAAAATTTCTGAACGTTTGCTAGTTGAAGGTCAATGGTGTGCATGTAAGTAGTGTAAAAGTATATGCCCTAATTCTTGAGTATTAGAGTCTTGAGCTTTTGATTTTGAATATTAATTTTGAAAAAGATCCATAAGGGCTTTTTCCTTATATAGCATGTGTCTCTAATAAAAATGACAGTCCGAATCTAACCAAAACGTCTTATGTTGTATTAAAGGACTGGTGGTCAATCTGTCTATCTTTTTTCTTGTTTCAATTCACGGAAGGCCACAAGCGTCTATCGCGGCTATTTCCGCGCAATCTGCTGGCTGTTTTTTACTGTTTTTTAAGACTGCAGATCTACGAAACTATTGCAGCTATTTTCTGACAATCAGTCAGCTAGGTTATACAAATGTTACATCGTTAAATTTACTGCAGAAGGTTATCTGTCAGCATATATTTACCAAAAATGGTATAACAGATCAGATTATGGTACAAGGGTTAGTAAACTTCAGTTTATTTATTGCCTCAATGCAGTAGTATTTATAACTGCTCCAAAATCTAATTCATAATACTATGAGACTCGTTATTTTTAGGCGATGTTTTTGACCTCTGATTTTATTAATGTTTTCACGCTTGATTTTTGTGTGTGAGGATTAATTCAGTTCGCAGCGTAATAGAAGAGTTTTACAGGGGTTATTTGTGCGACTACTAATTTCTCATGATCACCACTGATTTAAACAAAGTAGTTTCCGCTCCATAGAACTTATCAAAGGAAAACTCTAATTTAAGGTCAATAGGAGTAGCCAAGCTCTAGGCCCTCAATTGTGCTCATTATTTAATGAAGGGGAGTATCTGATCATTTGGGTCTATAAGTTGGTTTAGTTTTTCTCTCAATTGCAGTAGTTTTTCAATTAATAATGGAAATTACAAAAGGCAAGCAACTCTTATGCAGCTATTTTAATTGCTCTTGAACGAAGTTCATAGCAATTATTGTAAACGTGTTGGTCTTTTTTATGCCAATTTTTTTGATTTGACATTTTTTGCACTTTTCTTTTAGAACGATCTTTGACTTCTCAAGTGACTTTTTCACGCTTTCGTTCTTTATTTTGGAGTGATCTCTTTCGCTCTCATTCCTAAGTAAAGTTTGTTGCTAATATAAATTTGGTTGGAACATAGCAAAAATAAGGGCCTGGTAAGCGAGTGGGCGGTGCATGTGGTTATGGATTGGGAGGTCAGTGGTTCAATTTCCGACGGTGTCAAATGTTTTTCCACTCGTCTGTTGTTAAAGAGCAGTTCTTCCGACATTAGTTGTTTTATGTTTTTGATTATTAATTTTGAAAAAGCTCCCTTAGGGCTTTTTCCTTATAGAGTGTATCTGTCTCATGAAAATGACAGTACGAATCTAACCAAAACGTCTAATGTTCTATTAAAGGACTGGTGGTCAATCTGTATCTTTTTTCTTTTGTTTCAATTCACGGAAGGCCACAAGCGTCTATCGAGGCTATTTTCCGACAATGTGCCGGCTATTTTTACTGTTCTTTAAGACTGCAGATCTATGAAGCTATTGCAGCTATTTTCTGACAATCAGTCAGCTAGGTTATACAAATGCTACATCGTTAATTTTACTGCAGAAATTATCTGTCAGCATACATTTATCAAAAGGGTATAACAGATCAGATTATGGTACAATGGTTAGTAAACTTCAGTTTATTTATTGCCTCAATGCAGCTGTAATTATAACTGCTCCAAAAACAAATTCATAAAACTTTGGAATTTGTTGTTTCTAGGTGATGTTTTTTGACCTCTAATTTAATTGATATTTTCACGCTTGAGGATTAAAATTCAG
Source organism: Convolutriloba macropyga (assembly GCF_964194025.1). NCBI lineage: Eukaryota > Metazoa > Xenacoelomorpha > Acoela > Convolutidae > Convolutriloba > Convolutriloba macropyga. The sequence goes on along the minus strand of NC_134469.1, from coordinate 76,300,530 downwards.
TTCACAGCGTAATATAGAGTTTTACAGGGGTTATTTGTGCGACTGCTAATTTCTCATGATCACCACTGATTTAAACAAAGTAGTTTCCGCTCCATAGAACTTATTTCAAAGGAAAACTAATTTAAGGTCAATAGGAGTAGCCAAGCTCTACGCCTTCAATTGTGCTCATTTTTTAATGAAGGGGAGTATCTGATCATTTGGGTCTAAAAGTTGGTTTACTTTTTCACTCAATTGCAGTAGCTTTTCAATTATAATGGAAATAACAAAAGGTAAGCACCTCTTATGCAGCTATTTTTAATTGCTCTTGAACAAAGTTCATAGCAATTATTGTAAACGTGATGGTCTTTTTTATGTAAGTTTTTTGCTTGACCGATTTTTGTCTGACCCATCTGACTTTTTGTCCTCAAAAACGGGATAAACAAGTAGCGCTCAGCGGACATTAAGTGCTCTTAGAGCCTTTCACCTCTGTTTCAGCTCAGACTGTTTTTGAGACGTATACTTGACGTGTTAAGAGCGGGTGTTAGAGGTTCAAGACCCCCACTATTGAACCCAACCCTGGAAGTGCATAGTTTCTAGACTAGACCTAATGGAATGTTTTTCAAGATTTTAATATCACGAATTTAAGCAATGTTTAAAAAATTTTCAGGTTCATCCAGCGTCAAAAGCCAGGGAAGCTACTCTAGAGTTTGATAATAGGTTACTGTTAAATTTCTAGATGTAATGGAATGTTTTTCAAGATTTTATTATTTTGAATTTGAGCATCTTGTAAATTTTTAAATTTTTTCAAGTTTGAATATTTTTTGAATTGTTTTGATTTTTTCTTGCAACAGGGGCCTCCTCCGAGGTTTGATAGTAAGCTGCCGCTTGTTTTTAAGATTTAATGGAATTGTTATCAATATTCTAATGACTCGACTTTGATAAAAATTTTAAAAATTTTCAAAAAATTATCATATTCTCAGTTCAAGGATCTTTATGAGCCTGTGAAACTGTTTAAGGGTTGAAGTAGAGATACTGGATAGTCTCTTGAGACGAAGAAATGTTTTTAAATATTTTAATATCACTAACTTTAGCAAGATTTTGTTACAATTTGCCATTATTTAAATTTTCGGATATTTTTGTCCTTTTCTGAGTTTAACGATCCTTACTGGCCAATGAAGCATTTTAAGTCCTGCAGATGGGTTACATGACAGAAATCAGGAGACAAAAAACATTTTGAAGCTTTTCTTCACTGCGAAAGTGGAAACTTTTCTTTTGATTTATGTACTTTCAGTTTTTCTGTGTGCTTTAATTACTAAGAAGGCTAGAAAACTTGAAGTTGCAGAGTCGAATCTCATCATGGAAAATTTTCCTAGCGCGCTTTCTCTCTGTGTGTGTTGATTGGGGTTTCTTTCCTTATCTTTTTTGTTCACCTTTTATCTTTCGCACGCACACACTTTCCTTAACTCTTTTGTTGATGCCCCACTTCAGCGGCTGTTATTTGGCTTGATGTCATCGTTTATTACCCTAACCTCACGCCCCTTCAATCAAGCTAAATCTAGCCTCACTAAACATTAGCTAAGTATTGACAAAGCCAACCGCTGGCCGGTTGTTTGAGAGGAATTCGCCCGACGCTAGTCGGTTATGTTTTTTTTAGTTGTTTCATTTCATGGAAAACCACAAGCGGCTATTTTCTGGCAATCTGCCGGCTATTTTTGAATTGTATTGTGGCTTTGTCTTTTACACACATCTGCACACACATTTTTCGTGAATTTTGAAGTCAACTTGGAGAAATGATTTTGGTGACGCCAAAACAGGAAGTGGAGCAAAAAAGTGAGTGGTTTTGCGGCATTTTTTTCACTCCAATTTCAAAGTAGATTGAGAAAACGCTGTTTGAACAAAAAAATGCTTTTTTGATTGTGGTTTTTGTTCATATGCGGCTATTTGACTGCAATTTTTTTCTATCTTTTTCATTTTATCAAATTTTCTAAGTGGTAAGTGGTTTTCCCAATCCGTTTTTTCCATTCGTTTTCTGGTCTTTTATTAAGTCAATGAAATGCTCTGTATTGTGCGAGGACTTGTCCTGCTATGTTCTGCTGTTTCGTCGTCTGATGCTGTTTTCCGTTTTACAGTTGGAATCGTCAAAATTTTTTTTGAATGACTTCGTCCTCTCATTAAGGGCTTTGCGCGCGTGACGTCATTTTTCAGTCTCTCTCTCTCTCTCTCTCTCTCTCTCTCTCACACACACACACATACACACACACACAAACACACACACAAAAATGTTTTTTGTGATTAGATTTTGATTTGTTTAATTTGAATTAGTTTGAAATATCTCATGCATAATAAATAATTAGATTTCTGCAGATTGAAAATACTTGATTAATTTGTCGCTTGAATGTTTTTGACATAAATTTCTGATAATTTTTATAAAATATAGCTATGACTTTTTACCTGTATTATACGGAACCGAACTCTATTTCGCAGCGGTTCCAGAATTTTACCGGCTATATTTATAGCTGCGAAGCTGTAAGCTGAGCAAAGATTTGTTGTGGTGCTCTTGGTTTATAAAATTCAAAGAATTGGAATTGTATTGGTGCGCTGTCTTTTAAGATCTGTTCACGCTTTTTTGTCAATGAGAAGTCAATTTGGAGTTATGATTAGTGACGCTGTAGTAGTAAGGGGAGCGACAAACGAGTAGTTTTGAGTGGTGATTTTTTCAGACTGCTTGTTTAGTGAATGAGGAAAAATGTGTTAATCAGATTTTGGTTTTTGAGCGAAAATTTTCCTCACATGCAGAAATTTGTCTTGTTTTTGCTGTTCTCTAAGCATTCATGCGAATTCTTTTCAAAGATGCTATTTCTGTTTTAATGATGCGTGTTTTCAGTTTTTTTACCCGTCAAAAGTTAACTAATGGTTTTTCATGACTTAGACGCTAGTTATCTTCGTAAAAAGATTGAACTTTTTAGGTTTTTTGTTATACTTTTTGTAATTTTTTTTCATTTAGTTTAGGTTTTTTGTTGTTATACTTTTTGAAATTTTTTTTCATTTAGTTGCATCAATGATATGTCTCAAGTGCATTCGTCTCAATGTGTCTCAATTTTGACAAATTTGACAGTACTTTTTTTCAGACATTTAACGATGTTTTTGGTTCTTTCTTGTTGTGTTACGTAGTCTCATTATGGAGACCTATATTTGGCTCTCTTATGAGTACATTTTGATCAAGTAGAATTTCTTTTTCATATCTAACCGTTTTCACGACTTTGGCACGACGTGGTTTAGGAAGTTATTAGTTTTTGTTTTTGCGAGAGAGATAATTGTGAGAGACTTTTTGAGTTCTTTTAGTTTTGAGAGGTCTTTTTTGTTCTCTAATTAGGCATAATATAATCAACTTCAGAGTTTCAGTTTATTGCTAACCATTTTTTGTCTTTGACACCATTTGTTATCAATTTTTGAACTTCTGATTGTTTACTTCATTTGTTTCTCTTTCTGTTACGTGGTCAGCGAATGGTTTTTCATTGAAGTTGATATACGCGTTCTATCGATGCATAGTGCAATAGATGTTGAGTATCTCAACCTATAGTGATTATCTCTTGGGTGCTTTACTGACTTCGATGTCACGTTTTTTCAATAACATCGAGGGAAGGGTTTTCGCGCTAAGGCGTAGTTTTTAAAGACTTAGGGTATTACGTTATCAAAGTTGCATAGGGGATGCATGTAACTGCTAATAGTATTAGGCTTATTTTGTTGCAATTTAGATGCTGAATTCGCTAGATTTGTTGAATATAATGGAACTGTTAATCAAATTCTGTCGTCACTTTTTCTTTTTAGTTTTCTCTGACCATTCACACCAAATTTGGCGGGTGGGGTAAACGGCGGCTATTATCCGGCAATCTGGCGGCTATTTTTATTTTTTTTTAACCACGACTGACTTAATCTATTTCTCTGAATGGCATATTCATCAAAATTAAGGTGCCTATAGACAACGGCAACTGCAAAACCTTGTCAAGATAATCTGGGACACCCATGTATTGAATCCTAATACTTCAGGAAAAGTTTCTCTCGATTGTATTTCAGAGGAGTTGTCCTGCTGTTTTCTCATTCGCATTTCTATTTCAAAATGAACTGAATGACTAAATGTATGAGTTAAGTCAACAGTTGGATGAGTTAAGTCAACGAGGATAATATCGCTCGGGCAACATTTGGAAACAATTTCTTCCAGTAAGATATAGGACAATTAACAAAAATTTTGAATATTGTTGCTTCATTTTCTCTATTAAAACGGTTTCATCAAGCATTTGATGCGGCATACCTATAAAGAAACGGCTTACCAACCAAGATCAAAGATTTTCAGATTGCGTTGTGTGCTATAGGCCAATCAAACCTATTTTGGAGCTATTTTTAACTCTGTAGAATGATAAACCTCATAGAAGCAGGGTAGTTGAGTGGGGCGGGAGGGGGCATGTTGGAGGCGGTAGATTGAACTGTTCTCGTTTAATGTTGAAACAGAATGAGATCATTGTTTGTCTGTCTGTTTACTTGTCTGTTATGTTTTAGCAACAGCTTCACCGACGAGCCGTTCACTGATATATCGGAGCGAAGAGCTAGTGGTAAGTGGCTTATTTTTATTGTTTTGCGGCTGTATGAAAATAATAACCAGGTACTGCATCTCCATTATTAATTGCTCTCAAACGAAGTTAGTAGTTATTATATTAAGACTGTTGGAATTTTTATACGATTTTTCGCGTGATCGTTTTTTCTGACTAGTCAAATTTTCGAGTGACTTCTCGATTTATGAGTAATCTAAAGTGTTCCTATTCAGAAAATTAAGCATCTGAACTAGATTGAGCGGCAGTTTACTTTACAAAGTCAACTGAAAAGCCTGCCGAAAGGAGTTACTTTTCAACATTAAAGCTTACCTTCCGTTTGAGAGCAAGAAGTCGTTATTTGTTTTTTTTTTCATTTTTTATAATGTTCATATGTTGCAAGTCTGCTTTTTTAAGCTCAACGGAATGTTCATTGTAATGGGTGTTACAACTAACATATAGTTTGTTAATAGCCGCCCTCATCTTCTCAGCCGGCTATTATAGCGCTCCTATTACAATCCAAGAATTGGATTGTATTGGTGCTCTGTCTTCTTTTTTAATAGCCGCACAGCGATAGCTGAGGCTATTATTGGCCTTCTCTTGGTTTTTTTTTATTTCGTCGTCATGATTTTTGTTACGACCATATGACGTCACAGCCATTTTTTGTTCATTCGTTCATGCAATTCCAACTGAATTGCATGTGTGACGTCATTTTTCGCTCTTAGTGGAGCGAGTTTTTTTGTTCATGCGCGTGATTAAATTTTTGGTCACACTTGACTTACCTCACTCTCAAAATTGACTTCCTCACTTTGAAATTGACTTTTATTTACTTTAATTCAAAGAGATAAGGTCAAATGGGTGTGTATCACTCTAAATGAAGGTTATTTGAGATCAGCTAATAGAGGCAGCAATAACTTTACAGATTTTTAATCAAAATATAACAGATCAGCCTTCAATGAAAAGACGAATTTTTTTGGTCTGTCTTTTTTACTGTTTTTATTGTTAGACTGCCGATCTACGAATCTATTGCGGCTTTTTTCTGGCAATCTGCCAGCTATGTTTAAAATTTTTTTTTAAATGTTTTCACACCATGTTTTTCATATTTTCACATCATGTTTTTCATGACTTTGAGCTTTCAAAACTGGATAAACAGGTAAAGCTCAGCCGGTATCAAGTTTCATTAGAGGCCCTTAACCGCGTTTAGTAGTTCTTCAAGTACTTAGAGTGGTGAAGCTACTGGGAAGGCCGTAATTCAAGGTTAACTGGTCATTTTAGAAGTTTTTGAGCCCAAAATGTTGCAATTTTTTCGCCTTTTTTTCTGATTTTTTGTTAGAGCAGTCTGAAATTGAGGTTTGTAAAAGGTAAAGGTCTTTTGCAAGACGTAATTACTTTTTATGGCCATTTTAAGAGCTATATGTATTGCTACACCAAACATAAACACGGTAATTTATTCTAATTTTTAAAATTTTTTCAAGTTTTTGAATATTTTTGTTGTTTTAGCTCTTGGTTGCACAATAATAGGTTATTTTATAGTTTCTAGTGGTAATGGAATGGTTTTCAACTTCACGAATTTTACCAATTTTTTGGATAAAACTTGCAGTTTTTTCCAATTTTCTGACATTAATTGTCATTATTCAAGTTTTTCAGCTCCAGGGGGCAAGAAATCTTGTCTAGGATTTGCTAATAGTTTACTGCAAATTTTTTATTGGCAATGGCATAAGCCAATTTCTTCTAATTTTTAGGTTTCTGTAACCTGAACAGCCCAAAAATTTACTTTAGGTTTTGATAATAGGTTACTGCATAGTTTCTAGTGGTAATGGGGAGTGTGTTTCAAGATCTTAATATTACAAATTTTAGCGATTTTCAAATTGTAATTTTTTCTTTGGCTTCCTGAAATTTTAGTCTTTTTCATCAGTGGCCAGGGGTTTGCTGCTATACAAGTAATTTTTTAAATAAAGCTTGCAATTTAAAATTTATTGATTCTTTTCAAATTTTTTTAAATTTTTTTTGGTCATTTTCTGAGTTTACCTATCTTTATTGGCCAACGAAACTTTTTAAATGTTGCAGATGAGTTACAAAGCAGAACTCCACAGAGAACAAATGAATTTGAACTTTTTTCCAGACACATTTTCGAAAAATATCTTTAAATTTTGCCTTTTCATTTGAAGCAGTTGTCACATTTCTTTTTGAAGCATTTGTCATTTTTTTCGAGATTATCTACCTTTGGTGTCAAATTAATCTCTTTCAAGTCTTTTGCGTGAGTTAATGACTATATTGCATTGTGTCATAAACGGCCTTCAGGTTAAAAGCTTCAATAGTTTTAGGAATAATTGTTTTTTTTGTTTAGTTTGATTCTTTTAGTTTCTCAACTTTCGAGATTTCGTCTTTTTGGCTGGGATTGTTCAATTGATCTGCTGGTCGGGTACATTAGGTCTGTTTGTCATTCAATTCCTTGGATTTTCTTTCAGGACTTGTCCTGCTATGTCTTTTTAATCCGTCGAACTTTTTTTTCGCTTTACCCTTTTTGCCGCTTTTTCGACATTTTGCGTGAAATATTTTTGACTTCTCCAGGCTAGTTTCACTCTTCTGTCATTCTGCTCAAAGTCCGTTTAAACAGCAGCTGCTTAGCAAAGCAATTCAAATTGAAGAGAGTCAGTATAAAAAATCAAAGTCAGAAATAGAAACGGGATAAACCCAGAAAGCCCATTTTTAGATGCCCGGTACTTGAACTTTGTTCTCTTGAGTTTTAGTTACTATCTATAATGCTCATTGGTATTGATACTAGACCCTGTAGCCTCTCTCTGAGAGACAGGAGTATGTTCAATTACGAAATGACATCAAATTAAATCGCACTTAAAAATGTTTTTATACAAAAATCAATTTTTGTTGATTTTTTCTTTTCTTTCAATCCCAATAGAGTTATGGGAATCAACGGCGGCTATTTTCCGGCAATCTGCCGGGTATGTTTTATTTTGACAACATGAAGAAAAAACCGTTTTTTAATATAGCTCCGATTTTTAAGAATTGTGAATTATGACTAGGTCAAGGTAAGAGCACTGATTTAATATCAGGAACTGAAGATTCATTTGATTTTTTGGTTTTGAATGCACTTTCCTTTCGATTGTTTTATTTGGGAATTATATTTTCGTTTTGTTGTCTTTTTGATATTTCTAATTTAGAGGAGATTAATTAAGAGTTTATATTGCACGATTTTCATATCAATTGAACTGCTCTGAAGCTTTCATATCAATATCAATTGAACTGAACTAACTATTCGTGTCTGCATTTTGTAAAAACAGTTTCTTTAGTTTTATTAGTCAATTTTTTTTATTGTTGTTTCTTTTATTGGATCTTTTCCGTTTGTGCCACCAGCTTAGTGGGTGCATATTATTTGCACCCCCAGACACACTTGCTATATGTTTACATGATGATTTACAATGTAATGGCACGTGCTCTGTAACTGGGGGGAACGTACTGGGGGGGGAGGGCACAAACGTACTGGGGAGAGGCCCCCCCTCCCCTCGGCCACAACCTACTTATCGCCCGCTACTTTCACCCAACCATACCTATGACCACTCACAAACCTACCCCCTTCCAGCATTCCACTATCAAGACAACCAGAAACCGGCCGTGGTTCGAGCAACCCCCATCTACCAGAACACCTACTCCAAAATCCGTGGCTGAATTTTGTTAAACTTTCTTTTCAATAGTTTTCTTTGACAATTATTTTTGTGTTCATCTGTTTTTCTGAGTTGATCAATAGATCAACAGATTATGTTGATAGCCTACAGTTTGTTTGCTCTTTTACTCTTTTCTCGTAACTTTTTGGCAAAGTTTTTGAGTTTTTCTATTTTTTGTTCTTTTTAATAGCCACACAGCGATAGCTGGAGCTATTATTGGCCTTCTTTCTTTTTTTTATTTCAAGATTTTTGTTACGACCATATGACGCCACAACCACTTCAAATCTGCTTTTTGTTCATTTGTTCATGCAATTTCAACTGAAGTGCGTGCGTGACGTCATTTCCGCTCTTGGAGGAGCGATTTTTTATTTGTTCATTCGCGGGATTAAATTTTTGGTCACACTTGACTTACCTCTCCCAAAAATGACTTCCTCACTTTGAAATTCTCTTTTATATACATTAATTAAAAGAGGTAAGGTCAAGTGAATGTGTGTCACTCTAAATAAAGGTTATTTGAGAGCAGCTAATAGAGGTAGCAAAAACTTTTACAGATTTTTAATCAAAATATAACATAGCAGCCTTCCATGAAAAGACACGTTTGTTTTTGGTCTGCCTTTTTTACTGTTTTTTTATACTGTAGATCTACGAAGCTATTGCGGCTATTTTCTGGCAATCTGCCAGCTGTGTTTTCTGTTTTGGTTTTCATGACTTTTTTTTACTGTATAGTCTCGTAAATTGTGGCTAAATTTTACCCATTTCTTTGTTGCGTTACCAACCCGTCTGAATAATGACAGGTGAAAATGGCTTTCCAATGGAGGATAGTCAAATCTATGAATTGATTTCCGACTTCATTGTGATGTATTCTGAGATAAATTTTTGGTTTTTGCCTGTTGATTTTGTTTTCCTGCCACATACTCGCATCAACGGCAGGTTTCATTGGCGCTCTAGTAAAGGTTAATTGAATCTCTTTTAATGGTTTCATTCCATATTTGATTTTTTGGACAACTTTTGAACTAGTTATTTTCCATGAAATAATGATTTTTTTGTTCTGCCGGTTTTCTTAATTTTTTGTCCTGTTATTCAATTTCAATATTGGCATGTATGCAATGCCCTCTAATGAAGCATATTTTATTTTTTTTGATTAGTTGACCGCACGTTTCTGTTCGCCTGATGAAACTAATAGCGAGGTCACTTGTTTGTCCGATGCGTTGGATTGTGTTTGAGGACTTCTACTTCTATGTTTTTAAATTTGTCATCCTTCTAGAATTTTGTTACGAGCCGATGACGCCAAGAATTCAAGGAGTGACGTTTTTAGTGACTTCTACTGCTCAATAGCTGAATTTTCAATTTTTCGTGCAATTTCAATTGAAGTGCGTGCATGACGTCATTTTTCGCCCTTATTAGAGCGAGTGTTTTTGTTCATTCGCGTGATTGAGTTTTTGGTCACACGTGACTTACCGTACATTTAAAAATGATTTCCTCACTTTGAAATTGACTTTTATTTTTTGATTCGGAGAGATAAGGTCGAGTGAATGTGTGTCGATCTAAATGACCCCTTTTTTGAAAGCTGCTAACATAGGCAACAATATCTAATACAGATTCTTTATCAAAATATAACACCTAAGCCTTCAGTGAAAAGACAATTTTTTTTGGTTTACTGTTTTTAGACTGTAGATCTACGAAGCTATTGCGGCTATTTTCTGGCAATCTGCCAGCTTTGTTGCTGATTGAAGGGCGGTCCATTGATCTCCTTAGAATCAGTGATACGTGTTGTTTTGGAAAGTTTTTGTTGACAACTATTGTTTTTCTTGTTTTGGTTTTGTGGAGCTCTGAATCTTTTCTGTGGAATTGAATATCTTGAATTTGGTGTCTTTGATGACAGGTTCAATTTGCTAGCTATTGAAAATTTTTAAATCTGGTTCTTGAACTTAGTTGTGACCTATTTTTATTTTTCACTTTGATTCTAGTTATGACAACAAAAAATACTATAAAAATGAAATAATTAACAATTTCTGAAAACGATGACTAACTTTTAATTCTTTAAGCCTCAATAAAAATCTCAGCAATTCTCCAGTGAACTGAGTTTTTGTTGACAGACTGCTGCGGTTGTTGTCAGCCGATACACTTTGTTTTTAATTGCTCTCAAACGTAGTTTGTAGCAACTTTATTAGTCATGTCGGTCTTTTTTGTGCGATTTTTAGCTGGACCGATTTTTTGTCTGACGCTTCTGACTTTTCGTCCGCAAAAACGGGATAAACAGGTAACGCCCAGCGGGCATTAAGTGCTCTTAGAGCCTTTCAGCTCTGTTTCAGCTCAAACTGTTTTGGAGACTTATACTTATTCTGTGAAGGGCGGCTCTTAGAGGTTGCAGTCACCCCCACTGTTGACCCCCCCCCCCACTATTGCCCAATCCCAACCGCGCAGTTGCCCCCCACCCCATTCTTCTGGTTTTTCAGCCTAACAGGAAATCTCCGGTAGTGTTTGATAATGAGTTACTGGAAAATGTTTTTCGGCCATGGATTTGTTTTCAACTTTTATCACAAATGTTAGCAGTTTGTTTTATGCTACTTGAATTGTTTTTCAAGTTTTATAAAAATTGTTGTCATTTTTTAGGATTCTCCTGCCTCAAGAGCCTCATAACCTCCTCTAGGCTTCGATTTTAGGTGAACGCATAGCTTCTATTTGTAATGGAATGTTTTTGAAGATTTTAATATCAGCAATTTTTTAAAACATTTTCATTGTTTTCTGAGTCTTTTGAATATTTCATCCTTTTTTTCCGGTACCAAGATCCTAGGTTTGATGATAAGCTGTCGCGTGTTTTCTAAATTCAATGGAGTGGTCATCAATATTTTAATGTTTCAAGCTTTAGCATTTTTTTGAAAAAGTTGAATTTTTTTTCAAACTTTCTTAAAATTAGTATCATGTTCGAAGTTTATGGATCCTTATGAGCCAGTGAAACCATTTTAAGCTTAAAATAGGGAGACCGGCTAGTCTCTTGAGACACTGAAATGGTGTTGAAGGTTTTAATGTCTTGAATTTGAGTAAGATATTTTTAAAATTTGCTATTGTTTTCAAAATTTTTTTTAGTATTTTTGTCCTTTTCTGAGCTTAACGATCATTACTGGCCAACGAAGCTTTTCAGGTCTTGCAGATGGGTTACTTGACATAACTTCAGAGACAAATATTAGTTTTGAACATTTCACTGCGAAATCTGCAAGCGTTTCTTTTAAATTTTGTAAATTTTTAAAATATCAGTTTTTTTATTTGAGTTATTTACTAACAAGGCTAGAGAACTAATAGTTGCAGAGTCGAATCAAGCTAAAGCTAGCCTCACTAAAACGTGGCCAGCTACTGACAAAGCCAACCACTCGCCTGTCGTTTGAAAGCAGTTCACCCGACGTTAGTCGGTTATTATGTTTTAAGTTTTGATTTTTCCCCCCTTTTTATAGCTGCGAAGCTGTAGGCTAAGCGGAGCTATATTGCGGTATTCGTGTTTTCTTTGTTTCGTCATCTGACGTTCTTTTTTCGGTTCACATCTGTTTGCATATCAAAGCTGAAAAATTTTCTGAACGACTTCTTCCTTCTCACTCTTTAGCCAACATTTTTATCTCATTTGCGTGATTAGATTTTGATTATACGTGACTTACTTCACTCGATAAAATGACTTTTTCGCTTTATGATTCAAGTTTAATTTGAATTAGTTTAAGGTCAAAAGAACTCGTATGTGTAATAAAGATCCCCAATAAAAAGGCTTCTGCGGAATGAATCCGGTTTTTACATAGTTCTTTGAGCAAAGTCGATAATTTTTTTAACTTGTTTCTGTATCTGTTTATCTATTATACGCGCCACGCAAGTCTATTTCTTTCGCAGCTATTTGGGCAATCTGCGTGCTATGTTTATCCTTCTTGTTGCAATAAAGTTTTAGTCTCTTACTGGAGAAAGAAACTATTTTGGCTGGCCTTTAACAGCCAAATGTACGAAGTTTGGACGAATTTCTTAGTAGTTAGGTGTTTTGTTAACTCTGATTTCTCTAATTTTGAAAAATGTTATTATTTGCCAAATATCTTCTTATTGGCTTTCATGAATGTAAGCGATTGCTTTGTGGAAAGTAGGCCTGATGTTGTTCAACTCTTATTTCGTTGTGATAAATTAGCGCAGATGTTTTTGAAGACGAGTGCGTTCTGATATTTTCCCCTTTTTTCTTCTGCAGGATGACAAGTTTCGGTCAGGGTCAAAAGCTGTTTTTGCGTTAGTTGATAGTAATTCATTCGGTTTTTTTTATTTATGGACTGTCTTTAAAGCACCTGCCCTGTGGTTTTCTATCCAAAGAATTTGGATACTACTATGCCAATGTCTGTTTCGAAGGGCTGTTCACACTCTTATTGACTTTTAGATGTTTTCTGGTAAAGCCTAAAAAACCTGTTTAAAGTTTCCAGTTGATGCCTCTTATTTTATGACTTTATCAATCTTTAGTCTCGTAAAAAATTAGTGTTTTGATTTTGTTTTTGTTGTCTGACTGCTCTGTCGAATAATGACATGTGACCACGGCTTCCCAATTAGACATAAACAAACCATTTAGATTCTTGATTAATAGCCTTCAGCCTTTCGACGGCCGTCAGCCTCAGCTGCTTTTCTTACTAACCTCACTCACCGATTCAATTGAATGATTTTAAATTCTTTCACTCATTGAATTACTTAATGTAGTGAATACGGAAGTCAAAATAGCAAAATCAAAAGAAACGGGAGAAACATATAAAGCCCCGTCATTAAATCATAGTGCACTAGGTTATCAAATTTCATTAAAGCGATTGATAGCTGGCATTGGTATTATGCTAATAGCGTTCAGTGTAGAAGCTGAATGTAGTGTAGTTCTAGAATCTAAACGAATATGCAGAATTTGCATATCAAATAAGACACTTTGACACTTAGCAAAAATTTTTGGCAATTTGGGAAAAGTGGGTCAGTTATTAATAGCCGCACAGGTTTTTTTTTTCGTCGTCAAGATTTTTGTTACGACCATATGACGTGACAACCACTTCAAGTCTGCTTTTTTCATTCGTTCATTCCCTTTCAACTGAAGTGCGTGCGTGACGTTTTTTTTCGCTCTTAGAGGAGCGAGTTTTTTGTTCATTCGCGAGATTAAATTTTTGGTCACACTTGACTTACCTCTCTCAAAAATGACTTCCTCACCTTGAAGTTCACTTTTATATACTTTAATTCAAAGAGATAAGGTCAGGTGAATGTGTGTCACTCTAAATAAAGGTTATTTGAGAGCAGCTAATAGAGGTAGCAAAAACTTACAGATTTTAAATTAAAATATAACATATCAGCCTTCCATGAAAAGACACGTTTGTTTTTGGTCTGCCTTTTTTACTGTTTTTTATACTGTAGATCTACGAAGCTGTTGCGGCTATTTTCTGGCAATCTGCCAGCTGTGTTTTCTGTTTTTGTTTTCATGACTTTTTTTTTACTGTATATCTCGTAAATTTTGGCTAATTTTTAACCATTTCTTTATGTTGCGTTACCAACCCGTCTGAATAATGACAAGTGAAAATGGCTTTCCAATGGAGGATATTCAAATCTAATAAACTGTTTCGGACTTTATCGTGATGTATCCCGAGATAAATTTTTGATTATTGCCTGTTGATATAGTTTATTTTGTTTTCCTGCCACATACTTGCATCAACGGCAGGTTTCATTGGCGCTCTAGTAAAGGTTAATTGAATTTCTTTTAATGGTTTCATTCCATATTTGGTTGTTTTGACAACTTTCGAGCTAGTTATTTTCCTTGAAATAATGATTTTTTTGTTGTACCGGTTTTCGTAATTCTTTGTTGTCCTGTTATTCAATGTCAATATTGTCATGTATGCAATGCCCTCTAATGATGCGTATTTTATTTTTTTGATTAGTTGACCATAAGGTTCTGTTCGCCTAATGAAACTAATAGCGAGGCTACTTGTTTGTCCGTTCCGTTGGATTGTGTTTGAATACTTCTACTGCTATGTTTTTAATTGCTCTTGAATGCAGTTCATAGCAATTATTGTAAAAGTGTGTGTCTTTCCTTATGCAAATTTTTCGCTTGAAAATTTTGCGCTTTTCTTGTAGAACATTCTTTGACTTCTCAAGTGACTTTTTCACGCTTTCGTTCATCATTTTTTAGTGATCTCTAGTGCTCCGAAGTAAAGCTTGTTGCTAATATAAATTCGGTTGCAGCATCGGAAAATTAATTGACTCGTAGCGCAGTGGTTAGTGCGGGTGGCCATGGATCGGGAGGTCAGTGGTTGGAATCACGGTGGGGTCGAGGTTGTTTGCACACACAAAGAAAAATTGGTCATTACTAAAGACCATGAATTAAATTGCCTCGCCTCTCGTTCAAGAGCAATTCTTCTGACATTTGTTGGTTTATGTTTAAATTTATCATCCTTCTCGATTTTTGTTAGGAGTCGATGACGCCAAGAATTCAAGGAGTGACTTTTTAAGTGACTTCTACTGCTCAATAGCTGAATTTTTAATTTGTGTGCTGGCAAAATCAGGTGTTTCATAAGAAATTCCATTAGAGTTGATTTTAAGTTTTTAAGCCGAAAGTTTTGGTCAGTTCAATTTTTGCCCATTCTAGTGAAATTGAAAAATTATCTTAGTGGTTTAACGTCACTGATGTGCATGTCATTAATTCATTAATTTTAATTTAAATTAGAAAGCTTGAACTAATCTTTAATAATTTGAATGTTAGCTATATGTGCTTAATTTGGTACACAATTAAGCCGAAAAGTAGGATGAGTGGGGCCAAAACATTGTGTGCGAACGCACATTGCCGAGCACCCTTTATAGGTTTTCATGTGAATTATGCACTTTATCTGTATTTCTTACGTGCAATTATAGTGAAAATGAAATTTGATGTTGGCAGTTGATTGTTTATTCTTTTGTGAATGCAACTGTAAATAGTGTAATTCTTTGTTTGATGGCGTTTAGTATGTGGGCGTGTTTTTTAAGCCTTTACAGCGATAGACTCTCCGGAGCTGAGCAGGAAGAGTAGCGATAGCAGCAGTGTTGTCTTAGGGACAGGAGGGGGAGGGGCTAAAGGTGAGCGGAAAATATTGCTGCAAGCTATGGCCCAAAGGGCAGCTGTGTTCCCCTCCACAGGAAGCACCAAATCAAACAAACTCTCCACCGCCTGTTGCTCCTGCTCCACATCTGGGTAGTAGTCTAGTCTGCAATGGCTACACTAGTCTTCTGTCTAGTCATGCTATAGCTTGTAGATACAACTCACACTTAACAAACACATACGATAGTGTCAATGTGAATTGTTATTATTACACTCAATACATGCAACACTACCTCCACCACAACTACTATCGACATCATCCCCGCAAAATCTACCCTTCCTGTCACAATCATCCTCGTAATTGGACATATACTGCGGCCACCTGTGAGAGCCATGAACTGAAATGATCAATTAAATATTAACTGCATAAGCTGACTGCTACCTCTGAATATACTAGCTTGTCATCATTTATTCACATAACAACTGACAATCATAGCCATTGTCATGGACTGTATCAAACCAGCAGTTTTCGAAGCAGCATTTCTACATCAACTGCTGGTTGGTTCTGGACAATACGAAAGGCCGAAAATGTGTTCGACAGCTCAGCTTCACCGGCATGGTTTTGTGGAATCTTGTGAGCGAAGTCTACGAAACGAATGCCTGGATTGGCTGCGACTCAGCTTAAATATGAAGTGACGAGTCTAGTAGAAGATCAACTTTATGAAGGCAAAGCGAGCGTTTGATGATGTTTGCGAACAAATGTTGATCGATTTGTGTTGGTTCGAAACAGTCTAAGAGAACCGACACATTTGACGCTTCTTGAAATGCTCGATTATCATCCCTTGTCCAAGAGATCAGACGATCGTTCAATCTAGAGGGGTGGGTAAATAAGGACGGAATGATGGGCAGAGGTTGCGGTGTGTTTAGGGTTCTTAACTTTGCTGCTTATTGTAGTATCTGAATCACCACCGATCTGCTGCTCACTTTTCCATATTGCAGACTGGAAATTAGTTCCACTTTCACCTGTTGCTGTGAAAGCGGATGACGAGACGACAAGCACTCATTGTAGATTGTGCTCCTCATAATTAATGGGGTTGTCTATCTTTGTTCTAATGGTGCTTCACGTGTTCTGGTGTTTGGTCGTCATTGCCAAAAAATGCTCATACATGTAAAATGCTTATGCTGCTTCACTATACTGCTATTCTATGATCGGAGCTGATACTGAACTGTAAACTTATAAATAGGCATGTCTGATATAATTTAAGATGGTTGCGTGTTGTTTCAGAAACACAAACTGCTGAAAAACCCAAGACCCAGAGATCGTGGTCTGCGGGTCCAGGCATCTCAACCGCAATCATTCGACACGGCAGTATGAGTGTTGGACGAGACTCGGCCTCCCCCTCCCCGCCGCCGATGCTGTCCCGTTTCACTGGCGTGAACTCGTTCGAGTCTTTGGCTACACACAACTCCCAACTGGGTGGCACCACATCCTCCGCTGGAACACCGTCTGGTGCGCGAGTGCCTCACAGAGAGCACTTAACCATTGCACCATCATACAACAGGAACATTCTGAAAGAGGATGTGAACAAGCTGATGGAGAGAGAGCAAGAGCAGAGACTCAATTTATCAGTGTGTGAAAATGGTAAGAGGTACTTTCTCCATTCGATATAATCGCATACGGAGTTTTTTGCATTTATTCCGGCCACGTTCGTCTCTTATTATAGCTGCAAAGCTGTAAGCTGAGCGGAGCTATATTGCGGTGATCTTGGTTTTTACAATTCAAAGAATTTCAATTGTATTGAGGCGCTGTCTTTTTTAATGATCTGTTCACACATTTTCATGATTTTTGAAGTCAAATTGGGGTAGTGATTTTAGTGATTTTTTCCCGGAAGTGGAGCGAAAAAACGTGTTGAACAAAAATTCGCTTTCTCGCTAGTGGTATTTTGTTCAAATACGGCAATTTCACCTTGATTTTTACTGTTTATTAATAGCCGCCCTCATCTTCTCAGCCGGCTATTATAGCGCTCCTATTTTTTTTTTTTACTTCGTCGAATAAAAAAAATGTTTCGCTTTACCTCATTTTGCCGCCTTTTCAACATTTTGCGTGAAATCTTTTTGACTTCTCTAGGCTAGTTTCTCTCTTCTCTCATTCTGCTAAAAGTGAATTTGAACATCAGTTGCTCAGCAAAGCAATTCAAAATGAACAGAGTCAGTATAAAAATTGAAGTCAGAAATAGAAACGGGATAAACCCATAAAGCCCAATTTTAGATGCCCGCTATTTGAATGTCGTTCCTATAAGTCTTATTTACCATCTCTAATGCTTATTGTTATTGATAGTAGCCCCTGTAGCCTCTCTCTAAGAAACAGGAGTATGTTCAACTACGAAATGCCATCAAAATAAATCGGACTTAAAAAATGTTTTTGTACAAAAATCTTTTTTTTTTCAATATCTTCTGTTATTTCAATCCCAATCATGCTTATTGGAATCAACGGCGGCTATTTTCCGGCAATCTGCCGGGTATGTTTTAAATTTTTTGGATTGGGTGTTTTATCTAAATGATTTTCCCAATTCTCTCATAGTTCATTCTAGGCCTAGTTTTTTGCTTGAACAAAATTTCTTTCTCGCTAGTGGTTTTTTGTTCACATGCGGCATTTTGACATTGATTTACAGTTTTTTAAATTTTTTTATCTGATTTTTTTGAAAGGGTTTTTTCCAATTCAATCATAGTCCGTTCTAGGTCTTGCTTTTGTTTAGTCAATGAATTTTTTTTTTGAATTGTACGTCAGGACTTGTCCCATGTTTTTTGTTTCGTCGTCTGACGCTCTTTCGTTTTGCATTTGTTCACACAGCAAAGCTGAAAAGTCAAATTTTCTTTTTCCTTTCACTAACGGCATTTGCGCGTGTGAAGTCGTTTCTCACTCTCTCTAGTAAAAGTTTTTAGGTCATTTGCTTGATTAGATTTTTATCATATGTGACTTACCTCACTCGATAAAATGACTTTTGCACAATTTAAGTTGAATTAGTTTAAGGTCAAAGGAACTCATATGTGTAATTAAGGCCCCCAATGAAAAGGCTTCTGTGCAATGAATTTTAACAAGCTTTATTAATTTATCGCTGAATGTTTTTCGAGGTTTTTTCGGCGTCGATAACTTTTTCTTCTATCTTTTTCTTCTATCTCTATTATACGGCACACAAGTCTATTCTTTCGCAGCTATTCCGGAAATCTGCCGGCTATGTTATTTATTGCTCTCAATCAAAGTTTCATAATAGCGAGCGATTACTGGACTTCATTTGTTTTTTAATAATTGAATAAGCTTGAATTGTATTGGGGCGCTCTTTCTCTTTACGGCCCTAAGAGGAGTATTGGTTTTCTTTAGGTTTTTTACAGGAAGTACTATGTGTTCAGACGGTGTTTTGACCTAAATGTGAATGAGTAAAGTTGCCCTGTGAAATAATTTTTTCTTCATGCTCTGCGTGGAATAAATGACGTTTTGATTCTGAATAATTTTGGACACTGAAAAGAGGGCACAGCTAACCGTTTTTAGCCGTTTTTTGTCCTTTTGTCTCATTTTTTTCTTGTTAGGTTTTTTAATAATTTTCTATCGGCGTACCCAATTTTTCCTTTGACCCCTTTTGAGATTTCGTCCTCAAAAACGGAAAAAACAAAGTTAGGGGAGCATTATGTTTTCTTAGATTCTTACAGCTTAGTAGTCGCCAAGTATCTAAATATGCGATTCACCGAGGAATTTTAAAAGACATGAATTCATCACGAGAATGGTCTTTTTTAGAGATCCCCCACTTTTCCTTTCTCCCGCTTCATCCTTCCCCACTTCCTCTCCCTCTGACTTCCTTCCCTCATCACGTTAGACATTGACCGCTTAAAACTTTGGGATCTATTCTGTCCCCCCCCCAGTGTTCTTTATGCTCCCTATTACAAATTGTGCTGTTATATAGCACGTTACTATGTAAGAAAACAGCACGTTACTATGTAAGAAAATAGCACGTGCGTTTGGGGGCCGTAAAAGATTATGCCCGCTAAGCTGGGGGGGGGGGGATGGTGATCATTAAGATATGTACCAACTTATATGATCTTTGCATCGGTATCAAGAAACAAGATCTTGTCAAGAATTCCAAGAAAGACATGACAAGACATATCAAGTAACAAAAATTCAATAGAAGAGATTTAGCATGAATTTGTCAGATTAAACAAGAGTTATCTAGAATTATCAAAAATGTCGGAAAATACTGCTCCCCTGCTTATTTTCTGTTTATGGTGCTTTGAATCACTTTCTATAAAAAAAAAAGTGTCCAAAACTATTGTTGATCCACTTTGCCCTAATTTTCAACCGTAAAATTGATTCAAAAGTGTTTTTTAAATCATACTTGCTTCAAAAAAGTTTTTCTTTGTCGTCAAGATCTTAGCAAGTTATGCCAAGAAAATTTCTTGACATGACTGGATAAGATCTTGTCAAGATCTTAACAAGGTGTTCCAAGAAATTTTTGCCTATCAATATCGTGGCAAGGTGTTTCATTCTTTGCAAGTTTTGCAAGAGTTTTCAAGATCTTGCATGACATGGCAAGGTGTATTGTTAGGTGGGAAGCTTCGTTGTAAGTTTCGTTGGTCGGAAGCTTCATCGTAACTTTCGTTAAGCTGGGAATCCGTTCCTTGACACGTCGAAAAGGAGTAGTCTAATATGCACTTGAGTTATTGCTTTATTTTATCGTTTGTAATTTAGACATTCCAAATCTTCTGCTGGTTCCTTCTTCTTCCTCTGCCGATTCCGTCATAAAGCCCAAAATCTCTTCAACCCCTGTCTCAACGTCACGTGGAACTCTTCAGAGCTCTAGATTGTCGGAGCCTCACGCAGGAGGTTTGGGCAAACTTGTGGAGGAAGAGGGCGAGTCAGAGTTGGACGATTTCGAGGATGGAACGGGACCCTTCCTCGGAGGGCCTAGAACGTCTCGTAGTAAGCAATTTGATATTGATCTTCATTAATACATTTCAACTGTTGAATTGAAATTAGCGTCGTTTCTGTAACAAATAATATACAGATGCTTCTGATATTTTGTCATTCAACCATTCTATTTAACCAGTGGTGTGTAAATGCTATAGCATGTTATCTCAGAATCAATCACATCATGATCCCGTGTCCCGTGTGTTAGGAAAACTAACAATCAAAAATACATGCCAATTATTTGTAGTTTTTTAAACTGTAGGTTCAAACAGCAGCCGATTTAAGTCTCGCAATCACAGTCTGGGAACGTTATTCTCCCGGAAGCAGAATAACCAACAGAGACGCTTATCTGCCGGACACAGTCCAGAGTGCCTGAGACGCAACGCAAACAGCGGAGGTGCTCTGGGACCCCCTGGAAGTGGTAGTGGTACTGGTAGTGTCACCGGGGGCACTGGGGGTGTCGGCAGTGGAGTGGGGGGTTATGGCATAAAAACGTTTGCACTGAGTCGCAGGAGTACTCCCACTAGAAGTCATCATAAGTTAGTGTTTGTATTCATTCAAAATACTTTGAACTACATGCTGCAATAAGGACGTGTCAAGATTACATTATCCTATTGCAAAAATCAAAGCTCTCTCAAAGGCTCTAGGTTGACGTGTTAGTTTACGTATTGCAGTTCCCGTTGCTATCTCATTATAATAGCGATCGAGTAAAATTAGGTTAAAAAATATGAATTCTTACTACAAAATAATTGTTTAGTCTTTAATGAAATTTTGTAATTCGTTTGGTGGTTTAAGTATAGTTATAGATGGGAATCTAAGTTCGATATTGTCTTTGGGTTAGCATTACATGGATATTGCACTGTCTGCTTGTTTTGCAGCTCTGATGAGTCGGGAGGGGAGGACGGCGACAACAGACTACGCAACATCAGTCGCTTCAGCGAAAGCGATCGATCTCTCGGCTACTCACACAGACAGCAACGCCACAGCTTCAATCAGCTATCGGACGACTCTTCAGTTGAAAGACCAGTTTTATTCTCAGCTGGCAGTGGTGGACACAACGCATCTTACCAACAGCAGAACGCCCTTCTGGCAGGCATGGAGCGAAATGATCTCTCTGGTTCCAGCAATTCAACTCCGAACAACAGACGCCATAGACGCAAGAAGAAATCGTTAAACGAGAATATGAAAATGTCTAACTTGAGTGTGAGCTCAATGGTTTCTAATTTAAGCAGTAAATATCCCATTGATCCCACTAATAATACCCCGAGTGACTCTGACAGTGTAAGTTCTCGCAAAACCTCCTCATACGCCTGCAATAAGCTGGTAGATGCTGGCGATATTGACTGTTCAGCCAGGCTGCTCTCTGGCAAACATAACACGACACTCGCTGCTAATTTAATAAACCTGGTTGAAGAGGAACCAATGTCAAGTGGAGCCTCCCATGACTTCGAAGTACCACAGTCTGCGGCGTTGGGCGCCAGTAGTCCCTATAGAAAGAATCACGAAAACAGTCTCTCGTCAGAAAGTGGAACGCACGTGTCACTAGAGGGTCGTCCTAATGTCAAATGCGAGTATAATAAGTTTGACAATAAGACATCGGCCTCTGCGAGGAGCAGAACAAAACGGGAAGCTTCCTCATCTGACGGTACAAGAAAAAGGAGGAAGAAAACCCGCAAAACCAAACGCATTATTTTCACATCCTGCATGAAGAACTCAATGGATGCTTCAGTTTCGCCCTCATCAGAGGAAAAAATTGACGCCAAGTGTTCTGAAAGTCAAAGTTTGCTGGTTGATGAGGCGTCACCGTACCCTGTGAAAGAGAAGAACTCGAACAGCTCAGAATCTTCAGTTCAACATAAAACTCTTAATTCTTCTAAAGATGCAGTTTCTAATAAGCAACCAACGATCAATACGGAAAGAGACAAATACAAAGAAACTCCTGACGAGAAACTGGTTAACAAGTCTGATCATTTTCCAGAGGCAGCAGGCGACAGTCAGTGTGTTACAAATGCAGACACCTCCAAAATTCCAGCGTCTCGATGTTGTGGCATTCAGTGAATTATACATTATGTAGAATGATTGCATATATTGGACCTGATTCATGCCATGATACTTTTCACCAGATTGAAATTTCTATTTCAGAGTTTTATTCATACTTTTGCAAACAAATGCTCTCAATTGATGCATTTTCAAAATTGTTTTCCAACTTAGAGATAGGGTATTATTTTCTCTCAACTTGGTTTTTCTCTCACGGTCATTTATGAGAGATTTTTGTTCGACGGTTTTATTAGCTGCGAAGCTGTAAGCTGAGCGTAGCTATATTGCGGTGCTCTTGGTTTTTACGACTCGAAGAGGAGTATTGGTTTTCTTAAGGTTTTTTTTTTACCGGAAGTACTATTCGTTCAGACGCTGTTTTGACCTGAAAGCGAAAGTGAGAAAAATTGCCGTGTGAACTAATTTTTTCTGAGCGAGAGAAGTTTTTTGATCATGCGCTGCGTTTAGTGAATGACTTTTTGACTTCGAAAAGTAGTTTTTGACTGAATGGCACATATAGATAACCGTTTTAGCCGTTTTTTCGTCCAAGTGGCCCGTTTTTTTGCTTGTAATTTGGTTTTTTGTAGAAATGATTTTTTTTCGATGCTATATTGAAATGTAAACCTTGCAAATTAATAGCACAGTGTTTTGCAGAGCCTGAAAACGCGTTTCAAGTTCAAAATTGGCAATAAATTTGTTGATTTTTTAATTAATTTTTGGCATTTTTCCTATTATTTTCTTAATTTTTGGATCTTTTAGCCGTCTTTTTGTCAAAATTCAGTCAATATGACAACTTCCCGTTGACAATTCATATACTCGGTGCCTCTTTTTACCTCGATGTAATTTTGTTTTTATAAAATTGTACATATGGTAATCCGATTTTGGTAGTTTTTTTCCTATTTTTCTCAGTTTTTTGTCTGTATTTTGGTTTTAAATACTAGAAATATGCTTTTTGTGCAACATGAGGGGCTTTATTTTTGTTTCATAAAAACGTCAATAATTTTTTAGCGTTAAATTTTTGAAAAACAGTTAAATTTTTTTTATAAATGCAGTCCTAAAAATTTTTTGACCTTTTTTTGCAAAATGTTTCAATGTTTCGTATGTTTGATTTATGCTTTTTCTTTTTTTTGATCTGTTCAGGAGGATAGATTTTTGTCTCGGATGTATCCCTGTATTTTCTATGTCTCGAATGCTGAAAAATGAAATGGTGTTAGTTTTTCTTGTTTTTTTAAATTTGATTTTTAAACTTTCAAAACTTTTAAACTTTGATTTGAACTTTCAAAAATCAAGAATTAGTCTTTGTTACGGTGTTCCTTACATTGTGTCCATATTGTTCACATTCTAGCTTGTATAATTCTAGCTCTGTCCTGGCACCTACATTTATACTGGTTTTATTGATTTTTTCAGTTATTAACAAATTTATTATTTCGGCTTTTTCTTAGATTTTCGTCATTTCTTTGGGTTGCAATTGATTTCATTCAACATAAGGCAGTAATAAGAGTTTACTAGAAAGCCTTTTCCAGAATTGCTACTTATTACTTTTTATTGTTTTTTTTCCGACCTTGGTATTGTTCTTAAACATTTTTTTGCCTTTAAATATTACTCGGTTGCTTTTCTATGATTATTTTAATTTTTGAATTAGTTTGAAATCATGTTGTCTAGCATATATACGAGAAGAAAAAAGTATATGTTGTTTTTGTCTTAACTGCAGTGATGAGAAATCTAACTGTAGTAGTTTTCTGATTCTTAACTTTCAGCATTTTTTTTGAAAAATTTAATTTAGTCTAAGTTATTATTATCTGCCGTTTGCTTTAGCGATCTTTTTGAGATTAGAATCATGAATTATTTAAGGGCAGTTGATAGATCTGTCAGTTTTTTGAGACTTTCAATGTTTTGACTATCCTAATTATTTTGCACTTATCCTTACCAAACGTTTTCAATAATAAATATTTTTGCGGCATTTTGTTTCTCTTGGTGACAGTGGTTTAAATTTCACCAATTTTTAGATCAGACCCGGGGGGGGGGGTGTTAATGAGTTTTTGGTTTATTAAAAAAGGTAATGGTTTCAGCTGCAATTAGGGTTTTTCAAATTTTTACGGTTCGAGTCGCTTCCGGAATTCTTCCGGCTATGTTTTTTGTTTCGTCGTCTGACGCTTTATTTTCGTTTTACATTTGTTCTAGAACATTCTGTCTCGTCACTGCTTAAATGGCTTTTTCGCGCTTGATTTCACGCTTTCTGCGTGACCTAAATTGCGGTTATTCAGAAACGGAATCTGTTCCTAAAACAAAGTTGATTGTAAGAAAACAGTTTGTGTGGTCCGACAGCCGAGTCGTTAAGGCGACTGGCTGTTAATCCGGAGATCGCCGGTTCGAGACGCGACAGGGAAACTTTTTTTGCACCCAAAAACAACCTCCTTTGAAATAAACTTGTAAGTTTTATAGGCGGCGGCGATATAACTATTATCAACTCACTTCTGTATCTTTTTCCATCTGTATTTTACGGCACGCAAGTCTATTTCGCAGCTATTCCGGCAATCTGCCGGCTATGTTATTACCAATCTGATATAACTTCTTTTTGAGGCATAACGTCCAATGTCAGTCTAACAAACATTATTCTTAGTAGACAAACATTTAAAGACATAAGCAAGGTTTTCAATTGAGGATGACACACGTGAAAAATGACGGTATTTCAGTTGGAACTCAAATTACGTTCTTACGGAAAGCTGACAAGCTTGTATGTTTTTTTTCTGAAAGAATTTTGTCTTTTTTGGAGAAATTAGACCAATGGAAACTAACGATTTTAAGTCATACAAATTTGAGAGAAACGGAAATTATAATAAGGATATGACGTCATTATCCTGAAAATAAGGCAATTTTGCTATTCGGATGTTGGAGAGTGAAGCAGCTTTTCTAAGGAATAGACATAAAAGGACATTTGTCTGACTCAAATTTTTCGAAGAACAGTTAAATTTATTAGGGCTTGTTGGTCAATCTCACATAATTTTTCAAAGTGGGACGTATTCTATTTATTTAGATTGAGAATTTTGGAATGGTTCTGAAAAAAATTCACAACCACGCTATCAATAAAAATCAAGAAGGGTAATCTTAAGAATGGTTCGCCATTTTTTGAAATCACAGCAGAAGGCATAAGCTGCAACAAAATGCCCAATTGCACTAAGTTGAGAAAAAACAGTGAATAGTGTACTGAACTCAGAAGCTGGTAATTGCAGCGTATCTCAAAACGATGTGTCTGCGTAATCGTTAAAACAGCTTGCGTAATTGCTCAGTATGAAACGGGTTAAACTGATATAGTTGCTTTTGGTTCTAACAATAATATTAAACCGCTCAAGAAAAATAATTTAGATTTTTTGTGTCAGAACAAACTAGAGCAACAAGATCAAACTTAATCGTTCGTGCTCAAGAGTTTTTGCAATTCATTTTACTAAAAGTTGCCGTTACTTTCTAAATCGTCGTTACTTCTAAATCGAGTATCTATGCATGCTATTATTGCGCTTTTATATGAGAAATTTGGATGTATTCGGGCACTATGTTTTTTAAAGATCTATATGCCCAATTTTGAAATACAATTGATGAAATAAGAATGATTTTGGAATGGTGATTTTAAACGAGCGATTGCAGAAATCCGGCAAAATTTCATCTTGAATTGAAAGTAGATTTAAAATGTTTTTGATTGTGTTTTGGGTTTTAGAGAACAGGTTTCTTTTGCCTTACTTAAATTTAAAATCTATTTTATTGTTTTTCAATTATTTTTTGTTCTAAATTTTCCTTAAAAGATAAAATGATTATTGTTTTCTGAGAGTGCATAAATTCATCTTTTTATTTCCTCAAGAGCCAATAATTGTCTTCTTTATAACTTATTCCCTTCCTTGATGTTCGTTTTGTTTGTCCTATCAATTGACTTAATGAATTGCAGGGCCTTTAGGTTTTCTAATGCGGAAATGGTTTACCTGTTTACTGTTTTCACTTGATAGATCGTACTTTTTGATTTTTAACACTAATTTTATTTAAAAGATAAGAATTTTGTTTTCTGCTTTACCATCCTGATGCTTTAATGGACATCCTGCAATGTTTTTAGTGAAACATTAACAAAACCTTTTACTGTTTTCAGGTGATATTTGTTCCGACCCTCTTGAGGGGGGAGGAACTATATACTCAAATGGGTTTATTTGTTCAGACAATTTTGACCGATCGATATATTCATCGTACAGGGGTGTGAGGGTTTCATTAAAAAGCCCATCCAGCGTAGAATATGGAATTTAAAAGATTTTTCTCAATTTTGCTTTCTAGAGCGAGTTTCGTTGTTAAAATTTTGCGAATATTAGACCAATTTGCCTTAATTTTATTCACGTTTTCCGAATTTTTGCCTAAAATTTAGTCAATTTTGCTAAAATATGCAAAAATTGTTAACAATAGTTCTGCTGTTTTTATTTTAAAGGACAAAAAGTATTGTTGACTGTTTTGATTCAATTTTTTTGGCTAAAATTTTTGCTAAATGTTTCAAATTTCAGCCTTTTTCCGAAAAAATTGACCGAAATAAGCTTCTTTAGTCCACTTTAAATTTACCGAAAGTACAAACGCAAAACAACTAACACAGTCGTCTTGAACTACAAAGGGAGCTACTTACATAGGGCTACTTCCACGTACGTTGAGAGTAGTCTGGAGTTGAAATTTTTCCGTTTTTTGCTAACTTTACTCTATGATTATTGAAAACCCAGCATTTTTTTGATCTTTTAACTAACAAATTATCTAGATCTATGACATTCGAAAAAAATGAGTGTTTTTAATGGATGAACAGCTATAGCAAGGCTGGTTTTGGTCCAATCTTGCACTGTTACGATCCAAAAATAATTTGGATTGTAGTCCTTCGGTCTTTTTATTTTAAAAGAAAAAATTCGATCTTTTCTTTGTTAATTAAAGAACGGATCAATTCAAATCAAATCGCTTTTGATAGGTCCAGGGCTTCCGAAGCAGTTTCAAATTAATGTATCCAATCTCTTTACCCAAACAGTTATGGTCGTTTTGACTTTAAAAATGTTTGATTTTTAAATAAACAATGGCTTATTGAACTTTGCCACAATTTTCCCATTTATTTGGTCAACTTGTAGCTTGGTGTCAGCCAAGAATTATTGCTTCTTCTCGCTCTTCCTTCTGCTGAATTAAAGTATGATCTTTTTCGCGGTGTTACGCGTTAAGTCACGGTTTTCTGGCTATGATACTACTAGATTTCAATTTTTACTTTAGGCGTTGGCCCCTTTTTCACGTTTTCTCATTTCATCACATTATCTTATTATTGACAGTTCACATATTACATTATTGGCGTTCAAAATAAGGAACAATGGAACACATTAAAGTCTTTAGAGGCATTGTTTATGTTTTAACGGCTTCGAAACCCCTTTCTCGAATAATTTATTTTTTGTTTGTCTTTAACTATCGTTTTACTTTGTCTTTTTAATCGAATGAAATTTCCTGGTAAATGACAGGTCTCCTTGAGTGTTTAAGGAGGAATAAATGAGCCTATATTCTGATTTAAAATGATTGCTGATGGCTTTCATGACTTTGAAAACAATTGTTTTCAAAATTAAAAAAAAATCATTTCAGTTTCTCATTTTTGTGCTCTTTTGTCTATTTTTTACCTAGTCTCAATGATTACAGGTCAAAAATGACAATATTGTTGTCATGGGAATGTTCAAGTGTACAAAATCTAACATTTTGAAAGAATTCATGAATATACTGGCTTCAACACGGGTTTTTCACAAAATAATAAACTAATTTTTGATTTTGGTCTTTATTTGACATTCTTATTGTAAATGAAAGGCTTATCCTGAAAAAATAAGTTCTCAGGCGCTTCCTTTGGATGAAAAAAGGTATCTATTTAATTATTTCATTCTGTAACTAAGGACTTTCATGACTCAATAAAATGTTTTTGAAAAAAAACGAAAGAATTATTAATTTTGCTCATTTTTCGTCTATTTGTAACCTATTCGCATTAATGCAAGGTTGCATACCACATTTTTGGCGCTCGAGGAAGGATCAATTGAAATTATTTTGATTTGCAACATATTGCTTTACGGCTTCGACAGCGTTTTCTGTCCAGTTTTAATCCAATTTTTAATTGTCTTTGTTGATCTTTTTGTAACCGCGTAAAAATTTGAATATTGACAGATCTTAATGCCCTTCCATAGAGGCATAGGTGATTGTCAAACTTTTGGATGTTTTCAGTTGATATCTAATTGTTTTCATTACTTTTGAAATTAGTTGTTTTTAAAAAATTTAACCGAATCCTATATATTAAACGCGTGAGCTCTAAGTTTGGGCAAAATTTTTGCATGTGTAAAGGGCTTCTCGAAGCGCATGTTTAAGAGCCGTATTGAGCAGCTTGGTTAAGCGAACATATTGAGAGAGTTCAATGACCTAAAGGGCTCAAAGTAGATGGGTGAGAACCGAACCTAGGACAAAAGACTGTAAGTCAGGCGCAGTTACCACGAGGCTAAGAGGGCTTGAAAGTATGCTGGCCCAGAGGGAGGATTTACTGTCCTGGGTACTTCGTCTTTTTTAATTGCTCCCGAACTAAGTTTGAAGTTCTTATTGTAAACGTGTTTTTCGGCAACGTTTCAGTCGTACAGGTTCTGCGCTTTTCTAGAACATTCTTAGCTCTCAACTAAGTTTTGCACGCTTTACTTTTTGATTTCTGCGTGATCTCAAATGCTCTCATTCTGGATATCTTTATTGATACGATAAAAGCGATTGTGAGAAACGGTGTTATGTAGACGTTATGGCGCAGTTAATAAGATGGATGACTGCTAATCTGAGGGTCGAGGGTTCGAACTCGTATCGGGTACCCTTCTCTTTGAAGAAATGAAAATTTCTAATCAACATCATTCCGCCTCTTGTTCGAGAGCACTTCTTGCAACGCTGAGTAGTTTTATGTTCCTAAGTTTGTTAGAAAAAAGCTTATCCTATATATTAAACGCGTGAGCTCTAAATTTGGACAAACTTTTTGCATGCTTAAGGGGCCTCTCGAAGCCCATGCTTAAGAGCCGCATTAAGCACCATGGTTAAGCGAACATATCGAGAGAGTTCAATGACCTAAAGGGCTCAAAGTAGATGGGTGAGAACCGAACCTAGGACAAAAGACTGTAAGTCAGGCGCAGGTACCACGAGGCTAAGAGGGCTTGAAAGTATGCTGGCCCAGAGGGAGGATTTACTGTCCTGGGTATTACGTGTTTTTTAATTCTCCCGAACTAAGTTTAGAACTCTTATTGTAGACGTGTGTTTTCCCGCAAAGTTTTAGCCGTACAAATTCTACGCTAGGGAGGAGGCCCAGAGGGAGGATTTACTGTCCTGGGTACTACGTGTTTTTTAATTGCTCCCGAACTGAGTTTGAAGTTCTTATTGTAAACGTGTGTTTTTCTGTAAAGTTTTAGCCCTACAGATTCGGCGCTATTCTAGATCACTCGAGATTTAGCCGTACAGATTCTGCGCTATTCTCGAACCCGCTCTTCAAATGCTCTCAATCTGAAATATGTTTATTGATACGATTAAAGCGATTGTGAAAAACGTTGGAGTGTAGTCGTTTTAGCGCAGTTGGTAAGATGAATGACTTCTAATCTGAGGGTCGAGGGTTCGAACACGTGTCGGGTAGCCTTGTTTTTAGTTGACCTTAAAATTTCTAATCAACATCATTCCGCCTGTTGTTCGAGAGCACTTCTTGCGACGCTGAGTCGTTTTATGTTCCTGTGTGTGTTAGAAAGAAAAATGATAATCCTATATATTAAACGCGTGAGCTCTAAATTTGGACAGAATTTTTGCATGTTTAAATGGCTTCTCGAAGCGCATGCGCATTGAGCTGCATGGTTAAGCGAACACATTGAGAGAGTTCAATGATCTAAAAGGCTCAAAGTAGTTAGGTGAGAACCGAACCTGGGAAAAAAGACTGTTAGTCAGGCGAAGTTACCACGAGGCTAAGAGGGCTTGAAAGTGTGCTGACCCAGAGGGAGGATTTACTGTCCTGGGTATTCCGTGTTTGTAATTGCTCCCGAACTAAGTTTGGAATTCTTATTGTAGACGTGTGTTTTCCTGTAAAGTTTTAGCCCTACAGATTCTGCGCTATTCTAGAACACTCTTAGCTTTCAACTAAGTTTTTCAGGCTTTACTTTTTGATTTCTTCGTGATCTCAAATGCTCTCATTCTGGAATATCTTTATTGATACGTTAAAAGCGATTGTGAGAAACGGTGTTATTTAGACGTTATGGCGCAGTTAGTAAGATGGATGACTGCTAATCTGAGGGTCGAGTGTTCGATTTCGTGTCGGGTGCCTTTCTCTTTGTAGAAATGAAAATTTCTAATCAACAGCATTCCGCCTGTTGTTCGAGAGCACTTCTTGCAACGCTGAGTCCTTTTATGTTCCTAAGTTTGTTCGAAAGAAAAAAAGCTTATCCTATATCCTATATATTAAACGCGTGACCTCTAAATTTGGACAAACTTTTTGCATGCTTAAGGGGCCTCTCAAAGCCTATGCTTAAGGGCCGCATTGAGCAGCATGGTTAAGCAATTGTATCGAGAGAGTTCAATGACCTAAAAGGCTCAAAGTAGATGGCGAGAACCGAACCTAGGACGAAAGACTGTTAGTCAGGCGCAGTTACCACGAGGCTAAGAGCGCTTGAAAGTATGCTGGTCCAGAGGGAGGATTTACTGTCCTGGGTATTACGTGTTTTTTAATTGCTCCCGAACTATGTTTAGAATTCTTATTGTAGACGTGTGTTTTCCTGCAAAGTTTTAGCCGTACAGATTCTGCGCTATTCTAGAACACTCTTAGCTTTCAACTAAGTTTTTCAGGCTTTACTTTTTGATTTCTGCGTGATCTCAAATGCTCTCATTCTGGATATCTTTATTGATACGTTAAAAGCGATTGTGAGAAACGGTGTTATTTAGACGTTATGGCGCAGTTAGTAAGATGGATGACTGCTAATCTGAGGGTCGAGTGTTCGATTTCGTGTCGGGTGCCTTTCTCTTTGTAGAAATGAAAATTTCTAATCAACAGCATTCCGCCTGTTGTTCGAGAGCACTTCTTGCAACGCTGAGTCCTTTTATGTTCCTAAGTTTGTTCGAAAGAAAAAAAGCTTATCCTATATCCTATATATTAAACGCGTGACCTCTAAATTTGGACAAACTTTTTGCATGCTTAAGGGGCCTCTCGAAGCCTATGCTTAAGGGCCGCATTGAGCAGCATGGTTAAGCAATTGTATCGAGAGAGTTCAATGACCTAAAAGGCTCAAAGTAGATGGCGAGAACCGAACCTAGGACGAAAGACTGTTAGTCAGGCGCAGTTACCACGAGGCTAAGAGCGCTTGAAAGTATGCTGGTCCAGAGGGAGGATTTACTGTCCTGGGTATTACGTGTTTTTTAATTGCTCCCGAACTATGTTTAGAATTCTTATTGTAGACGTGTGTTTTCCTGCAAAGTTTTAGCCGTACAGATTCTGCGCTATTCTAGAACACTCTTAGCTTTCAACTAAGTTTTTCAGGCTTTACTTTTTGATTTCTGCGTGATCTCAAATGCTCTCATTCTGGATATCTTTATTGATACGATAAAAGCGATTGTGAGAAACGGTGTTATGTAGACGTTATGGCGCAGTTAATAAGATGGATGACTGCTAATCTGAGGGTCGAGGGTTCGAACTCGTATCGGGTACCCTTCTCTTTGTAGAAATGAAAATTTCTAATCAACATCATTCCGCCTCTTGTTCGAGAGCACTTCTTGCAACGCTGAGTAGTTTTATGTTCCTAAGTTTGTTAGAAAAAAAGCTTATCCTATATCCTATATATTAAACGCGTGAGCTCTAAATTTGGACAAACTTTTTGCATGCTTAAGGGGCCTCTCGAAGCCCATGCTTAAGAGCCGCATTAAGCACCATGGTTAAGCGAACATATCGAGAGAGTTCAATGACCTAAAGGGCTCAAAGTAGATGGGTGAGAACCGAACCTAGGACAAAAGACTGTAAGTCAGGCGCAGTTACCACGAGGCTAAGAGGGCTTGAAAGTATGCTGGCCCAGAGGGAGGATTTACTGTCCTGGGTACTTCGTCTTTTTTAATTGCTCCCGAACTAAGTTTGAAGTTCTTATTGTAAACGTGTTTTTCGGCAACGTTTCAGTCGTACAGGTTCTGCGCTTTTCTAGAACATTCTTAGCTCTCAACTAAGTTTTGCACGCTTTACTTTTTGATTTTTGCGTGATCTCAAATGCTCTCAATCTGAAATATGTTTGATATAAAAACGATTGTGAGAAACTGGTTTGTAGTTGTTATAGCGCAGTTCGTAAGATGAAGGTCTGCTAATCTGAAGTTTGAAGTGTTTTTCTGTTACCATTACCCATAAAATTGCTATGAAACTAAATTTTATATAGTTTTAGTCGTTTTGTCTAATCTTCCGTTTTTATGGTAAATATCAGTCACAGTTGAGCACAATGGTCAAAAACCCTCCTTAAGTAATATGTTTTAAGAGTTCTTAATCATGCAACCTAGCGTAATAATTGCGTTTTGAGACGCGCTTTACTATACTTTTAAGCTCTTAATATGCAGATTTTGCGCTGATTAATCTTGCGGTATAGCAAAAACAAGCAATTCAAAAACGCCATTATCCAGAAATTTGCTGTAGAAAGAGCAAAAGACAAGCGCAACACACATAGATAGCTTAAGTTGTGAGACCTATGGCTGTTGAACAAGGGGCATGGGTTCGAGCCCGAGTTGGTGCGAAACAGAAACCTTTACTTCTTTTGAACCTTCTGTTTGTGTAAATGATTTTCTGGTTATGATTTTGCGGGCCTGCTAGTTTTTTTTAACTTTGCCGATTTTGCTCTTTCGTCTAATTGTTACCGAGCCCTATATGGACTGGTCCCATATCTTTTAAAGTAATTACAAGTTATTTTGTTTAGTTTCAATTTTATTTGACGCTATCTTGACTTTTTTATTAAGTTTTTTTTAAATGAACAAAGTTTTGGATATAATTAATGTTCGTTGTTGTTGTTTGATTTTGTATTTCGTCTAGCCTCGGTTTCTTATTATTGGCAGAACGCATCAATCTAATTCGGCGTTTTTTACTCCACCGGATTTTTTGAGTTGGAGGCGATCTTCCTGTCCATACACCAATTTTTTTGAAAAATCCTTTAATTTCTGGGTTGTTTTATCTGTTCCCCATTTGATAGACAATTATTCCAAAAATGTGATTAGCGGGGAGGGAACTTTATGTGCGAACGCACATTTCCGAGCCTCCTTGTTTTTACACTTTGTATAGTTTTACATTTGCCGAATTAAGTTTTGTCCATGGTTGTGGTCCGTGTGTGGTCTTACAAATTAGAGGTGCTTTAGTTTTCTGTGATGGTTCATTTTAACAAGATTCGCTATATTTATTATAAAACTTAAGCAACTTGATTGTATGTACATTTTGAAAATTATTAGTTGATTCAGTTTTTTTCCCTTATTTGTTTTTGGAGACCAATCTGAATAAAACAGATCTTATCAGTCATCTAATGAAGCATAAATTAGTCATTTAATGTTTTCTTTCGAATCATTTATTGTTTTTTGTTGAAGGTTCTGATGTATTCAAGGTTCTAATGTATTCAAATACTTAATGTTTACTATTTCTCGCCATTTTCTCTCACTTTGCCTTCCATTTCTGCAAATTTTTTCCGCCGAATTCAACGAAGCATACGTTTTTTCTCAAAAGTAAACAGGAGAAAATTTACTCAAGAGTGGTAATATAACTTCAATTTGCTGGGCTTTCGTTTTTGCTAATATTTTTTTTTCAAATTTTGAAATGCTTCAGCTGTGGAGTAGGTTTAGAAATTGCATCTCAACGCTTACGAACCAGTTAATTTTACTTTAATGTTGCTTATATGCAAATATCCATACCTTTTTACCAATTATATAAATAGAATTACCAAAAGGAATTTTAAGAAAATTGTCTGAATCTTTGATTAAACGTTCATTGTTTGAATTTGCATTTTTTTTGCAATTTTATCAAAACTTCAAAGCACTGTATGTGAATCGAAACTTTTTTTGCGCATTATAATCAGCGATTTTCAAGTTTGAATACTTTTCAACTCAAGTAGAAATTAGCTGCTCAAACAAATATATTTTGGAAAACATATTTTGGAAAACAAAAATATATTTTGGTAGAATTTTAACTTTCATTGTTTTATTTTTTGCTTTTTTTAAGACAAGTAAACTTCTAGCTATATTTCATAATGGAAAACTGAAACACATATGGATAATATCACAATGATTTAAAAAATAAGTTGATAGGAGAGTTTGCATTCGAGTTTGCGTTCGTTTTCCGCCATGTGGAAAGAGGGGTTTAAGTGGTCCCATATTTCTGCTAAGTTGTAACCTATTCTTATGCTATCTTCTTAAAAACTCTGTTAATCTTGTTTATAACCTAATTTCATACAATGTGATAGTTCGTTTTTTAGACATTTTCGACAATTTTTTAAGTTTTGGTTTGAATTATTTCGTTTCCACCCCCCTCATAGGTTGGAAGTGTTTAGTTTTTATCCAAAACATTTCCATTGACCTTCAAGGCATCAATTCTGTATGGAGTTCAGCTGTTAGAGCTCGAGTTTTAAGCAGACGCGGTTGACAGTTATCAAATTTTTGCTCCCACCCCGAGTACTGGGCTTCCACGACATGTTTTTAAAGGCACGATCTTGTTGGTAACATGGCGCCCAACGTTGGGTGCCATATCGTGGAAGCCCAATAGTCGGTTGGAGAAATTGAGTAACTACTGAAAGGGTTTTTACTAAATCATGACTTAGCTACCGAATCAAATCGCTGTTACCATCACGTGTATTTATTGCCATTTTCGTCATTGTCAATTTTGCGGGAGTTTTTAAAGGCACAATCTTGTTGGTAACAGAAGGTATCGGATAAATATTTTTGGTTCAGTTATTTCCAAACATTAAACCCGGTGCATAAATCAAGTTTTGCTAAACTTTGCCTGAGGTCCTCGATCATTTTTAAACGAAACGGCTAAATTTTTATCAGCGTTGTGGGTGGTTAATTATTGATCACGCCTATTGTTTTTCACACTTTTGGAGTGTACCCCAGCTTGCTTAAGTCCCCTACAAATTCTATTTGATTAGAATTCAATTGAATTGTATTCCTTCAGAAATAAAATCAGCTGGCTATTTTGAAGTAGGTCTCTTGTACTTCAGAAACATTTGATCGCAACCTGCTTGAATTTTTCTAAGGTCTTTAAAATAAATCTATTCTGAGCTTTCATCATTGATTATTTGGATCCTTTTACAAACGCTCAAAGCCGACATTTTGTTAAGAAGAATTCATTGCCTTCTTATTTTTTAAAAATTGAAATATCGAAAACTGAAAATAAAAGCTAAAAATGAATTGAAACAATGCGGGCCTCAATGAGAGTAAAGCAGATGATATGAGTTTAGGTCCCATGAATTCAGGGGGAATTTATATGTTTCGAAAACTTTCCATTGTAACCAGCTATCAAGCGCCTAATATTTCACAAATGTAGATGCACCAAAAACCAAAAATAACAGATCAAAGACTAAAAAATAGAAAATAAAAAAGAAAGAACAAAAAGAAAATAGGCGTCTGAAATGTTTACTAATCAATCAATAATTAAGCTAAGACACGTTTAAGGTTTATCCACTGCCCGTAGTTAAAACAGGAATATTTTGGTACAGAAAAAGAGTAATTTAGACTGTTTTTACTGTGTTTTTCGTATATTATAATAAGGAGGTACCTTTTTGTGCGTTTGCACATTATTTTCCGATCCCGCTCATTCAAATTTTGCCTTAATTGTCAACCACACGAGGAAAAGATAGGAAACTTTCGAACATTCACATATTGTTTGAAAATTAGTGATGAATAAAAAATATTGCTTCAAGCTCGAACAATTGAAAGAACGAAATAATGCCTCATTAGTGGGACAATGAGACCTGCCATTAACAAGACTACGCTACCAGACAAGAGAAACAACTACAAAAATTAATTAATACTTAAGTTTTCTGTCTATTTTTTGTTTCTAGAAACACTTGATACTAAAATCAAGTATACTTCACTCTTAAAAAATTTTTAAATTAGTGGTAACCATCAGTTTTCGGATTAAATTTTAAATAGGTTTGATCATATCTCCACCGAAAGTCATTGAAAATTGTCATGTCAAAAGTCTACAGAAAGAATGACAAATACAATCAAAAATGAAAATTTGATTGCATTTTGCAAGAAAACGGTGGCGAAGCCGCTATAAACGATGCACTAAAAGCATTGGATATGTTAAATTATGCCTTCAACAATATGACCAATCATTAATGAGATAATGTATAAATACCACAAAATTGAACGGCAAAAGTGGGCAAATGTCCGAAACTCAAAAACAAATTTCTAAAATTCATTAGCATCAAAGTAAGAAAAATGTTATTTAAGACCTAAAGCTGCA
Organism: Convolutriloba macropyga; assembly: GCF_964194025.1. Classification (NCBI taxonomy): domain Eukaryota; kingdom Metazoa; phylum Xenacoelomorpha; order Acoela; family Convolutidae; genus Convolutriloba; species Convolutriloba macropyga. The sequence goes on along the minus strand of NC_134469.1, from coordinate 76,263,776 downwards.
ATGAAGTCTAAAATTTAATTCTCTAGTGAGAAGATGCGACCCCTGTTTGCATAGACTAATCAACATTTTGATAGAAATAAGGTAGAAAAATTTGCAGAGCTCAGAAATCCTTTGTAATTTTTGAAAACAGATATTTTAAATGTTATTACTAATGAAAACAAATTTGTAGAGATTTGAAAAATTTGCAAGCGATTTTGCGCAAACAGAATGATGAAGCGATGAAAATTAACAAATTTCGTTAAAAACTTATAGTATGTGTTTTTTGGGTATCATTTGCACCTCTATTGGATCTGTCAATCATTGCTCTGGGATTTAAATTTATTATGATCTGTACTAGCATGAGGATAAAGCCAAAAATGCTAAATCATTTTAAAAAGGCAGCGCTCTGAAAGAATCCGAACATTTGTTAGTTCGAAAGAATCCCCGATTTGCCAAAATTAGCCTTGCCATTGCTGGGCCTCCAATAAATGATATCTAATTTTTCTGAGTAGTTATCGAAATTGATAATTGACAATAAAAGGTCACTGTAGGAAATTTGGATAATTATTGTTATATTAGCAAAAATTGTTCATATTCCAGAACACCCGCATGGGAAAGGAAAATAAAAGTAGTCTTATTTCTGCAGATTTGTTTTCAGGTTTTTATTTTCGACAGAATCAATCAAATTGGGCTTAGGAATCTTGTTTTGGTGCCTGTTTTGAAGAGAAATGGCTGGCTGTTTTTTGAAAATTTTAGCCAAAGAATGGACACAAAAAATACAAACCATATAGTTCAGGAACACTAGTTTTGAGAAGCCAAGCAAATGATTACACTATGGTCACCAGTTTAAACATTTTACATTAAATTCGAAAAATGATAAGAATACAGAGAATATCAACCAAAACATTGGGAATGACTAACATGTGAACAAAGTTTTAACCCTAGATAACTCCGTGGAAAAAAACGAAACTCAGTCTTTTTAATAACATATTTTACCCTGGACTGACTTTCTAATGATCACTTACAACGTTTCATTTGACCACAATTTGGCATAAAAGAACCTAGAATCTTTCTATGATAGAATTGTTGTGGTGTTCAGTTTTATTTCAATATTTCACCACCGTTTTCGTTGTGGTACTCTGACTGGAAGAGTTCAAGAAAAAAACTTTGAAAAAATATGCGCGACTGAAGTGAACAATTTTGAATGCATTTTGCACCACCAATTCCAACTTAAAATTGATTATTGAATTTGAGCCGCAAATCTATAACATTAACTGGCAAATGGCTGTTTTAGTAAATCAATCTTTTGACACTATTTTCGACAAAAAGGGTTTCGTCCAATCAGCCAAAGACTTATTTGACGAATTTATGTACCAAACTTCTAACTAACCGCATCTCTGATGGACTTCTATTCCATCTTTTTTTACCAATTAGGTTTTCTTTCATTTCCGCCAATTTGACACGCTGTTGTACCTCATTGAGGAATAGAGCGAGCAGAGCATAATTGCTTGCTAAAACAGCTACTTGCCATCTAATTGGTTATGAACTTTATGGTAGTCTTTTTTGTTTGGGTCATATTGGGCCAATCGGTGCATTTAGCAGAGAGATGCAAAGATATGCATCAGTGAAGCTCTTTAAAATTGAAATGATTTTCGCTGAGAGTTTTTTATTTGCAAGGCTTTGAAATTTTACTCCGCAGTTTGATGACGTTTTCACTTTTCATTTGGCAATAGGAACAAATATAGAGGTCAAACACTCTATTGATGCAACAATGGTATTAGAATTCGAGCAAGAAACGTTTAAATGTTTTCCACTCCGTCTTCATCAAATTTTATATATCAAACAAAATGAAAATGTTGTGTGGCAATTAAATGTGACGTTGACAATCACCCATTTTGTGACTGAAAATAAGTTACATTTGTTTGAATAATTTGGATGAGGCTCTCAGTTCTTATAAAAGACCCTCTCCTCTGAATTTTTCAACTGTCAAAACGTCCTCAACGTTTGTTTATATACAAAAATGTTTATATATGTTTTGCAAAATCTAGAAAATCCAAAAAAACTTCTAGAAAATCCGAAAGATGGTGTCAAGGGTGTTGCTTATACTTTGTTGCTCAATGGTCTTAATAGCCATTTAATAGGCGCATTCCGATAGAAAAATCAAAATGTCTCAATGGGTCCACTTTGCGTAGCAGACATACTTTGTGGAATCTGAGGTCAGTCATCGGTCACCCGGTTCCACAAAAGGTCTATAAGGCTTGCACAAAATGCTTCAACGCTACTGGGATTTTACTCGATGCATACTGTTATGAAAAATACCTTGAATAGTCTAACGTTCAGTGCTGAAAGACACTATGAGATAACTCTCTTTGGTCAGTTTTGAGCGCATTTTTTAAATCCTCAAATCGATCTTGATTTAAATGCAAATTAATAGCAATATGGTCAAACTGATATTAACCCAATTACTATTATTGTTATGTGCGCGACTTCATTTTACCTTTGGTGTTCAGCTAATCATCACTAAATTAGATATTTTAACGACGAATAAGGACACTTTGGTTTTGAAGCAGCGAATGAATTCCGGAAATGCGGCTCAATGTTATTCATCATGCAAACGGCTTTCGGGCCAGACTGGCAGAAGTGTTGTCCACTTTAGTTCAGAAAGTGAGTCCTGTTGGTGTTTCGAAGCCGAATATTTCTACCAGTTCGATGCAAATCAGCACTTGGATTTGTCAGTCTACGCTTATGATCGTAAGTTAGCTTAAACTTCAACAATCTGTAACGAACAAAGTTGGATTTATTATGTGACTCATGAGGTCAATCGAGTATCCTCGACTATGTTTATTATATTAAGTTTAAATACGCTAATAATGAAAAATTAGAAGTTAAAGCGAAATACCAATTTGTTTGACTAAGTTGACGCTAATGATAGAAGCATTGAAATCATTGAAGAATTCCTGCATTGTAAATATATTCAGGAAATGGTTAGGTACAAATTTTTTGAGACATGATCAATTTTAACAAAATGCCTCTGTCATTTTTGGAAATTTTGTCAGGGCTTCAGGGAAAAAATTTAATTTGCAAACGAAAATTAATAATTTCTATCGTTAATTATCCAATCTAAAAAAACATAAATGGTTTTAAGCAATGCTGTTTGGGCGGGCGTCTAAGCAGGTACAACTACTGAAAAATGGAACCAGACTAAACTCAAGACTGCATCGTCACTAACTAGTCTAGTAAGCCTGGTGAGGACATCATTTGTTTCTCAGCTATCCATATTGGTCTTAACTTGCAACACTTTTTTAGTTTTATTAACAAACCTCGATCGATCTCATAAAATTTAGAATTAAGTTTTGAGGTCCCCCCAATTTTCTCTTGCTATGATTTGCCACTCATTTACATCATTGATCATAGTAATGGTTCTGGTCATCACCTGACTAGGAGCTCCTAGACCTATTGATGACCTGTCGAGAAGATTTCATATTATGTTACATAATTTATACCATATGTGTTGCAAACAAATGCCCATCCTACTCGAGAATAATTTATAACGTTTGGACATTTTTTCGGGTTCTTTATGGCTTCATTCTTTTTAGCCAATTATACTTTGACCCAGCGGAGTTTTTGACTTAGGTCCTTTGAATCACAACACAAACAAAGAGTTACAAAAGTGTGTTCAAAAAACTTCCAACATCTTAAATGTAATAAGGTCAGCAGAAACTGCAACACTTTTTAGTATTTTGTTGAACTTGATTGAAATTTTTGTTCCTGAGCCGCGTGTGATATTAACTTTGCTTGCAATCTTGAAACTGCACTCACATTGAAAACAATGTAGGTTCTCCTCAACGAATGTATGTAATATATACAGGCAGAACTAACACGGTCACTTATATATGGCGTTCTGCAATTGCGTCACCTCTTTAATTTCGAGTCACTTTTTTGTCACCTTGAAGATGACTTAGCATCATCTTGATACAAAACATGCTAAATACAGGTAGGCACAGAACTTTGAAAATGACCCTCTTACTATCCACAGTTCGAGCGAAAAAAATCAGGTCCGATAAGATAAAACAATACAACGTTGTAGCTTGAAGGTTAACCTTGCTGTAAACTTAGTGTGTTATGATTATGATACTTTTGCATTAACTGCAAACACCCGCATAGCAAAAGTACTGTTGCGAGAATGCGAGATAGTTTCACAGAGATGATAATTTTTCTTAATCTAAAAGCATTATACTATTTTATTCGGAACCCACGTTGAGGTCCCAGACGGAAGCAAGTATGTCCAGACCGAAGATGAACGCACGAGGGGGCATCATGCGTTCAAAATTACACATTCTGCAAAAATAGAAAAAGCACGAAAGTCTGGTCAGGAACACAGGAAAGCCTGGCGAACATACGAGGGGGCGCGGTGCCTTCAAAATTAGATGCTCCGGAAAAATAACAAAGCACGAAAGTCTGAACATGAACACAGGAAAGTCTGGACATGAACACACGAAAGTCTGTAAATGAACGCATGAAAATCGGAACCTCAACTCACGAAGATCTGTTGAACGCACGAAAGTCTGGACATGAGCGCAGGAAAATCTGGTGAACGCATTTAAGTCCGGAGATAAGACCTTTCCGTCTGGGATGGCCTGGACATAGTCACTTTCCGTCTGGGACCTCCAGCTGGGGAAATCTAGGTATATTGTCTAGATAAGTATAAATATGGCGATCTGAGAGTGCAAAGTGGAAAAAATTGACCAATACCCGAAAGAATTTCTGTAATATATATATATATATATATATATATATATATATATATATATATTTATAGCTCGGAATTTAATATCCTTATATTGTAACTCCATGAGTATTATGCTGCTACCATAACTGCTGAATATTACTATTTTTGTGATTGAGTTTAATTACGTTTGTTACATATTGGAAATACTTGATTCAATAGCTGGCAACTGTCTAAAACGTCAAACTTTACAAAATTTTCAAAATATTTTTTTGTCATGTATCTTGTGTTTAATTTTGGCAAGGATTATGTTTATTTTTTAATCAAGATAATCATTTCCAGGAAAAGAATTGTAAATGCATTGAAAATGCTTTCAATTTGGTTATATTCACAAATGCGTTGCAGTGCTTCTATGAATTAATCATTTTAATTTTCCACTTTCTTTTTTTGT